>NC_083412.1:16326239-16926239 GCF_020745735.1 Hemiscyllium ocellatum | reverse complement strand
TTCAGCTGTTAATCCAGACACCCAGGTAATGTTCTGGGGACCCAGGTTCAAATTCCCCCACTGCCCATGGTGTAGTTTGAGCTCAGTAGTATCTGGAAGTAAGAATCTAATGATGACCGTGAATCCATTATCAATTGTTGGAAAAACCAATCTGGTCCACTAATGCCCTTTAGGGAAGAAATCTGCCAACCTTATCTGGTCTGGCCCACATGTGACTCCAGACCCACAGCAATGGGGTTGACTCTTACCTGCCCTCTGGGCAATTAGCAATGGGCAATAAATGCTGACTTGGCCAGTGATGCCCTCATCCTGTAAGTGAACACAAAATAACCTGAGGGTGCTGTGCCAACAATGACCAACAACTGTTCAATGATCTCACTTGACTGATCAAGGTCAGTGAATACATCTTGAAATGGCACATCACACCAACAATGGCACTAGACTGACACCTTGCTCAATTCGCCACACGCCCATTCCTGGCTATCCCACAAACAATCAGGATTAATAGCGAACATTTTGAGCTTCACCTTCACCTCTCGTCCTGAGCATTACTACAAGTTTCACATGTTCACTTCACAGCAGGCACACACTGCACATGACAGCCAAATCACTCTGGTAAGTGACCACACTCTCACAGAGGCACACTCACGGGACAAAGGCAGCTCACAGCCAGAGGGACAGGATTTTAATGGAACAACCATGTTAAATTGCCCGTAATGTCCAGGGATGTGCAGGCTCGGTGAGTTAGCATGGGAAATGTAGGGTTACACAGAAAGGGTGGGATGCTCTTCAGAGGGTCAGTGTAGACTCAGAATCATAGAGCGGAAACAGACCCTTTGGTCCAACTTGTCCATGCCAACCAGATATCCTCAATAAATCCAGACCCATCTGCCAGCACTTGGCCCACCTCCCTCTAAACCCTGCCTATTCATATACCCATCCAGATGCCTTTTAAATGCTGTAATTGTACCAGCCTCCACCACTTCCTCTGGCATCTCATTCCATAAGAGCACCATCCTCTGCTTGAAAACGTTGCCCCTTAGGTCCCTTTTAAATTTTCCCCCTCTCACCTTAAACCTATGCCCCCCTAGTTTTGGACTCTCCCACCCTGATGGGCCAAATGGCCTCTTTCACACTTTAGGGATTCTATGATTTGATGACAGGCACTGTGTAAATGTCTTCACATCTTGTGGTGGAGTTGGGTCAGGTTGAGGTTGGAGCAGCCATTGCCTGAGGCTGGTCTGAAACAGTTGGAAGATGTTGAACTGATTCTCCTTCTCACATCTCATCTCCCCTGTCACACAACCTCTTCTGATTTATAGGTCATGGGTGCTGTAAGGCTGACCCTCTTACTTGTCCCTCCTCTCCCCGCCCCATCCCTCCCTTCACTGATTTGCTCTTCACCGACGCCCGGGAGCTACCCCCTGACTGGGTACTGTAGATGATGCTAATGTAGGCACAACACTGTCACTTAATCCCACACTCACAGATTCACACCACGAGGACCCATCCAGGAAATGGTTCACAGTGCAATCTGGTTGGGTTCCATTTTATGCGCTATTTGGATCTCTCTTGGGTGACTTGTGGCCTATCAGGAAGATTTCTCTTCACCCGTGAGTGACTGAGATCTATCTCCAGTGCATTTCTTCAAAACTAATTTTATATATAATACACTGACAATCTAGGTACCTACTTGTCTGTCTTGTGCAGAATATCACCCCCTGTCTTCTCAGACACTTGCATGGGATTGCTGAGGCCAATTGAGACATTTGTGAGGGTTTGAGATGATTATTCAAATTAAAACAAGGTGCAGAGTTATGGGGAGAGAGGTAGGAGATGGACATAATTTTCAGAGGGCCGGGGCAGACAACAAGGGCTCCTTCTGTCCCATAACCATTCTGTGATTGTGTCACTGTTTTATCCCAACCCACATCGCCATCTCGTTGCTGGAACAGTAAGCAATGCCCCTGCGGAATTGGCACATGGAACAAGACTGGATACTAGTGGGACGTAGCCAGGACAGGGCACGAAGTGGGTACAGACTGTCACACATGCCTTCTATTTTGGATCAGCCCTTCAGTGGTGCCATCTCCCGACAACACTGATGCACTGGGAAGTGTGAGAGAAGGCCAGCGTGTCGTGTTGGGAATCCAGGAAAATGTGACACTGGGATTTGCGTCATGCTTGGCGTTGTAGGTTTCCAATACAGGCAAGTCCCCGAGCTCAGAGTTGGGGCACACTCAACTGACTGACATTGTAAGTTCCAACACGGTGTGAGCCACAATTAGCCTAGTGCTACGGTCGAGTCCACACAGCGTCCAACAATCCTCGATGAAAGGCCATCAAGGCTGGGTTATTCCAGTGTTGTTGGTCTAACTGTATTTCCCAGGATGCTGTGGTGTCATAGAGTCATAGAGGTGTACAACACTGAAACAGACCCTTCGGTCAACACATCCATGCCAACCAGATATCCTAAATTAATCTAGTCCCCACCTGCCAGCACCCGGCCCATACCCTCCAAACCCTTCCTATTCATATACCCATCCAGATGCCTTTTAAATATTGCAATTGTATCAGCCTCCACCACTTCATCTGACAGCTCATTCCATACACGTACCACCTCTGCATGAAAAAGTTATCCCTTAGGTCCCTTTTAAATCTTTCCCCTCTCACCCTAAACCTATGCTGTCTAGTTCTAGACTCCCCATCCCAGGGAAAAGACTTTGTCTATTTACCCTATCATGCCCCTCATGATTCTACAAACCTCTATAAGGTCACCCCTCAGCCTCCGACGCTCCAGGGAAAACAGCCGTTCAGCCTTGCCCTATAGCTCTAACCCTCCAACCCTGGCAACATCCTTGTAAATGTTTTCTGGACCCTTTCAAGTTTTGCAATATTCTTCTTAAAGAAGGGAGATCAGAACTGCACAATATTCCAACAGTGGCCTAACCAATGTCCTGTACAGCCGCAACATGACCTCCCAACTGCTGTACACAATGCTCTGACCAATAAAGGAAAGCATACCAAATGCCTTTTTCACTATCCTATCTACCTGCAACTCTCCTTTTAAGGAATTATATTAGATTAGATTCACTACAGTGTGGAAACAGGCTCTTGGTCCAACAAGTCCACACTGACCCTCCAAAGAGTAACCTACCCAGACTCATTCCCCTACCCTATCCCTGACTAATGCACCTAACACTATGGGCAATTTAGCATGGCCAATTCACCTGACCTGCACATTTTTGGACTGTGGAAGGAAACTGGAGCACCCAGTTGAAAACCACACAGCCACAGGGTGAACATGCAAATTCCACACAGACAGACTCCCAAGGTGAGAATTGAACCCAGGTCTCTGGTACTGTGAGGCAGCAGTGCTGACCACTGAGCCACCATGCCACCATATAATCCTGCACTCCAGGATCTCTTTATTCAGCAACACTCCTCAGGATCTCAGGGAGTGACAATGCTCACGTGGAACGTGAGCTCACTGTCCTTGCTTAGGGTGGTCCCAGTCATTGTTCTCCTCAGGCCCATGCTGCTGCTTTCAGGTAGGCAGTACAAGGTGCTGAGTGCCTCTCTGAGCCCTTCCCTCTCAGAGCTGCTTAACCTCCAGTGTAAGTCAGCAACACTGAGCAAGAGCATGAGGACAGGGAAAAGCGCATACACACACACACACACACACACACACAAACACACATACACATGCACAAATACAGACATACATGCAACACACATTCACACAACACACACATACACATGCAGCACACAGAACACACACACAACACACAGCATGCATACAATACGCACACACATGCACACACAGACATTCATACAATGTACATACACACAATACACATATACACATGCAGCACACACAACATACACCACACACAACATGCATACAACACGCACACACACACGCACAAATACAGACATACATACAACACACATTCACACAACACACACATACACATGCAGCACACACAACACACACACAACACACAGCATGCATACAATACGCACACACATGCACACACAGACATTCATACAATGTACATAAACACAATACACATATACACATGCAGCACACACAACACGTATACAACATGCACACACACATGCACACACAGACATACATACAACACACAGACACACAACACACACAACACACACATACACATCAGCAAACACACACACACACACACACACACACACACACCAGGTACTATGGGATGAACAGCCATGATGAGATCACACCTTGTGTGCAATCTGGAATGACGAATCCATTCATAGTTACTCTTGGATTTTTTTTGCAACGTGAGGAAGATGGCACTGCCATGGGCACTGGTCAAGGGCAGGTTGGGTGTGAGGAGCTGGGTGTCAATGGGAAATGGAATTGCAGAGCCAGCCACTCAGTGGATTTGTCTTGGTGGCTCCACAGCAAACTGAAGGCAGGATCCAGTACAGTGACCTAAAACCTTCACTGTTCGCTGTCACACAAACGTGAGGGAGTGGAGTCTCTTTCGGTTCCAAATTAAATGACACCCAGGTTAAAGTCCAATGGGTTTATTTGAAATTGCAGCTTTCAAAGCTCAGCTCCTTCCTCAGGTGCCTGTTGGACTATAACCTGGTGCCATTTAATCCTTGACTTTCTCTATCTCCGGTCCATCTCCGGTATTTCCACCTCATCTTTTTAGTTCCGTTTTGGATATAGATGCAGTTGATGCTCCACAGGCAGGCATCTCACCCCCATGGTGCCATACATTCACTCTGGACCCTGGTCTCCAGATGGAAGGAATGGAATGATGTTTGCAGTTCAGCTCAGGAAGTCATCTTCCTATTCATTAGCAATGCAGTCCCCTCGCCTGCTCAGGCTTTGTTGAGCACTTGTATAGTATCCCTTGCCCCTCTCCTCCTTTTTCCAGCAGATTCACTGAATCACAGAACCCCTATAGTATGGAAGCAGGCCATTCTGCCCATCGAGTCCACACTGAACCTCCAAACAGTATCCCTCCCAGGCCTGTCCCTGTAACCCTACATTTCCCATGGCCAAACCACTTAACCTGGATTGTGGGAGGAAACCGGAGCACTGGGAGGAAATCTGAGCAGACACGGGGAGAATATGCAAACTCCACACAGACAGTCGCCTGAGGGTGGAATCGAACTTAGATCCCTGACACTGTGAGGCAGCAGTGCTAACCACTAAGTCACCACCCAACCTTGCACCACCTATAGATAGTCCTGCTCCAAATGACAACTATTCCATCTTCCAGCCAGGTTGCATTTTCCTGGAAATTCCCACCAGGATATCTACCTCAAGAGAAAGGCTGGTGTTGGGTGTCATTGGAATGAGAATGGTGCCCTCCCGTGGAAGGTTGGTGTAGGTGCACCCAGCACACAGCCCAGGCTGCCCAGGATAAAGGTGTTTGATCAGGTTCCCTATGGTAGCCGAATGCACAAAATACAGAGGCATGGGATTAAGGGTGTTCAGTGATTTGGATCAGAAATTGGCTAGCTGAAAGAAGACAGAAAGTGCTGGATGATGGGAAATGTTCATCCTGGAGTTCTGATTGGAGGTGCTGGTGTTGGACTGGGGTGTACAAAGTTAAAAATCACACAACACCAGGTTATAGTCCAACAGGTTTAATTGGAAGCACACTAGCTTTCAGAGCGCTGCACCTTCAGATGTTGTGTGATTTTTTAACTTTGTACATCCTGGAGTTCAGCTACTAGTGGTGTCCCACAAGGATCTGTTTTGGGGCTACTGCTGTTTGTCATGTTTATAACCAATCTGGATGAGGATGTAGAAGGATGGGTTAGTAAACTTGCAGATTTGATACTGAGGTCAGTAGAGTTGTAGATAGTGCTTAAGGATGTTGCAGGTTACAGAGGGACATGGATAAGCTGCAGAGCTAGGCTGAGAGGTGGAAAAAGGAGTTTAATGCTGAAAAGTGTGTGGTGATTCCCTTTGGAAGGAGCAACAGGAATTATGAGTACTGGCCTAGTGATAAGGTTCTTGGTAGTGCAGATGAGCAGAGAGATCTCAGTGTCCACCCACGTTGATAGCATTGTTAAGAAGGCATACGGTGGGTTAATTTTTATTGGTAGAGGGATTGAGTTTCGGAACCATGAGGTCATGTTGCAGCTGTACAAAACTCTGGTGTTGGCGTATTGTGTACAGTTCGGATCACTGCATTATAGGAAGGATGTGGAAGCTTTGGAAAGGGTTCAGAGGAGATTTACTAGGATTGTGCCTGGTATGGGGTGAAGGTCTTACGAGGGAAGGCTGAGGAATGACTTGAGGCTGTTTTCGTTAGACAGAAGAAGATTGAAAGGTGACTTAATTGAGACATATAAAATAATCAGAGGGTTAGACAGGGTGGATAGTGAGAGCCATTTTCCTTGGATGGTGATTGCTAGCACGAGGGGGCATAGCTTTAAATTGATTGGTGATAGATTTAGGACAGATGTCAGAGGTAGTTTCTTTATTCAGAGAGTAGTCAGGGTGTGGAACACACTGCCTGCAACAGGAGGAGACTCACCAACTTTAAGTGTTCTTTGAATAAACATATGGATGAAAATGGAATAGTGTAGGATAGTTGGGGCTTCAGACTGGTTCCACAGGTCAGCACAACATCGAGGGTCAAAGGGCCTACCCTGCTCTGTAATGTTCGATGGTCTGTAACCCGCCCACTGTTACCACCTGCTATTGGCACATAGGGAAGATTCACATAAACTAACTGGTTGGCCACAATATACAGCCATCAGTTCGGGAACTGAAACATGTAACTTGAAGCCTGAGGCCCAAAAGCAGAGACAGGACCCAATGCAACCTCAGGATCTCCTGGGCTGGTGTCTGCAGAAGGCTGGAAACTGGGAACCCAGTCCTTTCGCTCTTGCCACGCCACTGGCTGGGAACTTAACAATCTGAAGGAATTGTAGCAAGTATCATAAAAAAAATACAACCACAAGCAACATTGATTCCTTACAGTGCAGATAGAGGCTATTCCACCCATCCATTCTCCACCAACCCACTGAAGAGCATCCCATCCTAATCCAAACCCCACCCTGTCCCATGGCTAACCAACCTAGCCTGCAATATGGGCAATTTAGCACGGCCCATCCTCCTACCCCGCACAGCTTTGGGCTGTGGGAGGAAACCGGAGCACCCAGAGGAAACCCAGGCAGACACAGGGAGAATGTGCAAACTCCGCACAGTTAGTTCCCCAAGGGTGGAACTGAACCCAATACCCTGGCACTGTGAGGCAGCAGTGCTAACCACTGAGTCAGTGGAAATCAATCGACTACTACACTGAACGAAGTTGATGATCCCTTTAAAAGGAGCTGGTTTTGCTGGGCAACGGGTTGGTGGTTGTTTCGAGGGTATAGGGGTCTCTACCTGGAGCTTAAATCCTTGTTCAGAGAGTTTCGGTGAGACTGGTTACAATGTTGGCATCATATTAGTGTCACACGCTGAATAATGTCATCTACTGTCTACCCTGTGTGTGACTGGTGAATGTTTTCTCACACATCAACACACTCACCAAAGTGGTCTCAGCAGGGTGTGTGTGTGTGTGTGTGTGTGTGTGTGTGTGTGTGTGTCAGGTAAAGGGTCAAAACAGGTGACAGAGCCCAACCTCACCTTCATCTCCATCCATATTTCAAATTCCATAGCTAGAGCGCCAACACATGGTGGGTTAGAGAGTTGCTTCCAAAATCCCAAGAAGAGAATGGGCAGTCAATGTGAGGAATTCTAATATCCAATGACAGCTGGGTTGGGGTTGAATAAAAAGTGCTGAAAATGTGTTGCTGGAAAAGCGCAGCAGGTCAGGTAGCATCCAAGGAACAGGAGATTCGACGTTTTGGGCATAAGCCTTCTTCAGGAATGAAGAAGGGCTTATGCCCGAAACTCCGAATCTCCTGTTCCTTGGATGCTGCCTGACCTGCTGCGCTTTTCCAGCAACACATTTTCAGCTCTGATCTCCAGCATCTGCAGACCTCACTTTCACCTCGTTGAATAAAAAGTGCATATTTTCATCATCTTAAACCCAAACTAGCCCTCCATCTGATCCCTCCACTTTACATACGATCTCAAAGGTCTGCAGTGTAGAATTGGCCTGTCATGGCTTAGGGATGGGCAGGACTGGCAGCTTAATGTTCCAGGATACAAATGCTACAGGAAGGATCGAAAGGGAGGCAAGAGAGGAGGGGGAGGGACATTTTTGATAAGGGATAACATTACAGCTGTGCTGAGGGAGGATATTCCCAGAAATATATCCAAGGAAGTTATTTGGGTGGAACTGAGAAATGAGAAAGGGATGACTCATCAGCCTTCCCTTTCACCCTGACAGGAATATACTTTCTCTGGATTCTCGTTATCTCATCTCTGAAGGCTTCTGTTTTTCCATCCATCCCTTGACCTGCAAACATCTGCCCCCAATCAGCTTTCGAAAGTTCTTGCCTAATACCGTCAAAATTGGCTTTTCTCCAATTTAGAACTTCAACTTTTAGATCTGGTCTATCCTTTTCCATCATTATTTTAATTTTAATAGAATTATGATTGCTGGCCCCAAAGTGCTCCCCCACTGACACCTCAGTCACCTGCCCTGCCTTATTTCCCAAGAGTAGGTCACGTTTTGTACCTTCTCTAGGTACATTCACATACTGAATCAGAAAATTGTCTAATACACACTTAACAAATTCCTCTCCATCTAAAGTCTTAACACTATGGCAGCCCCAGTCTATGTTTGTAAAGTTAAAATTGCCTACCATTAGCACCCTATTTTTCTTACAGATAGCTGAGATCTCCTTACAAGTTTGTTTCTCAAAGGTGGGACTAGATTGGGTTGGGATATCTGGTCGGCATGGACGGGTTGGACCGAAGAGTCTGTTTCTGTGCTATACATCTCTATGACTCTATGACCCAATGTCTGTGCCAGTCAGAACCAACTGCCTCATGGTTCCAGTCTCATTTCCCAGCATGTGGCCCATTGCCTTGGCATCACACATGTACATTTAAATTTTTCTTCAATGCAGACCAAGTTAAAAATCACACAGCATCAAGTTATCATCCACCAGGTTTATTTGGAAACATGAGATTTGTTTGCAGGTAGTTGTGACTGAGTGGTTAAGGTGATGGATTAGAAATTGATTGGTGTTTCCCCTTGCAAGTTTGAATCCTGCTGACTATGTTTCCTCAAATTGTTAAATTTGGTGGCATGGTGGCTCAGTGGTTAGCACTGCTGCCTCACAGTGCCAGGAAGCTGGGTTTGATTCCAGCTTCGGATGACTGTCTGTTTGGAGTTTGCACATTCTCCCCACATCTGTGTGGGTTTCCTCTGGGTGCTCCGGTTTCCTCCCACAATCCAAAGATGTGCAGGTCAGGTGAACTGGCCATGCTAAATTGCCCGTAGTGTTGGGTGCATTAGTCAGGGAGAAATATTGGTCGTATGGACTTGTTTCCAAACTGCAGGGAATCTAGTCTAATCACGAGCTTTCGGAACGCTGCTCCTTCTTCAATGTGCTGAGGGTTTCTGCCTCTCCCACCCTCTGGGTGGTAGGAATCTGGACTAGGACCCATGGACACAGCCTTAAAATTAGAGGGGGTCAATTCAGAACAGAAATGCGGAGACAATGCTTCAGCCAGAGAGTGGTGGGCCTGTGGAATTCATTGCCGCAGAGTGCAGTGGAGGCCGGGACGCTAAATGTCTTCAAGGCAGAGATTGATAAATTCTTGATGTCACAAGGAATTAAGGGCTACGGGGAGAACGCTGGTATTTGGAGTTGAAATGCCCATCAGCCATGATTGAAGGCGGAGTGGACTCGATGGGCCGAATGGCCTTACTTCCACTTCTTTGCCTTATGGTCTTATGGTCAAGCCCTTTACTTCAGGACACGACAAGCGGCAGACAGCTAACCCATTCTGAGGGGGCAAGATATTGATTGAAGAATCACTTTGTGAGTTACTGGGGGGAATGAGCAGGTCATCGATGTTATCTGCTTCTGCAGGGTCCTGGGCTGAAAAAAGGACATGAAACCAAAATGCTACATCTTCTTTGTCTCCACTGATGGGGCAGACCTGCTGAGTTTTCTCAACATTTTATATTTTTGCGTCGCATTTCCAGCTTCTGCAGTTCTTTCAATTTTTAGTCTTCGCAGGGTGTTGGATGTTTAAATTTCAAGGAGTTTTACAACCAGCACCGAGCTCACTCGCTCTTTTTAGACAATTCATCCTTTTGTGTTGGGACAAACCAAATTAAAGTACAATGAACACTAATTTAAAGGTGATTAAAGCACAAATTAACACAAAATAATAGCTGATTAAAAGCAGAAATCAACACAGATCAAAGCTCATTAAACATGCGTTAACACAAATTAAAAACTGATATTCATTTGGCAGTACATGGCAATAACTTGCCAATATCTTTTTATCGAGTTGATGTTTGCAAATAAATTCCACTTTTCCAATCCTCTCAATACAATCCTTCAATAATGGAACCAGATATGGATCTGGTTTCTTTTCTGGGTTGACTGGTGGCGCGGTGGCTCAGTGGTTAGCACTGCTGCCTCACACCGCCAGGGATCTGTGTTCAATTCCATCCCCTGTCTGTGTGGAGTTTGCACATTCTCCCTGTGTTTGTGTGGGTTTTCTCCCATCCTGCAACAATGTGCAGGCTCAGTGGATTGGGCCGTGCTCAATTGCCCATAGAGTCCAGGCTAGGTGGACCAGCCATGGTAAATGCAGGGGCAGGGCCATGAGTCTGGGTGGGATACTCTTCAGAGGGTCAGTGTGGACACGATGGGCCGAATGTCCAGTGCCCACACTGGAGGGGTTCGGTGACTTTCCAACAATCTAGACACAACTGCTGTGATCCACCTGGCTTTGGTGCCAGCCACAATCTGTGAGGTTTACTGACTTGGTTCACTAGTGCTATTGCCCATCAAGAACATGATCTTGTCACTCACTTGAGCTAACCTCTCTGCTGATTCCATTAGCATGTTGTTTTAAGGATAACACATGTGCAAGTTAAACATCATGTCTGATCAAAAACATTTTCCTGGACTGTATGTATAAATGGATATACAGTCTGCAACATCTTTTGTGAGTCACATCAATAGATTTTTGGAAGGCTGCATATTATTTCATTTCCCTTTTTAAACATCCCTCTTTTACCCAGATTATTAGATGGTTACATTTTGAATGGCCATTCCTGTTATTTTTGTTTAACTCCCTATTTCTTTCACCTCAGTAAATGTATTTCATGGCTGACTACCCTCCCAACCCTAATATCGCTTTAATATATTAATAAGAAACGTTTGCTGATTTGTCCTGCTGCCTGGAGTACTCGTTACATCGCCGAATTACTCTGGTTTGGAAGAAAGCCATTCAGTCCCTGATACCCGCACAGGTTTCCTTCATCTCTAGTGATTGTTCTTGTATTTGTTTTGTCTTCTCCTACTCATGATAAGTTAATGTTTATCAATTTTGAGAGGCAATAATGCTGTCTACTGTGAAGACTGATGCTAATTATTTCTTCAATTCCTCTGCCATTTCCGGGTTCCCTATTATCATTTCCCTCATTCTCTCATGCGCCAATGTTAACTTTGGCTTTTCTCATCCTTTTTATATATTTAAAGAAGCTCTTACCATCCATTTTGACAATGCTTGCAAGTTTAGTCTCAACATTTATTTTCTTCCTTTTTTTGTTGGTTTGAAACATTCCCAAGCCTCTGGCTTTCCACTGATTGCTACCACATTGTTCAAATTTGATGCTGTCCTTAACTTCCTTAGTTGGCCATGGGGAGTTGGTTTATCTTCTTCCCTGAATCCTTCTTCCTCACTCGGACATTTCTTTGTTATCAGCCACGATCTTCTTCGAAAGCTTCTATTCTCCCTCCAAGGCTTTTGCAGTTAAACCGCTTTCTTAACCCACTCCAGCCAGCTCTGCCCTCATTCCTCTGTAATTACCCTTGTTTAAGTTGAGCACAGTTGCTTCTGAGCTGAAAATGTGTTGTTGGAAAAGCGCAGCAAGTCAGGCAGCATCCAAGGAACAGGAGATTCGACGTTTCAGGCATAAGCCCTTCTTCAGGCATTCCTGAAGAAGGGCTTATGCCCGAAATGTCGAATCTCCTGTTCCTTGGATGCTGCCTGACCTGCTGTGCTTTTCCAACAACACATTTTCAGCTCTTATCTCCAGCATCTGCAGTCCTCACTTTCTCTACAGTTGTTTCTGACCCAAGTCCTTTGTTGTCCAATTGAATTCTTAAATTCTATCATGTTATGATCGCTATTCCTGAGCAGAACATTTACTCTGACATTATTTATTAAACTTGGATAATGACATATCCAAAAATCCAAAGTAGTCCGTGCTGGTTCAATCCACAGCATTGGTCTTGGAAATTGTCCTGAATACACTGCCTGAAGCCTTCCTCATGATTTACTCTGGTGATCTAACAAACCCTAAATCCACATGAAGATTAACGTCACCCATGATTATGCACTGACTTTGTTATATGCCCTCATTATTTTCTGACTTAGTCCCTGTCCCACTGTATAGCTACTGTTCGAGGTCTTATAGATTACTCCGACTGCTTCCCCCGGTCATTTCAAAGCTCCATCCAAATGGATTCTATACCTGCTGATCTAACATCTTTTCTTGCTGTCATACTTATTCCAACCTGCCTGTCCTTTGGAAAATTTAGTTCCCAGATTTGATCTCCATGTCACTGCAATGGCTGTAAGATCGTATCATACTTGTGTGGTTAATTCTTCCAGTTTGTTCTGAATACGTTTGCCTTTTTGCCCATAGTTTCCCACTTTGACCCTATTGACTGATGTTTCTCGATGTTTGTATAATCTGCCCCTTCTTGTCCCATTCTGGAATATCAGTAGCTGCCCCGTAAAACTGCCCTGTTCTCTTGCTTTTTCAAGCTTACCCTTCCCCCACTCAGCTCCCGATAAGAAACTGATTTCCACCCATCCATGAGAATTCAAACTGTGATCACTTTGATTTGGTGGAAATGTTAATAACACTGAAGACTCCAGGAGCCAGCAGGGCCTGCAAGGAGACATGAGCAAACAGGTAGCAACAGAATCTTGTTCTTGGATAGAGGATGACTGCCTTCCCTTCAGGAATTGTGAGGGGACAGAACAGCCTGATGTGCACACCCTACCATGATAATGTTTGAGATGGAGGGTGGATAGGAAGGTGGGGGTTTCACACCTACCTTCAGTGGGAAGTGTTTACACTTCACCTTGTGATCCACAGAGGGTTCTGCTCCCGTTTGGGTGGTGACGGACAAGAGATGTCCATGAGTCCGGCTAGGATACTGCTCGTTTCCGTGAGGCTTTGAGGGTGTTTGTAAAATGTTTTCTCTTCTCTTCTTGGAACTGCTTCTGATGATGAAGTTCAGAGGAGGGAACTTGCTTTGTATCAGAGTTGCAAATGATGGCATCTTCCCAATGTGATAAATTGACAGGAACTGCCTCGTTGAAGCTGGAGATGTTTACCTGAGGGAGGACACTGACAATGCAGCAGCTAATCCATTGGGATTGCAGGAATGGGAGGAGGCATCTTTAACAATAATTCTCCAAGGATTTGAGATGACTGTGATACATTGCCCATGTCTCCAATGCTTACAGAAGGCCTGAAAATATAAATGCCTTGCAGGCCATGAGTGTAGTGTCAAGCCTGAGGTCTCCATCATCAAACACTCAAAGACTAGCCTGAAGACATTATTGAATTTCATTGGCCATGCTCTCACTGAGAGGAAGCTCCCACACTGTGAGAATTGATTCACATTTCCCAGTGACTTGCTGTGGGTCTTGATCATCAGGGGCCAGTGGTCCAATGTGGGAACAGGTCAGTGCAGATCTCTGTCTTCCGGCAACTCTCTCCAATGCTTCAGTGAAGATATCCATAATGGTTTAGACTGGACCTCTGAACGTTCAGAGGTAAACATTGTAAGTGCACTACAACTTAGTGATAGGTGTTGGGTCCTCCCTGGACTGGAAGCGATGAAGATGGAAGTGCCCTGCTCATCCTGTAGGGAAGCTCCAATCCGACGGGAAAGTGCATAGATGCAGTGAGAATAAATGAAGAAAGCTTTGGTATTGTGGCATGGCTCAACCTGACCCCAGTTTGGGCTCATATTGGGTCAGTGATGGACCCGTTGGTGAGGATCACTGCTTGCATAACAATGAGCAATAAGCAGAGAATTGCAATGAATTTCTACAGCAGCCAGTTTTGGGGTGAATGCTTCATAATGCCTCCTGATTGCTGCTGCTCTCTGCACTTCTATTGAAGGTGTTTCCATAAAGATCCTATCCATGGTGCATCACGATAAACGGAATTAGCATCAGGACCCAAGTAGCAGCAATTCAGGAGGAGAATATTTGCAAAGGCCTTCCCTGTGGCAGACAGCAGGGAGACCCTTTCTGGTTATGGCAACTAATCTTATTTCTTGTCTTCAGGACAGTTATGGCATCTCAGAAGCCCCCTGCCATGCTGCCCACATTCTGGATGGTGGGATGGGTTGATGTCTCTGCCCTATGACTGCTTCCCCACTGCACTCTAATGCTTTGCTGAGGGTACCAGCTGCACAAGTGGCCTTTCTGTCAGATGACCTTTGTGTCCTCAGTCTGAGGTTATGCTGCTGTTGTTTGGTGATGGGGACCACGCAATGGGATGGGGCTGAGATCACAGAAAGAGGTGCCAAGGAGTGTAGGAAATGTCTAGTTTAACAATGAAAGGAGAATGGCCAGTACTCCTGGTTGAGGGTTTTTTTTTTATGTTTGTTTTTAGCTGTAGCAGTCACAAAATGTGAGAATCCAGGGGAGCTGCTTCAGAAATGAGTTCCACTGACTTTCTTCTGAAATCTCTCTCTGGGTGTTGTTCTCTCCTGCCTGTAAGAATCTATGTTTGAACATACCTTTTCGCCAAGGGGTGTGTTTGCGGGATGTTACATATTGGAACCGTTTATTAGTAATAGTTCCTGTATCAGGTTGGTTAACTTTTCACAATAGTTGAGTTATTTTAAATTCCGCTTTCTTTTCTTGGTGTTTCAACTCTAGTGTTCAAATAATTTCTGTTTTGCTTAAAGCCGAGTGGTTTGACCAGCTGCATCATACCTGGAACACCCACTTCACATCTACCTTTAGCAGATAGTGAAGGGGACTGTCAGAGAATACCGCAGAATATAGATAGATTGGAGAGTTGGGTGGAGAAATGGTAGGTGGAGTTCAATCTGAACAAATGTGAGGCAATCCATTTTGCAATTCAAGAGCGAACTATACAGTAAATGGAAAAGTCCTGGGGAAAATTGATGTACAGAGAGACCTGGGTGTTCAGGTCCATTGTTGCCTGAAGGTGGCAATGGAGGTCAATAGAGTGGTCAAGAAGGTATATGCAGGCTTTCCTTCATTGGTTGGGGTATTGAGTACAAGAGTTGGCAAGTCATGTTACAGTTGTACAAGACTTTGGTTCGGCCACGTTTGGAATACTGCGTACCGTTCTGGTCCCCACATTACCAAAAGAATGTGGATGCTTTGGAGAGGGTGCAGAGGAGGTTGACCAGGATGTTGCCTGGTATGGAGAGTGTTAGATATGAGGAGAGGTTGAGTAGATTAGGATTATTTTCATTGGAAAGAAGGAGGTTGGGGGGTGGGGTGGGGACCTGATTGAGGTCTACAAAATCATGAGAGGTACAGACAGGGTGGATAGCAAGAAGCTTTTTCCCAGAGTGGGGGACACAATTACAAGGGGTCATGAGTTCAATTTAAGAGGGGAAAAGTTTAGAGGAAGTTCTTCACGCAAAGGGTGGTGGGTGCCAGTGGAGGTGGTAGTGATGGGCACAATAGCATCATTTAAGATGTATCTAGACAGTTGCATGGATGGCCAAGGAACAGAGATATAGAGATCCTTAGAAAATAGGTGACAGGATTAGATTGAGGATCTGGATCGGCACAGGCTTGGAGGGCCGAAGGGTCTGTTCCTCCCACAAGTCCCTCCCCCCTACCTTTTATCTCAGCCCGCTAGGCACACCAGCCTCATTCCTGAAGAAGGGCTTATGTCCGAAACGTCGATTCTCCTGCTCCTCAGATGCTGCCTGGCCTGCTGTGTTTTTCCAGCACCACGTTTTTCAACTCTGGTACTCCAGCATCTGCAGTCCTCACTTTCTCCCTTGAACCATTTTAGCCCCATGAAGTCTACCTACCTCCTCCTTCCAGAAGCATCAGTGTCAATGGCAGAGTCTTGGTCCAGGAGGTACTCAGAGTGCACCTTCCAATGAGTGCTGACTGCCTGCCTGTTTTGGAGAAGCTCTCAGTTGTGTAGGACAGAGGGCTTCTTCGGGAATCCTACGTCTAGTTCTGCTCACTCTGGTGTAGGAAGGATATTGTTAAATTGCAGAGGGTTCAGAAATGACTTGCCATTGTTTTGCCGGGAATGGAGCATTTCCATTATCAAAATCGCCTGGAACCTTTTTCACCGGAGCACAAGGTGAGGGTGACCTTATAAAATGTCATTGAATCGTGAAGGGCGTGGATCAGATGAGCAACAAATGTTTTTTGGCCGAGGGTGGAGGAGTTCAAAACGAGGGGCCATATTTTGAAGGTGGGAGGAGAAAGATTCAAAAAGGACAGAAGTGCACCTTTCTCACACAGAGAGCATGGTTTGTGTGCGGAATGAACTGCCAGAGATTGTGGTGGATGCAGGCACAGTTACAACATTTAAAAGACATTTAGGTAAGTACATGAAAAGCAAAGGGTTGGAGGGATATGGGCCTGGAGTAGGCAGTTGGGACTAGTTTAGTTTGGAAGATGGAGGGGAGGGGCCGGTTGTACTGAGGGCTCTGACTCTGTCCTGTATGACTGTATGACTGTGATTAAGAATCGACATATGTCATTGATATCAGCGAGTGTCTCAGTTTCCTGTGCTCTCTCCATCCATCATCTGTCCTTTACTTCATGGGTTTCTTTTCTGGATCTCAGTTTTCATTTGAGGTTTGGGGGAGATTCCAGTTCAGGAACATCTTGTGATCAATTATTCGCTGTTGGATTTTCTGGTCCTTTTTATCAAGTTAGTCCTGATGCTTCCTGATGGGGAGCGTTGAGGATTTCCTGCCAAGTGCTCTTTGCGATGGGTTTTACAAGCAGAGCAGACACTGTGGACACTCTGTGGTTCCTGTTCATTGAGAATGGGGGTGGGAGGGTTGGCTGGGAGGGATTAACAGTGCCGGTCTGTCTCCGCAGAGTCCTTGAGTCCAGCAACGTTGAATTTCCTGTGGCTGTATTCCTGCTGCTGCCATTGCAGACTGCGTTAGGCAGTCTGACATTGCCTGCTCCTGTTGTAGCCTGGTGAAAGGGAACATCCTGATGGAAGCAAGCAGATGCCAATAGTCAGAGTGACGCTGGTGTGATGTCTTGTATAGAGTCATGGAGATGTGCAGCATGGAAGCAGACCCTCCTGTCCAACTCATCCATGCCAACCAGATACGCGAAACTAATCTTGTCCCACTTTCCAGCACTTGGCCCATATCCCATTAAACCCTTCCGATTCACATACCCATCCAGATACCTTTTAAATATTATAATTGTACTATCCTCCATCATTTCCTCTGGCAGCTCATTCCATACATGCACCACCCTCTGCATGAAAATGTTGCCCCTTGGGCCCCTTTTAAATCTTTCCCCTCTCACCCTAAACTTATGCCCTCTAGTCCTGGACTCCCCCACCATATCCATGCACCTCATGATTTAATAAGCCTCTATAAGGTCACCCCTCAGCTTCCAACGCTCCAGGGAAAACAGCCCCAGCCTATTCAGCCTCTCCCCATAGCTCAAACGTTCCAACCTTAGCAACATCCTTGTAAATCTTTTCTGAACCCTTTCAAGTTTCACAACATCTTTCCGATAGGAAGGAGACCAGAATTGCACACAATATTCCAACAGTGGCCTAACCAATGTCCTGTACAGCCGCAACATGACCTCCCAACTCCTGTACTCAATACTCTGACCAATAAAGGAAAGCATACCAAACGCCTTCTTCACTATCCTATTTACCTGCGACTCCACTTTCAAGGAGCTATGAACCTGCACTCCAAGGTCTCTCTGTTCAGCAACATTCCCCACTTAAGTGTATAGGTCCTGCCCTAATGGCCTCTCCAGAATGCAGCACCTCACACTTATCTAAATTAAATTCCATTTGCCACTCTTGAGCCCATTGGTTCATCTGATCAAGATCCTGTTGCACTCTGAGATAACTTTCTTTGCTGACCACCTCACGACCAATTTTACTGTCATCTGCAAACTTACTTCCTGTACCTCCTATGTTCACATCCAAATTAGTAGACCCAGCACCAATCTTTGTGGCACATCACTGGTCACAAGCCTCCAGTCTGAAAAACAACTCTCCACTACCACCCTCTGTCTTCTACCCTCAAGCTAGTTCTGTATCCAAATGGCTAGTTCTCCCTGCATTTCATGTGATCTAACCTTGCCAGCCAGTCGACCATGAGGAATCTTGTCGAGTTCCTTAATGAAGTCTATATGGATCATGTCACTGATTTGCCCTCATCAATCATCTACTTTACTTCTCCAAAAACTCAATCAAGTTTGTGAGACATGATTTCCCACGCACAAAGCCATGTTGACTATCCCTAATCAGTCCTTGCCTTTCCAAATACATGTAAATCCTATCCCTCAGGATTCCCTCCAACAACTTGCCCACCACCGATGTCAGGCTCACCGGTCTATAGTTCCCTGGCTTGTCTTTACCGCCCTTCTTAAACAGTGGCACCACGTTGGCCAACCTCTAGTCTTCTGGCACCTCACCTGTGACTATCGATGATAAAAATTATCTCAGCAAGAGGCCCAGCAATCACTTCTCTAGCTTCCCACAGAGTTCTAGGGTACACCTCATCAGGTCCTGGGAATTTATCCACTTTTATGCATTTTAAGACATCCAGCACTTCCTCCTCTGCAATATTCCAAATATAATATTTCAAGATGTCATTATCTATTTCCCCACATTCTGAACTTTCCTTGTCCTTCTCCGCAGTTGTGTCTGACCAGGTTGTGCTCCTGACATTTCATCAGGAGGACGATTGCCTTTACATTTCCTTCCCCTTTGGCCTTCCTAGCCAATCATTCCATTCCAGAGATTTGTGCCCCTCCCATCTCCGGCTTCAAATCACCATGGAGAATCGAGTGTCTTCCTTTAGGACCCAGGGCAATGACAGTCCAAGGCTGAAGTAAGATTCCTCTTTGGCCCCTTCACTTGCATCAAGGGTTGGGCCTTATAAACTGAGGAGAAAGTAAAGACTGCAGATGCTGGAGATCAGAGTCAAGAGTGTGGTGCTGGAAAAGCACAGCAGGTCAGGCAGCATCCGAGGAGCAGGAGGATTGACGTTTCGGGCATAAGCTTTTCATCAGGAATGAGGCTTGTGGGCCAAGTTCCCCTTCATTCCTGGTAAAGGGCTTATGCCAGAAATGTCGATTCTCCTGCTCCTCGGATGCTGCCTGGCCTGCTGTGCTTTTCCAGCACCACATTCTCGATTCGTGAGCCAAGGACGGTTAGGCCTTGGGGTTAGAGGAGCCAAAGGGCGATGCGGCGTTTCATTATCCCATAGGGCGACTGTTTGAGACATTCAACTCATTTTTTCTTAATGGAAAAACCAATCTCATGTAGTTGTCCATCTCCCTGAGATTTACTCTTCCTGAAGAATGTATATTGCCAGCCAATCTTCTCCTGCTCGTTGGGTTGCACTCAGAGCAGCAACACCAATAACTCAGCTCCAGAGTTCCCGGGCCTTTCACGATAAAGATGTGACATTCAGTTCTATCGCTGCTGTGGTTTTCCCTGAGCATCCTAAAGTTTCAGGCCTGTAGGTCGTGGAATGTCCTGTCTCAATAAAATAGCAGATCTTTCGGGACAGATAAAAGCAACATTGGCCAACTGAATAGTTGGAAAACTAGCCAACAGAAGAGCACACTGGAAATTAAGTCAGGCTACGCAGATATGCAAACCACTTACCTGATTGGTTACATTGACTAGGTATTTTGATGGAATAGTGGAACTGAGATATTAAGCCAGGAAACTCTCAGTATTTACTGTCAAACTGGATCAAGTCAGACAGATATAGAACGTACAACATAGAACAATGCAGCACGATACAGGCCCTTCAGCCCACAATGTCTTAATCCAAGATCAACCGAACCTATACACCCCTCAATTTACTGCTGCCCATGTGCTTGTCCAGCATTCGCTTAACTGCCCCAATGTAAAATATTCAACGTGATTGACTATTGAATAGGTGTTGATGAGATAATGTTGCAAGATTTCGGGTGGAACAGTAGTATGGAGTTACAGTGGAACTGTATTTGAGACAGCTCAGTTCCTTGGTTTAGCTTGATGAATAGAGAAATCACAATATCCAGCACTGTCTTTTGTAACCTCATTCCTGGGACAGAAACTCAATTCACACGGAGTGACCGAACTTGCATTGTTATATCAAACTTCTGTTGCTAAATGATAATAAGCCACTGGACTTGGGAACGACCTGGATAACTGTTTAAAAGAAGCTATTCAAATCAGAAGGGTCTCACACACAGACACACATCCCAGAGAGAGCGTGAGCTCCAAGAAACAGGAACACTGGGAGCAGGAAGAGCAGCCCTAACTTCAGATCGACAAGTTGTAATCAGGGTCAGGCAAACTTCTTTATCATCGAGTGTTTCCAAAAAACATTCTAAACCAGTGTGAGAGCACAGACATTTAAGAGCTGAAAGGTACTCAGGAAATTAGAGGGAAAGATGGGTTTTATACAATTGCATATGTATGTATCTTGTGTTTCAACAATAATGAATCATGTCTCATGGTAAGCCACATCTCATTATTAATGTAAAATGAGTCCCACTAACTGCTGCCTCACAGTGCTAGGAACCAGCCTCAATTCCAGCCTCAAGTGACTGTCCGTGTGGAGTTTGCACATTCTCCCATAGTGTCCAGGGATGTATTGGTTAGGTGTTTTAGTCAGGATAAAATGTAGAGTAATAGGGTAGGGTAATGGGTCTAGGTGGGTTACTCTTTGGAGCGTTGGTGTGCACCTGTTGGGCCGAAGGGCCTGTTTCCACACTATAGGGATTCTACGAACAATTCTATGGACTAGATCAGGCACAGACAATAACAAAGCTTTCTGGCCTCAAACCGAACTTGGTGGGGTGGAATGTTGCCTCTACAGGCTCTTTTAGGTGATCATTGCACACTCACTAAAACACAGCTCCCCTTCCGACAGAGTGAAGACTTTAGCGAGTGGCAGAGATAGTCCAGCTGATTGTATACTCGACTCCATTGCAAAGCGGGGACTAACTCAGTGTCTTCATTAAACCAATCCTCCATCCTTGGAGGCCATGGCCCTCCTGGCTTCGGGGTTGACATCAAAGCAGCTGTGACTAGGTGGAGACATGATTTGGAGATGCCGGTGTTGGACTGGGGTGTACAAAGTTAAAAATCACACAACACCAGGTTATAGTCCAACAGGTTTAATTGGAAGCACACTAGCTTTCGGAGTGATGCTCCTTCATCAGGTGATAGTGCAGGGCTCGATCATAACACACAGAATTTATAGCAAAAATTTACAGTGTGATGTAACTAAAATTATACACTGAAAAATTGATTGTCTGTTAAGCTTTTCATCTGTTAGAATACCGTGATAGTTTCACTTCTTCTAATAACAGACAAATATTAATAACAGACATCACATTATTTTCAGATAACACAATTGAGGGGCTGAACAGGTTGGTTTCACCAATGATATAATGGTGACAGTGAGCACTAAAGTCTAATTGAATGAACAGGTTGAGCTGCTCGCTGTATCTTCAGGTCTTCCAAACAATCTCTGTTATAATATACAGCACATCTTTCTAATAGCTGAGGGGCAATGAGCTATGCCCTGTTTATTATCAGAGACTCTATTTCAATTAGGAAGCAATTCTCAGAGCCCTTGTGTACCTAAAAGATTGTAAAAAAATTTAGTTTTAGAATTTAGTATAAAAAAATTAATTTATCTGTTTGTAGAGAAACAAACACACCTATTTTTGGTATTCTTACAAGGGAAAGAGGCCAGTATTTCCTCTCCAAAACATTCGATAGAAAAGATGCTATCTAGTATTTCACAAAGCCGTACTTAATCCCTGAACAGTGCCGCACCAGTCTATGGGTAGCAACCAAGCAACTGCATTGGGAACACTTACACAATGCTGGAATTGATGAAGAAATAATTCATAACTGTTAGTAAATGAAGGCTGGATTTTTCATCATTTTATGAGTAAAACTTTATCGCATTTTGCGCATTGAAAAGGCCATTAAGGTAGAAGAGAATAGATGTCTCCCGTCCTTTGTCAGCTCAAACTGCCCTTGAGACTGAAAGCCACAAATACACAAATGAATACAGGCCTGTCATTCTGAGATATAACAGCAGACAGTGCAAAACATTAAGGCAGTATACGCAGATGGGAAAGCCAATTAAGTTAACCATTACCATAGTATAAGCAAGTTGAGGTTAAACAATAACATATCATTAACCTTGGGTAGGGGGAGGAGGTGTTGTTGGGAGGTACAAAATAAGATTGTGAGCACCACATTTGGAATGCTCCCAATATCCTGAGGAAAGTTGGAGTGTGCTCCGGACCCAGGTTGGGTTTTGCTCGATCAAAGGGATGCCTTTTTGGATTTAGCAACTTTCAAAGACAGGAGTCAGGGGCTTCTGTCCATGTGAGCACTTGAGGTGTTTTGTCTCATGGAAGGAAGTAATTTCATATCCAAGAGTTAGGTTTCAGACCCAGTATTTATGACAAGCATAACACTTGTGTCTCTTACATGTTCTTTCAATGGAGTTTCATTACCAGGTGAGTATCTTACTTCAACGAAACTTAATAAAATTGGATATTAGACAGTTCTTGGGCAACCCTGCATGATAGAAAAATCACACTTTAGAAACAGTGCTTAAACTGTTGTCACTGCAATTGTGTTCCTGCCAACACACATTTTAGACATTCCTGCTGCAGAAACAGAGTCCCTGATTTGTCAATGGTGCTCCAGTAAATTTGCATTGATGAAACGGACTATAATGGAATGACCTGCCAATGAACTTAGAGCCTGTCTTACCTCATGCCTTATTTCGGCTAAACCTGATGAAATGTTCGAAAATTGTAGTTTGAAGCAATTATTCCAACTGCCTTTTAATGAGTTGAGTTCAACCTGATCGAACAAACTAAACTCCTTTTTAAAAATTTACAAAGTATTTGTGGCAGCACATACAACATATGTTTAGCCTCACTGTACAATGCATTGTGGAATTATCTTCCAGGTAAAAATATCAGCAGGTTCATGGATAAATTGTATGGCAGAGTGACATGAACTCTTTACTAACATGGGAGACAATGGGGACAGAAAATGGGAGGAAAAGCAGATTAAGACTGGAGCCAGATTAACCATGATCTTATCAAATGGCAGACTAGACTGAGGGGGCTAACTGACCTACTCCTCATCAGATTTGTTTGTACACATGTAACGCAGAGAGGGCAGACCGAACTCACTGTGTCTTTGTCACAGACACAACAGACTGCCCCGACTGTATCCATGTCACATAACTTGGATAGAGCAGATTGACCCCATTGTGTCTATATCATTGATTGTGGGAGAACAGGCCATTTACTCTGTGTCTGTAGTAGAGCACCAGGACTGCCAACTGAACATACTCAGTCTGTATCACAAAGGTTGGAGAGAGCAGACTCCCCTCACTGTGTCTGTATCACTGACACCACGGAGACTGGATTGAATGGATTCTGAGATAGAACACATTTCTAATCTCTGAATCCTCCAATCCATCTCACAATTTAATGAATTTCCCCATTCGGGTAAAAGGGTAATTTACCATGTTCTTCAGCTGTTCCCTGAATTTAGTCTGGGTCACGGCATATATACAAGTGTTTGTGCAGCAACTTAGGAGCTGTAGAATGAATCCGATATCTCGTACAAAATAATGGAGATGTATGACCCTATACCCCATCCAAAACATTCGGCTCCATAGAGAGTATACCATAAACACTGACCAGAACAGGATGAAATTCCCTGAGATAACAAACAATAAAATAATGGACTTCCTTCGACTCCCCATTTCTGGGTCACTAGGATTCTCCCCACTGCTGTGAGCCCGAAGTCTCCTGCGGGCTCTGCTGGCCACTAAAATGTGCCTGACACTTAAAGCATTGAGCAGCAGAATCAGGACAAATGGCACAGCTGGGTTCAGAACATAGTGAAGGCATTCAAATGTTGCCCAGACTGGAGATGACAGAATGTCAGCTGGTACTGAACAAAACCAGGGCTGATTCCTGAGCATATACTGAGATGTGAACATAAAGTACCAGAAAATGTTCTTCAAACCACTCAGCACAGTCACTGTTCCCAGAACCACAGCTGCTGTCTTCTCAGTAGAAAATTTAATTCGCAGATTTGGGCAGCAAATAGCCACATATCGATCGAAGGTAAAAGTGACGGTAAACCAGACAGAACAATCGGTGGCTGCATAAAGGAAGACAGCTTGGATATTACAGATGGGGATGGCCCGTATGAAACGTAAATCTCTCTTATACACAATTGGAATGTGCCTCAGTAGCAAATCGAAGATAATAACAAGCATATCTGCTGTTGACATTGCCACCAGGTATCGAGTAATGCATTTTGAAAGACTACACTTTCCTTGCGATAGGATTGTAATTGTTATGAGGTTAACTGTGAGGAAGGAAAATCAACATGAAAGTTATTCAAGCTGGTAGAAAAGTTAGTAATTTCACTAAGTACTTAGTGAGATTTGCAAATTTGTCCCTGTTTCTGAAAATGTATTGAAGTATTTATATCTATGGTCGAGCAATTTGCTGGATCCAGAAATTACAATCCAATAAAATCAGCCATTCAGTACAAATTCGTATTTGGGATGAATGAGGCATTTTCAGATGAGAGGTCATAGCCTTGGGATAAGGGTTAGCAAATTTAAAATAGAGTTGAGCAGAAATTATTTCACCCAAAGAGTTGTGAATCTGTGGAATTTGCCAGCCCAAAGTGTGGTGGATGCTGGGATAGTGAATGAATCTAAGAAGGAGGTAGACAGATTTTTAATTGGTCATGGGTTGAAAGATTATGAGGAGAAGACAAGAAAATGAGGGTGAAGAGCATATCAGCCATGGAGCAGACTAGATGGGCCAAATGGCCTAATTCTGTTCCTATATCTTTTGAACTTATCAACGTATGTGCTGACAGGTTATTGAAGTGTAAACAAAGGAATACAGGAGAAACCACAAAAACCCTGCGAACCATGCTTTAGTTTCCGAAGTGGAACTGAGATCAGTGACCAAGAATGGAGAAAACGTCCAGGTTCCTGTTCTTCATCTTTACAGAGACATTCGGAATTAGTGTGGAAGGATCATCCCAAGTTCCCCTTCATTAGGATCTAGTGTCTATGGTGGGTATCAGCACACATATCCTGCACCTGATCATTAACCAATGAAGCTGGATTATTGTTGGTGTATGTCAGTCAATGTTATTCTCTCTAACACCTATTTAGGGAAAAAAAAACATTAGTACTTGTTTACCCTCTTTTATTATTCATAAAATATGGGTGTTACTGGTTAGGCCAACGTTCGATGCCCATCTCTGATTGTCCCCACAAAGATGCTGCCAAGCTGTTTTCTTAAGCTACTGAAGTCCATGTAACGTAGGTATACCCACAGAGATGTTAGGGAGCGAGTTCCAGCTTGTTGATCCTGTGACAGTGAAGGAACAGCAATATGGTCCCAAGATAGTTTCTCTTTGCACCTGTTGCTTTGAGAAGGTGGAAGTCACAATTTTGGAAGATGCTGTGAAAAGGCTTTTGAAATGCGGCCTCAGTGCATCTTCCACATGCATCACCTTGCTGCTGCCGTGAATTGATGGTGGAAGCAGAGAATGTTTGTGAATGTGGTGCCAATCAAAGGACTTGCTATATCCTGGATATTGGCAAGTTTCTTGAATGTTGTTGGAGGTAAACTCATCTAAGCAAGTTCTATCATATTCTTGCTTTGCCTTTTGGTGAGGCTGGAGGTGAGGAATGTATCACAGAATTACCAACATCTTACATGGCCTTTAGATTTATATAGGTGGTTCATGTATTTCCCAGCACATGGAGAGGGGAGTATTCACTGATGGTAAGGTCAATTAATGTCAAGTGAAATTGTTCGATTCTCTTTTTTGGAGATAACTGGTGTTTGTGTGATTCAAATATTATTTGTCACTTGTCAGCCCAAGCATGGATGTAGAGATTTTCTGTGGGGAAAGTAAGGACTCCAGATGTTGGAGATCAGAGTTAAAAGGTGTCGTGCTGGAAAAGCACAGCCGGTCAGGCAGAATCTGAGGAGCAGGAGCGTTGATGTTTCAAGCATAAGCTCCTCATCAGGAATGTGGGGGATGGTGGCCAAGGGGGCTGGAAGATAAATGGGAGCAGATAGGGCTGGGGAAAGGTAGCTGGGAATGTGTTAGATAGATGGAGATGGGGCATGATGGTGATAGGTTGGAGTGGAGGGGATTGGTGGGAAGGAAGATGAAAGGGTAGGACAGTTCAAGAGGGTGGTGCCGACTTGGAAGGTTGGATCCGGGGGAGGCGAGATGAGGAAACTAGTGAAATTGACGTAGAGATGTCCGACAAATTCAGAATGGTACTAAACCTGTCTAACAATCAACAAACATCCTGAATTCTGACCCCATGATGGAGGGATGGTCAGTGATGAAGCAGCTGAAGATGGTTTGGGCTGTATCATTGTTGCATCATGGGATAGTCCCTGCATTCTCACTGATGTTATTATCTGCACAGAGGGCTTAGTCAGGCTGGAAACAGTTTAAAACAGCCCACTGTTGCCATTGAAGATTGGAATCTCTACAGTGTGGAAACAGGCCCTTCAGCCCAAAAAGTCCATACTGACCCTTCGAAGAGTAACCCACCCAGACCCATTTCTCCTCTGACTAATGCACCTCACACTATTGTCAATTTAGCATGGCCAACTCACCTGACCTGCACATCTTTGCACTGTGGGACGAAACCGGAGTACCAGAGGGAACCCACACAGACACAGGGAGAACTCCACACAGACAGTCACCCGAGGCTGGAATCGAACAAGGTACCTGGCGCTGCGAGGCAGCAGTGCGAACCACTGAGCCACCGTGCCACCCTTAAAAAAAAAAGAAGCTGTGCAAGTGAAGCTGGTTGGGCCTGCAGTGGGGTCTACTCTGAGGGATGGTCTCTGGTCGATGTTTTCTCCTGCCAGTCCTCCTGCCCTGCATCCTCAGCTCTGGGCCATAGAATTGGAGAATCATAGAGCATGAAAACATATCTTTCGATCCAAACGGTCTATGCCAACCAGGTTTCCAAATCTGAACTAGTCCCATATTCCTGTATCTGTCCCATATTCCTCTGATCTTTCTTATCCACGTACCTGTCCAAGTTTATTTTGAATGTTGTCATTGTATCTGCCTCTACCACTTCTTCTGGGAGCTCGTCTCCTACAAGCACCACCCTCTGTGGGGAAAAGTTCCCCTCAGGTACCAATTGAGTCTTTCCCTTCTCACCCTCAACCAATGCCCTCTGGTTTTGGGCAAGTGTCCCAAATGCCTTCTTTACCACCCTGTCTCCCGATGATGCCACTTTCCAGGTACTATGTGCCTGCACCCCTTGGTGTCTCTGTTCGATAACTCTCCCCAATCCCTTACCACTAACTGAACTGACACCTTGGTGTGGTTAACTGCATGGGGGTAGTGTGGAGGGAGGTGTATGGCTGGTGGGGTTGAGCAGGTCATTGAATAAGCTTGTGTTGGAGGTGACTTTCTCCAGTACAAATATAGGAACATTCTTTCATAGCCATCAGTCATGGCACCGAGACCCTTGCCTGGTTTAGGATTTTGGCAGATAGAAGTTTGGTCACATTTCGGCAGTTTGGAAAGAAGAGGGGTCAAGGGTCATTTGGAGAAGGGGAATAGATTGATGCCCAAGTAGTGGAATAAATAACACGGCCAGCAACATTCATTGTCTGGGTAAGTTCATTGTAGTTGAGGGAGACTTTTAAGAAACAATGCAAGGCACATTCTAAAAGTCTCTGGTTTTCAGACAGCTCCATTCCTGTGGCAGTCAGTTCTGACAGTATACTTGTTTCACCCTGATGTCGAGGGGTGGAGGAGGATGGGGATCAGGAAATGTTGGTCAGGATGGGGATCTGGGAAAGTCAGTTGACTGAAAAGGTTCCTGTAATGAGATACATGTTGGGAACAGTGGCCACCTGAGTCAGTGCCAGGAACAAACACAAGGGTGACCCAACTCGGTGTCAAATGGATCTGTAAGATTCTGAATAATCTCACTGATCCTCATGACTTGGCCAAGGATGGGGTAAGAGTCAATGGATAGGGATTGACGTTTAAGGTAGGAACGAAAGACAGTGGCTTTACTCTTTCCAATTTGAAATGACAAGAACCTTAATATAGTGAAATATGATTGACAGATTCAATGGGAAGAATAGAGACTTAGCAGAAACAACAGCAATTGCAGCAAGGAGGACAGAGGAACAGGCAGGAAAAGCGATGCAGTGAAAGATCGTTCTAAGAGTTAATAGCAGGCTAGTGACTTACCTGGAACACCAACAATAACAAGGGTGGGATAGTAAATACGTTGAATAACCAGGAGTATATAACGGATCCGAGTAGTTAATGACATCAAGTGGTAATTTTCAGAAATATAATCAATTGTTGCTGAGAAACTCCTGTCCATTGTTGTAAAATTCCGATCTTCTGTATTCAGATTCCAATCCATCGTTGTAACATTCCAATCCATTGTTCTCAGATTCGAATCTCTCTTCTCCCGAGCTCCCAGTCTCTGGAGCTGCCGGTCCCAGTTAGGCGTGGGGGTGATGCTGGAGATGATGCTATAGCTTTGTACATTGTAAGGAATTACTAATTAATAGAAGAGGGAAACCCTCCTGGGACAAAATTATGGTCCATGGAGTTTGACATTAATTACAGTCACAAAACAAACAGATTCAGTTAACGCTTTCAATACAATACACTATTCCACCAAAGGACTGCATGAATATGATTTATTCAGAGAAGGAAAGATAAAGACATTGGACTTTCAGTTGTCTAGAGAAATTGACGTGGTTCCAAAGATGATTACAAACAATATATCTCTGTTAAAAAAAAATTGTCAGAGAAATAATTGCTGTTCCTACAGCCATTCAGTTGGGGCACTCTGCCTCCCCTAGTTTAAAGTAAGGATAGCGTCAGTAACATGTTGTCGAAGGCACTTAGAGCAGGGAGACATGTTGAAAAGCTGTGATTCAGGGTGAAGGGAGGCACATTGATTGATCGATTGTCACGTTTCCCTCAGTCCAATGTAAAGCTTTGTTTATGAGCAGTACAGGTAGATCACAGGGACGTACAGATCACAGGGTGAACAGAAACGTGGACAGAGGCGTACAGGTTACATCCCACAGGGCGTGCACTGGGCAAGATTAACATTAATAAGGGCAGTGTTATTTGAAGTTAGAGATTCCATCCATCACTCTAATAACGGCTGGGAAGAAGCTGTTCTTGAACCTGCTGGTGCGTGTGTTCAAGCTTCGGGATCTTCTGCCTGACGGGTGAGGTTGTAAGAGATCATTACCGGGGTGGGAGTGGTCTTCAATGATGTTGGCAGTCATTACATGGCAACGAGCCGCGTAAATGGAGTCCATGGATGGAAGGTTGGCTTCCGTGATGGTCTGGGCTGTGCACTCACCCTCCTGTCATTCCTTACCGTGCTGGGCAGGGCGGTTGTTACACCCGGACAGGATGTTTTCTGTGCTGCATCTGTACAGTTTGGTGAATGTCATTATGGACAGGACATAGCTGGGCAATTTTCCACATTGTCGGATAGATGCCAGTGTTGTAACTGTACTGGAACAGCTTGGTCAGGGAAGTGACAAATTCTTGAGCACATGTCTTCAGTATTATTGCTGGAATGTTGTCAGGGCCTATAGCCTTTGCAGTGTCCTGTATCTCCCATTTTGTGATATCACGTGGAGTGAATTGAATTGGCTGAAGACTGTTATCTGTAAAGCTGGGGCCTATTGGAGGGGGGTGAGATGGATCATTTACTAAGCACTTTTGGCTGAAGATTCCTGGAAATGCTTCATCCTTTGTTTGGCACTGAGGTGCTGGGCTCTTCCATTGTTAAGGACGGGAAGATGTGTGAAGCCTCCTTCTCCAGTGAGTTGTTTAATTGTCCACCACCATTCATGACTGGTGACAGCTTAGATCTGATCTGTTGGTTGTAGGTACACTCAGCTCTGTCTATCACTTGCTGTTTATGCTGAGTGACTTGGAAGTAGTCCAGTTTGGTGGCTTCACCAGGTTGACACCTCATCGTCAGCCGTGCCTGGTGTTGCTCCTGGCATGTTCTCCTGCACTCTCCATTGAACCAGGGTTGATCCCCTGGCATGATGGTCACGGTTGAGTGAGGGATGTGCTGGGCCATGGGGTCACAGATTGTGCTGCTGTGAACGGCCCACATTGCATCATGGATGCCAGGTGTTAAGTTACTAGATCTCTTTGAAGTCTGTCTCATTTAGCACGATGATAGTGCCGCACAACAATTGAAGATTATCCTCAATTTGAAGACAGGACTTTGTCTCCTCAAGGACTGTGAGGTTATTTTTCTAACTGATACTGTCATGGATGGAAGTACCTGCAGCCGGCAGATTGGTAAGGATGAGCATGAGTATGATTTTCTCTCTTCTTGGTTCCCTCACCACCTGCCGTAGACCCAGTCTAACAGCTCTGTCCTTTAGGACCTGACCAGCTCAGTCAGTCATACTGCTGCCGAGACACTCTTGAAGGTGGACATTGAATTCCCCCCTCAGGGTACATGTTGTGTCCTTGTCACCTTCAGTGGTTCCTCCAAGTGTTGTTCAACATGGAGGAGAACTGATTCATCAGCTGAGGGAGGGTGGTACATGGTAATCAGCAGGAGCTTTCCTTGTTCATGTTTAACCTGAAGCCGTGAGACTTCATGGGGTCCAGAGTTAATATTGAGGACTCACAGGGCAACTCCCTCCCGACTGTATCCCCACTCTGCTGCCTCCTCTGCTGGGTCTGTCAGGACATATCCAGGGATGGTGATGGTGTTGACTGGCACATAGAATGTCAGGTAGGATTCTGTGAGTATAACTATGACAGATTGTTGTTTGACTAGTCTGTGAGACAGCTCTCCCAATTTTGGCAGTATCCCCCAGATGTCAGTAAGGAGTACTGCAGGATGGACAGGGCTGTTCCTGCACTTTCTCGTGCCAGATGATCCATCCAGTTTCATTTCTTTGAGACTTTGTAATGACTGGTACAACTGAATGGCTTGCCAGGCCAGATCAGGGGGCAATTTAGAATCAATCACACTGCTGTGGGTCAGGACTCACATGTAGGCCAGACCAGGTGAGGACAGTGGATTTCCGTTCATGTCGGATATTAGTGAATCAGATGTGTTTTCCCATGGTCATCGGAATATTTTTTACAACATGTTTGCAGATTTAAAAAAAAGGGTACAAATTCCACCATCTGTCAGGGCAGGATTCAAACCTGGGTCCCTGGAGCATTAGCTGAGTTCCTGGATTTATAGTCTCGTAATAATACCAGAAGGCCATCACGTCCCTGCCTCCACTGCCTGAAGGGGTATAGGGGACTGCATGGAGGGGTATGGGGGACTGCATGAATAGTATAGTATAGTGGACTGTATGGAGGGGTATGTGGGACTGCATGGAGGGGTATGGGAGAATGCATGGAAGAGTATGGGGGCCTGCATTGAAGAGTATAGTGGACTGCATGGAATTGTATAGTGGACTGCATGGAGGGGCATGGGGGACTGTATGGAGATGCATGGAGGACTGAATGGAGGTGTATAGAGGACTTCATAGAGGTTGCAAGAATGCATCTTCTTCCTCAGGCGGCTAAGGTAATTCAGCACATTCGTAAGGACTCTCCCCAACGTTTATAACTGCACCATAGAAAGCATTCTATCAGGGTACGTCACGGCTTGATACGGTAACAGCTCTGTCCAGGACCACAAGAAACTACAGAAAGTTATGAACACAGCTCAGACCATGACACAAGCCAACCTTCCAACTATCGACTCCATCTATAGTTCTCAATGCCGCGGAAAGAGAGGGGACACATATTTCACTGAATATAGGTATATGTGACAACAATAAATCAAATCAAATGTTGTACATGGGTCTGAAAGGGTTAATATAGATTAAGTGTCATAAGGACAGCCCACAATGACCATGACATGGTGTGATGATCTGGGAGGAGTTGAACAAAAGATCAGATCCTTCTAACGGTCTCTGTTACAATGGACAACAGATCCTTCTGATGTGTAAATAACCACTGAGAGGCAATGAGCTCCACCCTGTTTATCAGAAGAGATTCTGGCTCCAGTTTGGTAACAGTTCTCAGGGCCATTGTATATTGAGAAGATTGTAAGTAATTGGAGTTATAGAATTTAGTGTAAAAACGTATTTAATCTGGTGTTTTTAGAGAAATTTTACAAACATATACATTTGTTAATTTTACACTATGGAAAGTGGCAAATGTTTTCTTTCCAAAGCAGTCAACATAAAAGAAGTTATCTTGTGCAGTCACACAGCCGCACTTATTCCCAGGATAGTCCCACACCAGTCTAAGGGTCACAACAAAGCAACTGCATTAGAAAACTTACATTATGCTGGAATTAACAAAGAATTAATGCATAAATATGAGTGAGTAAAAGCTTGATTTGTAATAATTTTATGAATTAATATTGATGATGTTTTGTTTTATTGAAAAGGCTGTTCGTGTAGAAGAGAGAAGATGTCTCCAGTCTTTTTTCAGCTAAAACTGCCCTTGAGACTTAAAGCCAGGGATACAACAATGATTAGAGACCTGTCCTTCTGATATAGAGCAACAGACAGTGCAAAAATAAAAGTCAAGTTATGCAGATGGGAAAGTCAATTAAACTAACCATGCACACATTATGAGCAGGTTGGTGTTAAACAGTAAGTATTAATTAACATTGAGCACCGGGCCAAATGAACTACAAAACAAGGGTTCGAGTGCCACATTGTGAGTGCTCCCTATATCCTGGGGGGAGTTGAAGTGTGCTCCAGACCCAGGTTGGGCTTTGCTCAATCAAAAGGATGCCTTTTTGGGTTTAGCAACTTTCAAAGACAGGAGTCAGGGATTTTGTCCGTGTGAGCACTTGAGGTATTTTTTCTCAAGGGAGGAAGTGATTTTGTATCCAGGAGTTAGGTTTCAGACCCAGTTTGATGCCTGTCTTGTATTTATGATGAGGATAACTGGGCAAACTAATGACAGTGAGAAGAGAGACGCTTAGTACAGGACTGAAGGTCTCATATCTGAATGCACACGGGATAAGGAATAAGGGAAATGAGATTGTGATGCAGATCAAACTTGGCAGGTATGACATGGTGGGGATCTCAGAGACTTGGCTGTAAGGGGTTCAGGATTGGGAGATGAATGTTCAATGATATACATCCTCTCAAAAAATAGCCAAGTAGGCTGAGGGAATGGTGATGCCTTATCAGTAAAAAATGAAATTAAATCAATAGTAAGAAACGAAGTAAGGTCAGAAGGTGTAGGGTCTGTGTGGGTAGAATTGAGGAACCGCAAATTTAAAGCAAAACATTCTTGGAGTTATGTACAGGCCTTCAAACAGTATTCAGGAAGTGGGACACAAAAAACACCTGGAGATAGAAAAGATGTGCGGGAAAGGCAACGTTACAGTGATCATAGGGGATTTCAATATGAAGGAGGAGTGGGAAAATCAGGTTGGTAGTGGATTGCAAGAAAAAGAATTTATGGAATATCTATGAGATGGCTTTTTGGAGCAGCTTGTGATGGAGCCCACGGGGGAACAGGCAATTCTGGATTTAGTGTTGTACAATGAGGCAGACTTGATAAGGGAGATTAAGGCGAAGGAACCCTTAGGAAGCAGTGATCATAATGTGATTGAATTTAGTCTGCAATTTGAGAGGAAGAAAATGGAATCAGAGGTAAAGGTATTACAGCTGAATAAAGGCAGATACAGAGGCATGAGGGAGGAGCTGGGTAGAATTGACTGGGAGAGGAGCCGAGCAGGAAAGACAGTGGAACAGCAATGGCAGGAGTTTCTGGGAGTAATTCAGGAGACACAGCAGAGATTCATCCCGAGGGAAAAGGAAGCATAGTACAGGGAGGATGAGGTAACCATGGCTGACTAAGGAAGTCAGGGATAGCATAAAAGCAAAAGAGAAAGCATGCAATATGGCAAAGGGCAATGGGAAGCCAGAGGATTGGGAAGGATGCAAAGACAAACAGAGGGCAACAACAATGAAATAAGGAGGGAGAAGATTAAATATGTGATTATATGTAAAATATATTAATCATTTATAAGGGAGTAAGGCGAATGATGGACAATGACAGACTGATTAGCCTAGACTCACTTGTGGTTCAGATCCTTGAATCCATTGCGAAAGATGAGAGTTCTGAATACTTGTGTGTGGTAAAATAGGACAGAGTCAGCATGGTCTCATCAAGGGGATTATCAAATCTGCTCGAATTCTTTGAGGAAGTAATGAGCAGGTTAGATCAAGGAGAGACAATAGATGTTATCCACCTAGATTTTAAGAAGGCATTTGACAATGTGCTGCACAGGAAGCTACTGAGTAAGGTAAGGGCCCATGGTGTTGGAGGCAAGGTGCTAGCATGGTTAGAAGCCTGGCTGTCTGGCAGGGAGCAGAGAGTGGGGATGAAATGGTCCTTCTCAGGATGGTAGCCGGTGACAACTGGTATTCTGCAAGGCTCAGTGTTGGGACCCCAACTTTTCACTTTATACATTAATGATCTAGATAAAGGAACTAAGGGCATTCTGGCTAAGTGTATAGAGGATACAAAGATAGGTGGAGGGACAGGCAGCATTTAGGAGGAGGGGAGGCTGCAGAAGGATTTGAACAGATTAGGGGAGTGGGCAAAGAAAGGGCAGATGGAGCACAATGTGGGAAAGTGTGATGTCATGCACTTTGTTAGGAAGAATAGAGGCATGGACTGTTGTCTAAATGATGAGAAAATTCAGAAGTCTGAAATGCAATGAGACTTGGAAGATTTAATTCCGCATTCTCCCAAGGTAAACTTGCACGTTGAGTCAGTAGTTAGGAAGGCAAGTGCAGGAAAGGTTTTTATCTTGAGAGGACGAGAATATTAAAGCAGGGATATACTTCTGAGGCTCTATAAGGCTCTACAAGGGTCGGGTCAGAACACTTTTGGAGTATTGTGCTCAGTTTTGGGGACCATATCACAGGAAGGACGTACTGTCCCTGGAGTGTGTTCAGAGAAGGTTCACGGGAATGTTCCCAGAAGTCAAGGGTCAAGGGTCAAGAGTAGCTTTATTTGTCTTTTCTACCATATACAACCGATACAGGAAAAAGGGGACAGTGTTCCTCCAGGACCAAGTTGCAACATGGACAGTACAAACTACACGATCATACACAGGGCAGCATAGAGTGCATAAGAATCGCAAAACAGAGTAGTTGAAACGAAATGAAAATCAACAGGAATGAAAAGATTACCATATGAGGGACATTTGAGGACTCTGGGTCTATATTTGATGGAGTTTAAAAGGATGAGGGGGGATCTAACTGAAACATACAGAATACAGAATGGCCTGGACAGAGTAAATGTTGGGAATATGTTTCGATTGGCAGGAGAGACTAGGACCCAAGGGCAAAGCCTGAGAGTAAAGGGAAGACCTTTTAGAATGGAGATAATTAGAAATGTCTTCAGCCAGAGAGTGGTGAATCTATGGAATTCACTACCACAGAAGGCTATGGAGGCCAGGTCACTGAGCATAGTTAAAACTGAGATAGATAGGATCATGAGTATCAAGGGGATCAAGGATTATGGGGAGGAAGTGGGAGAACGGGGCTGAGAAACTTATCACCCATGATTGAACGGTGGACGAGACTCATTGGGCTGAATAGCCTAAATTCTGCTCCTCCGCCTTATGGTCTTATAACATCTGTGTCTCTTGCATGTTCTTTCCATAGAGTTTTGTTGTCAGATGAGTCAGCTTTGCTTAATGAAACTTAACACAATCAGATGCCTGACACTTAAAGCATTGAGCAGCAGAATCAGAACAAATGGCACTACTGGGGTCAGGATATAATGAAGACACTCGACTGTTCCTCAGCTTGGAGATGAGAGAATATCAGTTGGTACTGAACAATACCAGGGCTGATTCCTGAACAAATACTGAGCTGTGAAAATAAAGTTCCAGAAAATGTTCTTCAAACCACAGTCGCTGTTCCCAGAACCACAGCTGCTGTCTTCTCAGTACAAAATTTAATTTGCAGATTTGGGCAGCAAATGGCCACATATCTATCAAAGGTAAAAGCAACGGTAAACCAGACAGAACAGTCGGTGGCTGCATAAAGGAAGACAGCGTGGATATTACAGATGGGGATGGCCCGTAGGAAACGTAACTCTCTCTTATAATACTTGGAATGTGCTCAATAGCAGATTGATGACAATAATCAGTATATCTGCTGTTGACATCGCCATCAGGTGTCAAGTGATACATTTTGAAAGACCACACTTCCCTTGCAAAAGAATTATAATTGTTTTGATGTTCGCTATGGGGAAGGAAAATAAACAGGAAAAATAATCAAGCTAGTAGAAATGTTACCAATTACAAAGAGCACATCATGTGATTTCTGTATGCGTCCCTCTTTCTAAAAATGTATTAAGGTATTTATACCCATTTTCATGCATTCTCCCAGCTCCAAAAATCAGCCATTAATTAGGAACTCATGTTTGGAATGAAACAGAAAATAAGGAAATACAGTTTGTAAGAGATACTGTGAAGATTGACACAATGCTGACAGGTTATTGAAGTGTAAACAAGGAAATGCAAGAAATATTGCAAAGACCATGAGACGTATGTTTCAGTTTCTGAAGTGGAACAGAGATCAGTGACCCAGAATGGAGAAGATGTCCAGGTTCCTGTTCTTCATCTTTTCAGAGTCATTCAGAATTAGTGTGGAAATGTCAGCCCAATTTCTCCTTCATCTGGTGACCATGGTGGATATCAGCACACATGTCCTGCTCCTGATCATTACCCAATGAAGATGGATTAATACAGGGGTATCTCAGTCGGTTATCCTCTGATACCTACTCAGAGGTAGTTTCCTTGTGCAGCTGATGGCCTATTGATTTGAGACGGTAGAGGTTGCTACTTTGGAAGATTCTATCAAAGGGCTCTTACACATCTTCCACATGCCTCACATTGCTGCTGGGGTGCATTGATGGTGGAAACCGGCAATATTTGTGCATATGGTGCCAGTCAAGAGCACTGCTTTATTATGAGAGTTGTTGGAGCAGACCTCACCCAGACAAGTGGGGAGTATTCATTCACACTCATGTCTTGCCCTGTGTAAATAGTGAACAGACTGAGTCAGGAGGGTAAGGTATTTATCATCAAATCACCAAACTCTGACATGGTCTTGTAACATTGGTATTTATATAACTGGTCCAGCTCAGTTTGTGGTCTATTGCTACCCCTTGTCCCCTCCCCCACGATACTTTCACTGGGGAATTAATTGATATGAAGAGAAATGGTTACAATCTCTCTTTTTGGAGATCCCTGATGTTTGTGTGGAGCAAATGCGACCTGTCAGCTCAGGCCTGAATATTGTTCAAATGTTGTTACGAATGGACATTGTGTCTGACAAGGACAAAGGGAGGACTGCTGATGCTGGAGATCAGAGTCAAAGAGTGTGGTGCTGGAAATGCTCAGCTGGTCTGGCAGCATCCGAGCAGCAGCAGAGTCGATATTTCAGGATTCCTGACGCAGGGCTTATGACTGAAATGACAATTCTCCTGCTCCTCAAATGCTGCCTGACCGGCTGTGCCTTTGTGGTGCCACACACTTCAGGAGCGTCTGACGAGGCCGGAACGGGACTAAACTTTGTGGAACAATAAACAAACATCCTGAATTCTGACCTTATGATGGAGGGATTGTCCAGGATGAAGCAGCCGAAGGTAGGTGGGCCAAGGACACTTCCCTAATTTAATCTCTCCCTCACCTCAGACACATCATCTCAAGTGTGAGGTATCTGACTTCAGTCCTATCAATGTTTTCTCAATTAATTTTAATAACTCTGTGTCCGAATATTAACTCAAAGGGATGACACTGAGTAGATTCATTTGGGGCATCCCTAATGGCAAACAATACAAATGTGGGATTCCTTTATCCCAATCATTCAGGTAATCCTGACAGACAGTAAGCTCTGAACGTGGTTTTCAGGGTCTGATTCCACCTTTCCAATGCTCCCTGGGTTTCAGGATGGTTTGCACTTGATTTAAAAGCTGTAGGCCTAAATTATCCAAGACTTCCTTAAATAGTTTATCAGTAAAATTGGACTCTTGGTCTGAGTGGATCTCTCTGAGTAGCCCATACCAAGTAAAGAAAGCTACCAACTCCTCCACCATCTTTTTAGCTTTAACACACTCTAATGGAATTGCCTCTGGAAATCTGGTAGACACATCCATTATGGTTAGCAAATACTGGTTACCACTTTCAGTTTTAGGGCAGTGATCTATACAATCAATCATAACCCTCGTGAAAGGCTTTTCAAATGTGGAAATTGCCAACAAAAGCTCTGGTATATTACTAAGTTAAAGATCACACAACACCAGGTGAGAGTGCAACAGGTTTAATTGAAAGCACTAGCTTTCGCAGTGCTGCTCCTTCATCAGGTGTTGTGGAGTATTTTATTGATGCCTGTGGCTAACCTACCATGTGGCACTTATGACATGTACAACAAACATCAACCACATACATCTCTATGCTGTCCAGGCCAACAGAAGTGGTTTTGTATCTGAGCCTGAATCTACCTCACACCTAGTTGAAAATGCGTTGCTGGTTAAAGCACAGCAGGTCAGGCAGCATCCAAGGAATAGGAAATTCGACGTTTCGGGCATAAGCCCTTCATCAGGAATCTCACACCTAGATGTTCTCCAACAGGTAATTCGTGTGCTAGCTGTAACACATCCTGTCTGTATGCTGCTGGCAACACAATCTAGTCCACATCCCCATTTCTCCTCTGTACTAACCTGCCGTGTCTCCACTTTCACCTTCCGATTGTCTCCTTTAGAGAATAACCCTTTGGAATACATGCTGATTCCGTTACTGAGTATGTATCATGATATGGATAGTTTATTGTCACATTTTTCACTCGTCTTTCAGGATTAATCACCTCTACCTGACCCTCTGTCTGGTCAGATTTTCCCTGCACCATTACATCAAACAGGGTGTCAGCTAACTGAACCTCAACTCCTTCATCTTTCCCTTAACATTTTCCTCCTTGCTGTAACTGATGAGAGTGGGATCTTGTTACTCCACAGTCTAGAAATATTCTCGGGTATTTTTCTTTTAACTCCTCAGTTCCCTGATTTTACTCTGGCTTCTCCACCACAAGGGGCGTCACTCCCAACTTGGATTCTGCTAATTAATTTTCCAGAAACAATCTGTATTCCTGAAAGTGGCACTCTGTCCATCACTTCCATTTTCACTTCCTCAGTCTTTATTTGACTCTCCAACCTGATCTTACACAGGGCAACGATAGGTTTCTCTCCATCTGTTCCACAAATTACCACCCTTTCAGGCAACTGTTCAGAAAGAGGGCAAATACTTTCATTTCTTAGCATTAGAGACTGACCTGATTCCTTCTTTACGTTTCTGAGCCACTCTCTGTATGTGTCTGGCACAAATTCATAGGCACTTAAAGTAACCTGTTTGACATCAGCATCATCTCTTGACCCCTAATCTGACAGCGCTGCAAACACCTCACTCACTCTGCCTCCCAGCTTCGTCTGAACTAGCATTACCCACAAGTCCTCTGGCCACTCCAGCTGTCTAGCCAGCTTTTCAATTGAAATACAACATGGCTTCAACATCTTACTCATCGACATGTGGCAGAGCTTTAACATATTTTTAACATTCCCTACCTTCTCCCTCCAACTCCATCCTGTTTCCTTGATTTTCCTGACTAATTCACAACTTCAGAAGCTCAAATTCTCTCTCTTTTTCTTTTTCTCCACACTCTCTCTCTTTTTGCTCCGTTTAGAATCTTCTCTCCCTTTTTTCCTCCTCTCACTCAAACTGCTTCATCTACAATTGAATTTTCACCATTTCCAAAGATTCTAATGGCCTTTGTAACACATTTAAATGGTGAGTTATTTCGGTCATAATCTCAACTTTTTCTCCAGAGACTCAGGCAACCCCAGCTCCAATGTGTCTGCCAATTACAGTAGCTTTGTCTTGCTCACCTTTTCCACAACCTCCAAAGTCACATCTTCCAACTCTGCAAAACATTTAGTTACTGAAAGTACCATTTCTCCCACTTTTAATTGAACCACCTACAAGTAGCCGAAAATAAACAGATTTTCTCAACTGCTTTATTTAAAGATATGGGACACTAATCTCCAAGTGTGTTTAAATCTCTCCAAATCCATTCAGATCTGTTCAGATCCCAGACCTGATCTGTGCAAATCCATCTAAATCTACCCAAACCTGTCCAAATCCTGGACCTGAGCCCCAAGTCTGTTCTGATGCAGAGATCAAACCCTTCTGCTAATTAAAACGGAAACACCCAGAGAAGCTCATCTCACCGCGTAATCTGTTCAAAATGTGAGGGAGTGAAAGAAAACTCTTGACTTCCACTGTGGAAAGAAAAAAAAATTAACAGTTTATTTTCCTAACCCTAACAGTGAACACTAAACAAAAACTATGAACAAACCAAAGCTCCTTTTTTCTTCACTGATGACTATCTGACCCCAGCTCTATTAAAATGCTGTTCCAATAACACAATTACAAAACATTGAATTAATTTAATCCCTCAAAGCCCATACAGTCATGTCTGCTGCAATCCTTCTGCTCTTCCGAGTCTGTTATTTCTTTCCATCCTTCCAACTCTGCTGTCTGCCCCACCCCCGAGCCATCTCGTATGATTTTCTTTTTGACTGCAAGTATATTTGTATAAAATTCCTTGGTACCTTAACCAGAGGGTGCTTTCTGAGATTTCTTTCAGAGTTCTTCAGTGCTGTTGGCTTTCTTTTGCTGGCAGTTGCTCTTTCTCCCTGATATTCAAAAACACTTGTTTTTATTCCCCTGATTCCATCGGAAATTCCTATCATTGGATTGGTTTCAGGCTGTCAATATCATCAGATAATAAAATCGACTGACTTTGAAGGGCTGAGTGTTTGACCTAAATCAGTTAGTCACATTTGAATTGTTGTCAAAACAGCAACCAAAACTCAGGTATCCATTTAACAGCCAATTGTTCCGTGTGTCTCTTTTGGAACAGCCTATCTCCTGCTCTGTATACTGGCAGTGTTTGTGGTACCTTAAGCTCAGAAGAGCACTTTCTCTGTTAAAGAGGACCATATGTTATTTCCACTCACTATTGGAAACAGCATCATAACAGATGATTGCGCGCAAAAACACACGCACACAAACATATATTTGAGAAGCTAATTGGTCCACGTTTGCTCCTGCTTTGTATGTTTTTATGATTAGATTCCCTGCAGCATGGAAACAGGCCCTTCAGCCCAATCAACCCTCTGTAAAGTAACGCATCCAGACCCATTTCCCTCCGACTAATGGGCAAATTACATTTCCCTCTGACTAATGCACCTAACACTATGGGCAATTTAGCATGGCCAATTCACCAGACCTGCACATTTTTGGACTGTGGGAGGAAACCAGAGCATCCAGAGGAAATCCACATAGAGACGGAGAGAATGCGCAAACTCCACACAGACAGTCACCCAAGGCTAAAATTGAACCTGGGACCCTGGTGCTGTAAGGCAGCAGTGTTTACCACTGAGCCAAGGATTATCAAGTTGACTAACATAGCAGGATAGTTTAATAGGCAGAGCCCTGTTCTTTGCAGATGAATAAATCATGTGCATGCACTAAATCTGTTTCAATTCAAACAGAATAGACCACAGCCATTTGTTAAGGGCAAAGCACTAATTAGTCAGAGTCAATCTACTTGGTTCAAAATTTAAACAAAGCCTGGAGGTTAACTATCAATCATCAGTAATAAACAGTATAAAGGTTCCCATTGAATTGTATTCTTGCAGATTGTCCTGATGAGTGTCAGAGAACAAAACTCTAACAGACATCTTTTTTTCCAGTAACACTCACGTTCTGTAATACCAAATAATGATGAAATAATATTTTTTTACCAAGTACTTTCTCTTATTTGTATCAGGTATCATTTGTGGGACATGAAGTTTAGAATATGTGAACTGAATATCACTGAATGGTTTCTGTCAGTTTTACCAGTGTCAACTCTTCAAGAATGTTCAAAAAGATATTCATTCACATGATGTGGGCATCATTGAGAAAGACGGTATTTGCTGCTGATGCTGAAGGAGAGAAGGAAGGAGCAAGGTCAAATGGGGTCACATCAGTGACTGTCATCCCTGTCTTTTAAATATTACACAGAATGAGCAGTTTAAATGTTCCTTGTTGTGAGGATGTTAAACAATATTTGCTGCAATGATTTCAGTGACATTTGCTGTAGATATTCTATAATGTAGCTTCGCTTTTCATTATGCACTGTAATTACTTAAAGCTATATCCATGGTGACAGGTTAAAAAGTATTTGATGGAATCTTGGTTTCTAACTTTACTGCAGGAACTTTACACAGGGACATCTGCTATAGAGTGTAGGACGTCATGTTGATGTTGTACAGGATGTTGGTGAGGCCTCTTCTGGGTACTGTGTCCAGTTCATGTCACTTAGTTACAGGAAGGATGTTATTCAACTGGAAATGGATCATAAAGGATTTAGCAAGGTTTTGTCGGGCTTGGAGGGATTGAGATATAAAAATAGAGAGGAAAGACTGAGATTTTTTTTCACTGGAGCAGAGTAGATTGAGAGGTGACCTTACTGAGGTTTGTAAAATCAGTAGGGACGTGGATAAGGTGAATGACAGGGATGAGGGAATTCAACAGAAGGGGTTATATATTTTAGGGTGAGCGAGGAAAGATTGAGAAAGGGCATGGGGAGTTTTTTTTTACCCAGAGAGTGGTTCAAGTTTGGAACGCATTGTCAGAGACAGTGATGGATGCAAGTACAGTTGCAGCATTTCAAAGACATTTGGATGAAGCTTGACCAGGAAAGGTTTGGACAGATATGGGCCAAATGCAGGCAGATGGGAATAGTTTAGTTTGGGAACATTGTTGGCACAGACTAGTTGTACTGAGGGTCTATTTCCATGCTGTACGACTCTGATTGAACACAAGGAGTGATGCACAATGTCTAATGTGGCCAATGTGTATCATTTACCCAGGGAAAACATTGTGTTTAGCTCACTGATTCAGGAAGGACTGACCGATTGCACTGTGTCTGTTTCAGGGATCATGGGGAGTGTTGACTGAACCTATTCTCTGTATCTCACAGATGTCAGGGAGAGCAGACTGATCTCACCGTGTATTTATCACTGACCTAAGGAGCCCGGATTGTTGATTTGTGTGGGAGAGTGTTTGAGTAGTTTCAAAACAAAATGTTTACAGCTGAATGTATATTGCATAAGTTAAAATCGAGTTTGTGTGGGTGTGTGTGTTGAGTGTGGGAGGGGAAGCAATGAGGGAGTGAAAATCGTGTGGAAAACCAACAGACAGAAGGTTCTGGAAAGAGAGGGGCTGATCATTAAAATGGCAAACACCCTGTTGTTTGAATGAACTGATTGGTGGAAACAGAGGGGTGGTGGGAGTGAGTATAAAATAGTGAGAATGGGAGCCTGGGGCGGGCAGGTCGGGCAACTTCAGGCCAGTCCGGGCAGTTAGAACCAGGAGAGATCGACTGCTTGTGTTACATGCGAAGTTTGAATAAAATGTAAAACCAACCATTCCCAGTGGCCTCATGTGTGCTTCGTTGTGAAAATGTCCAACCCAATAATTCTCAAACCGAATAATTTGAATCCCAGAATGCAAGAACCCATCGTGCCATTTCATACATATCACTAATCGAGCAAATGGGTGTTTTATCGTGTTCTTCAGCTGTTCTCTGAGCTTGTTGCATATATACATGTGTTTGTGTGACAACTCTGGAGCTGGAGAATGAATCCTATATCCCATAAAAAGTAGTGCAAAACGACAGCCTTATAATCCAACCAATACATCCGTCTCCACATAGAATACACAGAAACATTGACCATAACAAGATGAAATTCCCTGAGATAACAAACATTAAAATGATGGATTTCCTTCGGGTCTCCAAGTGTCGGTCCTTGGAATGCTGCCCCCTGCTGTCAGACTGGAGTCTCCTGCGGGCTCTGCTGGCCACTAAAATGTACCTCCCAGTGAAAGCATTGAGCAGCAGGATCAGAACAAATGGGAGTGCTGGGGTTAGAATGTAGTGAATAAGCTCAATCGATCCCCAGATTGGAGAAATTTTGACATATTCCTTTGCAAAACAAAACCAAGGCTTGTTCCTCAGCCAATACCGAGGTGTTAACATAAAATACCAGGAAATGTTCTTTAAATAGCTGAGCACAGTTATTGTTCCCAGAACCACGGCTGCTGTTTTCTCAGTGCAATAGTTGCCTTTCATCTTTTGACAACAAATGGCCACAAATCGATCAAAGGTGAAAGCGACTGTGAACCAGACAGAGCAGTCCATAGCTGCAAAACCCACGACAGCATGAATGTTACACACGGGGATGGTCTTCAGAAATGTAAGTTCAGTTTTATAAATAATTGGAATGTGTCTCAATATCAGGTCAATGATGATAAGCAGTAAGTCCACTGCTGCCATGGCCACCAGGTAGCGAGTGATACATTTAGAAAGATCACACTTTCTCTGTGACTGAATCACTATTGTCAGTACATTAACTATGAGAAAGGAAGATAAACAAGAACATCTTATGTTAGGCTGAAGTAAAGTTGAGTTTAGATCAGAGTGGTGCTGGAAAAGCACAACAGGTCAGGCAGCATCCAAGGAGCAGGTAAATTGATGTTTTGGGTAAAAGCCAAGTAAAGTTGCACCTTATTACAGTTAAAATTAATAATTTATGGGAGTAATTGGGATTTCTAAATGCGTTCATGCACCTAATAAAGATATAATAATGGAACATAAAGAAACATTGGGCGTATTGAACAGGTATGTTTCGCCTGTCTCTTGAATAACGTTCCAAAAATAAGTATAAATAAGGCATTGAAAGGAATGGATGAATTATAAAACAATTATAGTCACTGAGAATGGTTGCTCAGAAAATTACAAGAAACAAAAGCTGACATGTCCTGGGTTCTGATGGTTTTCAAAGGAATGCTGTATGCGATAGCAGATGCACTGGTTTTAATTTTGCAAATGTCCCCAGAAGCTGGTGAGAAGGGAGAGCAACTGCTTCTCCAATCACAGGCTGGTTCTCTCCATGCTTGCTGTTGATAGGTTTACTGATGAGCCTGTCAATGATAAATGCATGAGAGAAATAATTTGTGATTGGTGATTGTGTGTTTGGGTGGGGGCGGGGGAGGTGGGACAAGCATGCAGCTCGGGACTTGCTGCCAGTGAGGGTCTCTCTGGGGAAGGTGGGCTAAGGGCTAGGAGCAGGCAGATGGAGGTCAGGTCTGGGAGGGGGAGCAAGAGGGAGGAGCCAAGCCAGCCATTGCAGGAGTGTTGTAGGGGCAAGAGGGAAGCTGCAAGGAAATTTGGAAGAGACAAGGAGGTCATTGGGACATTGTGGAAAGGCCACAGGAAAACTGAGGGAAGGTTTTGGTGTCACCATGAGGCTGAGGGGATATGGGACAGGAGTTGGATGGGCAGCATGGAGAGGCCACAAGTGAATAGGTGAGACAGGAAGGGGGGAGATAGAAAAGAGCAACAGACGCTGTAAGAGGTTGGGAGGGAAAGATAGAACAAGCTTGGAGAGAGAGAGAGAGAGAGAGAGACAGAGAGAGAGACAGAGAGAGAGAGAGAGAGAGAAATCTATGACAGGGAGGAAGAGACAGAGGGTGGCTGCAAGTGAAGTGAGAGACAGGGCAACATTGTAAACACCAGTCTCTGTTTTCAAACCTGTTAACAAAAGAAACCTCAGCTAACAAGGAATGAGAAAAACATAAAACCATTGAGATAATTAACTACTTGCAAATGGATGTGGTATTTCTAATTAATGGCCACGTATGCTCAGTAGCTACTTTATGGGGAAGATTTCAGTAGATGCTATTGTCATGTACGTCATGTAAGTTGTGACGTGAAAATCTGAAATTGACATCAAAGATTTTTATTTTATTAGTAAACAAACAAATAAATATTTATTGGAGATAATAATGTCTGTGAAATTTGAAGGGGTTCAGAAAGGATTTACAAGGATGTTGCCAGGGTTGGAGGGTGAGATAGAGGAAGTGTTTGAACATGCTGAGGCTGTTTTCCCTGGAGCATCGCAGGCTGAGGGGTGACCTTATAGAGGTTTATAAAATCATGAGGGACAGAGATAGGGTAAATAATAAGGTCAGCAGGTCAGGCAGCATCTAAGGAGCAGGAGAATTGATGTTTCGGGCATGACTCCTTCTTCAGGAATGAGGAAAGTGTGCCAAGCAGGCTAAGATAAAAGGTAGTGAGGAGGGACTTAGGGAGGGGCGTTGGAGATGCGATAGGTGGAAGGAGGCCAAGGTGAGGGTGATAGGCCGGAGTGGGGTGGGGGCGGAGAGGTCAAGAAGAAGATTGCAGGTTAGGAAGGCGGTGCTGAGTTCGAGGGATTTGACTGAGACAAGGTGGGGGGAGGGGAAATGAGGAAACTGGAGAAATATGAGTTCGTCCCTTGTGGTTGGAGGGTTCTTAGGCGGAAGATGAGTCGCTCTTCCTCCAGCCGTAATGTTGCTATGGTCTGGCGATGGAGGAGTCTAAGGACCTGAATGTCCTCGGTGGAGTGGGAGGGGGAGTTAAAGTGTTGAGCCACGGGGTGGTTGGGTTGTTTGGTCCAGTGTCCCAGATGTGTTCTCTGAAACATTCCGCAAGTAGGCGGCCTGTCTCTCCAATATAGAGGAGGCCACATCGGGTGCAGCGGATGCAGTAAATGATGTGTGTGGAGGTGCAGGTGAATTTGTGGCAGATATGGAAGGATACCTTGGGGCCTTGGAGAGAAGTGAGGGAGGAAGTGTGGGCGCAAGTTTTGCATTTCTTGTGGTTGCAGGGGAAGGTGCCAGGAGTGGAGGTTGGGTTGGTGAGGGGTGTAGACCTGACGAGGGAGTCACGGAGAGAATGGTCTTTTTGGAACGCTGATAGGAGAGGGGAGGGAAATATATCCCTTGTGGTGGGGTCCGTTTAGAGGTGGTGGAAATGACCACGGATGATACGATGTATATGGAGGTTGGTGGGGTGGTGGGTGAGGACCAGTGGGATATGTCCTGGTGGTGATTGGAGGGGCAGGGCTCAAGGGCAGAGGAGCGGGAAGTGGAGAAGATGCTGTGGAGGGTATCGTTGATTACGTATGGGGCGACATTGCGGTCTTTGAAGAAGGAGGCCATCTGGGCTGTACGGTATTGGAACTGGTCCTCCTGGGAGCAGATGCGGCGGAGGCGAAGGAATTGGGAATATGGGATGGCATTTTTACTGGGGACAGGGTGGGGGGAGGTGTCGTCTAGGTAGCTGTGGGAGTCAGTCGGTTTATAGTAAATGTCCGTGTTGATTCGATCGCCCGAGATAGAAATGGAACGGTCTAGGAAGGGAAGGGAGGAGTCTGAGATGGTCCAGGAAAATTTGAGGTCGGGGTGGAAGGTGTTAGTAAAGCTGATGAACTGTTCAACCTCCTCGTGGGAGCACGAGGCAGCGCCGATACAGTCATCAATGTAGCGGAGGAAAAGGTGGAGGGTGGTGCCAGTGTAGCTGCAGAAGTTGGACTGTTCCACATATCCTATGAAGAGGCAGGCATAGCTGGGGCCCATGCGGGTGCCCATGGCTACTCCTTTGGTTTGGAGAAAGTGGGAGGATTGGAAAGAGAAGTTGTTCAGAGTGAGGACCAGTTCAGTCAGTCGAAGGAGGGTGTCAGTGGAAGGATACTGGTTGGTACGGCAGGAAAGGAAGAAGCGGAGGGCTTTGAGGCCTTTGTGATGGGGGAATGGAGGTGTATAGGGACTGGATATCTATGATGAAGATAAGGCGTTGGGGACCGGGGAAGCGAAAATCATGGAGTAGATGGAGGACATGGGTAGTGTCCCGAACGTAGGTGGGGAGGTCTTGGACTAAGGGGGACAGGACCATGTTAAGGTATGCAGAGATGCGTTCAGTGGGGTAGGAGCAGGCTGAGACAATGGGTCGGCCGGGGCAGTCAGGTTTGTGGATTTTGGGCAGGAGGTAGAAACGGGCGGTGCGGGGTTGTGGGACTATGAGGTTGGAGGCAGTGGCTGAGAGATCCCCTGAGGTGATGAAGTTATGGATGGTCTGGGAGATGATGGTTTGGTTGTGGGAGGTGGGGTCAGGGTCAAGGGGGCAGTAGGAGGTGGTGTCCGCGAGCTGGCGTTGAGCCTCAGCGGTGTAAAGGTCGGTGCGCCAAACTACTACAACGCCTCCCTTGTCTGCCGGTTTGATAGTGAGGTTGGGGTTGGAACGGAGGGAGTGGAGGGCTGCACGTTGCAAGGGTGAGAGGTTGGAGTCGGTGAGAGGGATGGACAGGTTGAGGTGGTTAATGTCGCGGCGGCAGTTGACTATGAAGAGATCGAAGGCAGGTAAGAGGCCAGCACGGGGTGTCCAGGTGGATGGGGTGTGTTGGAGGCGGGAGAAGGGGTCGTCAGAGGGTGGGCGGGAATCCTGGTTGAAGTGGGCGCCGAGGTGAAGGTGGTGGAAGAATTGTTCGATGCCTCGCCGCGTGCTGAATTCGTTAATCCGAGAGCGTAGGGGGATGAAGGTGAGGCCTCTGCTGAGGACTGATCCCAATGATATCACTAACCTGCACAACAACCACGCCGTATGCGTCTCAGCCCCTACACCGATCTCCGTCACTACGCCTAACTCCTCCCCCATCACCATGACTGAAATCCACAAACCTGACTGCCCCGGCCGACCCATTGTCTCAGCCTGCTCCTGCCCCACCGAACTCATCTCTGCATACCTCGACATGGTCCTGTTCCCCTTAGTCCAAGACCTCCCCACCTACGTTCGGGACACCACCCATGTCCTCCACCTCCTCCATGATTTTACCTTCCCCGGTCCCCAATGCCTTATCTTCATCATGGACATCCAGTCCCTGCACACCTCCATCCCCCATCACGAAGGACTCAAAGCCCTCCGCTTCCTCCTTTCCCGCCGTACCAACCAGTACCCTTCCACTGACACCCTCCTTCGACTGACTGAACTGGTCCTCACTCTGAACAACTTCTCTTTCCAATCCTCCCACTTCCTCCAAACCAGTCCATCTTCCGCAACTACACTGGCACCACCCCCCACCTTTTCCTCTGCTACATTGATGACTGTATCGGCGCTGCCTCGTGCTCCCACGAGGAGGTTGAACAGTTCATCTACTTTACCAACACCTTCCACCCCGACCTCAAATCTACCTGGACCGTCTCAGACTCCTCCCTTCCCTTCCTAGACCATTCCATTTCTATCTCAGGTGACCGAATCAACACGGACATTTACTATAAACCGACTGACACCCACAGCTACCTGGACTACACCTCCTCCCACCCTACCCCCTGTAAAAACTCCATCCCATATTCCCAATTCCTTCGTCTCCGCCGCATCTGCTCCCAGGAGGACCAGTTCCAACACCGCACAGCCCAAGACCGCAATTTCCCCCCAGACGTGATCGACGAAGCTCTCCACCGTATCTCCTCCAATTCCCGCTCCTCCGCCCTTGAGCCCCGCCCCTCCAATCGCCAACAGGACAGAACCCCACTTGTCCTCACCTACCACCCCACCAACCTCCATAAACATCTTATCATCCGTCGTCATTTCCACCACCTCCAAACGGACCCCAACACCAGAGATATATTTCCTCCCCTCCCCTATCAGCATTCCAGAAAGATCACTCCCTCCGTGACTCGCTTATCAGGTCCACACCCCCCACCAACCCAACCTCCACTCCGGGCACCTTCCCCTGCAACTGCAAGAAATGCAAAGCTTGCGCCCACACCTCCTCCCTTACTTCTCTCCAAGGCCCCAAGGGATCCTTCCATATCCGCCACAAATTCACCTGCACCTCCACACACATCATCTATTGCATCCGCTGCACCCAATGTGGCCTCCTCTATATTGAGGAGACAGGCCACCTACTTGTGGAACGTTTCAGGGAACACCTCTGGGACACCTGCACCAACCAACCCAACCACCCCGTGGCTTAACACTTCAACTCCCCCTCCCGCTCCACCAAGGACATGCAGGTCCTTAGACTTCTCCATCGCCAGACCGTAGCAACACTACAGCTGGAGGAAGGGCGACTCATCTTCCGCCTAGGAACCCTCCAACCACAAGGGACGAACTCATCTTTCTCCAGTTTCCTCATTTCCCCTCCCCCCACCTTGTCTCAGTCAAATCCCTCGAACTCAGCACCACCTTCCTAACCTGCAATCTTCTTCCTGACCTTTCCGCCCCCACCCCACTCAGGCCTATCACCCTCACCTTGACCTCCTTCCACCTATCACATCTCCATCGCCCCTCCCCCAAGTCCCTCCTCCCTACCTTTTATCTTAGCCTGCTGGACGCACTTTCCTCATTCCTGAAGAAGGGCTCATGCCCGAAATGTCGATTCTCCTGCTCCTTGGATGCTGCCTGACCTGCTGCGCTTTTCCAGCAACACATTTACAGCTCTGATCTCCAGCATCTGCAGACCTCACTTTCTCCTAAACAATAAGGTCATTTCCCTGGGGTGGTGGAGTCCAGAATCAGAGGGCATTGTTTCAGGGCGAGAGTGGAAATGTTAAAAGAGACCTAAGGGGCAACTTGTTCCCATGGAAGGTTAAGCATCAATGGAATGAGCTGTCTGAGGAAGTGTTGGACACTGATACAATTACAACATTGGAAGAAAACAGCTTGATGTCCCTATGAACAGGCAGGGTTGAGAGACACAGGCCAAGTGCTGGAAAATGGGACTAGATTAATTTTTGGTATCATGTTGGCATGGACAAATTGCACCGAAGGGTCTGTTTCCGTGCTGTACCTCTCCATGACTCTATGACTGCAGATGTTAGAAGTCAGAGAGGATGAAACATGGAACTGGAAAGGCCGGGTAGGTCAGACAGGATCAGAGGAGCAGGAAAAACAACGTTTTAGGTCAGGATGCCTTACCAGGAATTTCCTGCTCCTCTGGTGCTGTCGGAGCTGCTGGGCCTTTCCAGTTTTATATTTTATTGAACTAAATATTTATTTTCTCGCATCTCAGTTAAAAAAAAGGTAGCAACAATCTGGTGAAAAATTATTCCAACTTTGTGAATATGTGTGGAAACACATGAACAGTCACTTCCCCAGATGTTGGAAGTATGTTTATTGTTATAGCTTTTTGTGTCTCTTGAAGTCTGTGTCCGCTATATTGGGAAAGAAAAACATAGTTTGCTAACTTATGCCTGTTGTCTTGTACCAGTTTAGGTGCAGCATCCACCCAGGAAATTAATCTGTTGCCTGTACACTGTGGCTTTATTGTGGGTTCGTAGTTCTTAATAATATTGATAAATTCCTCAAATTCTGCTTGTGAACGCAAATATCCAACATAGCAAGGCATACACAGAAGGCCTCGTGACATGTTGACTGCATCAGTTAATAAAGGAGTTAGTGAGAATGTAAAGGTAGCCCTGCAAACCAAAAGGTAATACTCAAGAAGAGCCATCAGAAATAAATACTTTATGCTTTGAAACATACATCTCTCTGATAAGTATCAAATGAACTATACAACCCTTGAAGTTCTTCTTCATTCAAAGCAGAAACATTGCCCTCATGTTAACATCAGTCATGCTGCTTTGTCAAATAAAAAGCAACTTTTCCACAACTTGACTAAAAGGCACTTTGTGGCATTCCCACTCAGAGAGCAGAAGTAATATGACACATTCTGTGAGACATCATCATCTATAATACCACACCCTGAACAGAGAAGAAGCAACAGTGAAACGTCACAGGCTGGTTTGAGGCTAACATTACTGTGAAAGAGCCTGTCATTGAAGCCAAGAGCTCCACTCTCATCGATTACGAGAGATCTGAGTGAGGAATCGCTGAATGCAGAAAGAGCCATTTGAAGTGAAGTCCAACAGAATGCTCAGCAACGATCAAACACTAATGTTTATAACCTTGCAGGAATATCCACAGCTATTCCTTCACAGGGAAATGTATGGATGAATGGATTGGAAAGGTGAGAGATGCATGTGGAAAAGAAACAGCTCGACTGAAACAAAGGCAGGAGAGATCATCACCCACTGTAACAAATAGTTGCAGAGATGGGGAGATCCTTGCCTTGAGCTATAACACAGGGAGAAAATTGTCACTGAGGAAGCTCTAGACACCATTAAAAAGCCTCCCTGTTATGGCAGAGCTGGAAATCAAACCCACAGTGGGGGGCTTTAGCAAAGCTATTGACGCTCACTCATGGGCCAAGCTCCAGTCACTTTTGACTGTACTCATCAAGCACAGAAAACCCCACTCCTGCAGCTTCTGCACTAACCTCTCTGTTTCTTCTGGAGGAAGGGACATTTCCACAGGGAAAGTATGATGTAAGGATTGTGACACTGTACATGAACAAGAGCAACTGCAGAGATTGCCATAACTGTCGAGGTGTCTCCCTGCTGAGCCTCCCTGCATTGGAAAAGGATTTCCCCATGTGGCATTGTCAGGCTGCAGACACTGGCTTAAGGCATCTGCCCCCAGTTCCCAATGTGGTTTCAGAACTGCAAGCTCGACAATCTCGGTTCCCTTTCAGTCTCGCAGCTGCAGGAGAAATACATCAGCAAAGGAAACCAAAAGGACAGTGCAGGGAGACTATACTTGCACCTGAAGAGAGATTTACTAATCAGACACAGGGTTTGTTACAGGAAGTTTGTGTTTGATAACCTTTTGAGGAGGTAACCTGGTGTGTTGATGAGGGCAGTGCATTTGATGTGGTCTACGTGGACTTCAGCAAGGCTTTTGGCAAAGTTCCTCATACAGATTGATCAAGAGAGTAAGAGCCAATAGGATCCCAGGTAAAGTGACATGCTGGATGTAAAACTGGCTGAAAGGCAGGAGGGAGAGGGGAATGGTTGAGGGATGTTTCTGTGACAGGAAGTCTGTTTCCAGTGGGGTTTCACAGAGGCTCTGAATACAGAGTCATCACAGCTCCCAAAAAGTGCTGGGTGCTTGCTGTCTGTTGTGTAGATGAATGATTTGGACTTAAATTCAAGGGAATTTGATAAAGAAGTTCACAGATGGCATGAAACTCAGTAGGGTGGTAAAAAATGAGGAGGATATCTGTAACCTCCAGGAAGATATCAATGGACTGGTCAACTGGGCAGAGCAGGGACAACAGGAACTCAACCTGGAAAAGGGTACACTTTCCTTTGAGGAGGAGCTAACAAGGCAAGGGATTGCTCTGTGAATGATAGGGCCCTGGAAAGGACTGAAGATCAGAGGGACCTCAGATGCATATCTCTGATGGTAGTAGTTCAGATGGATAATATGGTTAAAATGACATTTGGGATCATTGTCTTTTATTAGCTGAGGCATGGAATAAAAGAGCTGGGGAGGGGGGTTGTGCTGAAACTGTATAAAACATTGGTCTATTCACAACTGGAGCCCTGACTGCAGTTCTGGTCACCACATTGTAGGAAAAATGTGATTGCATCAGCGAGGAAACAGAGGAGATTCACCAGGATGTTGTCTGGGCTGGAGGGTCTGAGCAATGAGGAAAGATTGGAAATACTGGGGCTGTTTACCTTGGAGCAGTAAGGACTGAGACAGGACCTGATAGAGTTGTACAAGATTATGAGGGCTGGAGTTAGGATGATTAGAAAAGCACTTTTTCCATGAGTAGAGGGGTCAATAAACAGGAAGTCAGAGAAGTGAACCTGAGAGATAGAGGCAAAGAGGAAAGTTGAGGACTTTTTTTTTCCCAGAGGGAGATGGACATCTGGAATTCACTGTTTGAAAAGGTATTGAGTTGAAATGGTTTTAACCTTTAATCAGTCATTAAACATTCATTTCTGCTTCCATAACCTACAGAGGTACAGGCCAAGAGCTGTACAATGGTATCAGTGTTGTCAGATCTTTGTTGACCAGCCACCTTCAATGCTGTTTAAGTCGATGAGCCTATATTGACATCATCAGTTTTACTGAGCGATTTGACCTCGTGAGCATCACTGGCCGAGTCAATCAAGAAAGAACCCTTTTGGAGGGAGTGCGTACGGGGGAATACAGAGTCATCACAACGACCATCCTAAATACATTCAGAACAGTCATCAATTCCATCGACAAAGTGTTAACAAGGGAAATGATACATCAGAATGGAATGAAAGGGACAGTGTTAAAGACTTGGAGATCATCTTTGTATTTTGTCTGAACATTCACTGATGAATTTGATGTTTATATCTTTGGGCTTTCTGCTAAAGACAGGATTTACATTAAAATACTGTAACATCAGAAACCAGAGAAATGTACTTCTTATGGAATCGGGGTGCAATGAATGTACAGCCCACCAGTTCTCTCTGACCTGGTGCACTGTGACCAGTGCTCGGCAACACCCTTTAATAAGGACGTGGAAACTTTGCAATGGGTATCAGGACATTTTAACCAGTGCGGGATCCAGCATTAAGGGATTGCAGATACATAGCTAAACTGGGGAAATTGGAGTTATTCTCATGTGAGAAACCTACAGAATGCTTGGAAGGATTGACAAGATAGATACAGGAAGATATCGGTAAGGGAGAGCAGAAATAAGCATAGTTAAAGAATAACAGACCTGCCATTTCGGATTGAGATGATGAGAAGGTATTTTGTTCAATATCTTTGGAAATCTCTTTCCCATTGGGCTGTGGAAGCTCAGCCTATGAGTCTATCTAAAGTCGTGGCTGATACATTTTTGAGTATCAATCACATAAAGAGTTGTGAGGATATTGAAGTCAGTCAGGATTGAATTTAATGGCAGCGAAGACTTGATGGGCTGAATGGCTTCCTCCTGTTCCTACGTTCCCAAAGACCTGTAAAGTCAGTAATCAGAGCACACAGATTTAATATGATTGGCAAAAAGAAGCAGAGGGTCACATGAACATTTTTGTTCCACACAATGAGTGACTCGGACTTGGAATGCACAGTCTATTCAATAGTAAATCAGAAATACGGAACTGGAAAAATATGTGAGGCAGGCCAAATAAAAGTATATGGGGAAACAGAGTGTGAGGGAGAGAAGAGTGGGTCCAAGACCAGTGTTATAAATTTAAGTACGGATAGATCTGAGAGCATGAAATTAGACCGAACAAAAGTGAACATGGAAATGAGGTTCTGGGAGAACTCAGTAGTGGTCAGCATTGAAGGACATACTTCAGATTACACACAATAGATACATTCAGAATGAGAAAGGAAAATTTCCAAATGGAGCACCCACCATCTGCATTTAAAATGGCATCGAAGTTCAATTAAAAAGCAGATAATTGAGAAAAGGAACAGAAAATAAAAGTCTGCACAGAATGGCTAATAGATTAACAGGAGTGAACAATTAGAGTACAAGAGAAACCTTGTGAGCAATACAGGGCATGAACAAGGTGGGCTGCGGTGAGAGGCATTTATTGACATTGCTCGTTATCACCCTCATTAACACCAAATCTCACCTCATTAATATGCAGATTCCCATTCTACCATCCACTGGATAGAAACTAGACACTGAGTTTTCCCGATGTGGAAGTCAGACTGGGAACCTGGTGACTCCAGCTCACTGCTTGGTCCTCCAGCCCTCCAGCTTGGAACCCCGGCACCAACAACTCAAGGTACAGTTTCTGGGTGGTGACCGCACACAGCCCACCTTCACAGACATTGGAATCTGACATGTGCCAGTGTCACCACGCACCATCCTGGCACATCGCTGAGCCACTTGTAGGGCACTGCCAAAGAGGCGACTCCTGTGGAATGATGGCTGGGGAGGATACTATTGAGAATCAGAGATGGGAAGCTGGGAAATGATGATACTGAAGGGAGATAACTCACTATGTAAGGGGGAGGGGTTCAGTGAGAGTCAGCAACACCTTGGATACAAGGATGGGTATAGTGCATTCCCAACCCTGACATATCGACCCGACGGGACTGGAGTCAGGGCTGGAGGGTATGTCAATGCAGATGGGTTGGTTGGGGACTCGGGGAAGTGTGAAGTCTGAGAGGTTAACAGGGTGAGGGGTGGTGTGTGAGCAGGAAGGGGCATTTTATCCTTGAGGGTTCCCCTGTGTGCAGAGGAGGAGGCTGGAACTCAGTGTCTGAGGGAAGCCTGCTCTTGCCTTCCATCCTGCTGTGAAATGAAGATGGCTGCACCTGAACATGAGGCCAGCAAGGTAAGTGTTTGGATGTGCAGCCTCAGGTGGGGGTGGGGTATCTGCAAGTCCATGCAATGGGAGGCCCCTTCAAAGGACATCATCACTCGGCACTCACCCAGACACTGAAGGGCAGACCCTTTAATATTGTACATTGTAGCTCAGTCCTCAAACAGCTCAGAGCATTTAGTGTCAGACAGGTTTACGGCATGGAAACAGGCCCTTCGGCCCAACATGTCCATGCTACCCAGTTGGTACAATTAAACTTGTCCAGTTTGTATACTTTTAGTCCATATCCTTCCATAACTATCCCAACCATGTATCTGTGTAAATGTTTCTTAAATGACAATATTGTCCTCATTTCCACCACTATCTATGGGAGCCCATTCCAGACACTCACCACTTTCTATGGGAAAAAGTTGCTCCTCTGGCCCTATTTGTATCTCTCCCCTCTTGGCCATAACCTGTGCTCTCTAGTTGTAGACTCCCCGAACATGGGGAAAAGCTGTTGGGCTATTTACCTTATCTCTGCCTCGCATGATTTTATGGACAAGTATAAGGTCACTCCTCAGTCTCATATTCTCCAGGGAAAACAATCCCAGCTTATCCAGACTCTCCTGAAAGCTTAAAACTTCCAGTCCCGGTGGCATCCTAGGAAATCGTTTCTGTGCTTTATCCAGTTTAATTATATCCTTTCTCTGGGAGGGTGACCAAACTGCATACAGTACTCCAAATGTAGCCTCACTAACACCTTGTACAGCTGCACCAAGATGTTCCAAATCTTATACTCAATGCCCTCACTAATGGAAGCAAGCATGCTGAAAGCCTTCTTGACCACCCCGCCTACCTGCGACTCCAGTTTCAAGGAGCAATGAACCTGACCCCTAGATCACCTTGTTCCATAACACTCCTCAGGGCCTGACTAATGATTGGGTAAGTCCTGTTCTGGGTTGATCCAGGAAAATGCAACACCTTGCATTCATTTAAATTAAACACCATCTGCCATTCCTCAGCCCACTGGCCCAATTGATCAAGATATCACTGTATTCCCAGGTCACCTCCTTCACTCTCCACTATACTATCAATCTTTGTGGCATCCATAAACTTACTAATCTTACCACCTAAATTCTCAGCGAAATTCTTTAAGTGAATGATGAATAACAGTGAACCCATCTCTGATCCCTGTGGCACACCACTGGTCATAGCCATGTTTCTGTAATAGCTATAATCTCTCAGTCCCATGTATCCACCCTTGCCCTGAATTCATTTCCCTGCCTGGCCTCTTGCTTTGAAATAAATGCAGTTTAACCCTGACTTTCCTTGCTTCCTGCATACTCTCGTTTGCCCTGTCTAGCACAAGATTACCAGCACTGTCTCGACTGTTTAACTCACTCTCATTATCTTCTCTCCTGTCATCAACCTTCTCTTATGTCTTCCTACTCTTTTGGATACCCCACCCACACCAATCCTCCCCTCCCTGCCAGACTAGTGTACCTCATCCCAATGGCTCTCACAAATCTCCCCACCAGGTTATTGACTCCCTCCAGTTCAGGTACAACCTGTCCCACTTGGACAGATCACCTCTGCCCTAGAACATGTCCCAGTGATCTAAGCATCTGAATCCCTGTCCCCTGCACCGGCTCTTAGCCACACATTCACCTGCTAAATCCCCCTTTTCTTATTCTCATTAACACTAGTATCCCCAAGTTACTCCCCTTGAGATCCTACATTTTAATCTTCTGCTTAACTCCCTTTCATGACTCTTCAGGATCTCATCCGTTTTCCTCCCTATGTCGTTGATACCATTGTATACAATGACCTCTGGCTGCTCACTCTCCCCTTGAGGTATTCCATACAATGTTCAGAGATGTCCTCAGCCCTGACACTAGGGAGAGGGCACACCATCCTGGAGTCTCAGTCACAGCCACAGACACCCTGCTGTGACCCTGCCTAGCGAGTCACCTAATGTTCTGTTGTAATTGCCATCCCAAAGGTTTGCAGCTAAGCCATTCGTGGTTCTACAGGCCTGTCTGCTGCTGTTGTACTCCCCTGAGAGAGGTTATACCCCCCAACAGTATCACAAATGAACACCTGTTCGAGAGGGGAATAGCCACTGGAGACTCCTGCACTACCTGCCTCTCCTGGCAGTCACCCATCTCCCTGACTGAACCTGTGGTGTGGCCACATCACTGTAACTAGTGTCTATCACTCTCTCTGCCCCCTGTATGCTCCTCAACTCTCTCTCCAACTGAACCACACGGTCTGTGGGCGGCTGTAGCCGGTTACACTTCCTGCAGACACAGTCAGCAGGGACACGAGACTGTTCCCTGATCTCCCACATCTGGCAGGAGGAGCATACCACTGTCCTAACTGCCATCTCTGTCACCTCACAGGAAGACAAAGAACATAATCGTACCTTACCTCATTGCTAATCTCCCTCCTCACTGAAGCCCAATATCCACCAAAACCCACAGGAAGACAAGGAATAGGATCTGACCTTACCCTGACCTTGTTGCTGATCACCCTCCTCACCTAAGCCCAGTATGCACCAAAACCCACACTTAAACCTCCAGAAGCACTTCAACAGCAAAGCTGCCCTTCTCAAATGGCTGCTCCAACAATGGCCATTCGGCTGGAGCTTGACTCCTTTTTGTTCATTCCTGGTGGCTGAGCTGATTCCTCCAGGAATCCTGCTCAGTCACTTCTCAGCAGCGCCTTTTGTTAAATGGGAATAACTTGGATATCTCGATAAGTCCGGTCACTTCTGCAGCACAATGATGTCTCTAAAAAGTGAGAGCGTACCTGCCAGGGTGACAGTGACCTGTGATTTCCCTATTGCCTGGATACGGTAGCTATGGGTTACCTCCCACTTGGGGTGATGGAGCGGTGTGCAGTGACAGGGATGGCTGGCTCCAGTCTCTGTAATGTCAGATTTGCAGCTGGACAGAGACTCATAGACAGAGCTGATTGTAAAGGGTGAATACAGAGATGTGGAAAACTATTTACAACAGCATGTCGGCTGTGCCACTAGCAAATCTTCTTTCTCACTCTACCACCAGGTCTAGGTGCATACCTGGGGTCTGCGGCTGGGCTGGAGGAAGCCTGCTCTACACTGGAGCCCATAGCCTTTGGAGGGTCTGATTGAATGCCCCTGGGTGTGTGTGTGTGTGTGTGTGTGTGTGTGTGTAGGGCCCTCACGCACTGACTAACAGAGGCAGGTGCACCTCCCTCGGTCTGACCACACAGAGAACAGGGAGAGGGCAGAGCGAGAGGGGTGTGAGTGAGAGAGAGAGAGGGGTGTAAGTAGGAGAAGAGGGAGAGGGAAAGAGATAGAAAAAGCTCGATGTAGAAGAGGGAGCGAAAAATCGAAAGAAATGAATTTTCAGAATGGAATTGGATAAAAATTAGAAGAGGGTAGATTTGCAGGACGATGGGGAGAGAACTGAGAGGGGGAGGAAGGCTGTGTCTCTGTGACTCTACTTACACGACGATAGGGACAGGACCGGGGGTGGGAATAATTGGACAGGTCAGGCCTTGAAGGAACATGAACTCAAAATGCGAATATTAAAATGGGAAATTGTTGGATCAGGATAGTTTGTTTGTAAATTAGCACAAAGAGAAATGGTAAACACAAAATGGTTGGAGTTCTGACAGGGCAGCAGAGATTTTGGTGAGTTCTGGTTTATTGAGGTTTGACACTGTGAGTCTGAAGATGATATCACTGGAATACTCGAGTCTGGATTAATCAAACCTACAGATGGTGTGGTGTGCAGCATCCCGGATGAAGCAGGCAGGAGACAGAGATATTACAGAGGGGATGGTAATGCAATGGAGAGGATGTGGGGTCAAACCTCAAGTTAGGGTTAAAGGGAGACCTGAGGTTACAAATATTTTGGTTCAACCTGAAGCCGGGGGGATGGATGAAGGTGAATGATAGGAAACTGAATGTATGATGGGAAGCAAAGACAATGGTATTGGGCTTCACAGGATTAAAGTGAGATTAGCAGGAATCTATCAGTTTATAAATCTACTGGGGGGAGATAGAGACTTAGTTACAGCAGGAGCAGTAAGCAGGAGAATGGGAAATGACAAGAACAATAATAAAGTTAAACCATGATTCACAGAATTACTAGCCAGACAGAGATACTTACTAGGAATACCAACAGCAGCGAGAGTCGGATAGTAAATGTGTTGAATAATCCAAAGTATGTATCGGATCCGATGTTCCAAATACATCTGTTGATAATTTGCTGAAAAATAGTCGATTGTCCCAGAGAGACTCCTGCCCATTGTGGGAACATTGCAGTCTGCTCTCCTCAGATTCTGATCTGTCATCTCCCCCTGTTTCGAGGAATGTTGCAGCTGACACTCATTTATTAATAGAAGGAGCAATCCATCCAGAGACTCGATTAGGGCCCACAGAGATTGACATTAATTACAGTCACTGAACAAACAGGTTCATTGAACTTCTTTCAATCCAGTGCCTTTGTCCCAGAGTAAAGTAAAACTTCTCCCTGGTCTGGATAGAATGTGTGAGGGATGCTGAGTAAAGGAACAATGAGAATATGGGAGTGGGCCAAGAGACATGGGAGTTTGTATTAGTGTCCCCTGATGACCAAGATAAAATATAGTTTTATTTATTTGAAGAAAAGTTGAACAAGCAACAGCTTTAATGGGCTTAATGGGGTTCTTTGATCAAGTCAAGTTCTTTGGAAATGCTGAGTTCAGCGTGATTCATGTTCCAAAAGGAATATGACTTCCAAAAGGTGAAATGTTATTTAATTGACAGATTAGGAAAATTCAAACATGTGAACTGAAGGACCTATGGCATTCTGAATATAACACAGAGTGAGGAACATAACTTAGAGAGAAACACTGTGTAGGTAAAGGGCTCTTGTGGTGCAGTGATAGTTCCCCAAGAAAGAGATCTTGTGCTGAAATCCCACCTGTTCCAGAGGTGTGCAGTAGCATCTCGGGGACAGGTTGATTAGAAGATAGATAAAATGCAGGAAAATAGCCTGTTCATCCCTCATGGCCAATATTAGAATCAGAGATGTTTATAATACATATATAAATGACATAGGCTAATATGTTATTTCTAAAGGACATGATTTCAAGGTTTGGAGACAACAAATGAGACAGAAAGATAGTGAAGAGTGAGGAGGACAGGATCAGACATCAGCAAATCATTTAAAGCAAAATATTGCTGATGCTGCAAAACTAAAACACACACAGAATGCTGCAGAAACTCAGCCGATCAGGCAGCATTGGAGAGGGAAGTAGAATTAATGATTCAGCTCAGAGCTGAAAGGGACGGGAAAATGGGATATTTTATTGTTTCGACAGAGGAAGACGACGGGTGAAATGGTGTCCAGTGTAAAAGGTAAGGAATTTGTTAATGGGATTGAAAGAGTAAAAGAAGCAATGTAAATAAGGCACAAATAAGAAAACTGTGTATGTGAAGGAGATTGTGGGAATCAGGTACATTATACAGTCAAGATCTGAACCTGGGAAGATCGATATTGAATCTTCGAGGCTGGTAGGTTCCTCTGTGGGAAATGTGATGTTGTTCCTCAAGCTTGTGCTGTGCTCTGTTCCCACTCTCCCATTAACAGCTCTGTCAGTTTCATTCATCCCACACCACTGCCAACCAGCTGTAATTCTCTCTCTCTCTCTCTCTCTCTCTGTACCTTGTGGGTACCACCAGCATCTCCACCATCCCCACAGTGACGTGACTGTTTCCCACACAAGCTACCTCCTCCCCCTGTGAGGACAAGAGTACTGAGATGTAAAAGGCACCCCACCAGCTCAGATCCTGAGACCTCGGTGGGAAGGTGAGCCTTAGAGAGTGTGGGAGCACAAGCTGGTGAGCACCTCACTGCCACAGCTCCGCAGCTGGCTGAGGAAGAAATGCCTGAGGCCACTTGCACTCGGAGGGACCAGAAGAGACCAGGCAGCTGCTCAGACAGGAGAGGGACCTGTGGTGTCAGCAATCAGGACCCACATCTGAATGTACAGGGAGGAGCAGCAGACGGGGTAATGGGACACAATGGGCTCAACTCTTCACAATGTATAGAAATGATTTGGATGGAGGGATTGAAGGTATGGAGCGAAATCTACTGATGACACAAAGATATCTGGAATGTGTGTTGTGAAGAGGACATGAGGAGCCTACAAAGCGTATGGATTGGTTCATTAAGTAGGCAAAAAATCTGGCAAATGGAGGAAAATGTGGGGAACTGGGAAACTGTCCATCGTGTCAGAAAGAATTAAGAACAAACACCTTATCTGAATGGTCAGAGGTTGCACATCTCTGAGGTGCAGATGGATCTGGGGTCCTAGTACATGAATCACTGAATGCTGGAATGCAGATACAACAAGTAAACAGAAAAATCTAATAGAACATTATGGTTCATCATGAAGGGAACTGAATGCAGGAACTGAATGGAAGGTGTGCTCAGATGAGCCCCTCAAAAAGATAAAGTCTGTGATTAATTTGATATAAAATGGACAAGGACTAAAGCATGTTGGGAAATGGAAACCTGCCTTGACCAAAGTGATTGTGCTACGGTACGGTTAGTAAGTTTGCAGATGACACCAAAATTGGAGGTGTAGTGGACAGCGAAGAGGGTTACCTCAGATTACAACAGGATCTGGACCAGATGGGCCAATGGGCTGAGAAGTGGCAGATGGAGTTTAATTCAGATAAATGCGAGGTGCTGTGTTTTGGGAAAGCAAATCTTAGCACGACTTATACACTTCATGGTAAGGTCATAGGAAGTGTTGCTGAACAAAGAGACTTTGGAGTGCGGGTTCATAGCTCCTTGAAAGTGGAGTCGTAGGTAGTTAGGATAGTGAAGAAGGCGTTTGGTATGCTTTCCTTTATTGGTCAGAGTATTGAGTACAGGAGTTGGGAGGTCATGTTGCAGCTGTACAGAGCATTGGTTAGGCCGCTGTTGGAATATTGCGTGCAATTCTGGTCTCCTTCCTATCGGAAAGATGTTGTGAAACTTGAAAGGGTTCAATAACGATTTACAAGGATGTTGCCAGGGTTGGAGGATTTGAGCTATGGGAACATGTTGAATGAGCTGGGGCTGTTTTCCCTGGAGCGTCGGAGGCTGAGGGGTGACCTTATAGAGATTTATAAAATCATGAGGGGCATAGATAGCATAACTAGACCAAGTCCTTTCCCTGGGGTGGGGGAGTACAGAACTAGAGGGCATAAGTTTACCTTTAGAGGGGAAAGATATAAAAAGAAACCGAAGGGACAACTTTTTCACGCAGAGGGTGGAACGTGTATAGAATGAGCTGCCAGAGGAAGTGGTGGAGGCTGGTACAATTGCAACATTTAAGAGGCATCTGGATGGGTATATGAATAGGAAGGGTTTGGAGGGATATGGGCTGGGTGCTGGCAGGTGGGACTAGATTGGGTTGGGATATCTGGTCGGCATGGACAGGTTGGACTGAAGGGTCTCTTTCCATGCTGTAAATCTCTATGTCTCTATGACTCTATTTGCGAGCAGCAATCAGAGTACAGCACCAGGCAGACAGGGAAGAGCGAGCCCCAGACCACACCAAGTGACTGCAGGAGATGGACAAATTAAAATTATAACTCTCAATACACAATGGAATATTATGTGTTTAGGGAGTGGTTAGAGAGGAAGGAGAAGAACAAGGGATCGACTGAGATGAGCTCAGGCAAGAAGTGCAGCAGTATGCCATATGTTCGGAAGATTGGGGTCTACCCCCACCCTACCCAGAGGGGCCAACACCTTCAGCACCTCCAGGGTCAGTCCCTGCGGCGATGAATCTGATCAGTACTGAGAGATGAGTCGGGGTCACCGCATCCCGCCAGCATTCATATACATCACCCTGTTAACTCCTCGAACAACTGTGAACACCTCGGGATTTAATGATCTATCCTGGCAGACCACAGGGACTGTTGGTTTAATTGGGATTACTGATCATATACAGGAAGGTAATTAAAGAACCAATAGAGTTTAATCTGTGTAATATGACATGCCAGCACCCTGCTATGTTAGTTTATCACCCCCCAGGCGCAAAACACGTTCTCAGGTCGATTCCATGACTAGGTGCTATCCTTCCTTAGACCCAGTGAATGTCTGCATATGGCAACTGTCTCTGGCTAGCACTGCCCCCTCCATCATTTCAACAGGAAATGATACTAATCAGATCAGCACAATAGGGGAGTTTGGGCACAATCCCCTGACAACGACGAAGGATCCAGCTATGAGAGAGGTGATGGTGAAACACAAAGGGCTATTTGCCCAGTGTAAACATGACTGTGGGCGTATCCCGGGAGAGCTGAGAATCGAGTTGGACGGCCGAACCAAAGCCAGCTCAGTGAGCCAGATTCGAGCCGCATGATGATCTCCACTGCTTCAGGGCCTGGGCATCAAGGTCAAGGTGCCCACCTTCCTAGCAGGTAACTGAAATAATGGGGGAGACCCACATGCCTGCCAAATCATAGACACTAAACAGCCCCACACACCCTGCTATACCTACAGTAGGAAAAACAATTAGTGATGAAACAAAAAGATAACCAGGCAGACCCAGCTGTCAGAATTGATGGAGATGGATCCTCCACAGTAGAAGATGGCAGTCGGATCACCGGCTGTGGGATATACATGACCAACACTCAAGGACAGCAGCCACTATTGGAACTAGCTTTAAAATAAGGCAGCTGCAAATGTGTTGCTGGTCAAAGCACAGCAGGTTAGGCAGCATCTCAGGAATAGAGAATTCGACGTTTCGAGCATAAGCCCTTCATCAGGAATAAGAGAGAGAGAGCCAAGCCGGCTGAGATAAAAGGTAGGGAGGAGGGACTAGGGGGAGGGGCGATGGAGGTGGGATAGGTGGAAGGAGGTCAAGGTGAGGGTGATAGGCCGGAGTGGGGTGGGGGCGGAGAGGTCAGGAAGAGGATTGCAGGTTAGGAGGGCGGTGCTGAGTTGAGGGAACCGACTGAGACAAGGTGGGGGGAGGGGAAATGAGGAAGCTGGAGAACCTCTCCGCCCCCACCCCACTCCGGCCTATCACCCTCACCTTGACCTCCTTCCACCTATCCCACTTCCATCGCCCCTCCCCCTAGTCCCTCCTCCCTACCTTTTATCTCAGCCGGCTTGGCTCTCTCTCTCTTATTCCTGATGAAGGGCTTATGCTCGAAACGTCGAATTCTCTATTCCTGAGATGCTGCCTAACCTGCTGTGCTTTGACCAGCAACACATTTGCAGCTGTGATCTCCAGCATCTGCAGACCTCATTTTTTACTTTAAAATAAGGCAGCCATTGAAGTGCCCAGGCTGTGGAAATAACAGCTGGAGCCGATGTGGTCAGCCCCCTGATCTGTTCCTTCACCCACAGATATATACCCTGATAGCATTGTCTGTGTGCAACATCCTCACTGAATTCTCACCATTATGGGAATGTCGAAGGTTTAGTTCTGCTGCTGGGAAAAAACGTATCATCAGCTCCCTTATCAAAATACACACTGCAGGCCGTCAGTGGAAGGAAACACATCATAATTAAAGTTAGTAGCCACCACAAAGCATCCTCGGAAGGTAACTGCAGAACAAATGTGTTAGCTAAGAGAGGTGCTGATGTCGGAGGATTCTGGCAGCCCCTCTCCACTCCCCCCCCCCCCCTCCCCCCAGCAATGGGTGAGCAGGCCAATGCAGTCACTGTCAGCCAGACAAACATAGACAGGCCCAGTAACACAATGATTCCTTCAAACACATTGAGGAGGGGTTTACCCAGAGGTGTACACCAAATAGAGAGATTCCCTGCAGGTATGGGATGGATTAATTTTAAAAGCAGAAGTCTATGTCGTTCCGTCTCAGGACGGGAACCAAATCATGTATCAGTCCCATGATGGGCATGGGCACCAGGGAATAGAGACCAGTGTTGTATTTGCTTATTTCTGCAATGTCTCATTTATTTTAATTAACTATATTTGCTTGATCAGACATTAAGTACAAGATTTTTTGATGTTCCATTTCGATATAGTCTGCTATCATGTTGGTTATGTAAAATATTCCCTGGTATTACGAAGTTTGATTTTCATTATGAATTTGTTTTTCTGCATTGGTGCTTTTATTGATTTTGATTTACTACATTATCTGAAAGAGCTCATTGCTTAAGTGTATGTTGTGCTTTATTTGAGCCTGCATGGTCATGTACTCACCGCACAGAGATTGGTCTTCGATTATGTGATCCAACACAATTCACGTTCAGGATCAAGAGGAGGGACTGTGTATGGATGGGCAGGTGAAAATGATGAATTTATGATGGATTCACAAAGACTGGAGAATAATCGAGGCATGCTGGGAAATGAAGCAACCCTTACCCAAAGTGACTGCGCTAATAAACATGCTGCCGAATCCAGACAGGCAGCAGCTACCAGCAGAGTCTACAATCGACCTGGGAGCTGCAGACTTCACAGTACACACCCGGATTTGGGTTTGAACAGAGTTGACCGGAATGCCCTCCTCAGGGGTATCGGAAACATCGGAAAGATCAGGCCTCACACCCTCATTTGTACACTCAGCACCACCAGGAATGGATGTCTAAGGCTCCCACTACCATTGACATGCCAATGGCTGATTGGATCAGGGCAATTGAGCCCTAATCAATCTTTTGGAGGACATTGAAGAATCTCCCAAAAGACCATAAGACATAGGAGTGGAAGTAAGGCCATTCGGCCCATTGAGTCCACTCCGCCATTCAATCATGGCTGATGGGCATTTCAACTCCACTTACCCACATTCTCCCCGTAGCCCTTAATTCCTTGCGACATTAAGAATTTATCAATCTCTGCCTTGAAGACATTTAGCGTCCCGGCCTCCACTGCACTCTGCGGCAATGAATTCCACAGGCCCACCACTCTCTGGCTGAAGAAATGTCTCCGCATTTCTGTACTGAATTTACCCCCTCTAATTCTAAGGCTGTGTCCACGGGTCCTAGTCTCCTCGCCTAACGGAAACAATTTCCTAGTGTCCACTCTTTCCAAGCCATGTATTATCTTGTAACTTTCTATTAAATCTCCTCTTAATCTTCTAAACTCCAATGAATACAATCCCAGGATCTTCAGCCGTTCCTCATATGTTAGATCTACCATTCCAGGGATCATCCGTGTGAATCTCCGCTGGACACGTTCCAGTGCCAGTATGTCCCTCCTGAGGTGTGGGGACCAAAACTGGACACAGTACTCCAAATGGGGCCTAACCAGAACTTTATAAAGTCTCAGTAGCACATCGCTGCTTTTATATTCCAACCCTCTTGAGATAAATGACAACATTGCATTTGCTTTCTTAATCACGGACTCAACCTCCATGTTTACCTTTAGAGAATTCTCGACTAGCACTCCCAGATCCCTTTGTACTTTGACTTCATGAATTTTCTCACTGTTTAGAAAGTAGTCTATGCTTTTATTCTTTTTTCCAAAGTGCAAGACCTCGCATTTGCTCACGTTGAATTCCATCAGCCATTTTCTGGACCACTCTTCCAAACTATCTAGATCCTTCTGCAGCCTCCCCACTTCCTCAGTACTACCTGCCTGTCCACCTAACTTTGTATCATCAGCAAACTTCACTAGAATGCCCCCAGTCCCTTCATCCAAATCATTAATATATAATGTGAACAGCTGTGGCTCCAACACTGAACCCTGCGGGACACCGCTTGTCACCGGCTGCCATTCTGAAAAAGAACCTTTTATCCCAACTCTCTGCCTTCTGTCAGACAGCCGATCCTCAATCCATGCCAGTAGCTCACATCGAACACCATGGGCCCTCACCTTGCTCAGCAGCCTCCCGTGTGGCACCTTATCAAAGGCCTTTTGAAAGTCTAGATAGACCACATCCACTGGGTTTCCCTGGTCTAACCTACTTGTCACCTCTTCAAAGAATTCCAACAGGTTTGCCAGACACAACCTCCCCTTACTAAATCCATGTTGACTTGTTCTAATCAGACTCTGGTCTTCCAAGAATTTAGAAACCTCATCCTTAATGATGGATTCTAGAATTTTACCTACAACTGAGGTTAGGCTAATTGGCCTATAATTTTCCATCTTTTGTCTTGATCCTTTCTTGAACAAGGGGGTTACAACAGCGATCTTCCAATCATCCGGGACTTTCCCTGACTCCAGTGACTTTTGAAAGACCTCAACCAATGCCTCCACTATTTACTCAGCCACCTCCCTCAGAACTCTAGGATGTATCCCATTGGGGCCAGGAGATTTATCAATTTTAAGACCTTTTATCTTTTCTAGCACTTTCTCTTTTGTAATGGCAACCTTACTCAACTCAGCCCCCTGACTCCCTTTAATTGTTGGGATATTACTCATGTCTTCCACTGTGAAGATTGATGCAAAGTACTTGTTAAGTTCTCCTGCTATTTCCTTATCTCCCATCACTAGCCTTCCAGCATCAGTTTGAAATGGCCCAATGTCTACTTTTGCCTGTCGTTTGTTTCTTATGTATTGAAAGAAACTTTTACTATCATTTCTAATATTACTGGCTAGCCTACCTTCATATTTGATTCTCCCCTTCCTTATTTCTCTCTTTGTTATCCTCTGTTTGTTTCTGTAGCCTTCCCAATCTTCTGATTTCCCATTGCTCTTGGCCACTTTATAGGATCTCTCTTTTTCTTTAATACATTTCCTGACTTCCGTTGTCAGCCATGGCTGCCTAATCCCTCCCCGGATAATCTTTCTTTTCTTGGGGATGAACCTCTGTACAGCGTCCTCAATTATACCCACAAACTCCTGCCATTTTTGCTCTACTGTCTTCCCCGCTAGGCTCTGCTTCCAGACTATTTTTGTCAGTTCCTCTCTCATGCCCTCATAATTACCTTTGTTTAACAGTAAAACCACTACATCCGATTTTGCCTTCTCTCTTTCAAGGAGTGCAAGCAGCGGCTGAGTTTAGATGAACCCGGAAGAATACAGCTAAGGTAAGACAGTTTGTTTTAAAATTACTTACCGGTAGCGGGCAGCGGTGGTTTTTTTTTGTCGCTCTCTTCTCAGAAAGAGCGGGAAAAGTAGGGGAAAGTGACGACGACCATAGGGGCAGCCGGGAAGGAAAGCAGTGAGTATAAAAATCAGGAAGGTGGCTGAACCCGAGAATCTACAACTGTAGTGTCTCCCACCCACCCTCCTCCTCTAACCTCATTGAGTACTCTGTGTTTTTAAGGTAAGGATTTTCAATTTGTTTACCAGTGACTGTTTAAAAATTTACTTTTTCTGTTTATCATTAATTGCTTTTTAGGAAAAGTCTATAGCAGAGAGGTATCAGAAAGAATTTTAACTCAAACCTGTACAAAGTAACAAAGTAATTAACTAAGCAGAGATGGCTGGGCAGGTGATGGTGCTGTAGCTGTATGATGTGGGAGCTGGCTGATCCCATTGTGAATGGCGGTGACCACATCTGCAGCAAGTGTTGGTTGCTGGAAGAACTCCGGATCAGAGTTGATGATCTGGAATCTGAGCTTCAAACACTGCGGCACATCCGGGAGGCGGAGAGTTACCTGGACGCTTTGTTTCAGGAGGCAGTCACTCCTGGGAGATTAAGTAATTCACATTCAGTTAGTGATCAGGGACATCAGAGTGTGACTGTATGTGAGGCAGGTAGGGGAAACCTGAGTTCAGGAGTGCAGGAGCCTCAGCCCTTGACCTTGTCCAACAGGTACGAGATTCTTGCTCCCTGTTCGGATGAGGAAAAGGGCTCTGGACAGGATGAGCCAGCTGACCACAGCACCATGGTACAGAAGGCCATTCAAGAGGGGGGAGGAAAAAGACAAGTAGTGGTTATAGGGGATTCTATAATTAGGGAGACAGATAGTATCCCATGCAAGCCGAATCGGGAGTCTCGCATGGTGTGTTGCCTGCCCGGTGCCAGGGTGCGGGACATCTCTGACCGGCTTGAAAGGATATTGGAATGGGAGGGGGAGGATCCAGTTGTTGTGGTCCACGTTGGGACTAACAACGTAGGCAAAGCTAGGGTGGAGGACCTGTTTGGGGATTATCCAGCACTAGGAAGGAAATTGAAGTACAGGTCCTCAAGGTTCATAATCTCCAGATTACTGCCTGAGCCACGTGCCAATTGGCATAGGGATAAGAAAATTAGGGAAGTAAACATGTGGCTAAGGGATTGGTGTGAGAAAGAGGGATTCCATTTCAAGGGGTATTTGCATCAGTTTTGGAACTGGGGGGATCTGTACCGAAGGGATGGTCTCCACCTGAACCGATCAGGTACCAATGTTCTAGTGAAGAGGATAAATAGGGTGGTCAGTAGGACTTTAAACTTCTGAGTTGGGGGGAAGGGAAAGTGAAAGCGACAGGGAGTATGGAGTTAAATGGAAAGATAAGCAACAGGATAGCATATGTGCAGGCGGATTTAAACTCGAGGCAGACTGGGAATGCAGCAAAAAGGAAGGATAACTTAGGCCATCTTATGACTTCCAATATCTCTAATGATAAAGTTAGCATTAAGGCACTTTACCTGAATGTTCATAGCATTCATAACAAAGCAGATGAACTAATGGCACAGATCATAGTGAATGATTATGATGTAGTAGGCATCACAGGGACGTGGTTACAGGGGGTTCAGGACTGGTAGTTAAACCTCCAAGGTTTTTCAACTTATCGAAAAGACAGAGAGGTGGGCAGAGGTGGTGGGGTTGCCTTGTTAGTTAAGGACAAAATTAAATCTATGGCACTGAATGACATAGCATCGGATGATGTGTAGTCTGTGTGGGTGGAAAAAGGGCATGAACAACTACAGAGTGTACAAACTGCTGCAATACCACTCAAGGCAGCGGTAACCTGAGACCAACCACTGAAAAGAGAAGACACCCCTAAGACTAACAAGACAGAAGACCAGGAAATCATCGCCACATGGATCAAGGTGAAGATCTAGTGTGGTGGAGTATGATCATCCAGAATTACAGTAAAGCACAAAACAGAGTTATAGGGTCAATTGTTAGTTGATACTGTATTTTATTATTTTAATATTTATTGTTTTAAATAAACAAACATTACCCTTTATTATTATTGAGTCTTGTTGCAGTTTCTTTGCTTGATATAAGAGTCAAAACACACTGCATGCCAGGCGCAACACAACCATCCTTTTCTATGGAACCACTTCAATATCTCCTGAGAATTGAAAGATTATGGTCAATGCCTCTATCTTTCCTTCTCTCAGTAACTCATGTACATGCAGTCCAAGGTACAAGTCCTATTGGGGGAATAGTGTACTGGATTAAAAAGGGTTAACTGAACCTGTTTGTTTTGTGACTGTAATTAATGTCAAACTCCATGGATGACAATTGTGTCCCAGGAGGGTTTCCCTCTTCTATTAATTACAAATTCCTTACAATTTAAAAACCCATAGTATCAGTGACAGCATCACCTCCAGCATCACTCCCAGCACTAACAGGGACCGGCAGCTCCAGAGACTGGGAGCTCGGGAGAAGAGAGATTCACATCTGAGAACAATAGATTGGAATGTTACAACCATGGGTTGGAATCTGAATACAGAAGATCGGAATTTTACAACAATGGACAGGAGTGTCTCAGCAACAATTGATTATATCTCTGCAAATTACCACTTGATATCTTTAACAACCCGGATCAATTATATAGTCCTAGTTATTCAACACATTTATTATCCCACCCTTGTTATTATTGGTGTTCCTGGTAAGTCTCTAGCCCTTAATGTGAAAAACTGTCTGTAACTGTAATGCTTTTCCTTCCAGTTACTCTGCCCTCCTTGTTGCTGTTACTGTTGTTCTGGCTGAGCCTCTATGTCCCTACTCCCATTAGATCAGTAAATGGCATTTCACTGTATTAATTATCTTGTCATTTCCAGCTGGGAAGACCATAGCCATTGCCTTTGGTTCCTACTTTAAATTTTAATCCCTATCCATTGACTCTGTTAGAAATAAAATCAATAAAATTTAGATGACACCACCAAAACTGGAAACAAGATAATTTATTACGAACTTGCAAGCACGGGCCTCAATTGCATAAGCAAATGAAGCAAATTAGAACTTAGGTTAGTGTCCAGTTATACCCTTTGAGCTGAGTAAGGTCATCTCTCCAGACTCTGAATTACCCAATCTCTCTTACTATTTCACCTCTGCCCATCTATGCTCCACGCCCATTGCCCCCTTCTTTTCAAGTTTGCAATTTCCCCCTTGCCCGTGCTGTCATGAGGCTAAACTCTTATCTCCATGTTCCCCTTTGTAACTTCTTTCATTATCCACAGGTACATTCCATTCTTGTAAATATATCTTGACAACGTATCTTTTTCGTGCTTCACTTATATGTTTCAGTAATCTTAACTTTTTGCTGAAACTGTTGTTTTAAACATTATGTTAAAAGGAATTATTTACTTTAATAAATCTACATTAATGTTAGTACTTAATTATCCATAATAATGCAGTGAAAAGTAGAGATACTCTTCCCTAAATACCTGCAGAGTTAATAGTTCTCTTGCTGTACCCCTTTTCTGTCTGCTTTTTCTATATCAGCAAAAACAACACTTTACCCCATTTCAAACAACTCTAACCACATCCTTGGCCAAGTCATGAGAATCAGTGAGATTGTTCAGGATCTTACCGATCCATTTGACCCTGAGCTGGGTCAATATCGTGTTTGTTCCTGGCACTGAGTCAGGTGGCACCTGTTCCCAAAATGTGTCTCATCACAGGGAGCTTTTCAGGCAACTCACCTTCCAGGTCCCCATCCTGACTGACATTACCCACACACCCCCATCCCCTCGACATCAGGGATATAAAAGTACACTCTCACAAAACTGGCTGCCAAATAAATGGAGTTTGTTTGAAAGCAGGAGATGTTTAGAATGTGTCTTGCTTTGTTTCTGCAACGTGTTGCTCAAATATGATTAATTTGCCTGGTCAATGTCCGGTCATAGATGTATAATTTGTTTCACTATTAGCATGTCAATATACTCCCATCTTCCAAGTGACCTTTGACCCTTCTTGCCCCTCAATTTGTTTACACTGCCCCATGACAAAATCTGTTTGCTTTCTATCATCTTTTTTTTCCCTTCTTGCCCTTACTGTGCAACTGTACAACTGTAAAGATTTTAACCAGATTAAAACAGATATAACTTCTGATCTTTGCTATCATGTCATTGATAGCCTTAGGTCAATTACCATAACACACCAAGTTGGCAGAGCTCATCGAAAGGGACTTTCAGTTGGATTAGCTCCACAACCACATGAGCATAATGAGCGTTTTCAAATATCTCACAGTCTTGGTTACATTTCCCACAATAATTACAACATTGTGAGACTGAGCAAAGGGCAGTGGTCAGTTGTCACATTCACAATGGAACACCCAACCTCAAGCTGCAGTCCTCAACCTTGTCCCTTAACTGCAACCTATCGCTGCCTTTCCCTCAGGATTTATGTTTAGTATCTTACAAACCATTATTTTATACACAGTTTGCCACTAGTTTCTGTGTTGTATTGAGTAAAGCTCTGTATCTACTCAATCAGGTGATTAATTTGTTACCTAACTGTCCTTTCCATGGTAATACTCTGGTTTTGAAATCCAATTCTTTTTGCTGTTTATTTATTCAAATGACCAGTTGGTGAGACTCCGATTCACTTGTCCCTCTTCATGACTGTTTTGGCTGTTCCAGTCTGCAGGTGTCACTGGTTAATAGGCAAATCCATGTTCTATCAACTCTGAAATAAAGGATCTTTACATCCTCTGAATTAATCTTTTCCAGCATTTACCCCATCACATGATTTGTACAAAATTGTAACTAATGTTCAGTTGAGCATATCCACCCCACTTCTCTGGCTATATTACACATAGAATCTAATTTTATAGTGAACAATATGCTCCCCGGTTCCAATAGTGCAATAACAAAATATATCCTACACTGAGGTACAGTGAATGATGAGCAGTTTGAGATGTTTTGCCATCTATGACTCTTTCAAAACCTCTCCATTTACCACAGAATTGAGAAAACATTCCCAGAGTTGTATTGAGTTCACTCAAAACAGTTCCTGAGACTTCAGAGAAATGAACCATTCTGCCAATATTAATGGAAATTTATAAAATGAATGATCTAAAACACAATACTGAAGGTGCTGGAAATGTGAAATAAGAACAGACAAGGCTGGGAGCGCTGATGGAACAGCATCAACCTGAAATGTTCATTTATTTCTCCACAAGTTTACCTTGATCTAATAAAATAAGAGAATATTGCTATAAGTTTGGATCACTCGGTATCCTGTTACAGAGAGTATGTTGAGCTGATGGTTATCCTTTCTAACAAATAATAAATTTTCAGGGCCCATTCCTAATAAGTATTAACTTGACAGTTGCTGAGAAGGAGCCTTGGTCCGGTTGTATTGAGAGAATGAAGGGAGACTTGAATGATTAATGAAATCGAATCAATGTGCAGGGTGATGGGGAAAAGCAACTGGTTGTCACTAAGTCAATCCATGCAGATATGATGGGCTAAACTGCTTCCTTCAGGGAACTGGGTGCTTATTAAACCTGATCTCCCTTTTCCTTTCCTGGATGTGTAGTCCACATGATGGATTGTGCTTCAGTAGAGGTTCTCCAGTGCTCACCAGGAGCTAACACAAGAAACAGCTAAGGTACCGTATATAGCAATGGTCCTGAAAATATCTTGTCAGTGGTTGAACTGCATTGAACTGTTCCAAAGCAATTGCAATACGGCAACTGCCTGATAACATAGGAATTTAAACATGTCAGAGACTGGTAATTCCGTGATACATACCTCATCTCCTGACTCCTCAAAGTCTGTTCACTATTTACAAAGGGTAAGGCAAGAATGTGATGGAATACTCCCCACCTGTCTGGGTATGTTCTGCTCCACAACACTCAAGAAACTAATTTGGAATGACTCTGTAAAGAGGAACAGCAACAACCTGGATGTTTTCTCTACACTAAGACAGGGTCAATGATCTCTGTTCCACTTCAGAAACTGAAACATACCTCACATTGTCTTTGTGAAGTCTCCTACATCCCCTTATTTTCACTTCAATAACCTAGCAGCCCAGCGTCAATCTTCTCGTCATCTCTTATAAACTGCTTTTCCTCATTTTCTGTTTCAACCCAAATATGGATTGCTACCTAGTGGCTAATTTTATTGAATTGTGTGGACCCAGCAGATTACATGACCTTGGGTATAAATTGATTAGATTCCCTACAGTGTGGAAGCAGGCCATTCAGCCCAATAAATCCACACCAACTCTGTAATGAGTAAACCACCCAGACCCATTTCCCACTGACTAATGCACCTAATGGGCAATTTACCTGACTTGCACATCTTTGGAGTGTGGAAGGACACCGGAACAAATGATCACAGACATGCGGAGAATTTGCAAACCCCACACAGACGGTCGCAGGAATCTAACCCAGGTCCCTGGCGCTGTGAGGCAACAGTGCTAACCACTGAGCCACTATGCTGCCCTTCTTTAATACAATTTCAAAAAGAGAGACACATGCAGAAATCACACAATGTAATCTGTGTAATTGGTAATTTTTCGACTAGCCTGATTAATTTTCCTGTTTATTTTCCTTCCACACAGTGAACATCATAACAATTATAATTTTGTTACAAGGAAAGTGTGGTCTTTCAAAATATATTACGCGATACCTGGTGGCGATGTCAGCAGCAGATGTACTGGTTATTATTCTTGATCTGCTATTGAGGCATATTCCAATTATTTATACGAGAGATTTACATTTCCTACGGTCCATCCCCATCTGTAATATCCACGCTGTCTTCCTTTATGCAGCCACCGACTGTTCTGTCTGGTTTACCGTCACTTTTACCTTTGATCGATATGTGGCCATTAGCTGCCCAAATCTACAAATTAAATTCTGTACTGAGAAGACAGCAGCTGTGGTTCTGGGAACAGTGACTGTGCTGAGTGGTTTGAAGAACATTTTCTGGTACTTTATGTTCACATCTCAGTATTTGCTGAGAAATCTCCCCTGGTTTTGTTCAGTACCAACTGATATTCTGTCATCTCCAGTCTGGGGAGCAATCGAGTGTCTTTATTATATCCTGAACCCAGCCGTGCCATTTGTTCTGATTTTGCTGCTCAATGCTTTAAGTGTCAGGCACATTTTAGTGGCCAGCAGAGCCCGCAGGAGACTTCGGGCTCACAGCAGTGGGGAGAATCCCAGTGACCCAGAAATGGGGAGTCGAAGGAAGTCCATCATTTTATTGTTTGTTATCTCAGGGAATTTCATCCTGTTATGGTCAGTGTTTATGCTATACTCTCTCTGGAAACGCATGTATCGGATGGGGTATAGGGCCATATATCTACATTATTTTGTACGAGATACAGGTTTCATTCTCCAGCTCCTAAGTTGTTGCACAAACACTTGTATATATGTTGTGACCCAGACTAAGTTCAGGAAACAGCTGAAGAACATGGTAAAATACCCTTTTACCCAAATGATAAAATTAATTAAATGGTGAGATGGATTGAAGGATTTAGGGATTAGAAATGTGCTCTGCCTCAGAATACATCCAATCCACTCTGTGTGGGGTGAGTGATACAGCCACAGTGAGGGAAGTCTGCTCTCTCTAATTTTGGGGTACAGATAGAGTGTGTTCAGTTGGCAGTCCTGGTGATCGACTACAGACACAGAGTAAATGATCTGTTCTCCCACAGTCATTGATATTGACATAATGGGGTCAGTCAGCTCTACCCAATGTGTGTGATATAGATACAGTAGGGACAATCTGTCCTCTTTCGGGTCTGTGACAAAGACACAGTGAGGTTGTTCTGCTCTCCATGCGATACATGTGAATACATTAATATGAATGAGGAATAGGTCAGGTAGCCATTTGAGTCTGATCTCTGATTTGATCAGTTCATGGTTGATCTTTCTGCAACCTTAAAATTTGTTTCCACATACTTTCCAACTGCATTGACTCCCTTGTTAGTAAAGAGTTCATGTAAGTCTTCCATACAAGTCATTAATGAGCATGTCTCCATTGTTATCTGGAAGATCCTTCCACACACTATTGTACAGTGAGGCCAAACACATGTTGTATGTGCTGCTACAAATACTTTGTCAGTTTTAAAAGGAAGTTTACAGAGTTTGGATTAGTTCAATGTGTTTGAAATTAAACTAATTAAAAGACTTTTGGGCTCAGTGCTTCAAACTATGGTGTTCAAGTGTTTCAGATTCAGCAGAAATATTCATGAGGCAAGACAGGAACTGGAAATAGTGAATAATATCTGATTGTGTTAAGTTTCATGAAGTAAAGCTGACTCATCTGACAACAAAACTCGATTGAAAGAACATGCAAAAGGCACAAATCTTATAAAATCATAAGTCAGAGGGACAAAATTTAGGCCCGTCAGCCCAATGAGTCAATCATGGCTGATATGTTTCTCAAACCCATTCTCCCACTTTTTCACCATGCCCATTGAAGGCCTTGCTACTCAAGAACCTGTCTACCTCAGTCTTAAATATACTCAATGACCTGGCATCCACAGTCTTCTGTGGGAGTGAATTCCAGAGATTCACCACTTTCTGTCGAAAGAGGTTTCTCCTTATCTCTATTCGAAAAGGTCTTCCTTTTACTCTCATACTTTAAACTTTTCATTCCTGGGGCCATTGTCATGAACCTCCTTGGAATATGCTCCAGGACTTGTACATCCTTCCTGAGATGTGGGGCCCAAAACTGCACACAGTACTCTGAATGTGGTCTGACCAGAGCCTTATAGACCCTTAGGAGTACATCCCTACTTTTATATTCAATCCCTCTCAAGATAAATGCCATCATTGCATTTCCCTTCCCAGCTACTGATTCAACCTTCAAGTTTAACTTGACAAAATCCTGGACTCGAGTCTCTTTACACTTCAGAGTTCTGATTTTTCTCCCCATTTAGAAAACAGCTCATGCCAAGTACATGACCTCACACTTTACAACATTGTGCTCCATCTGCCACTTCTTTGCCCACTCTCCTAACCTGTCCAAATCCTTATGCAACCTCCCTGGCTCCTCAATGCTACCTGTCCACCTACTTAGCTTTGTATCATCTGCAATCTTAGTCAAACTGGTCTTGATTCCTTCATTTAGATCATTAATGTATACAGTGAAAAGTTGTGGTCCCGACACAAATTATCACTGGCTGCCATCCTGAGAAGGACTCTTTCATCCCCATTCTTGGCTCCCTGCCAGACAGACAGGCTGCTATCCATGTTAGCACCTTGCCTCCAACACCATGGGCCCTTACCTTGCTCAGTAGCCTCCAGTGACCTCTTGAAGTCCAGGCAAATAATACCATTGGCTCACCTTGGTCTAACCTGCTTGTTACTTCCTCAAAGAATTCTAGCAGATTTGTCATACATGATCTCCCCTTGATGAAACAATGCTGACTTTGCTCCATTATCTCGTCAGCTATCTCCCTTAGAACTCTGGGGTGTAGTCCATCTGGTCCAGGTGATTTGTCGACCGAGCATCTTCTCCTTGGCGATGGCCACCATACTGAACTCTCTTGTATTATCTTGGGATATTACTGTTGTCTTCCACCTTGATCCTTGCCACTATCTCTCCTGTGTCATTTTCCAGCAGCCCAATGTCCACTTTTTCTCTTTTTTTCTCTTTATGTGTCTAAAGAAACTCACCATCTTCATTTATATTGCTGTCTAATTTACCCACACATTTACTCTTCTGCCTCCTTTTTTTTCTGTTGCCCTCTGTTGGTCTTTATAAGCTTCTCAATCCTCTTGTTTCCTATGGCCCTTTGCCAAATCATATGCTTTCTCTTTTGCTTTTATGCTATCCCTGGCTTCCTTAGTCAGCCATGATTACCTCATCCTCCCTGTACCATGCTTCCTTTTCCTTCAGGATGAATCTCTGCTGTGTCTCCTGAATTGCTCCCAGAAGCCCCTGCTATTGCTGTTCCACTGTCTTTCCTGCTCAGCTCCTCTCCCAGTCAATTCTCTCCAGCTCCTCCCTCATGCCTCTGTAGTTGCCTTTATTCAACTGTAATACTGTTACCTCTGATTTTATCTTCTCCCTCTCAAATTGCAGAGTAAATTCAATCACATTATGATCGCTGACTCCTCAGGGCTCCTTCACCTTAAGCTGCTTTATCAAGTCTGCCTCATTGTACAACACTATACCCAGAATTGCCTGTTCCCCCGTGGGCTCCATCACAAGCTGCTCCAAAAAGCCATCTCATAGACATTCTACAAATTCCTTTCCTTGCAATCCACTAGTAACCTGATTTTCCCAAGTCACCTGCATATTGAAATCCCCCATGATTCTTTACTCAGAGAGTAGTCAGGGTATGGAATGCTTTGCCTGCAACGGTTGTAGATTCACCAACTTTAAGTAAATTTAAGTGGCCATTGGACAAGCATATTGAAGTACATGGAATAGTGGAGGTTAGATGGGCTTCAGATTGGTATGACAGGTCGGCGCAACATAGAGGGCTGAAGGGCCTGTACTGCGCTATAATGTTCTATATGTTCCATGATCACTGTAACTTTGCCTTTCCTACCCTTCTTTTCTATCTCCTGGTGTACCTTGTGTCCCACTTCCTGAATGCTGTTTGGAAGCCTGTACATAACTCCAAGTATGTTTTTTTAAACCTTTGTGTTTCCCCAATTCTACCCACACAGATTCGACACCATAGGCCCCTCCTTTGTTTCTTAGTCTTGAATTAATTTTATTTCTTACTGTTACGCAACCCCACCCCCTCTGCCTACATGCCAATCTTTACAATAGGATGTAAATCCGTGAATATTCAGCTGCTAATCCTGATCCCCTTGCTGGCATTTGTTTGCCCAGTTATCCTCATCATAAATACAAGTCAGGCATCAAACTGGGTCTGAAACCTAACTCTTGGACATAAAATCACTTCCTTCCTTCAGATAAGACAACTCAAATGCTTTATTTATTCTTCAATTCCAGCATAATGTAAGTGTTTCTCATGCAGTTGCGACCTATAGACTGGTGTGGTACTGTTCTGGGAATAAGCACTGCTGTGTGACTGTACAAGATAGCTTCATTTATGTAGATTGTTTTGGAAAGAAAACACTGGCCTCTTTCCCTTGTGGAAGATTAACAAAATGTGTATACTTGTAAAGATTCCCAGAAACACTAGATTATGTAAATTTTATACTAAATTCTATAACTCCAATCACTTCCAATCTTCTCGGTAGATGAGGGCCCTGAGAATTGCTCCCTAACTAGGATGTGAATCTCTTACACCATACAGGGGATAGCTCTTTACCTCTCAGTGATTATTTACACATCAGAAGAATGTAACAGAAACTGTTAGAAGAACCTGATCTTTTGTTGTCTGACTCCTCCCAGATCCTCCCACATAATATGATCTCTGTACATTGTCCTTTTTACACTCAATCAATATTAACCCTTTCAGACCCATTTACAGCGTGTGATTTGATTTTTTTGTTGTCACATGTACCTAAGTGCAATGAAAGGTTTTGTTTTGTTTTGTGGGCAGTAGAGGCTAAGAAGAGCCAGGAGGGGACATGAGAAGTTGTTGATGGTTAGGATCAAGGAAAACCCTAAGACCTTCTGTTGGTATATCAGGAAGAAAAGAATGACTAGAGTAAGATTTGGGCACATCAAAGATATAGTTGAAAGTTGTGTGTGGAACCTGAGGACATGGGGAAGTACTTCATGAATATTCATATTGGAAAAGGGTAATGTTAGTGAGAATACAGAGATACAGGATACAAGATTAGATGGGATGGGGGTTGACAAAGAGGAGGTTCCAGCAATCTTGCAAGATCTAAAAATCGATAAGACCCGGTGGATGGATGGGATATATCCTCGGATTTTTTGGGAAGCCAGAGAGGAGAGTGCAGATCCTTTGGCTTTGATTCTTATGTCATAATTGTCGACAGGGGTAGTGCCAGAAGACTGGAGGATAGCAAATATTGTTCCCTTGTTTAAGAAGGGGAGTGGGAACAACCCTGGTAATTATAGACCAGTAAATTGTACTTCAGTTGTGGGTATGGTGTTGGAAAAGATTACAAGAAATAGGATTTATAATCATCTGGAAAGGAATAATTTGATTAGTAATAGGCAACACAGTTTTGTGAAGGGTAGGTCATGCCTCACTAATCTTTTTTAGTTCTTTGAGAAGGTCACATAACAGGTGGATGAAGGTCAGGCGGTTGATGTGGTCTGTATGGACCTGAATAAGGCGTTTGATAAGGTTCCCCACTGTAGGCTATTGCACAAAGTACAGAGTTTCAGGATTGAAGGTGATTTCGCAGTTTGGATCAGAAATTGGCTAGTTGAAAGAAGTCTGGTGGTTGATGGGAAATATTCATCCTGGAGCTCAGTTCCCAGTGCTCTGCCATAAGGATCTGTTTTGGGGCCACTACTGTTTGTCATTTTTATAAAGGATCTGGAAGTGGGCATAGAAGAATGGCTTTGTAGATTTGATGGCACTAAGGTAGGCAGAGTTGTGGATTCTGGATGTTGTGGGTTACAGAGGGACATACATAAGATGCAAAGCTGGGCTAAGAAATGACGAATGGAGTTTAACGCAGAAACGTGTGTGGTAGTTCATTTTGGAAGAAGTAACTGGAATGCAGAGCACTGGGCTAATGGCAAAATTCTTGGTAGTGTAGATGAACAGAGAGATCTCGGAGTCCAGGTGCATAAATCCCTGAAAGTTGCTATCCAAGTTGATGGGGCTGTCAAAAAGGCAAATGGATTGAGTTTCGGAGCCACGGGGTCATGCTTCAGCTGTACAAGATGCTTGTGAGGCCTGGAGGATTGCGTGTAGTTCTGGCCACCGCATTATCGGAAAGATGTGGAAGCTTTGGAAAGAGTTCAGAGGAGACTTACTAGGATGTTGCCTGGTACAGAGGGAAGGTCTTATGAGGAAAGGCTGTTTTGATTAGAGAGAAGGTTGAGAGGTAACTTAATTGAGACATATAAGGTAAGCAGTGGGTTATATAGGGAGGACAGTGAGAGCCATTTGCCTCGGATGGTGAAGGCTAACACATGGGGATATAGCATTAAATTGAGGGGTGATTGATTGAGGACAGATGTCAGGGATAGTTTCTTTCCTCAGAGAGTAGCAGGGACGTGGAATGCAATGCCTATAATAGTAGCAGACTTGCCGATATTAAGGGCAGTTAAATGGGCATTGGACATACTTAGGAATCATAATGGAACAGTGTAGGTTAGATGGGCATCAGATTGATTTCACAGGCCGGCACAACATCGAGGGTGAAATGACCTGTACTGTGCTGTGATGTTCACTGTTCCATATTGTATGAAAGTGGCCACCAAGGTTGGGAGGACTGGTAAGAAGCCATATGGTGTGTTAGTTTTTATTGGCAAAGTGATTGAGTTTTGGAGCCATGGGATCATGTTGCAGCTGTACAAAGATCTGTCGAGGCCGCACGTGGAGTATTGTCAAACGTTTTGGTCACTGCATTATAGAAAGGATGTGTAACATTGGAAAAGGGTGCAGAGGAAATGTAACAGGATGTTGTCTGGTATAGAAGGAAAGTCTTCTGAGGAAAGGCTGAGGGATGTGAGTCTGTTTTCATTGGAAAGAAGAAAGTTGAGGGTGGTGTAATAGAGACATATAAGAACATCAGAGGATTAGGTAGGTTAGACAGTGAGAGCCTTTATTTGCTCAGATAGTGATGGTTAGCACGGGAGGATATAGCCTTAAATTGAGGACTGATCGATATAGGACAAATGTCAGAGGTAGGTTCTTTACTCAGAGAGTAGTAAGGGCACGTAATGTCCTGCCTGCAACTGTGCTGGACTCTTCAACTTTAAGGGTATTTAATTGGTCATTAGCTCAATATATGGACCATAATGGAGTAATGTGGTGAGAAGGGCTTCACAGGTCAGCACAATATCAAGGGCCGAAGGGCCTGTACTGTGCTGTAATGTTCTGTGTTCTATGTTCTATGTTCTGTTGATCGTTACATACAGACAGATTGTTGTTTATTTTGACAGAGCGAGGCAAACAGGGTTACAGCTGCACAGAAGATACACAAACACAACATCAGCAATAGGTTTGAAATTAGAGAGGTCCATTCTGCAGTGTAAGAACAGCAGGGAAGAAGCTGTGGCTGTGTGTGTTGAAGCTTCTGCATCTTCTGCCTGATGGAAGAGGTTGGAAGAGAGTCTGACCGAGTGGGAGGGGTCTTTGACAGTATTCGCTGTCTTTCCATGGCATCAAGAACTATAGATGGAGTAACTAGATGGAAGGTTGGCTTGTGACATGGTCTGGGCTGTGCTCATAACTTTCTGTAGTTTCTTGTGGTCCTGGACAGAACTGTTACCGTACCAAGCTGTGATACACCCAGATAGAATGCTTTTTATGGTGCAGGTATAAACGTTGGTGAGAGTCCTTATGAATTGCTGAATTTCTTTAGCCTCCTGAGAAAGAAGAGTCATTATTGTGACCTCCATAAGTCCTCACTACATCTCCATGCAGTCCTCTTTAGACCTCAACAAAGCCCTCTATGGAACATCCACAGTCTCCTATAGCACTCCATATAGTCCTTGAGACCCCTCCATTCAGTCTCCTATAAACCTGATACAGTCTCCCATACCCCTCCATATAGTCCTCTATACCCCGCCATACAGTCTCCTATACCCCTCTATACAGTCCTCTGTACCCCTCCATACAGTCTCCTATACCCCTCCATACAGTTCTCTATACCCCTCCATGCAAACACCTTTACTCCTCCATACAATCCCCTCTATCCCTCCATACAGTCCCCTATACCCTTCCACCCAGTCCCCTATACTGTCTGTACAGTCTCCTATACCCCTCAATACAGTCCACTATACCCCTCCCTATAGTCTCTGATACCTCTCCATACAATCCTCTATACCCCTCCAAACAGTCCCCTCTCCCCCTCCATGCAATCCTCTATACCCTTCCATACAGTCCCCTATACCCCTCCATACAGTCCCCAATACCCCTCCATACAGTCCCCTATACCCCTCCATACAGTCCCCAATACCCCTCCATGCAGTCTCCTATACCCCTCCATACAGTCCTTTCTTTCCCTCCACAGAGTCTCCAAGAGGCCTCCATGTAGTGGAGTCAGGGAGGTGGATGTCCTCGTGGGATTATTACGAGACTATCTCTCCAGAAACTCAGCCAATGATCTGAGGACCCAGGTTTGACTCCTGCCACAGCAGATGATGGAATTGGAATTTGATTTAAAAAATTGGAAATTAAGAACATACTGATGACCATGGCAAAACCCATCTGGGTTCACTAATGCCAGATTAGTTTGGTTTGGTGTTTTGGCAGTCTGGTTATTCACTGAAAGCAGTCAGGCAGGTTTAAAGCTGCTGGACCCAAAGGAGCAGGTCCGTGCTGATCCTCGCAGGAATAGGAAATTCGACGTTTCGGGCGTAAGCCCTTCATCAGGAATCCTGATGAAGGGCTTATGCCCGAAATGTTGAATTTCCTATTCCTTGGATGCTGCCTGACCTGCTGTGCTTTAACCAGCAACACATTTTCAACTGTGATCTCCAGCATCTGCAGACCTCATTTTTTACCCGTGCTGATCCTCATCTATCTCTCTGACATCTCTCCTGAAGGACCCTATGGTTGATTTTACCTTGTGTGCCGAGTGGGAATGTTGCACATATTTGGAACAGCTTCATTAAGTTGGGACAATTAGTTGGGTTTTCAGATAGGTTAAGTTATTTCGTATTCTACAATCTTTTTATTTGTGTTTCATTTGACAATCTTGTAAATAAATTCTGTTTTGTTCAAAACTACGTGGTTTGATTAACTGCATCCCTCCTGGAATATCCGCATTACACCTCCAATAAACAACCAGCAAAGTTAGGGTCTGAGCTACTTTCTTGAAATGTTTTGAGAGGGTCTGGCCTGGTCCATATCATTTACCAATCTGCCTGCTGCAGATGCTTCTGTCCATGACAGTATCAGGCAGGGCGATCACCATACAGGTCCTTAAGGAGACAGAGTCCCCCTTTCACATTAAGAATAACCTCCATCGTGTAGTGTGGCACAATCACTGTGATAAATGAGACAGACTTCAAACAAATCTCACAACTCAAGACTTGGCATCCATGATGTGATATGGGTCATTAACAGCAGCACAGTCTGTGACCTCATGGTCAAGCACATTTCCCCACTCAACCATGACCATCAAGCTAGGGGATCAACCCTGGTTTAATGGAGACTGCAATGGAACATGCCAGGAGCAACACCAGGCATAGCTGAACATGAGGTGTCAACCTGGTGAAGCCACCAAACTTGACTACATCCATGCCAATCAGCAGAGCTCGGTGATCTCATAACTAACAGATTGGATCTAGGCTCTGCAGTCCTTCCAAAGACTGATTAACAAGGTTAGATCTCATGGAATACAGGGAGAACTAGCCATTTGGATACAGCACTGGCTCAAAGGCAGAAGACAGAGTGTTGTTTTTCAGACTGGAGGCCTATGACCAGTGGAGTGCCACAAGGATCGGTGTTGGGTCCTCTACTTATTGTCATTTACATAAATGATTTGGATACGAGCATAAGAGGTACAGTTAGTAAGTTTGTAGATGACACCAAAATTGGAGGTGCAGTGGACAGCGAAGCGGGTTACCTCAGATTACAACAGGATCTGGACCAGATGGGCCAATGGGCTGAGAAGTGGCAGATGGAGTTTAATTCAGATAAATGCGAGGTGCTGCATTTTGGGAAAGCAAATCTTAGCAGGACTTATACACTTAATAGTAAGGTCCTAGGGAGTGTTGCTGAACAAACAGACCTTGGAGTGCAGGTTCATAGCTCCTTGAAAGTGGAGTTGTAGGTAGTTAGGATAGTGAAGAAGGCGTTTGGTATGCTTTCCTGTACTGGTCAGAGTATTGAGTGCAGAAGTTGGGAGGTCATGTTGCAGCTATACAGGACATTGGTTCGGCCACTGTTGGAATATTGCATGCAATTCTGGTCTCCTTCCTATTGGAAAGATGTTGTGAAACTTGAAAGGGCTCAGAAAAGATTTATAAGGATGGTGCCAGAGTTGGAGGATCTGAGCTACAGGAAGAGGCTGAACAGGCTGGGGCTGTTTTCCCTGGAATGTCGGAGGGTGAGGGGTGACCTTATAGAGGTTTACAAAATTATGAGGGGCATGGATATGATAAACAGACAAAGTCTTTTCCCTGGGTTCAGAGAGTCCAGAACTAGAGAGCACAGGTTTAGGGTGAGAGGGGAAAGATATTAAAGAGACCTAAGGGGCAACCTTTTCACGCAGAGGGTGGTTCGTGTATGAAATGAGGTGCCAGAGGAAATGGTGGAGGCTGGTACAATTGCAACATTTACAAGGCATTTGGATGGGTATATGAATAGGAAGGGCTTGGAGGGATATGGGCCGGGTGCTGGCAGGTAGGACTAGATTGTTTTGGGATCTGGTCGGCATGGTCAGGTTTAAACGTAAGGTCTGTTTCCATGCTGTACATCTCTATGACTCTATGACTCTATAACTCACTGGAGAAAGAGGCTCCACAAATATTTTCATCCTCAGTGATGGAAGATTCCAGCACATCAGTGCAAAAGATAAGGATGAAGCATTTGCAGGGATCTTCAGTAGGAAGTGCTGAGAGGATGATCCATTTTGCCCTCCTCCAATGGGCCCCAGCATTACAGAGGACAGTCTTCAGCCAATTTGATTCACCCCACATGATATCACAAAATGATGGGAGACATTGGACATTGGCTGTAGGCAGTGACAACGTTCTAGCAATAACACTGAAAACATGTGCTCCCCTAGCCAAGCTGTTCCAGTACACTTACAAAACTGACATCTACCCAACAATGTGGAAGTTTGCCCAGGTATGTCGTGTACATATTTAGCAGGACAAATCCAACCCGGCCAAATACCGCCCCATCAGTCTACTCTCGATCACCAGTAAAGTGTTGGAAGGTGACATCAGCCGTGCTATTGAGCAGCTCCTACTCAGCAATAACCTGCTCAGTGATGCCTATTTGGGTTCCACCAGGATCACCCAGCTCCTGACCTCATTACAGCCTTGGTTCCAACATGGACAAAAGAGCTGAGTTCCAGAGGGGAGGTGAGAGTGACAGCCTGTGACATCAAGGCCAATTGGACTGAGTGTGACATCAAGGATCCGAGCAAAACGAGAATCAATGGGGGAACAAGCTCTCTGATGGTTGGAGTCAGACCAGACACAGAGGAAGATGGCTGTGGATGTTGGAGGTCAGTCATCCCAGCTCCAGGACATCTCTGCAGGAGTTCCTCAGGATAGTGTCCTGGGCAAAAATACCTCCAACTGCTTTATCATAAGGTCCCCATAAGCACCTTCCCTCCCTCATAAGGTCAGAAGTAGGGATTTTAACCGATGATTTCACAATGTTCAGCTTCATTCACGACTCTTTAGATATTGAAGCAGTCCGTGTTCAAATGCAACAAGATCTGAACAATGTCCAGGCTTGCACTGACAAATGGCAAGTAACATCCGCAGCACATACATGCCAGACGAAGACCATCACTAATAAGACATAATCTAACCACTGTCCCTTGACTTTCAATGGTGTTACCATCAGGGAATCCCCCAACGTCAACATCCTGGAGTTTAACATTGACCAGAAGATTGACTGGTGACACAGTGACCATAAGAGTAGCTCTGAGGCTAGGTATACCATGGTGAGTAAACCACCTCCTGACTCCCTGAAGCATATCCACTATCTCCAAGGCACAAGTCAGCAGTGTGATGGAACACTCCCCACCCACCTGGATGGGTGCAGCCCCAACAATACTCAAGAAGCTTGACCCCATCCAGGACGAAGCATTTTCTTGAGTGGCACTATAAGTACAAGCATCCTTTCCCTCCATCTCTGCCGCTCAGTAGTAGCAGTGTGTCGTATCTACAAAATGCAAAGTAGAAATCACTAAAGATCATCAGTCAGCACCTTCCAAACCCAGAACCACTTCCATCTAGAAGAACAAGGATAGATGATATATCGGAACTCCACCAGCTTCAAGTTCCCCACTAAGCCCCTCACCATCCTGACTTTGAAATACATTGTCGTTCCTTCACCATTACTGGGTCAAAAACCTGGAAATCCCTCCCTAATGGGATTGTGGGTGAACCCATAGCAGGTGGACTGCAGCTGTTCAAGAAGGAACTCACCACCACCTTCTCAAGGGGCAATTACAGATGGGCAATAAATACTGGCCCATCCAGAGATGATCAGATCCCACCAATGAATAAATAATGTCCTCTACACACCTCCATGCTGTCCTCTCTCCAGATTCATCCCCTGCATTGTGCGATCCTCTGACTTGTGACAGGGTGAATGCCTGTCACTCTGCACTAAACACCACGATAAACCTGGCAGACCACAAGTAAACGCAAAATGAATGAGCCTTTAGAAAGTTAGCTCAGAGGTAGATGGAAGGATTAGACTCTCCATCGAAATGAGGCAAGATCATCTCCTAATGAGGTAGAACGACATGAAAATGAAGTGGTCACCCCTCACTAGTGAGATTCAGAATTCACTGTTTAACCCAGAAAGGGGGAAATTGGAAATACTTTTCACAACAAAATCTAATGCTTTAATTCTTGCCATATTTCCCCAAAATCCTTGCCTTTGCTCAGACCCACTCAAGGCAGCAGAAAATTCAACTCGATAAAAATTATTAACAGTATTCTTTTTCATCTACTTACAGGATTGAGGATCCCACAGTCACCCAGGCCTGAGTATTTTCAATGCTGATCATCCTGTAGTGCCCAGAGCAGACCTATCGGCTTCCTGTCGGACCCACATGGACACTCAAAGCCATGATATAACCCTTGACCCCACAGCGACTTGACCTCAATCCAGAATGGAATTGGCCGTGTCAGTGACTTGACCCCGAGGAGGACAACCAGCCTTGGTCTGGTCCCTGATCCCTCGGCTACTGCAACTCAAGGAGACCCTGCCTGACCAGACCTGAGTCACTTAACTTCAGGAGCAGCAGACTCGCTCTACCAACTCCTGGAATTGTCCAGAAAACTGCCAGGAAATGATGAAAACTTGCTGGTCTGATGGTAATGTTGAAACAACTTGGTTTCAAGACCCCCATTTCCAGCATATTCCTTGCAAATATGAGGCTATCGAAATCAACATGGCTGAACGCAGATCCAGACTTACCTTCCAGAGGGAAGTCAGAGGCTGCTGTGTGCTCTGTTTCATGGAGGCTTGGCTCAGCCCTGCCATTCCTGACTGCTCCCTACAAGCTGATGGGTTCTCCAAACGCCATTTAGACCACACAGTATTCGCAGAGAGAGGGGCATAGATTAGATTAGATTACTTACAGTGTGGAAACAGGCCCTTCGGCCCAACAAGTCCACACCGACCCGCCGAAGCGCAACCCACCCATACCCCTACATTTACCCCTTACCTAACACTACAGGCAATTTAGCATGGCCAATTCACCTGACCCGCACATCTTTGGACTGTGGGAGGAAACCGGAGCACCCGGAGGAAACCCACGCAGACACGGGGAGAACGTGCAAACTCCACACAGTCAGTCGCCTGAGTCGGGAATTGAACCCGGGTCTCAGGTGCTGTGAGGCAGCAGTACTAACCACTGTGCCACCGTGCCGCCCATTTGGGGAACACCCGGAATGACTTTGGAACAGACTCCTCCATGGGGGTGGGGGATGTTTCCTGATCAACACCTCCTGGTGCTCAGATGTAGCGACCCTGCAAGGCCACTGCTCCCTTCGACCTAGAATACCTTACAGTAAAATGCTGTCCCTCCTACCTTCTGTGAGAGTTCACCTCCGCCATCCTGACAGCAGTCTACGCACCACCCCATGCGGATGTGAAGAATGCAAGAATGCCCTGGATCAAGTTTACATTGCCATAAACATTCTGACACAAAATTCCCTGAGGCCTTACTCATCATGGCTGGGGACTTCAACCGATCCAACATCAAGTGGCCGCTGCCAAAGTCCCACCAATACATCTCCTGCCCCACTTGAGGACCCAACATCCTGAACCACTGCTACACAACCATCAAACACACCGACCGCTCCACCCCCTGCAGCACTTAGCAGAAAATCAGATCAAAGGGCTGTGCCCCTCCTCCCAGCTTAAAAACAGAAACTTAAGCAGGAGGATCCTTCACAGAAAGAAATACAATACTGGTCCGAGGCAGTGGAAGAGCATCTCCGGGACTGGATGGAATCAGCGAACTGGACTCTATTCAAGTACTCAGCAGAAATCCAGAACAAAGACGCCACCACCATCACGGACGTCATTAGCAAATCCATGGAGGAGTCTGTTCCAAAGTAATTCCGGGTGTTCCCCAAATGGGAACTGTAGATAAACTGCGAAAACCACTCCCCACTGAAAACCAGGAAAGCAGCATTCAGGTCAGTATTCATCATGAGGAAATCCATGAAGGAGTGTGTTCCAAAGTCATTTCGGGTGATCCCAAATGGGAACCTTGGATAGACTGGAAAATCCACTCCCTCGAGAGCGCCAGGCACTCATCATTCAAGTTGGATTACCCAGACCAATACAAAAAAATCCAGATATGACCTCTACAAAGCCATCAGAGATGCCAAGAGGCAATACCGAACCAAGTTGGAGTTCCAAACGAACCACCCCAACACCCACTGCCTGTGGGAAGGCGGAACCAACATAATGGGATACAAAATGAAGCAGAGCAAGATAGCAGACAAATACACATCCCTCCCTGATGCGCTCAACACATTCTATGTTCAGTTCAAGCAGAATGCCAGCGATGTGGTGTCGCCTGCCCCAATAACTCCAGGGTCACGTGCTCCCTTTGTCACTGCTGCTGATGCCTGATCAGCCTTCCTCGGAGTCAATCCAAGGGAAGTGACAGGTCCAGAGGGAGTGTCGGTTATCCAGACAGATCCTGTACATACCAGCTGACATCTTTAAACTCTCCCACCTACAAGAAGCCCACCACCATCCCAGTACCTATGAAAGGAGTGCAATGTGCCTTAATGATTACTGCCCAGTAGCTCTGACCTCCATAATGCTGCAGTGCTTCGAGAGACTGGTCATGGCCCACATCAGCCCTGGTCTCCCAGCCTGACTCGATCGCATGCACTCTGCCAACCGATAGAACAGGTCCACAGCATTTCCCAACCCTGCCGTCATCCCTGGAACATCTGGACAGCAAGGACATCTACATCATGCTCATCGACTACATCTCCACGTTCAACACCATTATCCCCTCCAGACTGATCATGAAACTCTGAGACTCTGAGTCTCGGCTCCACCCTCTGCAGCTGGATCCTCAGGTTCCTGACCCACAGACCACAATCAGTGAAGATAGAGAGCAGCACCTTCTCCACGATAACCCTCAACCCTGAAGCCTCCCAAGGATGTGTTCTCAGTCCCCTATTGTACTCCCTGTACACCCACGGCAGTCTGGCTAAAGTCCATACAAACACCATCTCCATGTTTGCTGCAGACCCCACTGTATCAAACACCAGGAAGGAGATAGAGGGCTTGGTGCCATGGTGCAGTGGGAACACCCTCTCTCTCAGCATCAGCAAAACTAAAGAACTGATCATTGACTTCAGAAAGACAGGAGGAGAACATGCCTCCTTCTCTATCAATGGAGCTGAGGCTGAGAGGGTGGAGATTGTCAAGTTCCTAGGAGTGACAATACCCAGCAATCTGTCCTGGACTTCCCACATGGATGTGGTGATCCAAAAGGCACAACAATGCATCATCTTTCTCAGGCAGCTCAGGGAATTTGGCCTGTCCATAAGGTCCCTCACCAAACTCTACAGATGCAACACAGGAAGCATTCTGTCTGAGTGTAGAAACCTCCCTGCCCAGCACGGTAAGGAACTACAGGAGGTTGTGTGCACAGCCCAGACCATCATGGAAGCCAACCTTCCATCCATGGACTCCACTTACACGGCTCGTCGCCGTGGAATGCCTGCCAACATCATCAAATACCCCTCCCACCCCGGTAATGATCTCCTACACACACACACACACACACACACACACACACACACACACACACACACACACACACACACACACACAAAAGCTTCAGGAACAGCTCCTTCCCAGCCGTTATTAGAGTGATGAATGAAATCTCGAACTTCAAATAATGCTGTCCTTATTAACGTTGATCTTGGCCAGTGCACGCCCTGTGGGATGTAACGCCTCTGTCCAAGTTTCTGTTCACCCTGTGATCTGTACACCCCTGCTTACTGTGATCTACCCGTACTGCTCATAAACAAAGCTTTACACTGGACTGAGGGAAACGTGACAATCGATCAATCAATGTACCTCCCTTCACCCTGAACCACAGCTTTTCAACATGTCTCTCTGGTCTAAGTGCCAGAGACAACATGTTCCTGACGCTGTCCTTACTTTAAACTAGGGGAGGCAGAGTGCCCCAACTGACTGGCTGGGGGTTAAATATCCAGAGGTACCAGACTATTCAGAAACACAGTCAGGAATGTCAGGGAGGTGGCGTAACTCTGATATTCAAGGACGACCTCTGGGCAGTGCTGAGAGATGATATAGGTTTTAGCGAGAATGAAGTTGAATCCGTTTGGGTGGAAATTAGAAATTCTAAGAAGAAAAGTTCACTGATAGGTGTTTTCTATTGGCCATCAAATAATTACATAACGTTGGGATTTGCAATAAACAAAGAAATAACTACTGCCTGTAAAAATAGTAAGGCTATTATCGTGGGGGATTTTAATATGTATGTAGATTGGTCGAACCAACTTGGTCAGGGCAGCCTTGAGGAGGAGTTAGTTGTGTGCATCCGTGATAGTTTTCTTGAACAGAATGAATGGAACCAATGAGAGAGCAAGCTGTCCTAGATCAGGTCCTGTGTGACGAGACAGAGATAATTAATGACCTCACAGTTAGGGATCCTCTTGGAAGGAGCAATCACAGTATGGGTGAATTTAGAATACAGATGGAGAGTGTGAAGGTAAACTCCAATAACAGGTTCCTGTGTTTAGACAAGGGGGACGACAATAGAATGGGGGAGGTCCTGACTAAAGTGGACTGGAAACAAAGATTTCATGGTGGGACAGTTGGCGAGCAGTGGAGGACTTTCAAAGAAAATTGTCAAAGTGCTCAGCCGAAGGTATATTCCAGTCAGAAGGAAGGACTATAAGAAAAGGGACAATCTGCTGTGTGTCTGAGGAAATAAGGGAGGCTAACAAATTGAAAGAGGAGGTATACAAAGTGAATCATGGCTCAGGGATGGACAGGACTGGCAGCTTAACGTTCCAAGATGCAAATGCTTCAGGAAGGACAGAATGGGAGGTAAGAGAGGAGGGGAAGGAGTGTTTTTGATAAGGGATAGCATTACAGCTGTATTCAGGGAGAATATTCCCAGAAATACATCCAGGGAATTTATTTGGGTGGAACTGAGAAACAAGAAAAGTATGATCACTTTATTGGGATTGTATTATAGACCGCCTAATAGTCAGAGGGAAATTGAGAAACAAATTTGTAAGGAGATCTCCATTATCTGTAAGGATAATAGGGTGGTTATGTAGGGGTTTTTAACTTTCCAAAAATAGACCGTGATTGCCATAGTGTTAAGGGTTTAGATGGAGGGGAATTTGTTAACTGTGTACAAGAAAGTTTTCTAATTCAATATGTGTGTGTACGTGCAAAAACGTTCCTGAGAACGTGCGAAACTTGACCTGCCAGATTAGATTGCTTTCAGTATGGAAACACGCCCTTTGGCCCAACAAGTCCACACTGACCCTCCAAAGAGCAACCCACCCAGACACATTCCCCGACATTTACCCCTTCACCTAACACTACGTGCAATTTAGCATGGCCAAGTCACCTAACCAGCATATTATTGGACTGTGGGAGGAAACCGGAACACTCAGAAGAAACCCACGCAGACACGGTGAGAATGTGCAAACTCCACACAGACAGTTGCCGGAGGCGGGAATTGAACACAGGTCTCTGACGCTGTGAGTCAGCAGTGCTAACCACTGTGCCACTGTACTCTTGGAAAATCAGACAGGGCAGGTGACTGAGGTGTCAGTGGAGGATCACTTTGGGGCCAGCAACCGTAATTCTATTCGTTTTGAAAGAGTGATGGAAAAGAATAGACCAGATTTAAAAGTTGGAGTTCTAAATTGGAGGATGGCCAATTTTGACGGTATTAGGCAAGAACTTTCAAAAGCTGATTGGGGGCAGATGTTCACAGGTAAAGGGATGGCTGGAAAATGGGAATCCTTCAGAAATGAGATAACAAGAATCCAGAGAAAGTATATTCCTGTCAGGGTGAAAGGGAAGGCAGGTAGGTATAGGGAACGCTGGATGACTAAAGAAATTGAGGGTTTGGTTAAGAAAAAAAAGGAGCATACGTCAGGTATAGACAGGATAGATCGAGTGAATCCTAAGAAGAATGTAAAGGTAATAGGAGTTTATTTAAAAGAGAAATCAGAAGGGCAAAATGGGTGCATGAGATAGCTTTGGCAAATAGTGTTCAGGAGAATCTAATGGAATTTTCAAATGCATTAAGAACAAAAGGGTAACCAGGGAGAGAATAGGGCCCCTCAAAGATCAGCAAGGCGGCCTTTGTGTGGAGCCGCAGGACATGGGGGAAGATACTAAATGAGTACTTTGCATCAGTGTTTTCTGTGGCAAAGGACATGGAAGATATAGATTGCAGGGAAATACATGTTGACATCTTGAAAAATGTCCATATGACAAAGGAGGAAGTGCCAGAGGTCTTGAAATACATAAAAGTGGATAAATCCCCAGGACCTGATCAGGTGTACCCTCGAACTCTGTGGGAAGCTAGAGAAATGTTTACTGGGCCTCTTGCTGAGAGATTTGTATTATCGATAGTCACAGGTGAGGTGCCAGAAGACTGAAGGTTGGCTAACATGGTGCCACTGTTTAAGAAGAGCGGTAAGGACAATTCAGGGAACTATAGACCGGTGAGCCTGATGTCGGTGGTGGGCACGTTGTTGGAGGGAATCCTGAGGGACAGGATGTACATGCATTTGATAAAGTAAGGACAGATTAGGGATAGTCAACATAGCTTTATGCATGGGAAGTCATGTCTCACAAACTTGATTGAGTTGTTTTTGAAGACGTAACAAAGAGCATTGATGAGGGCAAAGTGGTAGATGTGATCTATAAGGACTTCAGTAAGGCGCTCAGCAAGGTTTCCCATGGGAGATTGGTTAGCAAGGTTAGATCTCATGGAATACAGAGAGAACTCGCCATTTGGATACAGAACTGGCTCAAAGGTAGAAGGCAGAGGGTGGTGGTGGAGGGTTGCTTTTCAGACTGGAGGCTTGTGACCAGTGGAATGCCACAAGGATCGGTGCTGGGACCTCTACTTTTCATCATTTATATAAACGATTTGGATGTGAGCATAAAAGGTATATTTAGTAAGTTTGCAGATTACACCAAAATTGGAGATGTAGTTGACAGCCAAGAAGATCACCTATGATTGCAATGGGATCTTGATCAGATGGGCCAATGGGCTGAGAAGTGGCAGATGGAGTTTAATTTAGATAAATGCAAGGTGCTGCATTTTGGGAAAACAAATCTTAGCAAGACTTATACACTTAATGATAAGGTCCTAGGGAGTGTTGATGAACAAAGAGACCTTGGAGTGCAGGTACATAGCCCATTGAAAGTGGAGTTGCAGGTAGATAGGATAGTGAAGAAGGCATTTGGTATGCTTTCCTTTATTCGTCAGTGTATTGAGGACAGGAATTGGGAGATCATGTTGCGGCTGTACAGGACATTGGTTCAGCCACTTTTGTAATATTGCGTGCAATTCTGGTCTCCTTCCTATCGGAAAGATATTGTGAAAGGTTTTAGAAAAGATTGCCAAGGATGGTGTCAAGGTTGGAGGATTTGAGGTATAGGGTGAGGTTGAATAGGCTAGGACTGTTTTCCGTGGAGCATCGGAGGCTGAGGGATGACCTTATAGAGGTTTATAAAATCATGAGGAGCATGATAAACAGAGAAAGTCTTTTCCCTGGGGTGGGTGAATCCAGAAATAGATGGCTTAGGTTTAGGGTGAGAGGGGAAAGATATAAAAGAGACCTAAAGGGCAACTTTTTCACACAGAGGGTGGTACGTGTATGGAATGAGCTGTCAGAGGAAGTGGTGGAGGCTGGTACAATCGCAACATTTAAAAGGCATTTGGATGGGTATATGAATAGGAAGGGTTTGGAGGGATGTGGGTCAGGTGCTGGCAGGTGGGACTAGCTTGGGCTGGGATATCTGGTCGGCATGGACGGGTTTGTTTCGGTACAACTCTATGACTCTATGGTGAAGAACAGCAGGAAACTAGAAGATTGGGAAAAGTTTAAATATCAACAGAAAGCCACAAAAAAGAGCTATATAGAAAATTAAGATAGAACATGAGAAAAAAATCTGGCATAAAATGTAAAGACAGGTAGCAAAAGTTTCAATAAATACATAAAATGAAAGAGAATGGCTAAAGTGAACGTTGGTCCTTTAGAGGATGAGAAGGGGCATTTAGTTATGGGATATGATGAAATGGCCGAGGCATTGAACAGGTATTTTGTGACAGTGTTCACAATGGAGGACACTAATAACTTGTCAGTAATTGACAAAGAGACGAAGGTCGGTGAGGACCTGGAGACAATGATTATGATGGAAGACCTAGTTTTGGGTAAGCTAATGGAGCTCAGGATAGATAAGTCTCGTGGCCTGATGGAATGCATCCCATGGTACGAAAAGAGATGACAGAAAAATAGCAAGTGCAGTAGCGGTAATTTTCTAAATTTTGCTGGACTCTGGGTCAGTTCCAGCAGATTGGAAAACAGTAAATGTGATACCACTGTTTAAAAGGGGAGATAAAAAAAGATGGGGAATTATAGATTGGTTAGCTAAACCTCTCTAGTGGGGAAGATGCTTGAGTCTATTATTCAGGAAGAAACAGTGGGGTATCTCGATAGAAATTGTCCCATTGGACAGATGCAGCATGGACTCATGAAGAGGAAGGTCACACTTGGCAAATCTTTTGAATTCTATGAAGATATTTCAAGCGAAGTGGACAACGGGAACCCAGTGGATGCGGTGTACCTAGATTTCCAAAAGGCCTTCAACAAGATGCTGCACAAAAGGCTGCTGCAGAAGATAAAGATGGATGGCATTCTGGGTAGAGTATTAACATGGATAGAGGCTTAGTTAATGAAGAGCAAACAAAGATTGAGGATAAATGAGTGATATTCTGACTGGCAATCAATGACGAGGGGTGTGTCTCAGGGATCTGTGTTGGGACAGCAATTCTTTACAGTTTATATCAATGATTTGGAGTTGGGGACCATGTGTAGCATGTCAAAGTTTTGCCGAAGACACTAAGATGAGTGGCAGAGCAAAGTGTGCAGAAGACTGTGAAACTTTGCAGAGGAACATAGATACTCTAAGTGAGTGGGCAAAGGTCTGGCAGATGGAATACAATGTTAATAAACGTGAAGTCCTCCATTTTGGTTGGAGTAACAATAAAACATATTATTATTTGAATGGTAAAAAGTTGCAGGGACTGGGGTGCCCCTGTGCATGATCACAGAGGGTTGGTCTGCAGGTACAAGTTATTCAGAAGGCAAATGGAATTTTGTCCTTCATTGTGAAAGGGATTGAGTTTAAAAGCAGAGAGGTAACGTTGCAGCTGTACAAGGTCCTGGTGAGGCCACACCTGGAGTACTGAGTGCAGTTGTGTCTCCTTACTTGAGAAACTGGCAGTGGAGGGGGTGCAGAGGGGGTTCCTCAATGAGATTGGGTTGATTATAGGGTTGAAGGGGTTGGTTTATGAGGAAATACTGAGTGAATTAGGATTATATTAATAGGGATTCAGAAGAATGAGGGGGGAATCTTATAGAAACATATAAAATTATGAAGGGAATAGATAAGATTGAAGTAGAGCAGATGTTTCCACTGGCGGGTGAAACTAGGATGAGAGGGCATAGTTTCAAGATTAGAGGGAGCAGATTTAGGACTAAATTGAGAAGGAACATCTTCACACAGAGAGTTGGTAATCTATGGAATTCCTTGCCCAGGGAAGCAGTTGACATTAGTTCAGTAAATGTTTTTAAAGTGAAGGTCAATATTTTTTTGAAAAATAAAGGAATTAAGGGATATAGTGAGAGGGTGGGTAAGTGGAGCTGAGGCCATGAAAAGACTAGCCACGATCTGATTGAACGGCAGAGCAGGCTTGAAGGGCCGAACGGCCTACTCCTGCTCCTCGTTCTTATATCCCTATGATTGGCTGGAGGAACAGCAATTATTTCTCTCCCTTTTTTTTGAACAGGTGTGTATTGTTTGTAACTATCCATTTCTTTCAAACAACTTCAATATCTCCAGAGAAATGAATGCTTATGGTCAATGCCTTTATCTTTTCCTCTCTCAGTAACTCATGTATATGCAGTCCAAGGTGGGTACAAGTCTTATTCCATTGGGGAATACTTTAGTGAATTGTAAGGGGTTAACTGGTCCTGTTTATTCAGTGACTGTAATTAATGTCAAATTCCCTGGACCATAATTGTGTCCCAGGAGGGTTTGCTCCTTCTATTAATTAGAACTTCCTTACAATGTATAAAGCTATAGTATCAGTGACAGCATCACTTCCAGCATCACCTCCAGCACTAACAGGGACCGGCAGCTCCAGAGACTGGGAGCTCGGGAGAAGAGAGATTCAAATGTGGGAACAATAGATTGGAATGTTACAACCATGGGTTGGAATCTGAATACAGAAGATCGGAATTTTACAACAATGGACAGGAGTTTCTTAGCAACAATTGATTATATTTCTGCAAATTACCACTTGATGTCATTAACAAATCGGATCCGTTATATACTCTTGGTTATTCAACGTATTTACTATCCCATCCTTGTTATTGTTGGTGTTCCTGGTAAGTCTCTACCCTGCTATTAATTATAAAAGTTATCATTAACTGTATAGCTTTTCCTGCCAGTTACTCTGTTCTCCTTGCTGCTGTTGCTGTAGTTCTGCTGAGGATATGTCCACCCATTAGATCTGTAAACTACATTTCACTCCATTAATGTTCTTGTCGTTAACCCTTATCCACTGAGTCTCACCCGACCCTTGGCCAAGTCATGAGGATCAGTGAGATTGTTCAGAATCTTACCATTCCATTTAGAGTCAAAGAGTTAGAGAAATGTACAGCATAGAAGCAGCTCATTCAGTCAAAGTCATCCATGCTGGCCAGATATTCTAACCTAATCCAGTCCCATTTGCCAACGCTTGGCCCATATCGCTCTAAACCCTTCCTATTCATATACCTATCCAAATGTTGTAATTGACCAGGCTCCAACCCTTCCTCTGGCAGCTGATTCCATATATGCAAGAAAGAGTCGCCCCTAAGGTTCTTTTTACCTCTTTCCCCTCTCACACTAAAACTATGCTGTCAAGTTCTGGACTCGCCTATACCAGGGAAAAGACCTTGTCTTTTTACCCTATCCGTGCCGCTCATGATTTTATAAACCTCTATAAGGTCACGCTTCAGTCTCCAACACTCCAGGGAAAACAGCCCCAGCCTATTCAGACCCTCCTTATAGCTCAAATCCTTCAACCCTGGCAACACCCTTTTTTCATCCTTTCTGAACCCTTTCAAGTTTCACAACATCCTTTCGATAGGAGGGATTTGAACCCAAGCTTTGTCAACCTCATGCTCTTTCCTAGCAGTGATTCTGATAGTCACTGTTTCGATAATGTGTCTCATCACAGGGACATTTTCAGTCAACTCACCATATCAGTTCCTCATCCTGACCAACACATCAATCAATGCCACAGACACACCCCCATTCCTGCTACATCAGGAGGAAACAAGTATGTTCTCTCAAGACTGGCAGCTAAACAAAATAGAGTTGTTGTCAAACTGGAGCCTTTTAGAGTGTGCCTTACATTGTTTCTTAAAACTGTCACTCAATTATGATTAATTTACCCGGATAATGCCTTTTCCTAGACTTGTTATTGGTTTCACTGCTTGTGCACCAATCTATTCCCATACTCCAAGTGACCCGTGATTCCTCTTTTGTCCAAACTGCTAAATGTGTGCAAACCAATGTCTGACAATATGCAAAACCAGGCAAGAGTCTTAGTGCCATGACTGTTGGCTATGAGAGAGTGTCCCTGTATTTGTACTGGAGAAGGTCTACTCCCCCACAAGCTTACTCAATGACCTTCTCAACCCCACCTGCAATACTCCTACCTCCACACCACCCCCATGCAGTTAACCACACCAAGGAGTCAGCACAGTTAATGGTAGGGCCATGGAGAGAGTTGTCAAACAGAGACACCAAGGGGTGCAGGCACATAGTACCATGAAACTGGCATTACAAGTAGACAGCGTGGTAATGAAGGCATTTGGCAAACTTGTCCACAACCAGAGGGAATAGCTTTAAGGACATGAAAGAAAAGATTTAAACGGGAGCTGAGGGACAACTTTATCACACTACGCATGGTGTTTCTATGGAAAGAGCTGCCAGAAGTGTTAGTGTTAGTGACAACATTGAAAGCAATTTTGAACAGGTATATGGATAGGAAAGGTTTAGAGGGATATGGGACAAATACAGGCAAATAAGACTAACTCAGTTCAGGAAACATCGTTGGCCTGGATCATTTGGACAGAAAGATCTGTTTGTGTGCTGTATGACTCTATGACTCTAAGGCTCAGAGCTGGGGACACATGGCAGGAGGATTGGCAGGAGAGAACATCAACCAGAAACCAATCCCACACTGTAGACCCCACTACATACTTCCATCACCCATCCAATCACTTCCATCTCCCATCCCAACAGTGGGTGTTTTAAATGTTTTCCAGCCTGGCTAAGCCCTCTGTGCAGATACCAACATCAGTGAGAGTACAGAGACCACCCGAGACTAGAGATATGGTACAGTCCAAACAATACCTTTGACTGTTCGAGAGTGTCCACTGTCTGTACCTGATGGTGGCTTTACAGAGCTCAATCTCGTCACTGAGGAAACTATTGCTGGGCTCTGTGACCATGTGTGCACCCAGATAATAAATAACAAGATGCGTTATCTCACACATTTGTCATGTATCTGCTCATTTCACTGCCTGACAATGGATCCTGATTTCCTGGACAATTTTCCTCACTTATTTCCACGGATCATGTCATCAAAATTTGAAATGTTGCCCTATAATGCAGAGTTGGAAACATGAGTGTACCTCACCAGTCCCAGTGGAACAATATGGGAGCACTGATGTTTCTCAGCCTGCCGTCTGTAAAAAATCTATTCAACACAACCCTGATTAAATTACACCTGAACTTTCTTACAGTCCTCAATGATATGGAGTAACCTGTTATTCTTCCCATTCAATATGATCCTGTTAGTTCATTTACTTCTCAATCTACCGCGGAAATCCCTGTTTCATCCTCAGGTGTTACTTTTGCTCCAAACCTGATGTGCGACGTCCCTGATTTACAATGAGGTGCCAATTGTGATTATGTTTAGATTGATTTTGCGGTGGACTCATTTCCAATCATAGCTTTATTGTAATGGAATTCTGTCCGGCCTCTCAGAGGTGAGGGAATCTTTCAGCCAGTCCAACATTTAACTCCCCATGTGGAGTAAAGTACCGCAGAATCTGCCAATCTGAAATAAAAACACAATGCTCAAAGTACTCAACAGATCAGGCAGCATCCATGGAGAGTGGGACAGTCAGGAATTCAGGTTAGAGACCTAGAGTCAGAACTGGCAGTGGCCACGGGTATTTATGTAAATTAGGCAGGGGAATGAGATGGCTGGGGAGGACATGGAAAGGTCTGTACTTGGGTGGAAGACAGGAGAGATTAAGTGACGAAAAGAATTGTCATGAAAGACAAAATGGTAAAGAAAGAAATGAAGAAGTACAAATGCAAAATCATCATTCTGTCACAACAAAAGAACGGGTTTGAGCTTTTAGTCGTAATTTGTTGAACTCAGTGTTAACTGTAAATGTTTCACCATTTTGTGGGCAGCATCTTTGATGATGATTTTGGATTTTCCTATTTATTATTTTTGCTCCTTTACTCGTCCTGTTACAATCTCATTTTCCTTTTCGTTTTCATCCCTTCTCCCATCTAATGTCTCCTGCCTCCCGGGTTACCACAGATCTTTTCATTTGTTGTTCCTTCCTTTCCATGATGGGTTTAAATCCTGTTTCAGTACATTTCCAGTTCTGACAAAGGGTTAGCAGCCTGAAATGTTAACGCTGTCTCCCCACAGGCACTGCCAGAGCTGCTGAGCATTTCCCGCATTTCCTGTTTGCTTTCGATCATCTAATCCTTTCCTCTTGCCCTTACCGTGAAGATTTTAATCTGATTAAAACTGACTTAAATTCTGACCTTTGCTACCATGTAATTGCAAGCCTGAGGTCAATTACAATAACACACCAAGTTGGCAGAGCTTATAGAAAGGGACTTTCAGTTGGATTAGCTCCATAACGACATGAGCATAATCCGTGTTTTCAAATATCTCACAGATTTGATTACATTCCCCACAATAAACACAACGTTGTGATACTGAGCAAAGGGCAGTGGAACGTTGTCACATTCACAATGGAACACCCGTCCTCAAGCTGCAGTCCTCAACCTTGTCCCTTAACTGCAGCCTATCACTGCCTTTCCCTCAGGATATATGTTTAGTGTCTTACAAACCATTACTTTATCCACAGTTTGCCACTTGGTTCTGTGTTATATTGAGTAAAGCTCTGTATCTACTCAATCAGTTGATTAATTTGTTTAATAACTGTCATTTCTGTGATAATACTCTGGTTTTGAAATCTGTTTTTCTTGCTGTTTATTTATTAAAATTACCAATTAATGAGACTATGATGGACATGTCCTTTTCACGACTATTTTAGCTGTTCCAGTCTCCAGGTGTCACTGGTTAATATGCAAATCCACGTTTTACCAACTTTGAAATAAAGGATCTTTACATCTTCTGAATTAATCGTTTCCATCACCACACTGCATCACCTGGCTTAAAATTGTAACTAATGTTCAGCTGAGCCCATCGATCTCACTTCTGTGGCTATATTCCAAATGGAATACAATTTTATACCGAAGGATATAATCACCAAGTTCTGACAGTGCTATAATAAAATAAATCCTACACTGAGGAACAGTGACCAATGACCAGTTTGAGATGTTTTGTAATCCATGACTCTTTGTAAATCTCATCTTTCACCATGCAGGACAGAAAGCATGCCAAGAATCATATTGTGGTCACTCAAAACTGTTCCTGAGACTTCAGAGAAATGGGCCATTCTGTCATTATTCATGGAATAAATGAACTAAAGCAAAATACTGCAGGTGCTGTAAATCAGAAATAAGAACAGAAAAGGCTGGGAGTGCTGATGGAACAGCATCAACCTGAAATGTTCACTTATCTCTCCACAAGTTCAGCCTGACCTAATAGACTACAGAATATTGCTGCAAGTTTGGATCACGAGGTATCCCGTGAAAGAGCATATGTTGAGCTGAAGGATTCCATTTCTGACAAATAATACATTTTCAGGTTCTATTTCTAATAAATAATCAACTTGACAGTGGATAGAGAAGGAGCCTTGGTCCGGTTGTATTGAGGCAATGAAGAGATACTTGAATGATTATTGAAATTGAATCAATGTGCAGGGTGATAGGGAAAAGGCAATTGCTCGCCACTGTGTCAACACCTGTTGACAACCCATGCAGATATGATGGGCTGAATGGCTTCCTTCTGGTAACTGGGTGATTATTAAACCTGATCTCCCTTTTCCTTTTCTGGGTGTGTAGCCCACATGATGGATTGTGCTTCAATAGAGATTCTCCAGTGCTCACCAGGAGCTAACACAAGGTGTGTGGTTCTGCAGGGTTGCTCAGCACCAGACCTCATAACAACTAATATCCAAACAAGGACAAAAGAGCTGCATCCTGAGGTGAGGTGAGAGTGACTGCCCTTGACATCAAAGCTGTAAGTGACCAAGTCTGACCTTTAGGAAGCCGAAAATAATGAGAAATGGGATGAAACTCTCATTGGTTGGAGTCATTCCTGGCACATTGGAGGATGGGTGTGATTATTGGAAGTCAGTCACCTCAGCTCCAGGACATCTCTGCAGGAGTTCTTCGGGCAAGTGTCCTAGGCCCACCTATCTTCAGCTGCTTCATCATGGACAATTCCTCCATCATAAAGTCAGAATTCAGGATGTGTGTTGATAGGTCCACAAAATTTAGTCCCTTTCCTCCTCGACAGACACTATTGAAGAATATGGTGTTGGAAAGGCGCAGCCAGTCAGGCAGCATCCGAGAAGCAGGGCAATCGACATTTAGGGCATTAACCTTTTATCATGATTCCTGAAATGTCAGTTCTCCTGTTCCATGGATGCTGCCTGACCAGCTCTGCTTTTCCAGCACACACTCTTTGACTCTGATCACCAGCATCTGCAGTCCTCCCTTTCTCCTTGTCAGACACAATGTCTGTATGAAACAACATTTGAACAATATTCCGCCCTGAGCTGACAAGTGTCAGGTTTCTCCAAAAATGGAGATTGTAACCATTTCTCTTCATATCAATGAATTCTCCAGTGTCAGCATCCTGGGGGAGGGGATGAAGGGTTGTAATAGACCACAGTCTGAGTTGGACCATTTGTATAAATACCAATGTTACAACACCATGTCAAAGATTGGTGCTTCCATGAGATATACCTCACCTCCTGACTCTCCAAAGTCTGCCCACTATCTACAAAGGGCAAGTCAGGAGTGTGAATGAATACTCCCCACTTGTCTGGGTGAGGTCTGTCCAACAACTCTTAAGAAACTTGATAATAAAGCAGCGACCTTGACTGGAACCACATCCACAAACATTGCCAGTTTCCACCATGAATGCACCCCAGCAGCAATGTGTGGCATGTGGAAGATGTGTAAGAGCCCTTTGATAGAATCTTCCAAAGTAGCAACCTCTACCATCTCAAATCAATAGGCCATCAGCTGCACAAGGAAACTACCTCTGAATAGGTATCAGAGGATATCATAGACTGAGATACCCCTGTATTAATCCACCTTCATTGGATAATGATCAGGAGCAGGACATGTGTCCTGATACCACCATGGTCACTAGATACTAATGAAGGGGAACTTGGGCTGATCTATCCATACTAATTCTGAATGATTCTGTAAAGATGAAGAACAGGAACCTGGACATTTTTTTCATTCTAATACAGGGTCACCATTCTCTGTTCCACTTCAGAAACCGAAACAGGCCTCCCATGGTCTTTGTGATTTTTTTTGCATTCCCTTGTTTACACTTCAATAAACTGTCAGTGCAGTGTCAATCTTCACATCATCGCTTACATTTCCTTATTTTTTGTTTCAGTCCAAATATGAGTTCCTAATTAATGGCTGATTCTTTGAATCCAGTAGAATGCATGAAAATGGGTATAAATACCTAAATACATTTTAGAATGAGAGACGCATATAAAATTCATGCAATGCACTCTGCAATTGGTAAACATTCTCCCAGCTTGATTAATTTTCCTGTTTATTTTCCTTCCACACAGTGAACACCATAACAATTATAATTCTGTCGCAAGGAAAGTGTGGTCTTTCAAAATGCATTACTCGACACCTGCTGGCGATGTCAGCAGCAGATATACTGGTTATTATCCTCGATCCACTGTGGAGGCACATTCCAATTGTTTATAAGAGAGATTTACGTTTCCTACGGTCCATCCCCATCTGTAATATCCACGCTGTGTTCCTTTATGCAGCCACCGACTGTTCTGTCTGGTTTACTGTCACTTTTACCTTTGATCGATATGTGGCCATTTGCTGCCCAAATCTGCAAATTACATTTTGTACTGAGAAGACAGCAGCTGTGGTTCTGGGAACAGTGACTGTGCTGAGTGGTTTGAAGAACATTTTCTGGTACTTTATGTTCACATCTCAGTATTTGCTCAGGAATCAGCCCTGGTTTTGTTCAGTACCAACTGATATTCTCTCATCTCCAGTCTGGGGAGCAATCGAGTGCCTTCATTATATCCTGAACCCAGCCGTGCCATTTGTTCTGATTCTGCTGCTCAATGCTTTAAGTGTCAGGCACATTTTAGTGGCCAGCAGAGCCCGCAGGAGACTTTGGGCTCACAGCAGTGGGGAGAATCCCAGTGACCCAGAAATGGGGACTCGAAGGAAGTCTATCATTTTATTGTTTGTTATTTCATGGAATTTCATTTTGTTACGGTCAGTGTTCACTGTATACTCTCTATGGAAACGCATGAGTCAGATGGGATATCGGGCCATACATCTCCATTATTTTGTACGTGATATCGGATTCATTCTCCAGCTCTTAAGTTGCTGCACAAACACTTGTATATATGTTGTGACCCAGACTAAGTTCAGGAAACAGATGACGAACATGGTAAAATATCCTTTTACTCGATTGGGGAAATTCAGTAAATGATGAGATCGTTAAAGGATTCAGGGATTAGAAATGTGTTCTGTCTCAGAATCCATCCAATCCACTCTCCGTGGTGTCAGTGATACAGACACAGTGAGGGGAGTCTGCTTCCTCCAACCTTTGTGATACAGACTGAGTATGTTCAGTTGGCAGTCCTGGTGCTCTACTACAGACACAGTGTGATTGGCCTGTTTTCTCTGTGTCAATGATTCAGTGGGGTCAGTCTACTCTACTCAAAGTACATGACACTGATCCAATCGTGACAATCTGCCCGCTCTCGCGTATGTGGCTAAGAGACAGTGAGTTCGGTCTGCTCTCTCTCTGGGAGCCCAGTGAACAAACAAATATGTTGAGGAGTAGGTCAGTTAGCACTTGAGTTCGACTTGCCATTTGATCAGTTCATGATTAATCTGGCTACAGCCTTAATCCTTTTCCATCTACATTCCACCCCATTGGGTCCCTTGTTAGTGATGAGTCCACATAATTCTTCCATTCAAGTCATCAGTGAGCCTGCCTCCATTGTTATCTGGAAGATCTTTCCACACACTATTGTACAGTGAGGTGAAACACATGTTGTACGTGCTGCTACAAATACTTTGTCAGTTTTAAAAGGAAGTTTACAGAGTTTGGACTCGTTAATTTGTTTAAACTCAATTATACATGAGGCTGGACAGGGACTCTGAAATAGTGAACAATATCTGATTGTGTTAAGTTTCATGAAGCAAAGCTGACTCATCTGACACTGAGCTGCAAATGTGTTGCTGGAAAAGAGCAGCAGGTCAGGCAGCATCCAAGGAACAGAAAATTTGACGTTTCGGGCATAAGCCCTTCATCAGGAAAGGGCTGATGAAGGGCTTATGCCCGAAATGTCGAATTTCCTGTTCCTTGGTTGCTGCCTGACCTGCTGTGCTTTTCCAGCAACACATTTTCAGCTCTGATCTCCAGCATCTGCAGTCCTCACTTTCTCCTCCCTGACTCATCTGACAACAAAACTCTATTGAAAGAACATGCAAGAGACCTAAATGTTATTACACCATAAAGCGGAGGATCAGAATTTAGGCCATTAGGCCCAATGAGTCTCGTCTGCCATTCAATCATGGATGATACGTTTCTCAGCCCCATTCTCCCACTTTCTCCCCAAAATCCTTGATCCCCTTCATATTCAAGAATCTATCGATCTCAGTCTTAAAATGCTCAATGACCTGGCCTCCACAGCCTTCTGTGGCAGGGAATTCTGCAGATTCATCACTCTGGCTAAAGAAGTTTCTCATTGTCTCCATTCTAGAAGGTCTTCCCCTTACTCTAAGGTTTGCCCTTGGATCCTCGTGTCTCCTACCAATGGAAACATCTTCCCAACATCTACTCTGTCCAGACCATTCTGCATTCTGTATGTTTCAATTAGATTCCCCCCTCATCCTTCTAACCTCCATCAAATATCGACCCTGAGTCTTCAAAAGTTCCTCATATGGTAAGCTTTTCATTCCTGGTAATTTTCATTTCATTGCAATTATTTTGGTGTCCTGCGTGTTTTGCACTTCTTATAACTTTATGCCGCCCTGTGTATGATTGTGTAGTTTGTACTGTCCAGGTAGCACCTTGGTCCAGGAGGAATGCTGTCTCCTTTTTCCTGTATCGGTTGTATATGGTAGAAAAGACAAATAAAGCTACTCTTGACCCTTGACCCTTGATTCCTGGGACCATTCTCTTGAATCTTCTCTGAACACACTCCAGGGATAGTACATCTTTCCTGAGATATGGGCCCCAAAACTGGGCACAATACATCCAAAAGTGTTCTGACTTGACCCTTATAGAGCCTTATAGACCCTCAGAAGTATACCCCTGCTTTAATGTCCTTGTCTTCTCAAGGTAAAGGCCATTACTGAACTTCCCTTCCGAACTACTGACTCAACCTGCAAGTTTACCTGGAGAGAATCCAGAATTAAAACTTCCAAGTCTCTTTGCATTTCAGACTTCTGAATTTTCTCCCTATTTAGACAATAGTCTATGCCTCTATTCTTCCTAACAAAGTGCATGACCTCACAGTTTCCCACGTTGTACTCCATCTGCCACTTCTTTGCCCACTCCCCTAACCTGTCCAAATCCTTCTGCAGCCTCCCCGCCTCTTCAATGCTGTCTATCGCTCTATCTATCTTTGTATCATCTGGAAACATAACCAGAATGCCCTTAGTTCCTTCATCTAGATCTTTAATATATAAAGTGAAAAGTTGAGGTCCCAACACTGAGCCTTGCAGAATACCCATTGTTACTGGCTGCCACTCTGAGAAGGACCCTTTCATCCCCACTCTCTGCTCCCTGCCAGACAGCCAGGCTTCTATCCATGCTAGCACCTTGCCTCCAACACCATGGAGAATGTGAGGACTGCAGATGCTGGAGATCAGAGCTGAAAATGTGTTGCTGGAAAAGCGCAGCAGGTCAGGCAGCATCCAAAGAGCAGGAGAATCGATGTTTCGGGCATGAACCTTTCTTCAGGAAGAAGGGCTCATGCCTGAAATGGCGATTCTCCTGCTCCTTGGATGCTGCCTGACCTGCTGCGCTTTTCCAGCAACACATTTTCAGCGACAACACCATGGGCCTTACATCCTGTGCAACACCTTGTCAAAGGCCTTCCTGAAGTCTGGGTAGATAACATTTATTGTCTCTCCTGGATCTAACCTGGTCATTACTTGATTAAAGAATTCGTGCAGATTTGATAATCCCCTTGATGAAACTATGCTGTCTCTGCCCTATTTTACCACACACTTACAAGTATTCAGAACTCTCATCCTTCACAATGGATTCACGGATCTTAACCATAACTGAGGCTAGGCTAATCAGTCTGTCATTTCCATCATTCGCCTTACTCCCTTATAAATGTTGAATATATTTTATATATAATCACATATTTAATCTTCTCCCTCCTTATTTCATTTTTTGTTGCCCTCTGTTGGTCTTTGCAAGCTTCCCGATCCTCTGGTTTCCCATTGCCCTTTGCTATATTACATGCTTTTGCTTTTGCTTTTATGCTATCCCTGACTTCCTTAGTCAGCCATGATTACCTCATCCTCCCTGTACCATGCTTTGTTTTTCTTAGGATGAATCTCTGCTGTGTCTCCTGAATTACTCCCAGAAACTCCTGCCATTGCTGTTCCACTGTCTTTCCTGCTCACTCCTCTCCCAGTCAATTCTACCCAGCTCCGCCCTCATTCCTCTGTAGTTGCCTTTATTCAGCTGTAATACTTTTACCTCTGATTTTATCTTCTCCCTCTCAAATTGCAGACTAAATTCAATCACATTATGATCACTGCTTCCTCAGGGTCCCTTCATCTTAAGCTCCTTTATCAAGTCTGCCTCATTGTACAACACTAAATCCAGAATTGCCTGTTCCCCCGTGGGCTCCATCACAAGCTGCTCCAAAAAGCCATCTCATAGGTATTCCATAAATTATTTTTCTTGCAATCCACTACCAACCTGATTTTCCTAGTTCTCCTTCATATTGAAATCACCCATGCTAACTATAACATTGCCTTTCCCGCATATCTTGTCTGTCTCCTGGTGTTTCTTATGTCCCACTTCCTGAATACTGTTTGGATGCCTGTACATAACTCCAAGAATGTTTTTTTTTTAAAGTTGCCATTCCTCAATTCTACCCACACAGACTCTACACCTTCTAACCTTACATCGTTTCTTACTATTGATTTAATTTCATTTTTTACTGATAAGGCATCACCATTCCCTCGACCTACTTGGCTATTTTTTGAGAGGATGTATATCATTGAACATTCATCTCCCAATCCTGAACCCCTTGCAGCCAAGTCTCTGTGATGCCCACCATGTCATACCTGCCAATTTCAATCTGTATCACAATCCCTTATTCCTTACACAGCGTGCATTCAGAATGACACCTTCAGTCCTGTACTAAGTATCGCTCTTCTCATTGTCATTCATTTGTCCAGTTATCCTCATTATAAATACAAGATAGGCATCAAACTGGGTCTGAAACCTCACTCCTGGATACAAGATCACTTCCTTCCTTGATACAAAATACCTCAAGTGCTCACATGGACAAAAGCCCCTGACTCCTGTCTTTGAAAGTTGCTCAACCCAAAAAGGCATCCCTTTGATTGAGCAAAACCCAACCTGGGTCAGGAGCACACTCCAACTTCCCCCAGGATATTGGGAGCACTTACAATGTGGGTCAGTGGAGAGAGTGATTTACTCTGTATCTAACCCTCTGCAGTCACTGACCTGGGTGTGGTTGATGGTACAGTGTCGATCTTTACTCTGTATCCATCCCCATTATCCCCAGAATCTGAGAGATTCAGATAGAGAAAGTGTAGCGGGACAGTGATAGAGCTGCCCTGAGTGTGTTTGATGGGGACATGATGGGGGAGGTGTGTGATTTAATCAATACCCAATCCCACGCAGTTTTGCCTGTTCAGCCAGTCTACCATTCTCACTTTGTAATTGATGGTAGGGTCAGAGAATCTTCATTGTTAGTTGGGGACCAATGTTCAATATTTTCCAAATGTATAGATTTTGCCAGTGTCTCTTGCATTTCCCTGTTTATAAAGTCAATGTCAGTCCTGTGCTAATCAAAAATGGTTGCTGTTGACAAATCTAAGATGTTTGCCTGACTATTTTGCGTCAAGAATGATTTCAGCAAGGGAGAGAGGGGAATATGTCAAAAACCATTTCCACTCATAGATCCTTGTAGAGGTAGGAAATGGAGACAGCTCTTTGAAGGTGATTAAAATGCAAATTCCAGAACCGGTTTCCAGTGAATGCTGAGACAATGTCACATTCCAGGAATGTCTGTCTTATTTTCCAATCACCAAATATCTGAGAGCCTCAAATATATAAAACCTGAAACATTTCAGACATTGAATTGTCGATGTGTAGCCTTGGATCAGAATCCTGTGTGGCTAGGACCCATCCCAAGGTCAAGGGTTTCTCAAACCCAATACTGATCTGCTGTTGGGTTCAAACTGGGTGTTGTCTACAAATAAAAGAAAGTAATGCACCTGCAATTAAACAAAGCTTTTTCTGAAACTGTGTTTGTCTGTTGATTTCAGCGTCTTTAAATAGGATTGAAGATAAATGAGACAGAGAGAGACAGATTGAGACTGAGAGATTGGAGAGAGCAAGAGTGGGATGGTGAATGACACACAGAGAGAGTGTGTTGGAGATGGTGCATGAGAAAGAGAGAGAGAGATTAAGATAGTGAAAAACAGAGATATTGTGTCTGAGAAAGAGAGGGTGAGACAGTTTACGAGAGAGGAAGAGATACTGACGTTATGTATGAGACAAATGTGGGAGAGAGGGAGACAGTGAGTTTGTACACGGAAGGGAAAAAAAAGGTGGGATTTTACATGAGAGAGAAAAAAAAAACAGTGCGATTGTGCATGAGACAGAGTGAGGAGAGTTTGTATGTGAGACAGATTCACCTTCACACTGGCACTGAGGATCTCCTATATCACACACCAGAATGAAATCAGACTCTGTGTTTGGGTACAAGATGTGGCCCAGGCAATTAGGACATCTGCTCACAAGGATGTTCAGAACTAGGAATCTGGAAGAGAATCATTATGGAACAGAGGGAATCAAGCAAAGAACATGGTGTTGAATTTATGGAAGAGTTCAGTTTCTATTGAGAATTTTGAACCAATGATGTATTGACCCTGTTATACTACTGTCAACAGTTCAGGATTGTGTGTGTGTGTGTGTGTGTGTGTGTGTGTGTGTGTGTGTGTGTGTGTGTGTGTGTGTGTTAGAGATAGTTTAAATTGAGTTTAACTCTGTCTCTGTGCTTGGGAATTGCCTGTCCTTCAGATATTTGACAGCAACATCACATAGAGCTCACCCCATGCTGTACCTGTCCTAGGAACCATTAATGTGGACAATGCAGAGAGAGCTTTACTCTCTATCTCCATCCATTAAACAGGACATATCATCAGAACGTGCAGATGATACACAAATTACTGATGGAATAAACAGGGAAGAGCAGGAGACCTTAGGAGGATACAAACAGACGCTGTTTCCTGTCATTGGGCAGGTGTCTGAGGATGAAAGTAGCCCACAGGTTTGCTGATGTCATCTCAGGAAAACACTCACAGAGAAATATCCTGACTGTGGTTGAACAATCAATATGAAGCACAGAATTCCAGTGAAATAGGCACGTGAGGGCTGAGGGCTTTGTGTTTGTCATAAAGAGCAAAACTGTCACCCAATGTCCTTGGGGAAGAGGCCTGGTCCGGATTTCAACCAAACCACTGCAAACTCACAACGCAACTGAGAAATGGACATTTATAAAACACATCCCATGTCTTCAGTGCAATCTCAAACTTGGTTCTAGGGAATTTAGCAGTTTTGTAATGTCCTCTGTGCGATTCAAGGAGTGAGGAAGTTAGTTTCAGAGACAGGGCGAGAGAGTTACAGAGACACATACAAAATCAGAGACACACAGAGATGGGATGGGAGTGTCCCACAATCTCTCTCACACACACACACACACACACACACACCTACACTGACAAACACTCACTCACACAGATACACAGGGACACAGAATGACCAAATATATTGGCATTTCCAAATTTGAAAGCTCTGTTAAAAATTCAAGTTTTGTGCAAAGATTTGTAGCTCGGGTGCTCGTTGTTGTGGTTCTGTTCGCCGAGCTGGAAGTTTTTGTTGCAAACGTTTCGACCCTTGGCTAGGCGACATCATCAGTGCTCTGGAGCCTCCTGCGAAGCGCTTCTTTGATGTTTCTTCCGGTATTTATAGTGGTCTGTCCTTGCCGCTTCCGGGTGTCAGTTTCAGCTGTCCGCTGTAGTGGTTGGTATATTGGGTCCAGGTCGATGTGTTTGTTGATGGAGTTTGTGGATGAATGCCATGCCTCTAGGAATTCCCTGGCTGTTCTCTGTCTGGCTTGCCCTATGATAGTAGTGTTTTCCCAGTCGAATTCATGTTGCTTGTTGTCTGAGTGTCTGGCTACTAGGGATAGCTAGTCGTGTCGTTTCATGGCTAGTTGATGTTCATGTATGCGGATTGTTAGCTGTCTTCCTGTTTGTCCTATATAGTGTTTTGTGCAGTCCTTGCATGGTATTTTGTAAACTACATTAGTTTTGCTCATGTTGGGTATCGGGTCCTTTGTTCTAGTGAGTTGTTGTCTGAGCGTGGCTGTTGGTTTGTGTGCCGTTATGAGTCCTAAGGGTTGCAGTAGTCTGGCTGTCAGTTCTGAAACGCTCCTGATGTATGGTAGTGTGGCTCGTCCTTTTGGTTGTGGCATGTCCTCGTTCCGTGGTCTGTCTCTTAGGCATCTGTTGATAAAGTTGCGCGGGTATCCATTTTTGGCGAATACCTTGTACAGGTGTTCCTCTTCCTCTTTTTGCAGTTCTGGTGTACTGCAGTGTGTTGTGGCCATTTTGAATAGTGTCCTGATGCAGCTTCGTTTGTGTGTGTTGGGGTGGTTACTTTCATAGTTTAGGACTTGGTCTGTGTGTGTTGTTTTCCTGTGTACCCTTGTGGTGAATTCTCCGTTCGGTGTTCTCTGTACTATCACGTCTAGGAATGGGAGTTGGCTATCCTTTTCTTCTTCTCTCGTGAATCGGATTCCTGTGAGTGTGGCGTTGATGATCCGGTGTGTTTTTTCTATTTCCGTGTTTTTGATGATTACAAACGTGTCATCGATATATCTGACCCAGAGTTTGGGTTCAATTTGTGGTATGAATGTTTGTTCTAACCTTTGCATAACTGCCTCTGCTATGAGTCCCGAGATTGGTGATCCCATGGGTGTTCCATTGATTTGTCCGTATATCTGATTGTTGAATGTAAAGTGTGTAGTGAGGCACAAGTCCAGTAGTTTAAGTATGCCGTCTTTGTTGATAGGTTCCGCCTCCTGTTTTCTGTTCTGTATGTCCAGTAGGTTGGCTATTGTTTCTCTGGCTAGGGTTTTGTCAATCGAAGTGAACAGTGCCGTCACGTCGAATGAGATCATGGTTTCTTCTTTGTCTATGTGTGTATTCCTGATGGCGTCCAAGAATTCCTGTGTTGATTGTATGGAGTGTTTGGATCCGCTGACCAGGTGTTTCAGTTTCTGTTGTAGTTCTTTAGCCAGTTTGTATGCTGGTGTCCCTGGTAGTGATACTATGGGTCTGAGTGGGATGTCTGGTTTGTGTACTTTGGGTAGTCCATAGAATCTGGGGGTGTTGTTGCTTTCCGGTTTCATTCTTTGTAGGTCAGCTTTGGTTATCTGTCCGTTTTTTTGTAGATTCCTTAGTGTGTTATTTATTCTCTTGGTGAGTTGTGGTGTGGGGTCAGAATCCTTCATTTGGTAGGTGTTGGTATCTGCGAGTAGTTGTTGTGCTTTTTTGATGGAATCTGATATATCTAGGATGACCGTCATTCTGCCTTTATCTGCTGGTCGTATGATTATGTTCTTATCGCTTCTTAGTGCTTTCAGTGCTTCCCTCTCCTTGGTGTTGAGGTTATGTGTTCATCTTTTTCTTATCATCATAGGTACGACCGTTTGTCTCACTGTTTGTTGTGTCTCTTCTGTCAGTCCGCATTCATCCACAAACTCCATCAACAAACACATCGACCTGGACCCAATGTACCAACCACTACAGCGGACAGCTGAAATTGACAACCGGAAGTGGCAAGGACAGACCACTACAAATACCGGAAGAAACATCAAAGAAGCGCTTCGCAGGAGGCTCCAGAGCACTGATGATGTCGCCTAGCCAGGGGACGAAACGTTTGCAACAAAAACTTCCAGCTTGGTGAACAGAACCACAACTCCGTTAAAAATCCCTGGATGTCAGATGAATACAGGACATTCACACACCTGGGTCAGAGTCACCACATAAACATAGTGGCTACAAGAGCAGGCCAGAGGTTAATTATACTGTGGTGAGTGGCTCACCTCCTGACTCCCCAAGGCACAAGTCAGGAGTGTGTTTGAATACTCCCCACTTGCCTGAATGAGTGAAGTTTCAACAACTCTCAAGAAACTTGACACCATCCAGGACAAAGCAGCCCTCGTGATTGGCACTACATCCACAAGCATCCACTCCCTTCATCTCTGACGCTCAATAGTAGCAGTGTCTAAAAGGTGCACTGTAGAAAATCACCAAAGATACTCAGACAACACCTTCCAAATCCACAAACACTTCCATCCCGAAGGGCAAGAGCAGCAGATATATCGGAATGCCAACATCTTCAAGTTCCCCACCAAGCCCCTCACAATCCTGACATGGAAATGCATCACCATTCCTTCACCATCACTGGGTCCAAGGCCTGGTATTCCCTCCCTCATGGCATTGTGGGTCAACCCACAGCAAATGGACTGCAGGGGTTCAAGAAGGTAACTCACCACCACCTTCTCAAGGGGCAGCTAGGGACGGGCAATAAATGCTAGCACACCCAGCAATGCCCAGATCCCACCAATGAATAAATAATGTCTTCTACACTCCTCCGTGTTGTCCTCTATACAGATTCATCCCCTGCACTGTGTGATACTCTGGCTAGTGACGTGGTGAATGCCTGTCACTCTGCACTAAACACTGAGATAAACCTGACAGCCCACAAGTAAACACAAAGTGAATGAGCCTTTAGAAAGTTAGCTCAGAGCCAGACAGTGCATCCTATGTTGCTGCATAAAATGTGCCCATGCCCCTGACTGTGAACCAACCTGGCAGAAGCAGGTACGACATCAGTGTCTCTGAGCTCCACAGTGAAGGGTGAGTTAATCTGAAAGCAGCCAGAATGATGTGGTGAGGCTGGGGTTTGGTGATGCCCACACACACGGACAAAGTGTGGGAGAGGACAGTGTTGATGGAGCATGCAGTGAAATGGTGCTGATGGTGGAGATGGATGAAGACCTGAAGAAGCAAACAGTGAGCTCCTGCCTCCAGGTAACTGCCCAGGCTTTCCTGTTGGGAACTAGCACCATCTGGTTTCCATAGGAACTGAAGGAAGGATTAGAATCTCCATCAAAATGAGGCAAGATCAGCTCCTAATGAGATAGAACGGCATGAAAAGGAAGCAGTTACCCCTCACTAGTGCGATTCAGAATTCGATGTTTAAACCAGAAAGGGGGAAATTGGAAATACTTTTCACAACAAAATCCAATGATTTCATTCTTGGCATATTTCCCCAACTTTGTTGTCTTTGCTCAGACCACTCAAGGTAGCGGAAAATTCAACTCTATAAAAATTACTTAGAATGTTCTTTTTAATCTACTTCATGTATTGTCGCTCAGGCCTGAGTACTTTTGATGCTTATCTTCCCGTAGGGCACAGAGCAGACCTATCGGCTTCCTGTAGGACCCACGTGGACACCAGAACCATGATCTGACCCCTGACCCCGTAGCATCCTAACCTCGACACAGAATGGAATCGGCCCCGTCAGTGACTTAGAATCGCTACAGTGAGGAAACAGGCCTGTCAGTCCAACAAGTGCACACCAACCTCCGAAGACTAACCCATCCAGGCGCATTCCTTATCCCTGTTTACCCCTGACTAATGCACCTAAACTGCATATCCCTGAACAATGGGATAGGCAATTTAACATGGTCAATTCACCGAACCTGTACATCTTTAGATTGTGGGAGGATATCTACGCAGACACGGGAAGAATGTGCAAACTCCACACAGACATTGCCCGAACCCGGGTCCCTGGTGCTGTGAGGCAGCACTGCTAACCACTGTGTTACCATGCCACCCAGAGGAGGCCCAACTAGCCTTTGTCCAGTCCCAAATCCCGTGACTACTCCAACCCAAGGAGGTCCTGCCTGACCGGGCCCGACTCACTAACCTCCACGAACAGTAGACTCGCTTCACCAACACCCAGAAACGTCCAGAAAACTGCAATGGCACAGGAAAACCCTGCTGGCCTCTATGTGATGCTGAAACAGCACAGTTTCAAGACTACCCACCCACCTCCTTGCATACTGATCGCAAATGTCCAGGATATCAAAAACAAAATACATGAACTCAGATCCAGACTTACCTCCCAGGGGCAACTCAGAGGCTGTTGTGTGCTGTGTTACCAGAGACTTGGCTCACCCCTGCCATTCCTGACTGCTCCCTCCAAGCTGATGAGTTCTCCAAACACCGCATAGACCACATAGCATCCTTGGGGAGGGTGAAGGGTGGTGGGATCTGTTTCCTGATTGACACCTCCTGTTGCTTGGATGTAGCAACCCTGACAGGCCATTGCTCCCCTCCACCTAGAATACCTTAAACTACTTTAGGTGAGAGTTCACCTCGCCCATCCTGACAGCAGTCTACATCCCAACCCATGCGGATGCGAAAAAGCCCCGGATGAAGTTTACACCGACATAAACATTCTGAGACAAAATTCCCTGAGGCCTTACTCATCGTGGTGGTGACCCCCAACCAATCCAACCTCAAGAGGGCACTGCCAAAGTCCCACCAACACATCTCCTGTTCCACTAAAATACCCAACATCCTGGACCAGTGTTACACAACCATCAAACACACTGACTGCTCCACACCCCGCAGCACACATTGGAAAATCAGATCACAACGCTGTGTCCCTCCTCCCAGCTTAAAAACAGTAGGTAAAACGGGAGGATCCTTCTCAGAAAGCAATACAATGCTGGTCCGAGGCAGCGGAAGAGCATCTCGGGACTGGTTGGAATCAGTGAACTGGACTCTATTCAAGGACTCAGTGGGAATCCTGGATGAGTACACGATCACTGTCATGTATTTCATTAGCAAACGTGTACAGGAGTGTGTTCCAAAGTCATTCCGGTTGTTCCACATGGGAACCTTGGATAAACTGGGAATTCCACTCCCTCCTGAGCACCACACACTCAGCATTCAAGTTGTATTACCCAGACCAATACAGAAAATCCAGATATGACCTCCGCAAAACCATCAGAGATGCCAAGAGGCAATACCAAACCAAGTTAGAGGTGCAAACAAGTCATCCAGACTCCCACTGCCTGTGGGAAGGCCTAAACAACATAACGGGATACAAAATGAAGCAGCACAGGATAGCAGACAAAGAGACATCCCTCCCAGATGTGCTCAATGCTTTCTATGCTCGTTTCAAGCAGAATACCTGCCCCGATAGCACCGGGTGCACCTGTTCTCACCATCACTCCTGCTCACGCCAGAGCAGCCTTCCCTGGGGTCAACCCAAGGAAAGAAACAGGCCCAGACAGAGTCCCTGGCTGTTCACTCCGACCCTGTGTGAACCAGCTGTTGGAGGTATTCACTGAAATCTTCAATCTCTCCTGACTGCACTCCAAACACCCCACCTGCTTCAAGAAGACCACCACCATCCCAGTACCTAGGAAAGCCAGTGCAATGTGCCTGAACGATTACCACCCAGTGATAATGACTAATGCTGTAGTGCTTCGAGAGGCTGGTACTGGCCCACATCAGACCTGGTCTCCCAGCCTGCCTCGATCCCCTGCAATTTGTCTTCCGATATAACAGGTCCACAGCATTTCCCAACCCTACCCTCATCCCTGGAACATTTGGATACAAGGATATCTATGTCAGACTCCTGTTCATTGACTATATCGCCACCTTCAACACCATTATCCCCTCCAGACTGATCACAAAACTCTGAAACTCTGCGTGTTGGCTCCACCCTCTGCAGCTGGATCCTCAGCTTTCTGACCCACAGACCGCAATCAGTGAAGATAGACAGCAGCACCTCCTCCACGATAACCCTCAACCCTGGAGCCTCCCAAGGATGTGTTCTCAGCCCTGACTGTACTCCCTGTACACCCACGGCAGTGTGGCTAAATTCCGTACAAACACCATCTCCATGTTTGCTGCAGACCTCACTACTGGAGGATACGAATGAGGTAAATGGCTTGGTGCCATGGTGCACCCTCTCTCTCAGCATCGGTAAAACTGACCATTGACGTCATAAAGAAAGGAGGAGAACATGCCTCCTTCTACATCAATGGAGCTGAGGCTGAGAAGGTGGAGAGTGTCAAGTTCTGAGGAGTGACAGTAACTATCAAGCTGTCCTGGACTTCCCACATAGTGATAATCCACAAGGCACAACAACGCATCTTGTTCCTCAGGCAACTTCGGGAATTTGGCCTGTCCATAAGGTCCCTCACCAAACTCTCCAGATGCAACACAGAGAGCATCCTGTCCCGGTGTAACACGTGCTCTGCCCAGTACGGTAATGAACTACAGGAGGGTGTGTGCACAGCCCAGAACATCACGGAAGTCAACTTTCCATCCATGGACTCCATTTACAGGCTCTTTGCCGTGGAATGGCTGCCAACATCATCGAGGACCCCTCCCACTCCAGTAATGATCTCCTACAACCTCGCCCGTCAGGCAGAAGATCCTGAAGCTTGAACACACGCACCAGCAGCTTCAGGAACAGCTTCTTCCCAGCTGTTATTAGAGTGATGGATGGAATCTCTAACTTCAAATAATACTGACCTTGTAAATGTTGGTCTTGCCCAGTGCACACCCTGTGGGATGTAACCTGTACGCCTCTGTCTAAGTTTCTATTCACCCTGTGTCCTGTACATCCCTGCTCACTGTGATCTACCTGTACTGCTCATAAACAAAGCTTTACACTGCACTGAGGGAAACATGACAGTCAATCAATCGATCAATCAATGTGTCTCCCTTCACCCTGAACCACAGCTTTTCAACATGTCTCTCTGCTCTAAGTGTCTTCGACAACATGTTACTGACCTGTCCTTACTTTAAACTAGGGGAGGCTCTGCCCCAACTGATTGACCGGGGGTTAAATATCCAGAGGGACCAGCCTATTCAGAAACACAGTCAGGAATGTCAGGGAGGTGGTGTAACTCTGATATTCAAGGACGACATCAGGGCAGTGCTGAGAGATGATATAGGTTTTAGCGAGAATGAGGTTGAATCCATTTGGGTGGAAATTAGAAATTCTAAGAAGAAATGTCTCTGATAGGTGCATTCTATTGGACACCAAATAATAACATCACATTGGGGTGGGCAATAAACAGGGAAATAACTAAAGCGTGTAAAATTGGCATGGCAATGATAGTGGGGGATTTTAATCTACATGTAGATTGGTCGAACCAGCTCAGTCAGGAGAGCCTTGAGGAGGAGTTAGGTGTGTGTATCCGTCATAGTTTTCTTGAACAGAATGTCATGGAACAAGTGAGGGAGCAAGCTATCATAGATCAGGTCCTGTGTGACGAGGCAGGAATAATAAATGACCTCACAGTTAGGGATCCTCTTGGAAAGAGCGATCACAGGATGGGTGAATTTGGAATACAGATGGAGAGTATGAAGGTAAAATCCAATGTGAGGGTGCTGTGCTTAAACAAGGGGGACTACAACAGATTGAGGGAAGACCTGGCTAAAGTGGACAGGGAATGAAGATTTCATCGGGGGACAGTTGAAATCTTTAAAAATGCTCAGCGAAGATATATTCCAGTGAAAAGGAAGGACTGTAAGAAAAGGAGTAATCTGCCCTGGATGTCTAAGGAAATAAGGAAGGCTATCAAATTGAAAGGGGAGGTGTAGAAAATGGCCAAGAACAGCAGGAAACTAGAAAACTGGGAAAACTTTAAATGTCAAAAAAAGGCACAAAAACAGCTACTAAGAAAAGTAAAATAGAACATGAGAAAAGATGCATGCAGAATTTAAAGACAAGTAGCAAATGTTTCCACAAATACATAAAATGAAAAGAGTGGTTAAAGTAAACGTTTGACCTTTAGAGGATGAGAAGGGGCATTTAGTAATGGGATATGATGAAATGGCCGAGACATTGAACAGGTATTTTGTCTCCACCTTCACAGTGGAGGACACTAATAACAGGCCAATAATTGACAAAATGATGAAGGGAGGTGAGGACCTGGAAACCATTATTATTACGGAAGTGTTAGTTTTGGGTAAGCTAATGGAGGTAAGGATAGATACGTCTCCTAGCCCTGATGGAATACATCCCAGGATACTAAAGTAGATGACAGGAGGAATAGTATGTGCACTGGCGGTAACTTTCTAAAATTCGCTGGAATCTGGGGCAGTCCCAGCAGATTGGAAAACAGCCAATGTGATGCCATTGTTTAAAAAGGGAGAGCAAAAAATATGGGGAATTATAGGCCGATTAGATGAACCTCTGATGGGCGGTGGGGGGCAATGCTTGTGTCTATGAACAAGGAAGAAATACCAGGGCATCTCGATAGAAATTGTCCCATTGGACAGACGCAGCATGGGTTCATGAAGGGCAGGTCACGCTTGACAAATCTTTTGGAATTCTATGAAGACATTTCAAGCAATGTGGACAACGGGGACCCAGTGGATGTGATGTACCTAGATTTATAAAAGGTCTTCAGCAGGATGCTGTACAAATGGCTGTTGCAGAAGGTTAAGATGGATGGTATTCCGGGCAGAGTATTAGCATGGGCAGAGGATTAGTTGACCAACAGGAAACAAAGACTGAGGATAAATGAGTGCTGTTCTGGTTGGCAATCAGTGACTAGTCAGTGTGCCTCAGGGGTCAGTGTTGGGACAGCAATTACTTACAATTTATATCAATGATTTGGGGAGTTGGGGACCACATGCAGGGTGTCAAAGTTTGCAGGTGACACTAAGATGAGTGGCAGAGCAAGTATACAGAGGACTATGAAACTTTGCAGAGGAACATAGATACACTGAGTGAGTGGGCAAAGATATGCCAGATGGGAAAACAATGTTAATAAATGTGAAGTCATCCATTTTGGTCGGAGTAACAGTAAAACAGATTATTACATGAATGGTAACAATGTTGCAGCATGATGCTGTGCAGAGGGACCTGAGTGCCCTTGCACATGAATCACAGAGGGTTAGTCTACAGGTACAAGTAATTAAGAAGGCAAATGGAATTTTGCCCTTCTTTGTGAAAGGGATTGAGTTTAAAAGCAGAGAGGTAATGCTGCAGCTGTACAAGGTCCTGGTGAGGTCATACCTGGAAAACTGTGTGCAGTATTGGGGTCTCCTTACTTGAGGAAGAATATACTGGAGGTGGAGGGGCTGCAGATGAGGTTCACGAGGTTGTTTCCAGGGTTGAGGGAGTTGGCTTATGAGGAAAGACTGAGTGGATTTGGATAGTAATCATAGGGATTAGAAAAAATGAGAGGGAATCTTATGGAAACATATAGAATTATAAGATAGAGGTAGATAGGATGTTTCCACTGGAGGGTGAAACTAGGATGGGAGGACATGGCCTCGAGATTAGAGGGAGTGGATTTAGTACTGAATTGTGAAGACATTTCTTCACACAGAGGGTTGGTAATACGTAGAACTCCTTGCCCAGGGATGTAGTTGATGCTAGTTCAGTAAACATTTTCAAAAGGGAAGGGAGATTTTTTATTGAAAAATAAAGGAATTAAGGGATACAGTGAGAGGGCGGTAAGTGGAGCTAGTCCAGGAAAAGACCAGCCACGATCTTATTGAATGGCGGAGCAGGCTCTGAATGGCCGGATGGCCAACTCCTGATCCTCGTTCTTATGTTCCTGTCCTTATTATTGACTGGAGGAACAGCAATTATTTATGTCGCATTCTTTTTGAACAGGGGTGTATTGTTTATAACCATCCATTTCTTTGGAACCGCTTCAAAATCTCCAGAGAACTGAAAGATTATGGTCAATGTCTCTATCTCTCCTCTCATTAACTCACTTACATGCAGTCAAAGGTGGGTAAAAGTCCTATTCCATTGGGTGAATAGTGTATTGGATTGAAAGGGTTAACTGGACCTGTTTGTTTTGTGACTGTATTTAATGTCAAACTCCACAGTCCGTAATTGTGTCCCAAGAGGGTTTGCTCCGTCTATTAATTACAAATTCCTTACAATGTACACAGCTATAGTATCAGTGACAGCATCACCTCCAGCATCACCCCCAGCACTAACAGGGACCGGCAGCTCCAGAGACTGGGAGCTCGGGAGAAGAAAGATTTGAATCAGAGAACAATGGATTGGAATGTTACAACCATGGGTTGGAATCTGAATACAGAAGATCGGAATTTTACAACAATGGACAGGAGTTTCTCAGCAACAATTGATTATATTTCTGAAAATTACCACTTGATGTCATTAGCTACTCGGATCCGTTATATACTCCTGGTTATTCAACGTATTTGCTATCCCACCCTTGTTATTGTTGGTGTTCCTGGTAAGTCTCTAGCTCTTCTATTAACTCTTAGAACGATCTTTAACTGCATCGCTTTTTTTTTGCCAGTTACTCTGTCCTCCTTGTTGCTGTTGCTGTTGTTCCTGCTGGGGATATATCCACCCATTAGATCTGCAAATCATGTTTTACTCTATTAATGTTCTTGTCATTCATCTTTATCCATTGACGCTCACCCCATCCTTGACCAAGTCATGAAGATCAGTGAGATTGTTCAGAATCTTAACAATCCATTTAGAGTCAAAGAATTAGAGAAATGTGCAGCAGGGAAACAGACCCTTCAGTCCAACTCATCCGTGCTGGCTAGATATCCCAACCTAATCTAGTGCCATTTGCAACACAAGGTCCATATCCTTCCCAACCCTTCATATAACCATCCAAATGTAATTTCACAACAGCCTCCACCACTTCCTCTGACAGCTCATTCCAGACAAGTTCCACCCTCTACATGAAAATGTTGCCCCTTAGCTTCTTTATAGATTTTTCCCCTCTCACCCTAAAACGATGCCATCCAGTTCTGGACTCCCCCACACCAGAGAAAACACCTTGTTCTTTTACCCTATCCATGCCCCTCAGGATTTTGGAAACTTCTGCACGGTCACCCCTCAGTCTCCGACACTACAGGGAAAACAGCCCCAGCCTACTCAGCCTCTCCTTATAGCTCAAATCCTCCAACCCTGGCAACATCCTTGCAAATTTTTTCTGAGCCCTTTCAAGTTTTACAACATCCTTCTGATAGGACTGAGTTGAACCCAAGCTTTGTTGACCTCATGCTTTTTCTTGGCATTGATTCTGGTCGCCACCGTTTCCACAATGTGCCTCATCACAGAGACCTTTCCAGTCAATTCATCTTCTCAGTTCCTCCTCCTGACCAACATATCTGAACACACCATCCACCCACCCGCATTCCTGCTACATCAGGAGTAAACAAGTATGGTCTCTCAAGACTGGCAGCCAAGAAAACAAAGTTGTAGGCAAACTGGGACTTTCATAATGTGCCTTGCATTGTTCCTCAAAACTGTTGCTCAATTACGATTAACTTAACCAGATAATGTCTGTTCTTGGACTTGTTATTGGTTTCATTGCTTGTGCGCTAATCTATTCCCAAGCTCCAAGTGACCCGTGACCCCTCTTTTGTCCAAACTGCCCAGTGCGTCCAAACCAATGTCTGACAATATCCAAAAGCAGGCAAGTGTCTTGGTGCCATGACTGTTGGCTATGAGAGAATGTTCCTGTATTTGTATTGGAGAAGGTCTACTCCCCCACAAGCTTATTCAATGACCTGCTCAACCCCACCTGCAATACTCCTTCCTCCACACCACCCCCATGTAGTTATCCACACCAAGAAGCCAGCACAGTTAATGGCAGGGCCATGCGGAAAGTTGTTGAACAGAGACATCAAGGGGTGCAGGCACATAGTACCATGAAAGTGGCATCACAGGTAAACAGGGTGATGAAGAAGGCATTTGGCAAACTTGCCCAAAACCAGAGGGTATAGGTTTAAAGTGATGAAAGAAAAGATTTAAACAGGACCAGAGAGTCAACTTTATCACATAAAATGTGGCATTTCTGTAGGAAAAAGCAACCAGAAGAAGTGGTAGCATTTGGGACAAAAGGCAAAATTTAAAGCAATTTTGAACAGGTATATGGTTAGGAAAAGTTTAGAGGGATATGTGACAAATACAGGCAAATAGAACTAACTCTGTTCAGAAAACGTGGTTGTCATGGACCAGTTGGACAGAAAGGTCTGTTTTGTGCTCTATGACTCTATGGCTCAGAGCTGAGGACACATGGCAGGAGGATTGGCAGGACAGAACATCAACCAGAAACCAATCCCTCATTGTAGACCCCACTACATACCCAATCGCTTTCATCTCCGATGACAACAGTGGACGTTTTAAACTGTTTCCAGCCTGGCTAAGCCCTCTGTGCAGATACCAACATCAGTGAGAGTACAGAGACCATCCGAGACGACAGGTATGGTACAGTCCAAACAATACCTTTGACTGTTCGAGAGTGTCCACTGTCTAAACCTGATGGTGGCCTTACAGAGCTCAGTCAAGTTACTGACGAAGCTATTGCTGGGCTCTGTGACCATGTGTGCACCCAGATAATAAGTATTCTTCCGAACAAGATGCGTTATCTCACACATTTGTCATGTGTCTGCTCATTTCACTGCCTGACAATGGATCCTGATTTCCTGGACAATTTTCCTTACTTATTTCCACGGATCAAGTCATCAAAATTTGAAATGTTGCCCTTTTATTCAGAGTTAGAGCCATGAGTGTACCTCACCAGTCCCAGTGGAACAATGGGGGAGCACAGATATTTATACGCCTGCAGTCTGTAAAATACCTATTCAACGCGACGCTGATTAAAGTCCATCTAAACATTGTCGCAATCCTCAAGCATATGCAATAATTTGTTGTTTTTTCATTCAATATGATTCTGCTACTTTATTTACTTCTCAATCTCCTGAGGAAACCCATGTTTCATCCTCAGGTGTTCCTTTTGTTCCACACCTGATGTACCACGTCCCTGGTTTACAATGAGGTGCCAATTGTGATTATGTTTTCATTGCAGTGGAATCATTTCAATTCATAGCTTTATTGCAATGGAATTCTGTCCGGCCTACTAGAGGTGAGGAAATCTTTCAGCCAATCCAACACTTAATTCCCCCTGTGGAGTAAAATACCACAGAATCTGCCAATCTGAAATAAAAACACACTCTGAAAGTACTCAACAGATCGGGCAGCATCCATGGAGAGGGGGACAGTCAGGAATTCAGGTTAGAGACCTGGAGTCAGAACTGGGAGTGGTCAGAGCTGTTTATTTAAATTAGGAATGGAAATGAGATGGCTGCGGAGAACAGCGAATGATCTGTACTGATGTGGAAGACAGAAGAGATTAAATGACAACAAGAATTTAAATGAAAGACAAAATGGGAAAGATAGAGAAATAATTCTTTAGAGGGAGTTGGGAGGTCATGTTGCTGCTGTGCAGGACATTGGTTAGGCTATGTTTGGAATATTTTGTGCAATTCTTGTCTCCCTTCTTAGGAAAGATATTATGAAACTTGAAAGGGTTCAGAAAAGATTTTCAAGGACATTGCCAAGGTTGAAGAGTGTAAGATATAAGGAGAGGCTGCATAGGCTGGGGCTGTTCTACCTTGGATCATCGGAGGCTTAGGGGTGACCTTATTGACGTTTATAAAATCATGAGGGGCATGGATAGGATAGACAAGGTTTTTTCTCTCAAGTCAAGGAGTCCAGTATGAGAGGGCATAGCCTTAGTTTGAGAGGGGAAAGGTTTAAAGGAGACCTAAGGGGCAAATATTTCATGCAGAGGGTATTTAATGTAAGGTATGAGCTGCCAGAGGAAGTGGTGGAGGTTGGTACAACAACAACATTTAAAAGACATTTGGATGGTTATTTGAATAGGAAATGTTTAGAGGGATATGGATCAAATGCTAGTAAATGGGACATGATGAATTTAAGACATCTGGTCAGCATGGAGCAGTTGTTTCTGGCTGTACAGCTCTTTCATTCTATGACTGTAACTACAGATGCAAAATCATCACTGTGCCACACTAAAACTGTGGGTCAGAGATCCTGATCTAAGTTGTTGAACTTAGTGTCAATTGCAAACTTTGCCCTATTTTTAGGAAGTATCTTTGATGATGATTTTGTATTTTCCTATTTATAATTTTTGCTCTTGTACTTGTCCTGGTACAATCTCAATGTGCTTTTCGTTTTCATCCCTTCTCCCATCTAATGTCTCCTGTCTCCCGGGTTACCACAGATCTTTTCATTTGTTGTTCCTTCCTTTCCATGATGGGGTTAAATCCTGTTTCAGTACATTTCCAGTTCCGACAAAGGGTTAGCAGCCTGAAATGTTAACGCTGTCTCCCCACAGGCACTGCCAGAGCTGCTGGGAATTTTCAGCATTTCCTGTTTGTTTTCTATCGTCTTATCTTTTCCTTCTTGCCCTGACTGTGAAAACTTTGATCTGACTGAAATTGATTTAACCTCTGACCTTTGCTATCATGTCATTGCAAGCCTTAGGTCAATTACAATAACACACCAAGTTGGCAGAGCTCATCGAAAGGGACTTTCAGTTGGATTAGCTCCACAACCACATAAGTATAATCGGCGTTTTCAAATATCTCACAGTCTTGATTACATTTCCCACAGTAAACACAACGTTGTGATACTGAGCAAAGGGCAGTGGTCAGTTGTCAATTCACAATGGAACACCTAACCTCAAGCTGCAGTCCTCAACCTTGTCCCTTAACTGCAGCCTATCACTGCCTTTCCCTCAGGATATATGTTTAGTGTCTTACAAACCATTACTTTATACACAGTTTGCCACTTGGTTCTGTGTTATATTGAGTAAAGCTCTGTATCTACTCAACCAGTTGATTAATTTGTTACCTAACTGTCCTTTCCATGATAATACTCTGGTTTTGAAATCCATTTCTCCTTGTTGTTTATTTATTAACATGACTAATTAGTGAGACGGCGATGCACTTGCCTCTCTTCATGACTATTTTGGCTGTTCCAGTCTGCGGGTATCACTGGTTAATATGCAAATCCATGTTCTATCAACTTTGAAAAACAGGATCTTTACATCCTCTGAATTATTCTTTCCCACCATCTTTCCGCATCACATGGCTTGCACAAAATTGTAACTAATGTTCAGTTGAGCTGATCCATCTCACTTCTCTTGCGATATTATGTACAGAATACACTTTTATATGATTACCAAGATCTGACAGTGTTTCAGTAAAATAAATCCTACATGGAGGTAGAGCGACCTATGACCAGTTTGAGATGCTTTGCAATTCATGACTCTTTGAATATCTCACCATTCACCACGGAGTTGAGAAAGCATTCCCAGAATTTCATTGAGGTCACTCTAAACCGTTCCTGAGACTTCATAGAAATGGACCCTTCTGACAATATTAATGGAAAGTTATAAAATGATAGAAGTAAAGCAAAATACTGCAGATGCTATAAATCTGAAATAAGAACAGACAATGCTGGGAGTGCTGATGGAACATCATCAGCCTGAAATGTGAACTTATCTCTCCAGAAGTTTAGCCTGATCCAATAAAAAAGTAGAATATTGCTCTAAGTTAGGATCACTAGGTATCCTGTGAAGGAGAGTATGTTGAGCTGATGGCTTTCCATTTCTGACAAATAATACAGGTTAGGATCCCATTCCTAATAAGTAATTTACTTCGTAGTAGATGGAAAAGGAACATTTGACAGGTTGTATTGCGACAATGAAGAGGTACTTGAGAAGGATTTTTCAAATAGGATAATGATCAGGAACTGATACCCACCATGATCACTAGAGACTAATGAAGGGAAACCTGGGCTGATTCTCCACAAAAAAACTTTGAATGACTTTGTAAAGATGAAGAACAGGAACCTGGATATTTTCTCTACTCTAAGAAAAGGTGACTGATCTCTGTCATACTTCAGAAACTGAAACATACCTCCCATGGTCTTTGTGATATCTTCTATAATCCCTTGTTTTCCCTTCAATAACCGGTCAGCTTGGTGTCAATCTTGACATCATCTCTTACAAAATGCATTTCCTCATTTTTCTGTTTCAGTCCAAATGTGAGTTCCTAATTAATGGATGATTTTTTTGGATCCAGTCGATTGCATGACCATAGGTATAGACACCTCAATACATTTTCAGAAACAGGGACATGTACAGAAATCATATGATGTACTCTGTGCAACTGATAACTTTTTGAGAAGCGTGCTTAATTTTCCTGTTTATTTTCCTTCCCAACAGTGAACACCATAACAATTATAATTCTGGCACAAGGGAAGTGTGGTCTGTCAAAATGCATTACTCGATACCTGGTGGCGATGTCTGCAGCAGATATACTGGTTATTATCCTCGATCTGCTATTGAGACACATTCCAATTATTTATAAGAGAGAGTTACGCTTCATACGGGCCATGCCCATCTGTAATATCCATGCTGTCTTCCTTTATGCAGCCACCGACTGTTCTGTCTGGTTTACCGTTGCTTTTACCTTTGATCGATATGTGGCCATTTGCTGCCCAAATCTGCAAGTTACGTTTTGTACTGAGAAGACAGCAGCTGTGGTTCTGGGAACAGTGACTGTGCTGAGTGGTTTGAAGAACATTTTCTGGTACTTTATGTTCACATCTCAGTATTTGCTCAGGAATCAGCCCTGGTTTTGTTCAGTACCAACTGATATTCTCTCATCTCCAGTCTGGGGAGCAATCGAGTGCCTTCATTATATCCTGAACCCAGCTGTGCCATTTGTTCTGATTTTGCTGCTCAATGCTTTAAGTGTCAGGCACATTTTAGTGGCCAGCAGAGCCCGCAGGAGACTTTGGGCTCACAGCAGTGGGGAGAATCCCAGTGACCCAGAAATGGGGACTCGAAGGAAGTCTATCATTTTATTGTTTGTCATCTCAGGGAATTTCATTCTGTTATGGTCAGTGTTTATGATATACTCTCTATGGAAACGCATGTATCGGATGGGGTATAGGGCCATAAATCTACATTATTTTGTACGAGAAATAGGATTCATTCTCCAGCTCCTAAGCTGCTGCACAAACACTTGTATGTATGTCGTGACCCAGACTAAGTTGAGGAAACAGCTGAAGAACATGGTAAAATACCCTTTTACCCGAATGGTGAAATTCGTTACATGGTGAGATGGATTGAAGGATTAAGTTGCAGAATCCATCCAATCCACTCTCCGGGTGGTCAGTGATACATCCACACAGTGATGGGAGTCTGCTCTTTCCAAACTTTGCGATACAGACTGAGTGTGTTCAGATGGCAGTCCTGTTGATCTACTACAGACACAGTGTGATTGATCTGTTGTTTCTGGGTCAATGATGTAGACACAGTGAGGTCAGTCTACCCTTCCCCAAAATACATGACACTGATATAGTAGGGATAATCTGCCCTCTCTCGGGTATGTGACGAAGAGACAGTGAGGTTGGTCTGCCCTCTCTGGGATACCCGTGAACATACTAATATGAATGAGGAGTAGGTCAATTGACCCTGGAGTCTGATCTGCCATTTAATCAGTTCACGGTTGATCTGGCTCCAACCTTAATCATCTTTTCCACCCCCAGTGAGTCCCTTGTCAGTGAAGAATTCACATAACTCTTCCATACCAAGTCATCAATGAGCCTGCTTCCATTGTTATCATTGGAAGATCCTTCTCACACTATTGTACAGTGAGGCAAAACACATGTTGTATGTGCTGCCACAAATACTTTGTCAGTTTTAAAAGGAAATTTACAGAGTTTGGATTTGTTAATTTATTTAAACTCAATTATACATGAAGAATGACAGGGATTCAGAAATAGTGAATCATATCTGATTGTATTAAGTTTCATGAAGTAAAGCTGACTCATCTGACAACAAAACTGGATTGAAAGAACATGCAAGAGACACAAATGTTATAAATCCATAAGACAGAGGAGCAGAAGTTATGTCATTCAGCTCAATGAGTCTGCTCCACCATTCAATCTTGGCTGATATGTTTCTCAATCCCAGTCTCCTGCTTTCTCACCTTAACCCTTGATCCCTTGATACTCAAGAACCTATCAATCTCAGTCTTAAATATACTAATGACCTCGTCTCCACAGTCTTCTGTAGCAATGAATTCCATAGACTTCTTCTGGATGAAGAAGTTTCCCATTATCTCCATTCCGAAATGTCTTCCCTTTAGTCTAAGGCTGTGCCCTTGGGTCCTAGTCTCTCCTATCAATGGAAACATCTTCCCAACATCCACCCAGTCCAGTTCAAATTTAAAAATCACACAACACCAGGTTATATTCCAACAGGTTTATTTGGAAGCACTGGCTTTCAGTAAACTGTTCCTTCATCTGGTGGTTGTGGATTATTAGATTGTAAAACACAGAATTTATAGCAAAAGTTTACAGTGTGATGTGAATGAAATTATATATTGAAAAAGACTGGATTATTCATTAAGTCTCTCATCTGTTAAAATGACCATATTGATTTCAGTTCTTTCATATGAAGATGCAAAACTTTTTTAAAAGTTACATTCTCGTGAACTTTAACAATTGGTGTCATGTTGGCCCAGATAATGAATTGAAGGTGTGAGCTTTCCTGTGCGAGGCTGTCTGTGCCACCTGGTCAGACTGATTCTTATCTAAAACATGGATTTACAGAATCTTACAAGAATTCGTGCAGTTTTTGATCAAATAAAATGTAATTCTGCAAGTACAGATTCACCCCACAAACTTATATGTGTATGTATGCGTGTGGGTGTGTGTGTATTGGGGGGAGGGGGAGGGGTGTTGTAGGTGTCTGTGAAAGAGAGCATGTATGTGTGTGAGTGTGAGTGCAAAGGGGTGTAATTCTGTGTGAAGGTGCGTGTGTGAGCGTATGACAGAAGGTCTGTGTGAGTGTGTGCATCTGTAAGAGTGTGTATGTGCGCGTGTGTAGGAGTGGGTGAGTGTGTGTGTGTGTGTGTGTGTGCAGGAGTGTCTGTGTGCATGCGTCTGTCTGTGTGTTTGTGCAGAGTGCAATGGGGTCAGCGCTCTGAAAGCTAGTGCTTCCAATTAAACCTATTGGGCTATAACCTGGTACTGTGTGATTTTTAACTTTGTACGCCCCAGTCCAACACCGGCATCTTTAAATCAGTCCAGGCCATTCAGTATTCTGTGTGTTTCAGTTAGATTCCACCTCATCCTTCTAACATCCATCAAATATAGACCCAGAGTCCTTAAATGTTCCTCATATGTTAAGCTTTTCATTCATAAAAAAATTTATTTCATTTCAATTACTCTGCTGTCTTGCGTGTTTTGCACTTATGTACTTTATGCTGCCCTGTTTATGATCATGTAGTTTGTGCTGTCCATGTAGCACCTTGGTCCTGGAGGTACTCTGTCTCCTTTTTCCTATTTTGATTGCATATGGTAGAAAACACAAATAAAGCGACTCATGAACCTTGACCCTTGACTCCTGGCACCATTCTCGTGAACCTTCTCTGAACACACTCCAGGGCCAGTACATCCTTCCTGAGATATGGGCCCCAAAACTGCACACAATACACCAAAAGTGTTCTGACAAGAACCTATTAGAGCCTTCTTACGCCTCAGAAGTACATCCCTGCTTTAATCTTCTCATCCTCTCAAGATAAATGCCATTCTTGAGCTTCCCTTCTTAACTACTCACTCAACCTGCAAGTTTACTTTGAGATACTCCTGAACTAAAGCTCCCAAGTCTTTTTGCACTTCACAGTTCTGAATTTTCTCCCTATTTAGAAAATATTCCATGCATATATACTTCCTACCAATGTGCATGACCTCACACGTTCCCACATTTAACTACATCTGCCACTTCTTTACCCACTCTCCTCAATGCTACCTGCTCTTTACCTATCGTTGTATCCTCTAAACACTTAGCCAGAATGCCCTCAGTTCCTTCATTCAGATTGTTAATGTATAAAGTGAAAAGTTGGGGGTCCCAACACTGAGCCTTGCAGAATACCAGTTGTCACTGACTGCCATCCTTAAGAGGACCCTTTCATTCCCACTCTCTGCTCCCTGACAGACACTCAGGCTCCTATCCATGCTAGCACCTTGCCTCCATCACCATGGGCCATTACCTTACTCAGTAGCCTCCTGTGCAGCACCTTCTCAAAGCCCTTCTTGAAATCCATGTCAATGACATGCATTGCCACTCCTTGATCTAATCTGCTTGTTACTTGTTCAAAGAATTCTAGCAGCTTTGACCTCCCCTTGATGAAAACAATCTGAATTTGCCCTATTTTACCAGACACTTCCAAGTATTCGGAACTCTTATCCTTCACAACGGATTCAAGGATCTGTACCTCAACCGAGGCTCGGCTTATTGGTATGTCATTTCCATAATTTGCCTGACTCCTTCTAAATATTTAATATATTTTATATATAATCTCCTATTTAGTATTTTCCCTCCTTATTTCTTTTTTGTTGTCCTCTGCTGGTCTTTGCATGCTTCCCAATCCTTTGATTCCCAATGTCCTTCGCTGCATAATAAGCTTTTACTTTTGCTTTTATGCTCTTCCTGACTTCCTTAGTCAGCCATGATTACCTCATCTTCCCTGTACCATGCTTCTTTTTCCTCGGGATGAATCTCTGCTGTGTCTCCTGAATTACTCCCAGAAACTCCTGCCATTGCTGTTCCACTGTCTTTCCTGTGCGGCTCCTCTCCCAGTCAATTCTACCCAGCTCCTCCCTCATGCCTCTGTAGTTGCCTTTATTCAGCTGTAATACATTAACTCTGATTTTATCTTCTCCCTCTCAAATAGCAAAGTAAATTCAATCAAATTGTGATCATAGCCTCCACAGGATTCCTTCACATTAATCTCCCTTAGCAAGTCTGCCTCATTCAACAACACTAAATCCAGAATTCTGGATTAGTGGTGCTGGAAGAGCACAGCAGTTCAGGCAGCATCCAAGGATGCTTCGGGCAAAAGCCCTTCATCAAACGTCAATTTCGCTGCTCCTTGGATGCTGCCTGAACTGCTGTGCTCTTCCAGCACCATTAATCCAGAATCTGGTTTCCAGCATCTACAGTCATTGTTTTTACCTCCTAAATCCAGAATTGCCTGTTCACCCGTGGGGTGCACCACAAGCTGCTCCAAAAAGTCATCTCATAGACATTCCACAAATTCCTTTTCTTGCAATTCCCTATCAACCTGATTTTCCAAATCCACCTGCATATTGGAATCCACCATGATCACTGTAATGTTGCCTTTCCTACACATCTTTTCTATCTCCTGGTGTATCTTGTACCCCAGCTCCTGAATACTGTTTGGAGTACTGGATATAACTCCAAGTATGTTTTTTTTATTTGGGGTTCCTCAATTCTACCCATACATATTCTACACGATCTGACCTTACTTCGTGTCTTACTATTGAGTTAATTTCATTTTTTTCTGATAAGGCAGCATCACTCCCTCGGCCCACCTGGCTTGTTTTTGTTCGGATGTATATCATTGAAGATTCATCTCCCAAAACTGAACCCCTTGCAGCCAAGTCTCTGTGATGCCTACCATGTCATACCTGCCAATTTTGATCTGCGTCACAATCTCATTTCCCTTATTCCTTATTCTGTGTGCATTCAGGTATGAGACCTTCAGTCTGTTCTAAGCGTCTCTCTTCTCACTGTTATTAGTTTGTCCAGTTATCCTCATTATAAATACAAGACAGGCATCAAACTGGGTCTGAAACCTAACTCCGGGATACAAAGTCACTTCCTTCCTTGAGACAAAACACCTCAAGTGCTCACATGGACAAAAGCCCCTGACTCCTGTCTTTGAAAGTTGCTCAACCCAAAAGACATCCCTCTGATCAAACAAAATCCAACCTGGGTCAGGAGCACACTTCAACTTCCCCCAGGATATTGGAAGCACTCACAATGTGGCGCTTGAACCCTTGTTTTGTAGTTCATTTGGCCCAGTGCTCAATGTTAATTAAAACTCACTGTTTGGCACCAACCTGCTCATAATGTGTGCATGGTTAGTTTAATTGACTTTTCCATCTGCATAACTTGCCTTTTATTTTTGCACTGTCTGTTGCTCTCTCTCAGATTGACAGGTCTCTAATCATTGCTGTATCTGTGGCTTTAATTCTCAAGGGCAGTTCTAGCTGACAAAAGACTGGAGACATCTTCTCTCTTCTGCACTAACAGCCTTTTCAATAAAACAAAACATCATTCATATTTATGAGTAAAATTATTTAAAAAACAGCCTTTATTCACTCATATTTATTAATTATTTCTTTGTCAATTCCAGCACAATGTAAGCATTTCTAAAGCAGTTGCTTTGCTGAGACCTATAGATTGGTGTGGGATTGTTCTGGGAATCAGTGCGGCTGTGTGACTGTACAAGGTGGCTTGGTGTATGTAGACTGTTTTGGAAAGGATTGGCCTCTTTCCCTTTGGTAAGATTAACAAATGTATATGTTTGTAAAACTTCTCTAAAAACACCCGATTAAATACATTTTTATACTAAATTCTATAACTCCAATTACTTACAATATGCTCGACATATGAGGGCCCTGAGAACTGTTACCTAACTGGAACCAGAATCTCTTCTGAAATAAACAGGGTGTAGCTCATTGCCACTCAGTGATTATTTCCACATCAGAAGGATCTGTTGTCCATTGTAACAGAGACTGTTAGAAGGATCTGATCTTTTATTCGACTCTTCCTAGACCCTCCCACCGTGTCATGGTCACTGTGCCAGGGGAGAAAGTGAGGTCTGCAGATGCTGGAGATCAGAGCTTGAAATGTGTTGCTGAAAAAGCGCAGCAGGTCAGGCAGCATCCAAGGAACAGGAGATTCGACGTTTCGGGCATAAGCCCTGAATTCCTGAAGAAGGGCTTATGCCCGAAACGTCGAATCTCTTGTTCCTTGGATGCTGCCTGACCTGCTGCGCTTTTCCAGCAACACATTTTAAGCTTTTTACACTCAATCAATATTAACCCTTTCAGACTCATGCACAGTATTTGATTTGATTTATTGTTGTCACTTGAACCAACATTCAGGGAAATGTTTTGTTTTGCGTGCGGTAGAGGTGCATTACAACATACAGGCAGATCATTGGGTATTTAGATAGAGCGAGGTATACAGCGTTACAGCTACACCGGAGCAGCACAAACACAAGGTCAGCATTAGATTTGAAATTAATCATTCAGCAGTGTAAGAACAGCAGGGAAGAAGCTGTGATTATGTGTGATGGAGCTTCTGCATCTTCTCCCTGATAGAAGAGGTTGGAAAAGAGTCTGACTGTGTGGGAGGGGTCTTTAATGTGTTCCCTGTCGTACCGCAGCATCCAGAACTATCGATGGAATCGACGGTTGGAAGGTTGGCTTGTGCCATGGTCTGGGCTTTGTTCATAACTTTCTGTATTTTCTTGTGGTCCTGGACAGAGCTGTTACCGTACCAAGCTGTGATACGCCCAGATAGAGTGCTTTCTATGGTACAGCTATAAATGTTGGGGAGAGTCCTTACGAATGTACTGAATTTCCTTAGCCTCCTGAGGAAGGAGAGTTGTTGTTATTGTTGTGACTTCCATGATATCTTCACTACATTTCTATTCAATCCTCTCCACACCTCCATGCTGTCTTCCATATACCTCTATTCTGTCCTCAATACACCTCCATTCAGTCCTCAATACGCCTCCATTCTGTCCTCTATACACCTCCATTCAGTCCTCAATACACCTCCATTCTGTCCTCTATACACCTCCATTCAGTCCTCTACACACCTCCATTCTGTCCTCAATACACCTCCATTCTGTCCTCCATACACCTCCATTTAGTCCTCTATACACATCCACACAGTCCTCTATACACCTCCATTCTGTCCTCAATACACCTCCATTCAGTCCTCAATACACCTCAGTTCAGTCCTCTATAAACCTCCATTCAGTCCTCAATACACCTCCATTCTGTCCTCAATACACCTCCATTCAGTCCTCAATACACCTCTGTTCAGTCCTCTATAAACCTCCATTCAGTCCTCAATACACCTCTATTCTGTCCTCAATACAACTCCATTCTGTCCGCTATAAACCTCCATTCTGTCCTCCATACACCTCCATTCAGTCCTCAATATATCTCCATTCTGTCCTCTCTCAAACTCCATTCAGTCTTAAATACACCTCCATTCTGTCCTCTCTCAACCACCATTCAGTCCTCTATACACCTCCCTTCAGTCCTCAATACACCTCCATGCAGTCCTCAAAACACCTCCATTCTGTCCTCAATATACCTCCATGCAGTCCTCAAAACACCTCCATTCAATCCTCTATATACCTCCATTCAGTCCCCTATAGACCTCCATTCAGTCCTCAATACACCTCCATTCTGTCCTCTATACACCTCCATTCTGTCCTCAATACACCTCCATTCAGTCCTCCATAAACCTCCATTCAGTCCTCTATACACCTCTATTCAGTCCTCTATACACCTCTATTCAGTCCTCTATACACCTCCATTCAGTCCTCAATTCACCTCCATTCTGTCCTCTATAAACCTCCATTCTGTCCTCTATACACCTCCATTCAGTCCTCAATATATCTCCATTCTGTCCTCTCTCAAACTCCATTCAGTCTTAAATACACCTCCATTCTGTCCTCTCTCAACCACCATTCAGTCCTCTATACACCTCCCTTCAGTCCTCAATACACCTCCATGCAGTCCTCAAAACACCTCCATTCTGTCCTCAATATACCTCCATGCAGTCCTCAAAACACCTCCATTCAATCCTCTATATACCTCCATTCAGTCCCCTATAGACCTCCATTCAGTCCTCAATACACCTCCATTCTGTCCTCTATACACCTCCATTCTGTCCTCAATACACCTCCATTCAGTCCTCCATAAACCTCCATTCAGTCCTCTATACACCTCTATTCAGTCCTCTATACACCTCTATTCAGTCCTCTATACACCTCCATTCAGTCCTCAATTCACCTCCATTCTGTCCTCTATAAACCTCCATTCTGTCCTCTATACACCTCCATTCAGTCCTCAATACACCTCCACTCTGTCCTCTATACACCTCCATTCAGTCCTCAATACACCTCCATTCTGTCCTCAATACACCTCCATTCAGTCCCCAACACTCCTCCCTGCAATCTCCCATGATTTGGAGACGCTGGTGTTGGACTGGGATGTAGAAAGTTAAAAATCACACACCAGGTTTTAGTCTAACAGGTTTATTTGGAAGCTTTAGCTTTCGGAATGCTGTTCTTTCATCAGGTGGTTATGGAGAATAAGGATATAAGGCACAGAAGTTTTAGCAAAAGTTTACAGTGTAATGGAATTGAAATTATATATTCAAAAGGACCTGGATTGTTTTTTAAGTCTCTTGTCGTTTAGAATGGCCATGTTGCTTTCAGTTCTTTCACATGGAAATCACAAAACCTTTTTTAAAAGTTTCATTCTCAAGTGAGAAGGAATTGTGCTATGAATGCTAGTGCTTCCAAATAAACCTATTGGACTATAACCTTGTATGGTGTAACTTTTAACTTTATGCAGTGTCCCATAATCTCCATGTGTCCTGGTATTATTAGATTATCAATCCAGAAACTCAGCCAATGCTCTGGGGAACAAGGTATGAATTCTGCCACGACAGATGCTGGCATTTGTACTTTAGTTTTAATAAATCTGCAAATAAGAATATACTGTTCACCATGGGAAACCCATTTGGTTCACTAATGCCTGATAGGGATGGAAATCTGCTGCACTCACCTGCTCTGGCCTACATGTGATTCCAGGCCCACAGCAGTGTGACTGAATCTCAATTGCCCCCTGAACTGGCTTGGCAAGCCATTCAGTTTTACCAGTCATTACAAAGTCTCAAAGAAATGAAACTGGATGGATCACCTGGCACCGCCCTAGGCACTGGAAAATGCAGGAACAGCCCTGTCGATCCTGCAACGTCCTCCTTACTAACATCTGGGGGATACTGCCAAAACTGGGAGAGCTGTCCCATGGGCTAGTCAAGCAACAACCTGAAATAGTCATACTCAAAGAATCCTACCTGCCATTCTATGTTCCTGTCAGCACTATCACCATCCCTGGATATGTCCTGACAGACCCAGCAGAGTTGGCAGCACAGTGGGTGTACAGTCAGGAGGGAGTTGCCCTGTGAGTCCCCAACATTGACTCTGGACACCATGAAGTCTCACGGCTTCAGGTTAAACATGAACAAGGAAAGCTCCTGCTGATTACCATGTACTGTCCTCCCTCAGCTGATGATTCAGTTCTCCTTCATGTTGAACAACATTTGGAGGAACCACTGAAGGTAACAAGGGCACAACATGTACCCTGGGGAGGGGGGGAGGGGTTCAATGTTCACTATCAAGAGTGTCTCGGCAGCAGTACGACTGACTGAGCTGATCAGGTCCTAAAGGACAGAGCTGTTAGACTGGGTCTGCGGCAGGTGATGAGGGAACCAACAAGAGGGAAAAACATACTCGTGCTCATCTTTACTAATCTGGCAGCAGCAGGTACTTCGGTCAATGACAGTATCAGGAAGGCCAATCAAAGAGACAAAGTCCTGTCTTCATATTGAGAATAATCTCCATGGTGTTGTGTTACGAAATGTATGCGACAAATGAGACAGACTTCAAACAGATCTAACAACTGAAGACTTGACTCCATGATGTGATGTGGGCCATTAACAGCAGCATAATCGTGAATTCATTGCCCAGCATATCCCCCCATTCCACCATGACCATCAAGCGAGGGGATCAACCCTGGGTCAATGGAGAGTGCAGGAGGACATGCCAGGACCAACACCAGGCATAGCTGAAGATGAGGTGCCAACCTGGTGAAGCCACCAAGCTAACTACTTGCATACCAATCAGCATAAACAGCAAGTGACAGACAGAGCTAAGTGACCCGGAGGGATTTTAGGCTATCTGGGCTGTACAGTATTGGAACTGGTCCTCCTGGGAGCAGATGCGGCGGAGACGAAGGAATTGGGAATATGGGATGGAGTTTTTGCTAAGTGATCCCACAACCAACGGATCAGATCTGAGCTCTGCAGTCCTGCCACGCTCAATTGTGAATGGTAGTGGACAACTGAACAACTCACGTGGAGGAGGAGGCTCCACAAACATTCCCAACCTGAATGATGGAAGAGCCCATCACATCATTGCAAAAGATAAGGATGAAGCACTTGCAGGAATCTTCAGACAGAAGTGCTGAGCATGATCCATCTCACCTTCCTCCAGATGCCAGTCTTCAGCCAATGTGATTCACTTCACATGACATCACAAAATGGTGGGAGACACTGGATACTGCAAAGACTGTAGGCCCTGCTTACATTCCAGCTATAATACTGAATACATGTGTTCCAGAACATGCGGCTCCCCTAGCCAAGCTGTTATAGTGCAGTTACAATACTGGCATCTACCCAACAATGTGGAAAATTGCCCAGGTATGTCCTATACAGAAAAAGCATGTCAAATCCAAAACAACCAATTCCCACCCCAACAGTTTATTCTCGATCACCAGTGAAGTGTTGGAAGGTGACATCAGCTGTGCTATTGAGCAGCTCCTGCTCAGCAATAACCTGCTCAGTGACGCCCAGTTTGTGTTCCACCAGGACCACCCAGCTCCTGACCTCATTACAGCCTTAGTTCAAACATGGACAAAAGAGGTCAGTTCCAGAGGGGAGGGGAGAGTGACAGCCTGTGACATCAAGGCCAATTGGCCCGAGTGTGGCATCAAGGAGTCCGAGCAAAACTGGATCAAAGGGCAGAGGGGTCGCGAACTCTCCAGTGATTGGAGTCAGACAAGATGCATATGAAGAGGAGTGTGGATGTTGGAGGTCAGTCATCTCAGCTCCAGGACATCTCTGCAGGGGTTGCTTTGTGTCCTGTCATTGGCAAAAACATCTCCAGATGCTTCAGCATAAGGTCCCCATAAGCACATTTCCTCCCTCATAAAGTTGAAGTGGGGATGTTCAGCGATGATTGAACAATGTTCTGCATCATTCACGACTTTTTAGATATTGAAGCAGTTTATGTTCAAACGCAGTGACCAGGCTTGGGCTGACAAGTGGCAAGTAACATTCGCAGCACACACAGCCAGGCTATGACCATCACCAATAAGAGACAATCTGACAACTGACCCTTGACTTTCAAGGGTGTGGCCATCACTGAATGCCACAATGCCAACATCCTAGGGGTTATCATTGACCAGACACTTCACTGGACTCACCACATGAACACAGTGAATATAAGGCCAGTTCAGAGGCTAATTATACTATGGTGCATGACTCACCTCCTGACTCCCAAAGGCACAAGTCAGAAGTGTGTTAGAATACTTCCCACCTGCCTGAAAGGGTGAAGGTCCAACAACACTCAAGAAGCTTGACACCATCCAGGACAAAGCAGCCCTCTTGATTGGTATTACATCCCTCCTCCATATTAGATGCTCAGTAGTAGGTGTGTAAAATCTACAAGATGCACTGTAGAAAATCACCAAAGATCCACAGGCAACACCTTCCAAATCCACAACCACTTCCATCCGGAAGGTCAAGGGCAGCAGATATATGGGAAAACCGCCAAGTTATCCACCAAGTCTCTTACCATCCGACTTGGAAATAAATCGCCGTTCCAATGCTAAATACTGGAATTCCCTCCCTAATGGCATTGTGGGTCAACACAGCAGGGGGACTGCAGCAGTTAAAGAAGGTAACTCACCACCACATTCTCAAGGGGCAACTCGGGGCAGACAATAAATACTGAACCAGCCAGCAATGCCCAGATCCCATCAATGAATGACTAATGTCCTCTACACACCTCTATGCTGTCCTTTGTACAGATTCATTCCCTGCACTGTGTGTTGCTCTGACTAGTGACATGGTGAATGCCTGTCACTCTGCACTAAACACTGAGATAAACCTGACAGCCCACAAGTAAACACAAAGGGAATGAGCCTTTAGAAAGTTAGCTCAGAGCCAGACGGTGCATCCTATGTCGCTGCATGAAATGTGCCCATGCCCCTGACTGTGAGCCAACCTGGCAGAAGCAGGTACGACATCATTGTCTCTGAGCTCCACAGTGAAGGGTGAGTCAATCTGAAAGCAGCCAGAATGATGTGGTGAGGCTGGGGTTTGGTGATGCCCACACACACGGACAAAGTGTGGGAGAGGACAGTGTTGATGGAGCATGCAGTGAAATGGTGCTGATGGTGGAGATGGATGAAGACCTGGAGAAGTAAACACTGAGCTCCTGCCTCCAGGTAACTGCCCAGGCTTTCCTGTTGGGAACTGGCATCATCTGGTTTCCATAGGAACTGAAGGAAGGATTAGAATCTCCATCGAAATGAGGCAAGATCAGCTCCTAATGAGATAGAACGGCATGAAAATGAAGTGATTACCTCTCACCAGTGAGATTCAGGATTCACTGTTTAAACCAGCAAGGGAGACATTGGAAATACTTTTCACAACAAAATCTAATGCTTTCATTCTTGCCATATTTTTCACGAGGGCCAACATCATCTCTGCGCCTCAGGTGGCTCATGCAGCATGTCTCAATGACTACCGCCCAGCGGCCCTCACCTCAGGGGTCTTGAAGCGGTTTGAAAGGCTGGTCATGGCATTAATCAACTGTAGCCTCCCCACTACTCTTGACCAACTCCAATTTGCCTATTGGACCAACAGATCCATGTCAGATGCCATATCACTTGCCCTTCACTCCTTCCCAGAACTTCTTGACCCCAAGAACAGCTACGTAAGAATCCTACTCATTGACTGCAGGTCAGCCTTCAATACTATTATCTCCTCGAGACTGATTACTAAACTTAGTGATCTCAGATATGCCCCACCCTCTGCAATGGATCCCCAATTTCCTGACCCACGGGCCACAACCAGTGAAGATTAGGGACAATATTTCATGTTCACTAATACTCAACACTAGAGCCCCCCAGGAGTGCGTGCACAGCCCTCTACTGTACTCACTGTATACCCATGACTGAGTCACCAAATACTGTATTAATGCCATTTACATTTACATTGGCAAAAATATCTCCAGTTACTTCAGCGTAAGGTCCCCATAAGCACATTTCCTCGCTCATAACGTTGAAATGGGGATGCTCAGCGATGATTGAACAATGTTCTGCATCATTCACGACTCTTTAGATATTGAAGCAGTTTATGTTCAAATGCAGTGTCCAGGTTTGGGCTGACAGGTGGCAAGTAACATTCGCAGCACACACAGCCAGGCTATGACTATCACCAATAAGAGACAATCTGACAACTGACACCACCATAGTCAGTCCGATCTCAGATGAGAGGTGGGAGACCCAGAAATATGGTGCACTGAGATCAACCTCGGTCTTCATGCTAGCCAAACCAAGGAACTCATTATTGACTTTCAGCGGGATGCTACGCATGACCCTTCACATTAACAGCATAGATGTGGAATGAGTGGAGAGTGTCAATTTCCTGGAAGAGGTCATCAACAACAATCTTTCTTGGACTCTTCATGTGAATGCACTGGTTACAAAGGCCCAGAAATGTCTCTTATTCCTCAGGCTGCTGAGAAAATTTGGCATGTTGGCGAATATCCTTGCCAACATTTATAGGTGCCCCATTGAGAGCATTCTATCTGGATGTATCACTACCTGGTATGGCAACTGTACCATTCAAGATCAGAGACGGTTACAGAGAGTGATGAACTCAGCCCGGACAATCACTAAGACCAACCTCCCATCTATAGAATCCATAAACCAGGCCCGCTGTCAAGGAAAGGCCACCAGCATTATCAAAGATCCATCCCACCCTGGCAATGTTTTTCTACAACCATCGCAGGCCCAAGTACTTGTGATGCTGGTCAGAGGGTGGTGGTTGGTTTGCTGTCCTCTGTTTTGATTCCCAAAGGTACAATTAGAAAAAAAACCCACTAACTTACCAATCCCACACACAGAACTCTTTGTACTTTTGGTTAGAGGAGGAGGAGGATGGGTGGGAGACATGACCAAAGCAGTGTTTCGGGTAGAGCAACCAACCAAATATATGACCTTACTTACCCAGCCGTCGTGTGTCCGCTCCTGCTCCATCTATACACGAGGTAAGCTTTTAAATGTTTGACTTAGTTTCCCAGCAGCCGTCTGGTCCTCGCTCCCACTGTAAAAATGGAGGCCCCGATACTCAAGGTAAGCTTTAAAATGCTCAGCTTACTTTCCTGGCATCCTGCTGGTCCTCGCTCCCGCTGTACTACCATGGCTTGGAGAAACTACTGCATGTTTTTTGCAGCCCTCAATATGTCATCAGTAATGATGAGATCTCGCCAAGATCACCCCTACACCTACACCTCTCACCTTTAAACAACTGCTAAGTCTTATACAGACCATTGTTTGCAGCAAACTACCCAGCTATCAGGACAACTTCGACCACAACACCACACAACCCTGCCATGGCAACCTCCTGCAGGACATGTCAGACATGGACACGACAATCATACATGGGAACATCACCCACCACATACACAGCAGATACCCATGTGACCCGGCCAATGTTGTCTCCCTCATACGCTGCAGGCAAGGATGCCCCAAGGCATGGTATATTGGTGAGAACACACAGTCACTACAGCAATGGATGAATAGACACCACGCAACAATTGCCAGACAAGAATGTTCCCTCCCAGTCAGGGAACACTTCAGCGCTCAGGGATATTCAGCCTTTGATCTTTGGGTAAGTGTCCTTCTAGTCAGATTTTGAGATACACAACAATGCAGGATCACCGAGCAGAGACTGATAACCAAGTTCCGGACCCATGAAGCCGATCTCAACTGAGACCTTGGGTTCATGTCCTGCTACAGGTGACCCCCACCACACAGTTCTGTATCTGTAAAATCTTCCTCACTTTCCTGTTGTGTCAGCATTAACTTGATCAGTTGCTCTGATCTCTTCACCTTATTAAGTTTTGAAATACTTATTACACTCTCGCACACACTGCCACACAAACACACACACACACACACACACACACCCTTGCTTAAACACCCACGCTCTCTTGCACAAACACACACACACAGACTCACATAGACCCTGTATCACACACATACTCTCTGTCTCTCGCACACACATTGTCTCACACAAGCACACACACAGACCCTCTCCCACAAACACACCCTTTATCACACACACACTGTAAGATGTAAACACACACACACAGAATCACAAAGACCTTCTCTCATAATCTCTCTCCAGCACAAGCATAAATACATATAGACTCACGCAGAACATCTCTCTCTCTCGCTCACACAAAGGATCACTCAGACCTTCTCTCTCTCACACACACATTCTATCTCACATACACATACTCACATAAGCATACACATACAGAACATCTCTCTCTCTCTCTCTCTCACACACACACACACACACACACATATACACACACGCACACACATGCAGACACAAACACACATTCACACAGAATCACACAGACCTTCTCTCACACAGAGACTTCTCTCAAGCACACACTCATACACACACAGACACACACACACACAAACACAGATCTATGGGGTGAATCATTTCATTCAAGATATTTGTTTATTTGCACATTTTTTTTTCAAAAAACACACAATTTGTAGTCACAGTCAGCCAATATGGAATCCTGTAAGTTCCAGCTTTCGGAATAAACCCAGCTGGATTCCATGTTAAAACTCTGGACAGATTCTGGACAGGGCCTCACACCTACAATTCAGTGTCTAATCTGAGGTATCACCTTTTTCATAATCCTATCACTCTGCCTGGTTGCCATGACAGCACAACACTGACATTGACTTTATAAACACTTCACACACTTTCTAACATCCTTGGTCACCTGCAGAGACATATTACCTGATACTCCACTGACACCAGTGATATGATCTTTTGCTCTTTCTGCCCTTGATCTCTCGGCCAATAAACCCTGTGTCTTTGCCCTGCTCTCTCCCTGGACCTAATGAAGGAGGAGTGCTCCAAAAGCTTGTGTGATTTCAAGTTGGACTGTATCTTCGTGTCGTGTGACTTCTGACTTTATTTATATCAAGTATTATTTGTGCTCCACGAAGTTTAAAACATGTAAACTGAATATCACGAAGATGCTTTATATCAGTATTTTTATCAGTGTGAATACTTTAAGGATGTTTACACAGACATTCATTCACATGATGTGGGCATCATCGGAAAAGACGCTATTTGCTGCTGATGCTGAATTGCCTCTGAGAAGGAAGGAGCAAGTTCAAATGGAGTCACATCAGTGACTGTCATCCCTGTATTTTAAATATTACACAGTGAGCAGTTTAAATGTTCTTTGTTGTGAGCATGATAAACAATATTTGCTGCAATGATTTCAGTAACATTTGCTGTAACCACTTTATATAATAGTTTTGCTTTGTTTATGCACTGCAACCAGCGAAAGTTACATCCATGGTGAGGATTTAAGAGATATCGGATAGAAGCCTTCTTTAAGGGCACTTCTGAAACTTTACACAGGGACATCTGCTGCAGAGTGTTCCTCAACATGAGGAGTGATGCACAGTGCCGATAAGGGCTGATTTGTGTCCTTTCACAAAGGGAAACATTGTGTTTGTCTCACTGATCCAGGAAGGACTGGTCAATTGCACTGTGTCTGGTTCAAGGATCATGGGGAGTGTTGTCTGAACCTACTCTGTGTGTCTCACAGACATCAGGGAGAGCAGACTGACCTCACTGTGTCTTTGTCACGGACCCAGGGAATCTGGATTGTTCATTTCTGATCCCAGAATGCATCAATCCATCTCATCATTTCATACATTTCACAAATCGAGCAAAAGGGTATCTTACCATGTTCTTTAAACTTAGTCTGGGTCACTGCATTTTTACACATGTTTGAACAGCAACCCAGGAGCTGGAGAATGAATCCTATATGATTAGATTAGATTAGACTTACAGTGTGGAAACAGGCCCTTCGGCCCAACAAGTCCACACCAACCCGCCAAAGCGAAGCCCACCCATACCCCTACATTTACCCCTACCTAACACTACAGGCAATTTAGCATGGCCAATTCACCTGACCCACACATTTTTGGACTGTAGGAGGAAACCGGAGCACCCGGAGGAAACCCACGCATACACGGGGAGAACGTGCAAACTCCACACAGTCAGTCGCCTGAGTCGGGAATTGAACCCGGGTCTCAGGCGCTGTGAGGCAGCAGTTCTAACCACTGTGCCACCGTGCCGCCCACTATCTTGTGAAAAGTAATGTAAATATACAGCCTTATAACCCAAACGATACATGTGTCTCCACATAGAATGAACCAGAAACATTGACCATAACAGGATGAAATTCCCTGAGATAACAAACATTAAAATGATGGATTTCCTTCAGCTCGCCAAGTGTCGGTCCTTGGAATGTTGCCCCCTGCTGTCAGACTGGAGTCTCCCGCGGGCTCAGCTGACCACTAAAACGTACCTCCCAGTGAAAGCATTGAGCAGCAGGATCAGAACATATGGGAGTGCTGGGGTCAGAATATAGTGAATCAGCTCAATCGATCCCCAGATGGGAGAAAGTATAACATATTCTTTTGCCAAACAAAACCAAGGCTTGTTCCTCAGCCAATACCGAGGTGTTAACATAAAATACCAGGAAGTATTCTTCAAACAGCTGAGCACAGTTACTGTTCCCAGAACCACGGCTGCTGTTTTCTCAGTGCAATAGTTGCCTTTCATCTTTTGACAACAAATGGCCACAAATTGATCAAAGGTGAAAGCGACAGTGAACCAGACAGAGCAGTCCATAGCTGCAAAAACCAGGGTGGTGTGGATGTTACACACGGGGATGGTCCACAGAAACATAAATTCAATTCTGTATGTAATGGGAATGTGTCTCAATATCAGATCAATGATCATGAGCAGTCAACTGCTGCCATGGCCACCAGGTAGAGAGTGATACATTTAGAAAAATCACACTTTTTCTGTGACAGAATCACTATTGTCACTGTGTTAACTATGAAAAAGGAAAATAAACATGAACATGTTCTGTTCGGCTGAGCTCAAAGTTATACTTTCTTACAGTTAAAGTTAATTTAACGGAGTGATTGGGATATCCGAATGTTTACAGCATCTGATAAAAACATTAGTAAGGGACATAAAGAAACATTGGATGCATTGAACGGCTATGTTGTGCCTGTCTCTTGAATAAGTATAAATAAGGCATTGAAAGGAATAGATGAATTCAAAACAATAATCACTAAGAATGGTTACTCAGAAAATTACTAGAAACAAAAGCTGACATATCCCGGGTTCTGCATCCCATCATTTTCAAAGGAATGTTGGATGTGATAACAGATGCACTGGTATTAACATTTCCAAAAATCGTGAGAAGCTGGTGAGAATGGAGAGCAGCTACTTTGTCAATCACAGCCTGGATTTCTTCATGCTTGCTGCTGATTGGCTCCTCAGTGAGCCTATCAGTGACAAATGCAGGAAAGAAGCAATTTGTGATTGGAGGTTGGAGACAGGGGCAGCATGTAGCTTCGTAACTGCTGCCAGTGAGAGTCTCCCTGGGGGAAGGTGGGCTGAGGAGAGACAGCCAGAGGGAGGAGCCAAGCCAGCCATTGCTGGCTGATCCAGGAGTGTTGTAGGGGCAAGAGGGAAGCTGCAAGGAGACTGGGAGGAGATAAGGAAATCATGAGGGGATTGGGATGTTTTGGGGAGGACACAAAAAAACTGAGGGAAGATTTTTGTGTCACAATGAGGCTGAGGGGATATGGGACACCAATGGGATGGGCAACATGGAGAGGCCACAAGAGAATAGGTGAGACAGGAAGGACAGGGATGGAAAAGAGCAACAGATGCTGCAAGAGAGTGGGAGGGAAAGATAGAGTGCACTTGGGGTGAGCGGGAAAGAGAGAGAGAGAGAGAGAGAAAGAAAGAAAGAGAGAGAGGGGGAAATCTACAAGAGGGAGGCAGAGACAAAGGGAGGCTGCAAGTAAAGTGGGAGACAGGTATACATTGCTAACAACAGAGACGGTTTCAAACCTGTTAACCTCAGCTAACATCAAGGTGGAAAACATGAAATCATTGAGGTAATTAATTACATGCAAATGAATGTGGTATTTCAAGTCAATGGCCACGTATGCTCAGTGGCTACATTATGGGGAAGATTTTAGTGGATGCTATTATCATGTACATCATGAAAGTTGCTAAATTTAAATCTGAAATTGACTTCTAAGATTTTTATTTGATTAGTAAACAAATAAATATTTATTGGCGATACTAATGACTATGAAACTTGAAGGGGTTCAGAAAAGGTTTACAAGGATTTTGCTAGGATTGGCGGGTTTGCGCTATAGGGAGAGTTTGAATTGGCTGGGAATGATTTTACTGGAGCACTGGAGGCTGAGGGGTGATCTCATTGAGATTTATATAATCATGAGGGGCACAGATAGGGTGAACAGGTAAGTCTTTTCCTGGGGTGAGGGAACCCAGAATTGGATAGCATAGGTTTTGGGTGAGAGGGGATAAAGTTAAAAGACACATGAGGGTCAACCGTTTCCATACAGAGAGTCATGCATGTATGGATTGAGCTGCAGGAGGAAGTGGTGGACGGTGATACAATTACAATATTGAAAAAAAACATCTGGACTGGTATCTGGCAAGGCCAAGCAAGTGAGACAACATCAGAGGAGCAGGAAAGGTAACGCTTCATCAGGACTTTCCTGCTCCCCTGATGCTGTTGGACCTGCTAGGCATTTCCAGCTCCACATTTTATTGAAATAAGTATGTATTCACTCACATATCAGTTAAAAACAAGGTATCAACAATGAGGTGAAGAAATATTCCAACTTTGTTAATATGTGTGGAATCAAATGAACAGTCACTTCTCCAGTCTTTGGGCAGCATGCTGATTTTGATAGGCTTTTGTGTCGAGTGCAGTATATCTCAGTGACACTGGGGGAAAAATGCTAACTTATGCCTATGATGTTGTACCAATTTCGTTCATGTATCCACCCTGAAAATTAATCTTTCTCGGGAAGTTGTGGTTTTATTGTGGGTTATTAATGGTATTGATACGTTCCTCGAATTATGTTTGTGAATGCAAATATCCAACACAGCAAGACATACACAGAATTGAACAGAACATGTTGACTGCATCACTCAATAAAGGAGTTAGTGAGAATGTAAGGGTAAGCCTTCAAACCAAAAGGTAACACTCAAGAGGAGCTGTCAAAAATAAATACTTTGTCCTTTGAGACACACATCTCTCTGATATGGACCAAAGTAATGGACCTTCATAGAGACCTTGAAGGTATTCTTCATTCAAAGCAGAAACACTGCCCCCATGTTAACATGAGTTATACTGCTTTCTCAAATAAAAAAAAACAACTTTTACACAATTTGACTAAAAGGCACTTTGAGGCATTTCCACTCAAGAGCAAAAGTGAAATGGAGCATTCCTGAAGAAGGGCTTATGCCAGAAACATCGATTCTCCTGCTCCTCGGATTCTGCCTGGCCTGCTGCGTTTTTCTAGCACCACATTTTTCAACAATGCAAGGATTGTAACCCTGTACATGGACAAGAGCAACTGCAGAGATTGCCATAACTGTCGAGGTGTCTCCCTGCTCAGCCTCCCTGCATTGGAAAAGGATTTCCCCATGTGGCCTTGTCAGGCTCAGACATCTGCCCCCAATTCCCAATGTGGTTTCAGAACTCCAAGCTCGAAAATCTTGGTTCCTGTTCAGTATCGCAGCTGCAGGAGAAATACATCAACAAAGGAGGCCAAAAAGACAGTGCAGGGAGACTATACCGGCATTTGAAGAGTGATTAAATAATCAGACCAAGGATTTGTTGCAGAAAGTTTGTGTTTGATAACTTTTTGAGGTGGTAACCTGGTGTGCTGATGAAGGCAATGCATTTGATGTGGTCTACACGGACTTCAGCAAGGCTTTTGGTAAAGTTCCTCATGCAGATTGGTCAAGACAGTAAGAGCCAATGGGATCCCAGGTAAAATGACATGCTGGATGTAAAACTGGCTGAGAGGCAGGAGGGAGAGGGGAATGGTTGAGGGATGTTTCTGTGGCAGGAAGTCTGTTTCCTGTGGGGTTTCACAGCACTTGGTGCTGGCAACTTGCATTTGTTGTGTAGGTGAATGATTTAGACTTACATTCAAGGGAATATGATAAAGAAGTTCACAGATGGCATGAGACTCTGAAGAGTGGTAAACACTGAGGACGGTATCTGTAACCTGCAGGAGGATATCAATGGACTGGTCAGCTGGGCAGAGCAGGGACAACAGAAACTGAAACTGGAAAAGCATGCACTTCCCTTTGAGGAGGGGCTTATAAGGCAAGGGATTACTCTGTGAATGATAGGGCCCTGGAAAAGACTGAAAATAGGAGGGACCTCGGATGCATTTCCACAGATCCCTGATGGTAGCAGGTCAGTTCAATAATGTGGTCAAGGAGGCATTTGGGATATTTGTCTTTTATTAGCTGAGGCATGGAATAAAAGAGTTCAGGGGGTTGTGCTGAAACTGTATAAAGCAATGGTTTGGCCACAACTGGAGCCTTGTCTGCAGTTCTGGTCACCACATTGTAGGAAAAATGTGATTGCACTGGAGAGGAAACAAGGGAGATTCACCAGGATGTTGTCTGGGCTGGAGGGTCTGAGCAATGAGGAAAGTCTGGAAATACTGTGGGTGTTTACCTTGGAGTAGTACGGATTGAGATGGGACCTGATAGAGTCGTACAAGATTATGAGGACTGGAGATAGGAGTCAATAAACAGGAGGCAGAGAAGTCAACCTGAGCAATAGAGGCAAAGAGGAGAGTTGAGGATTTTTTTTCCCAGAAGAAGATGGGAGTCTGGAAGGCACAGTCTGAAAAGGTATTGAGTTAAAATGGTTTTAACCCTTAATCAATCATTAAATATTCACTTCTGTTTCCATAGCCTCCAGAGGTACAGGCCAAGAGCTGTAACATGGGATCAGTGTTGTCAGACCTTTGTTGACCAGCCACCTTCAGCGCTGCTTAAGGCGATGGGTCTATATTGACATCACCAGTTTTACCGAGGGATTCGATCTCGTGAGCATCCCTGCCGAGTCAACCACACTTGTGGAGGGGGTACATATGGGGGAATGCAGAGTCATCACAACTACCACCTTAACCAATTTCAGAACAATAGTCAGTTCAACAATTCCATCGACACAGCAGTTACTCATGAAATGATGCAACAGATTGGAAGGAAAGGGACAGTGTGAAGGAATTGGAGATGATCTTTGAATTTTGTCAGAGCATTAAGTGATGAATTTGATGTTTACATCTTTGGGCTTTTTGCTAAAGACAGGATTTACAGTAAAATACTGTAACATCTGTAAACTGAGAAAGGTACTTCTTCTGGAATCGGGGTGCAATGAAATGTACAGCCCACCAGTTCTCTCTGACCTGGTGCTCTGTGACCAGTACTAGGCAGCACACTTTCATAAGAACGTGGAAACTTTGCAATGGGTATCAAGACATTTTAACCAGTGTGGGTTCCAGCATTAAGGGATTGCAGATACATGGATAAACTGGGGAAATCGGAGTTATTCTCATGTGAGAAACCTACAGAATGCTTAGAAAGATAGACAAGATAGATACAGGAAGATGTCGGTCAGGGAAACGAGAGATAAGTAAGTTTAAGAAAAATAAACTTTCCATTTATGATTGAGATGATGTGGAAGCTCAGCCTATGAGTCTATCTAAAGTAGTGGCTGATATATTTTTGAGCATCAATCACATAAAGAGTTAGGAGGATAGTCTGTAAAAGGCATTGAAGTGTCCAGTCAGTCAGGATTGAATTAAATGGCGGAGAAGACTTGATGGGCTGAATGGCATCCTCCAGTTTCTACGTTCGTAAAGACCTGTAAAGGCAATAATCAGAGCACACAGATTTAATATGATTGGCAAAAGAAGCAGAGGGTGACGTGAACATATTTGTTCCACACAATGAGTGATTCGGACTTGGAATACACAGTCTAATAGAGTGACACATATTAATTCAATAGTAGATTATAAATATGGAACTGGTGAAATATGTGACTCAGAAAACATTAAAGTATATGGGGAAACAGAGTGTGAGGGAGAGAAGACTGGGTCTAAGACCAGTGTTATAAATTCAAGTATGGATAGATCTGAGAGCATGAAAGTGAATAAGGAAATGAGGTTCAGGGAGGACACAATAGTGGTAGATATTGAAGGATGTAATACAGATTATGCACAATAAATACATTCAAAATGAGAAAGGGAAATTTCCAAATGCCGCACCCACCATCCGTGTTAAAAATGGTGTCAAACTTCAATAAAAACGAGATAATTGTGAAACATTGGCTGATAGGTCAGGAACAGAAAATAAAAGTCAGCACAGAATGGCTAAAAGATTAACAAGGAGTGAACAATTAGAGTACAAGAGAAACCTAGCGAGTAATACAGGGATAAGAACAAGGTAGGCGACAGTGAGAGGCATTTATCAACATTGCTCGTTATCACCCTCATTAACGCCAAATCTCACCTCATTAATATGCAGATTCCCATTCTACCACCAACTGGATAGAAACTAGACACTGAGAATTCCCAATGTGGAAGTCAGACTGGGAACCTGGTGACTCCAGCTCACTGCTTGTTCCTCCAGCCCTCCAGCTTGGAACCCCGGCACCAACAGCTCAAGGTACAGTTTCTGGGTGGTGACCACACACAGCCCACATTCACAGACATTGGAATCCGACATGTGCCAGTCTCACCACACACCATCCTGGCACATCTCCGAGCCACTCGTAGGGCACTGCCAAGGAGTCCACTCCTATGGAATGACGGCTGGGGAACATAATAGTGGGAATCAGAGTTGGGAAGCTGAGGAATGATGATACTGCAGGGAGACAACTCACTATGTAAGGGGGAGGGATTTAGTGAGAGTCAACAACAGTCTGGATACACTCTGAGGATGAGAGAACTGAGGTGAAAAAGGTACTCCCAGACTTGGCATATTGATCCTATGGGACTGGGGTGAGGACTGGAGGGTATGTCGATGCAGATGGATTGGGCAGAGACTTGTGGAGGTGTGAAATCTGAGAGCTTACCAGGGTGGGGGGTGCTAGCAGGAAGGGGCATTTTATCCTTGAGGGTTCCCCTGCGTGCAGAGGAGGAGGCTGGAACTCAGTGTCTGAGGGAAGCCTGCTCTTGCCTTCTATCCTTCTGTGACTCAGAAATGAAGATGACTGCACCTGAACATGAGGCCAGCAGGGTAAGTGTTTGGATGTGCAGCCTCGGGTGGGGGTGGGGTATCTGCAAGTCTGTGCAATGGGAGGCCCCTTCAAGGGACACGGTCACTCAGCACACACCCAGACACTGAAGGGCAGACCCTTTAATATTGTACATTGCAGCTCATTCCCCAAACAGCTCAGACCATTTGTTATCATACAGATTTACAGCATGGAAACAGGCCCTTCAGTCCGACTTGTCCATGCTACCCTGTTTGTACAATTAAACTTGTCCAGTTTGTGTATGTTTAGTCCATATCCCTCCATACCTGTCCCAACAATGTAACTGTCTAAATGTTTCTTAAATGACAAAGTTATACTCACTTGCACCACTACCTCTGGGAACCCATTCCAGACACTCACCACCTTCTGTGTGAAAAGGTTGCCCCTCTGGACCTATTTGTGTCTCTCCCCTCTCAGCCTAAACCTGTGACCTCTAGCTGTAGACTCCCCGAACATGGGGAAAGGCTGTTGGCTATCTCCTTTATCTCTACCTCTCATGATTTTATAGTCATCTATTTGGGTTTGAATACAGTTGACTGGAATGCCCTCCCCAGGGCGATCGGAAACATCAGGGTGTGTAACAGACATGGGGATGCCTTACACCCTTTTTGAAAGGCACTATGTACACTCAGCATGTCCAGGAATGGATGCCATTGACATGCCAATGCCTTGTTGGATCAGGGTGATCGAGCCCTAATCAATCTATTGGAGGACATTGAAGACCCTCCCAAAAGGGCATGAACAACTACAGGGTGTACGAATTGCTCAAGGCAGCGGTAACTTGAAACTAACCACCGAGAAGAGAAGACTCCCCTGATGCCAGCAAGACAGAAGACCAGGTAATGATCGCCACGTGGATCAAGGTGAAGATTTAGTGTGGTGGTGTATGATCATCCAGAGTTATGGTAAAGCACAAAACAGAGTTATAGGGTCAATTGTTAGTTGATACTGTATTTTGCTATTTTAATATTTATTGTTTTAAATAAACAAACATTACCCTTTATTATCATTGAGTCTTGTTGCAGTTTCTTTGCTTGGTATAAGAGTCGAAACACACTGCGTGGCAGGCACAACACAACCATCCTTTTCTATGGAACCACTTCAATATCTCCAGAGAATTGAAAGATTATGGTGAATGCATCTATCTTTCCTTCTCTCAGTACCTCATGTACATGCAGTTCAAGGTACAAGTCCTACTGGGGGAATAGTGTATTGGATTGAAAAGGATTAATTGAACCTGTTTGTTTATTGACTGGAAGTAATGTCAAACTCCATGGACCACAATTGTGTCCCAGCACAGTTTCCTTCTTCTATTTATCACAAATTCCTTACAATGTACAAAATTATAGTATCAGTGACAGCATCACATTCCAACATCACCCCCAGCACAAACTGGGACCGGCAGCTCCAGAGACTGGGAAATCAGGAGACAAAAGATTCTAAGCTGAAAACGATAGATTGGAATTTTACAACTCAATGATACAGACACATTGGGGTCAGTCAGCCCTACCGAACATGTGTGATACAGATACATTCGGGACAATCTGCCCTCTCTAGGGTCTGTCACAAAAACTCAGTGAGGTTGGTCTGCTCTCCATGGGATACATGTGAACACACTAATGTGAAGGAGGAGGAGGTCAGTTAGCCGTTAGAGCCTGATCTGTGATTTGATCGGTTCATGGTTTATCTTGCTCCAACTTAATGCTCTTTTCCATATAATTTCCAAACCCATTCACTCTCTTGTTAGTAAAGAGTTCATGTAAGTCTTCCATACAAGTCATTAATCAGCCTCCCTCCATTGTTATCTGGAAGAGCATTCCACATACGATGTGAACAAACAAATATGAATGAGGAGTAGGTCATTTAGCCCCTTCATTCTAATCTGCCATTTCATAAGGTTATGGTTGATCTGGCTACAGCCTTAATACTCTTTCACACCTACTTTCTATCCCCATTGACTCCCTTGTTAGTGAGGAAGCTATATAACTCTTCCATACAAGTCATCAATGAGCCTGCCTCCATTGTTATCTGGAAGATTCTTCCACAAAGTGGGAGGATTGTGGGCGGCATGGTGGCACAGTGGTTAGTACTGCTGTCTCACAGCGCCTGAGACCTGGGTTCAATTCCCGACTCAGGACACTGACTGTGTGGAGTTTGCACGTTCTCCCCGTGTCTGCGTGGGTTTCCTTCGGGTGCTCCGGTTTCCTCCCACAGTCCAAAGATGTGCAGGTCAGGTGAATTGGCCATGCTAAATTGTCCGTAGTGTTAGGTAGGCGTATGGGTTGGTTGCGCTTCGGCGGGTCGGTGTGGACTTGTTGGGCCGAAGGGCCTGTTTCCACACTGTAAGTAATCTAATCTAATCTAAAAAAGTATTGTACAGTGAGGCCAATCACATGCTCTATGTGCTGCCATTGTCACTTTTAACAGGGAACTTACAGAATTTAGATGAGTTCAATGTGTTTGAAGTCAACTAATTAAAAGACTCTTGGACTATTCGCTTCAAAATGTGATGTTCAAGTGTTTCAGGTTCAGCAGAAATATTCATGAGGCAAGACTGGCACTTGGAAATAATGAATAATATCTGATTGTATTAAGTTTTATGAAGTAAAGCTGACTCATGTGACAACAAAACTCGATTGAAAGAACAAGCAAGAGACACAAATGATATAAGACCATTAGACAGAGGAGCAGAAATTAGGCCATTCAGCCCAATGAGTCTGCTCTGCCATTCAATCATGGCTGATACATTTCTCAAACCCATTCTCCCACGTTTTCACCATACCTCTTGATGCCCTTGATACTCAAGAACCTGTCTATTTCAGTCTTAAATATACTCAATGACCAGGTCTCCACAGCCTTCTGTCCCAATGAATTCCATAGATTCACCACTCTCTGTCAAAAGAGGTTTCTCCTTATCTCTATTCTAAAAGGTCTTCCCTTTACTCTAAGGTTGTGCCCTCAGGTCCTAGTCTCAGGTACCCAATGGAAACATCTTCCCAAAATCCACTCAGTCCATACCATTCAGTATTCTGTATGTTTCCCTTTGATCCCTCCTCATCATTCTAAACTCCATCAAGTACAGGCACAGACTCCTCAAACATTCCTCATATGTTAAACTTTTCATTCCTGGGTCATTATTGTGAACAACCTCTGAATATGCTCCAGGGCCAGTACATCCTTCTTGAATGTGGGGCCCAAAACTGCACACAGTACTCTGAATGTGGTCTGACCAGAGCCTCAGAAATACATACCTGTTTTTACATTCAAGTCCACTCAAGATAAACACCATAATTTCATTTCCCTTTCCAGCTACTGATTCAACCTGAACTCATCATTTAGAAAATAGTCTGTGCCTCTTCGCAGTCACGGGAAGAATGTGCAATTTTCACACAGACATTGCCCGAGGTGGTTGTTGAACCCGGGTCCCTGGCGCTGTGAGGCAGTAGTTACCATGTCACCCAGAGGAGGCCCATCTCACATTTGTCCAGTCCCAGATCCCGCGACTACTCCAACCCGAGGAGGCCCTGCCCAACTGGGCCGGACTCACTCACGTCCAGGAGCAGCAGATTCGCTTCACCAACAGCCAGAAACATCCAGAAAACTGCTGGCCTCAAGATGATGCTGAAGCAATGCAGTTTCAAGACACCCCCTTCCCAGCATACTGCTCACAAATGGCCAGGCTCTCAAAATCAAAATGGATGAACTCATTTCCAGACTTACCTACCTGAGGGAACACAGAGACTGTTGCATGCTCTGTTTCACTGAGACTTGGCTCACCCCTGCCATTCCTGACTGCTCGCTCCAAGCTGATGGGTTTGCCAAACACCACATAGACCACTTAGCATCCTCGGGGAAGGTGAAGGGCGGTGCGATCTACTTCCTCATCAATGCCCCCTGGTGCTCGGATGTAGCGACCCTGATAGACCATTGTTCCCCCAAACCTAGAATACCGCACAGTGAAATGGCATCCCTACTACTTTCCATGAGAGTTCACCTCCGCAGCAATCTACATACCACCCCTTTCAAAGTGCTCAGCGAAAATATATTCCAGTGAAAAGGAAGGACTGTAAGAAAAAGGGTAATCTGCCCTGGGTGTGTAAGGAAATAAGGGAGGCTATCAACTTGAAAGAGGAATCGTACAAAGTGGCCAAGAATAGCAGGAAACTAGAAGATTGGGAAAACGTTAAGCATCGGTAGAAAACCACAAAAAGAGCAATAAAGAAAAGTAAGATAGAACACGAGAAAAACAATTCTTGCAGAATATAAGGACAGGTCAAAAAAGTTTCTCTGAAAATATAAAATGAAGAAGAGTGGCTGAAGTAAAAGTTGGTCCTTTCGAGGATGAGAAGGGTCATTTAGTTATGGGATGACCGAGACATTGAACAGGTATTTTGTCTCCTGCTTCACAGTGCAGGACCCTGATAACATGCCAGTAATTCACAAAGAGATGAAGGGAGGTGAGGACCTGGGAACAATCATTGTTATGGAAGAGCTGGTTTTGGATAAGCTACTGGAGCTAAGGATCGGTAAGTCTACTGGCCCTGATGGAATGCATCCCAGGGTACTAAACGAAATGACAGGAAAATAGCACGTGTACTGGTGGTAATTTTTAAAATTTGCTGGACTCTGGGTCAGTCCCAGCAGATTGGAAAACAGCAAATGTAACACCACTGCTTAAAAAGGGAGATAAACAAAAGATGGGGAATTATAGATTGATTAGCTAAACCTCTGAAGGGGGGAAGATTCTTGACTCTATTGCCAAGGAAGAAGTAGTGGCATATCTCGATAGAACTTGTCTCATGGGACAGACGCAGCATGGATTCATGAAGGGCAGGTCACGCTTGATAAATCTTTTGCAATTTTATGAAGACATTTCAAGCAAGGTGGACAATGTGGACCCAGTGGATGTGGTGTACCTAGATTTCCAAAAGGCCTTCAACAAGGGACTGCACAAAAGGCTGCAGCATAAGCTAAAGATTCATGGTGTTATGGGTAAAGCATTAGGATGGATAGAAGATTGGTTGATGAACAGGAAGCAAAGATTGGGGATAAATGAGTGCTTTTCTGGCCGATAACTAAGATGAGTGGCAGAATGAAGTGTGCAGAGGACTGTGAAAGTTTACACAGGAACATAGATATACTGGGTGAGTGGGCTGAGTGAGTGGGCAAAGATCTGCCATATCGAATACAATGTTGATAAATGTGAAGTCATCCATTTTGGTTGGACTAACAGTAAAACAGATTATTACTTGAATGGTAAAAAGTTGCAGCATGCTGCTATGCAGAGGGACCTAGGTGCCCTTGTGCATGAATCACAGAGGGTTGGTCTGCAGGTGCAACAGGTAATTAGGAAGGCAAATGGAATTTTGTCCTTTATTGCTAAAGGGGTTCAGTTTAAAAGCAGAGAGGTAATGTTGCAGCTGTACAAGGTGCTAGTGAGGCCACACCTGGAGCACTGTGTGTGGTTTTGGTCTCCTTACTTGAGAAACGATAGACTGGCAGTGGAGAGGGTGCAGAGGGGGTTCCTAGAGAAGATTAGGTTGATTCCAGGTTTGAGGGGGTTGGTTTATGAGGAAATACTGAGTGGATTAGAATTATATTCAGTGGGATTCATAAGAATAAGGGGGGTGAGGTTCTTATGGAAAAATATAAAATTATGAAGGAACTAGATAAGATAGAAGTCAAAATGATTTTTTCACTGGAGGGTGAAACTAGGATGAGGGGACATGGCCTCAAGATTTGAGGGAGCAGATTCAGGACTAAGTTGAGAATGAACGTCTTCACCCAGAGGATTGGTAATCCATGGAATTCCTTGCTCAGGGAAGCAGTTGACGTTCAGTAAACGTTTTTAAACAAAGATCGATATTTTTGAAAAAGAAAGGAATTAAAGGACACGGTGAGAGGACGGGTAAGTGGAGCTGAGGCCATGAAAAGACCTGCCATGATCTTATTGAACGGTGGAGCAGGCTTGAACGGGCAGACAACCTACTCCTGCTCCTCGTTCTTATGTCTTTGTTATTGGCTGGAGGAACAGCAATTATTCCTCTCACATTTTTGAGGAGGTGTCCATTGTATATAACTATCCATCTCTTTGGAACCACTTCAGTATCTCCAGAGAAATGAAATATTATGCTCAATGCCTCGATCTGTCCTCTCAGTAACTCACAAACATGCAGTCCAAGGTGGGTACAAGTCCTATTCCACTGGATAGTACTTTACTGGATTGAAACGAATGAACTGACCCTGTTTGTTTTGTGATTATATGAAGCTATAGTATCAGTGACAGCATCACCTCCAGCATCACCTCCAGCACTAACAGGGACCGGCAGCTCCAGAGACTGGGAGCTCGGGAGAAGAAAGATTTGAATCAATGGATTGGAATGTTACAACCATGGGTTGGAATCTGAATACAGAAGATCGGAATTTTACAACAATGGACAGGAGTTTCTCAGCAACAATTGATTATATTTCTGCAAATTACCACTTGATGTCATTAACAAATCGGATCCGTTATATACTCTTGGTTATTCAATGTATTTACTACCCTATCCTTGTTATTATTGGTGTTCCTGGTAAGTCTCTAGCCCTGCTATTAGCTCTATAAGTCATGACTAACTGCATCGCTTTTCCTGCTGGTTACTTTGTTCTCCTTGTTGCTGTTGCTGTTGTTCCTGCTGGGGATATGCCCACTCGTTAGATCTGTAAATCATGTTTCACTCTATTAATGTTCTTGTCATTCATCCTTATCCATTGACTCTCACCCCATCCTTGGCCAAGTCATGAGGATCAGTGACATTGTTCAGAATCTTACCAATCCGTTTAGAGTCAAAGAGTTAGAGAAATGTACAGCAGGGAAACAGACCCTTTAGTCCAACTTGTCCATGGGACCAGATATCCCAACCTAATCTAGTCCCATATCCTTTAAAACTCTTCATATTCATATACCCATCCAAATGTTGTAATTGTACAACAGCCTCCACCCCTTCCTCTGGCAGCTCATTCCACACACGTCCCACCCTCTGTGTGAAACAGTTGCCCCTCAGGTTCCTTTTAAACGTTTTCCCTCTCACCCTAAAATGCTGCCATCCAGTTCTGGACTCGCCTGCACCAGGTAAAAGACCTTGTCTTTTTACCTTCTCCATTCCGCTCATGATTTTATAAATCCCTCAGTCTCCAACACTGCAGGGAAAACAACCTCACTCTATTCAGGCCCTCCTTGTCGCTCAAATTCTCCAACCCTGGCAACATCCTTGTAACCTTTCTCTGAACCCTTTCAGGTTTCACAATGTCATTCCAATAGAAGTGATTTGAACCCAAGTTTTGTCAACCTCATGCTCTTTCCTGGCACTGATTTCTGTGGCCACCGTTTCCACAATGTGTCTCATCACAAGGAGCTTTTCAGTCAACTCACCTTCTCAGTTCTGCATCCTGACCAACATATCCGAGCACGCCACCCACGGTCCCCCATTCCTGCTACATCAGGAGTAAACAAGTATGCTCTGTCAAGACTGGCAGCCAATAAATCAGAGTTATAGGTAAACTGGGGACTTTCAGAATGTGCCTTGCATTGTTTCTCAAAGCTGTTGCTCAATTATGATTAACTTACCTGGAATAATGCCTGTTCTTGGACTTGTTATTGGTTTCACTGCTTGTGCGCCAATCCATTCCCATGCCCCAAGTGACCCACAATGCCTCTTTTGTTCAAACTGCTCAGTGCGTCCAAACCAATGACAGACAAAATCCAAAACCAGGCAAGGATCTCGGTGCCATGCCTGTTGGTGATGAGAGAGTGTTCCTGTATTTGTACTGGAGAAGATCAACTCCAAAACAAGTTTATTCAATGACCTGCTCAACCCCACCTGCCATACTCCTTCCTCCACACCATCCCCATGTAGTTAACCACACCAATGAGTCAGCACAGTTAATGGGAGGGCCATGGGGAGAGTTGTCGAACATCGAAACCAAGGGGTGCAGGCACATAGCACCATGAGAGTGGCATCACAGGTAGACAGAGTGGTGAAGAAGGTATTTGGCAACCCTGACCAAAGCCAGAGGGTACAGATTTAAGGTGAGAAAGAAAGGATTTGAACGGGGCCTGAGGGGCAACTTTATCACACAACGTGTGGTGTTTCTATGGAAAGAGCAACCAGAAGAAGTGTTAGTGTTTGGGACAATGACAACATTTAAAGTGATGTTGAACAGGTATATGGATAGGACAGGTTCAGAGGGATATGGTACAAATACAAGCAAATAGAAATAACTCAGTTCAGGAAACATGGTTGGCATGGACCAGTTGGACAGAAAGGTCTGTTTGTGTGCTCTATGACTCTATGACTCTATAGCCCAGAGCTGAGACACGTGGCAGGAGGATTTGCAGGAGAGAACATCAACCAGAAACCAATCCCTCATTATACACTGCACTACATACCCAATCGCTTTCACCTTCCATGAGCAACAGTGGCTGTTTTACACTGTTTCCAGCCTGGCTAAGCCCTATGTGCGGATACCAACATCAGTGAGAGTGCAGAGACTATATGAGGCTAGAGCTATAGTACAGTCCAAACAATACCTCAGAGTGGACAAGGGTGTTCGCTGTCTAAACCTGATGGTGGGCTTACAGACCTTGGTCTAGTCACGAACAAAGCTACTGCTGGGCTCTTTGACTCTGTGTGCGCCCAGATAATATATATTCTTCTGTACAAGATGCATTACCTCACACATTTGCCATGCATCTGCTCATTTCGTTGCCTGTCAATGCAACCTGATTTCCTGTACAATTTTCCTCACTTATTTCCATGGATCATGTCAGTAAAGTTTGAAATGTTGCCCTATAATGCAGAGTTAGAACTATGAGTATATCTCACCAGTCCCAGTGGAACAAGACGGGGTCACTGATGTTTATAAGCCTCCAGTCTTTAAAATATCTGTTCAACATAACGCTGATTAAAGTCCATCAGAACATTGTTACAATCCTCAACGATATGGACTAATCTACTTTTTTTCATTCAATATGATTCTGTTAGTTTATTTACTTCTCAATCTACTGGGGAAACCCATGTTTCATCCTCAGGTGTTCCTTTTGCTCCAAACCTGATGTACAACTTCCCTGATTTACAGTGAGGTGCCAATTGTGATTATGTTTAGATTGATTTTGCAGTGGACTGATTTCCAATCATAGCTTTGTTGTAATTGAATCCTCTATGTCCTGTTAGAGGTGAGGGCTTCTTTCAGCCAGTCCAACATTTAACTGCCCGTGTGGAATAAAATACGGCAGAATCTGTCAATCTGAAATAAAAGCACAAGTCTCAAAGTACTCAACAGATCGGGCAGCATCCATGGAGAGTGGGACAGTCAGGAATTCAGGTTAGAGACCTGGAGTCAGAACTGGGAGTGATCAGTGGTATTTATTTAAATTAAGCAGGGAAATGAGATGGCTGGGGAGAACGTGGAAAGGTCTGTACTTGAGTGGAAGACAGAAGAGATTAAATGTCAGAAAAAATTGTCATGAAAGACACAATGGTAAAGAGAGAAAAGATATATAACTTGAAGAATTATAAATGCAAAATCATCACTGTCACAGCAAAAGAATGGGTTCGAGTTTTTGATCTGAAGTTGTTGAACTCAATGTTAAATGTAAACATTGTCCCATTTTTTGGGAAAAATCTTTGATGATGATTTTGGATTTTCCTATTTATATTTTTTGCTCCTTTACTTGTCCTGGTACAATCCCATTTTGCATTTTGTTTTCATCCCTTCTCCCATCTAATGTCTCTTGTCTCCCGGGTCACCACAGATCTTTTCATTTGTTGTTCCTTCCTTTCCATGACTGGTTTAAATCCTGTTTCAGTACATTTCCAGTTCTGACAAAGGGTTATCAGCCTGAAATGTTAACTCTGTCACCCCACAGGCACTGCCAGAGCTGCTGAGAATTTCCTGCATTTCCTGTTTGCTTTCTATCTTATTTTTTCCTTCTTGTCATTACTGTAAAGATTTTAACCAGATTTAAACTGATATAACTTCTGACCTTTGATATCATGTCATTGCAAGCCATAGGTCAATTACAATAACACATCAAGTTGGCAGAGCGAATCAATAGGGACTTTCAGTTGGATTAGCTCCAAAACCACGAGAATATAATGAGTGTTTTCACAAGTTTCGCAGACTTGATTATATTTCCCACAATAAACACAACGTTGTGATACTGAGCAAAGGGAGTGGTCCGTTGTCACATTCACAATGGAACACCTGTCCTCAAGCTGCAGTCCTCAACCTTGTCCCTTAACTGCAGCCTATCGCTGCCTTTCCCTCAGGATATATGTTTCGTGTCTTACAGACCATTCCTTTATCTACAGTTTGCCACTTGGTTATGTGTTTTATTGAGTAAAGCTCTGTATCTACTCAACCAGTTGATTAATTTGTTACCTAACTGTCCTTCATGTGATAATACTCTGGTTTTGAAATCCATTTCCCCTTGCTGTTTATTCATTAAAATGACCAATTAGTGAGACTACGATGCACTTGCCCCTCTTCACGACTATTTTGTCTGTTCTAGTCTGCAGCTGTTACTGGGTTAATATGCAATCCATGTTCTATCAACATTGAAATAAAGGATATTTACATCCATTGAATTAATCTTTTCCATCATCTTACCACATCACATGACTTGTACAAAATTGTAACTCATGTTCAATCGAGCCTATCTATCACTTTTCTGGCTATATTACATATCGATGGAATTTTATACTGAACAATATGATCACTAAGTTGACAACGCCATAATAAAATGAATCCTGCACTGAGGAATAGAGACCTATACCAGTTTGAGATGTATTGCAAGTCTCGCCATTCACCACGGGGTTGAGAAATCATTCCCAGAATTGCATTGAGTCACTCAAAACAGTTCCTGAGATTTTGGATAAATTCTGTCAATATTAATGGAAAGTTAAAAAAAGATAAAACTAAAGTGAAATCCTGCAGATGCTGGAAATCTGAAATAAGAACAGAAAAGGCTGGGAGTGCTGACAGAATATCATCAACCTGAAATTCTAACTTACCTCTCCACACGTTTAGCCTGATCTAATAAAATAATAGAAGATTGCTTTAAATTTGGATCACTTGGTATCCTGTGATAGAGAGTATGTTGAGCTGATGGTTTCCATTTCCGACAAATAATACATTTTCAGGTCCCATTCCGAATAAGTAATTAACTTGATAGTTGATAAAGAAGGAAGGTTGGTCAGGTTGTATTGAGGCAATGAAATGGGATTAAATGGTTATTGAAATTGGATCAATGTGCAGGGTGATGGGGAAGAGCAAGTGGTTGTCACTCAGTCAAAACGTGTAGACAGCCCATGCAGATACGATGGGCTGAATGGCTTCCTTCTGATAACTGGTGATTATTAAACCTGATCTCCCTTTTCCTTTCCTGGGTGTGTAGTCCACATGGTGGATTGTGCTTCAGTAGAGGTTCTCCAGTGCTCACCAGGAGCTAACACAACAAATAGCTAAGGCACTGCATAAAGTAATGGTCCTGAAAAATACCTTGTCAGTGATAAATGGCTCCAATACTCATCATGCCCTGAGTTGAACCGGTCCAATGCAGTTACAAAACTGCCAACCACCTATTAATATAGGGATTTAAATGCATAAATCTCTCAGAGTAGAACAAATTAAATCCAGATAAAAACACTCCATTAGTCTCATTGGATTTAACAGCAACATAGTGGAAGGTGTCATCAAGAGTGCAACCGAGCTGCCCTCACTCAGCAATAACTTGTTCACTGGTATCCAGTTCTGCAGGGTTGCTCAGCACCAGACCTCATAACAACTATTATCCAAACAAGGACAAAAGAGCTGTATCCTGAGGTGAGTTGTGAGAGACTGCACTTGACATTAAAGCAGGAAGTGACCAAGTCTGACCTGTAGGAAACCTAAAATAATACTAAATAAGATGAAACTCTCATTGGTTGGAGTCATACCTGGCACGTTGGAGGATGGGTGTGGTTGTTGGAAGTCAGTCACCTCAGCTTCAGGACATCGCTGCAGGAGTTCCTCAGGGAAGTGTCCTCGGCCCACCTATCTTCAGCTGCTTCAGCATTTCCAATTCCTCCATCAGAAGGTCAGTATTCAGATGTTTGTTGATTGTTCCACAAAGTTTAATCCCTTCCTGCCTCGTCAGACACTGTCGAAGAGTGTGGTGCTGGAAAAGCACAGTCAGTCAGGCAGTAACCGAGGGGCGGGAGAATTGACGTTTCAGTTATAAGCCCTTCAACAGGAACGTCCACATTCCTGTTCCTCGGATGCTGCCAGACCAACTGTGTTTTTCCAGCACCACGCTCTGTGTCTCTGATATCCAGTATCTGCAGTCCTCCCTTTCTCCTTGTCAGACACTATGTCCATATGAAACAACATTTGATCAATATTCCGCCCTGAGCTGACAAGTGTCAGGTTTCTCCAAAAAGGGAAATTGTAACCATTTCTCTTCATATCAATGAGTTCTCCACGGTCAGCATCCTGGGGGAGGGGGTGAGGGGTTGAAATAGACCATAGACTGAGCTGGTCTAGTTATGTAATCACCAGTATTACAAGACCATGTCAGTAACTGGTGTTTCTATGATATATACTTCACCTTCTGATTCCCAAAGGTCTGCCCATTATCTATAAAGGGCAAGTCAGGACTGTGAATGAATACTCCGCATTTGTCTGGGTGAGCTCTGCTCCAACAACACTCTATAAACTTGAGTATAAAGTAGTGCCCTTAATAAGCACCACATCCACAAACATTGCTGGCTTCCACCATCAATGCACCCCAGCAGCAATGTGCGGCATATGGAAGATGTGTAAGAGCCCTTTGATAGAATTTTCCAAAGTAGCAACGTCTACCATCTCAACTCAATAGGCAATCAGCTGTACAAGGAAACTACCTCTGATTAGGTGTCAGACTATAACATAGACTGAGATACCCCTGTATTAATCATCCTTCATTGCATGATGATCAGGAGCAGGATATGTGTGATGATACCCACCATGATCACCAGGTACGAATGAAGGAGAACTGGGGCTGATTCTTCCAAACTAATTCTGAATGACTCTGTAAAGATGAAGAACAGGAAACTTGACATTTCCACCACCCCAATACAGGGTCACTGATCTCTGTTCCACTTCAGAAACTAAAGCATATCTCTCATGGTCTTTGTGATATTTCCTGCATTCCTTTGTTGACATTTCAATAACCCATCAGTGCAGTGTCAATCATCCCATCCTCTGTTATAAACTTCATTTCCTCATTTTCTGTTTCATCCCAAAAATGAGTTCACGATTAACATTTTATTTTATCCAGTAGCTTGCATGAACATAAGAATAAATCCCTCAATATATTTTTTTCAGAAAGATAGACACATACAGAATTCACACGATGTACTCTGTGTAATTGGTAACATTTTCAGAAGATGGATTAATTATTTTTCTGTTTTTTTCCTTCCCCACAGTAAACACCATGTTATGAGGAAAGTGTGGTCTGTCAAAATGTGTCACTCGATACCTGGTGGAGATGTTAGCAGATATACTGGCTATTATCCTTGATCCACTGTTGAGGCACATTCCAATTGTTTATAAGAGAGATTTACATTTCCTACAGGCCATCCCCATCTGTAATATCCACACTGTCTTCCTTTATGCAGCCACCGACTGTTCTGTCTGGTTTACTGTCACTTTTACCTTTGATCGATATGTGGCCATTTGCTGCCCAAATCTGCAAATTACATTTTGTACTGAGAAGACAGCAGCTGTGGTTCTGGGAACAGTGACGGTGCTGAGTGGTTTGAAGAACATTTTCTGGTACTTTATGTTCACATCTCAGTATTTGCTCAGGAATCAGCCCTGGTTTTGTTCAGTACCAACTGATATTCTGTCATCCCCAGTCTGGGGAGCAATCGAGTGCCTTCATTATATCCTGAACCCAGCAGTGCCATCTGTTCTGATTCTGCTGCACAATGCTTTAAGTGCACATTTTAATGGGTTTATCTGAGGGGATTTCATTCTGTTATGGTCAGTGTTTATGGCCTACTCTGTATGGAAATGCATGAGTCAAATGAGGTATCAGACCATACAGTTACATGATTTTGTACATGATAGTGGATTCAGTCCCCAGCTCCTAAGTTGCTGCACAAACACTTGTATGTATGTTGTGACCCAGACTAAGTTCAGGAAAAAGTTTAAGAGCATGGTAAAATACCCTTTTACTCGAATGGTGAAATTTATCAAATCATGAGGTGGTTTGAAGAATTCGGTTTCAGATTCTATGCAATCCATCTCCGTGGGGTCATTGATACAGACACAGTGAGGGGAATCTGTCCTCCACAATCTTTGTGATTCAGCCTGAGTATCTTCAGTTGGCAGTCCTGGTGATCTACTACAGACACAGAGTAAATGGTCTGTTGTCTCTGGGTCAATGATATAGACACTGTGCATTCAATCTGCTCTACCCAAAGTACGTCACACTAATACAGTGGGGACAATCTGCCCTCTCTTGGGTCTGTGACAAAGACACAGTGAGTTTGGTCTCTGCTCTCTCTGGGATACATGTGAACATACTGATATGAATGAGGACTGAGTAAGTTAGCCCTTGAGTCTGATCTCCCATTTGCTCAGTTCATGATTATCAGCCTTAATCCCCTTTTCCACCTGCTTTCAAACCCTAGTGACTCCCTTGTTAGTAAAGAGACCCATAACTCTTCCAAACAAGTCATCAATGAGCCTGCTCCCATTGTTATCTGGAAGATCCTTCCACAAACTATTGGACAGTGAGGTGAATCACATGTTGTATGTGCTGCTACAAATACTTTGTCAGTTTTAAAAGGGAGTTTATAGAGTTAACACAACTATGCAAGAGGCAAGACAGGGACTTTGAAATAGTAAACAATATCTGATCGTGTTAAGTTTCATTCAGTAACACTGACTTATCAGACAACAGAACTCTATTGAAAGAACATGCAAGGAACACAAATGTTATAAAACCATAAGACAGAGGAGCAGAAATTAGGCCATTGGGCCCATTGAGTCTGCTCTGCCATTTAATCATGGCTGATAGGTTTCTCAGCCCTATTCTCCCACTTTCTCCCTGCAACCCTTGATCCCCTTCATATTCAAGAACCTATCAATCTCAGTCTTAAATATGCTCGATGACCTGGCCTCCACCACTTTCTGTAACAATGGATTCCATAGATTCACCACTCTCTGGCTAAAGAAACTTCTCTTTATCTCCATTTTGAAAGGTCTTCCCTTTACTCTGAGGTTACGCCCTTCGGTCCTAGTCTCTCCTCCCATTGAAAACATCTTCCCAACATCTACTCTCTCCAGGCCATTCTGTATTCTGTATGTTTCAATTAAATGTCACCTCATCCTTCTAACCTCCATCAAATATAGATCCATAGTCCTCAAATGTTCCTCCTAGGGTAAGCTTTTCATTCCTGGTAATTTTCATTTCATTTCAATTACTCTGCCGTCTTGCGTGTTTTGCAATTCTTATGCACTTTATACCACTCTGTGTATGATTGTGTAGTTTGTGTTGTCCATGTAGCACCTTGGTCCTGGAGGAACTCTTCTTGTTTTTCCTGTATCGGTTGTATATGGTAGAAAAGACAAATAAAGCTACTCTTGACCCTTGACCCTTGACTCCTGAGACAATTCTCGTGAACCTTCTCTGAAGACACTCCAGGGACAGTAAATCATTCCTGAGATATGCGCCCCAAACTGCACACAATACTCCACCAGTGTTCTGACCAGAGCCTTATACAGCCTAATAGAGCCTCAGAGGCACATCCCTGCTTTAATATTATTGTCCTCTCAAGATAAATGTTACTACTTCACTTCCCTTCCTAAATACTGAATCAACCTGCAAGCTTACCTTCGTGAGAATCACACTTCAGAATTCTGAATTTTCTCCTTTAGAAAAGAGTCCATGCTTCTATTCTTCCTACCAAAGTACATGACCTTACGTTTTCCCACATTGTGCACCATCTGCAACTTCTTTGCCCACTCTCCTAAACTGTCCAAATCTTCCTGCAGCCTTCCTGCGTCTTTGATGCAGCCTCTCCCTCTACCTATCTTTGTATCATCTGGAAACTTAGCCAGAATGCCCTCAGTTCCTTCATTTAGATCATTAATGTATAAAGTGAAAAGTAGAGGTCGCAACACTGAGCCTTGCAGAATACCAGTTGTCACTAGCTGCCATCCTGAGAAGGACCCTTTCATTTCCACTCTCGGCTCCCTGCCAGACAGCCAGGCTTCCATCCATGCTAGCACCTTGCCTTCAACACCATGGGCCCTTACCTTACTCAGTAGCCTCCTGTGCAGCACATTGTCAATGTCCTTCTTGAAGTCCAGATAGATAGCATCCATTGTCTCTTCTTGATCTAACTGCTCCTTACCTCCTCAAACAGTTTGAGCAGATTTGATAATCCTAAGCAATGGATTCAAGGATCGCAATCACGAGTGAGGCTAGGCTGATCAGTCTGTCATTTCCCATCAGTTGTCTTACTCCCTTCTAAATATTTAATTTATTTTATATCTAATTGCATATTTAATCTTTTCATACTTATTTCTTTCTTGTTGCCCTCTGTTGGTCTTTGCATGCTTCCCAATCTTCTGGTTTCCCATTGCCTTTTACCACATTATATGCTTTCCTTTTTGATTTTATGCTATCCCTGTCTTCCCTAATCAGCCACGGTTCCCTCATCCTCCCTGTACCATGCTTCCTTTTCTCCGGGATGAATCTCTGCTGTGTCTTCTGAATTACTCCCAGAAACTCCTGCCATTGCTGTTCCACTATCTTTCCTGCTCGGCTCCTCTCCTTGTCAATTCTCTCCAGCTCCTCCCTCATGCCTCTGTGTTTGTCTTTGTTCAGTTGTAATACCGTTACCTCTGATGTTCTTTTCTCCCTCTCAAATAACAGTGTAAATTCAATCAAATTATGATCACAGCTTCCACAGTGTTCCTTCACCTGAGGCTCCCTTATCAAGTCTGCCTCATTGAACAACACGAAATCCACACAGCTCCACCACAAGCTGCTCCAAAAAGCCATCAGTAGACATTCCACCAATTCCTTTTCTTTTAACCCACTACTAACCTGATTTTCCCAGTCCACCTGCATATTGGAATCCCCCGTGATCACTGTAACTTTGCCCTTCTGACACAGCTTTTCTGTCTCCTTGTGTATCTTGCACCCCAGCTCCTGACTACTGTTTGGAGGTCTGTACATAACTCCAAACATGTTTCTTTTTTAATTTGTGGTTCCTCAGTTCTACCCACACCGATTCTACGTCATCTGACCTTACTTTGTTTCTTAATATTAATTTAATTTCATTTTTTACTACTGAGGCATCCCCGCTCCCTTGACCCACCTGGCTATTTTTTTTTGATAGGATGTACATCATTGAACATCCATCTCCCAATCCTGAACCCATTACAGCCAAGTCTCTGAGATCCCCACCTTGTCATACCTGTCAATTTTGATCTGCGTCACAATCTCATTTCCCTTATTCCTTATCCTGTGTGCATTCAGGCATGAGACCTTCAGTCCTGTACTAAGTATCGCTCTTCTCATTGTCATTCACTTGTCCAGTTATCCTCGTCATAAATACAAGACAGGCATCAAACTGGGTCTGAAACCTAACTCCTGGAAACAAAATCACTTCCGTCCTTGATACAAAACACCTCAAGTGCTCACATGGACAGAAGCCCCTGACTCCTGTCTTTGAAAGTTGATAAACCCAAAAGGGCATCCCTCTGATTGAGCAAAGCCCAACCTGGGTCCGGAGCACACACCAACTTCCCCCAGGATATAGGGAGCACTCACAATGTGGCACTAAAACGCTTGTTTTGTAGTTCATTTGGCCCAGTGCTCAATGTTAATTAAAACTCACTGTTTAACACCAACCTGCTCATAAGGCGTTCATGGTTAATTTCATTGGCTTTTCCATCTGCATAAATTGCCTTTTGTTTTTCCACTGTCTGTTATTCTATCTCAGAATGACAGGTCTCTAATCATTGCTGTATCTGTGACTTTAATTCTCAAGGGCAAGTTTAGCTAAAAAAAGACTGGAGACATCTTCGGTCTTGTCCACTCACAACCTTTTCAATAAAACAAAACGTCATAAGTATTTATTTGTAAATTTATGAAAAATCCAGCCATAAGTCACTAATATTTTTGAATTATTTACACTTGAATTCCAGCACAATATAAGTGTTTCTCATGCAGGTTTTTTTTGTTGCGACCCATCGACTGGTGTGGTTCTGTCCTGGGAATCAGTGCAGCTGTGTGACTGTACAAGATGGCTTCGTTTATGTAGACTGTTTTGGAATGAAAACATTGGCCTTTTTTCCATAGTGTGAGATTAACAAATTGTGTGTGTTTTTAAACTTTGTAAAATTGTGTATGTTCATAAAACTTTCCTAAAAACATCACATTTTTACATTAAATCCTATAATTCCAATTACTAACAGTCTTCTAGGTATACAAGGGCCCTAACGGGAACCAGAATCTCTTCCAATACACAGGGTGGAGCTGATTGCCTCTCAGTGATTAGTTACACATTGGAAGGATGCATTGTACATTGTAATGGAGATCTTTTGTTCGACTCCTCCCAGACCCTCCCACCGTGTCATGGTCACTGTGGGTAGTGCTTATAACACTCAAGCAATATAAACCCCTTCAGACCCATGTGCAACATTTGATATAATTTATTGTTCTTACATGTAACTAAGTGCAATGAAATGTTTTGTTTTGCGGGCGGTAGAGGTGAATCATAACACACAGACAGATCATTCTTTATTCAGACAGAGTGAGGCATACAGAGATACACAAACACAACATCAGCATTAGATTTGAAGTTAGAGAGGTCCATTTAGCAGTGTAAGAACAGCAGGGAAGAAGCTGTGGCTGTGTGTGTTGAAGCTTCTGCATCTTCTGCCTGATGGAAGAGGTTGGAAGAGAGTCTGACCGGGTGGGAGGGGTCTTTGATGGTGTTCGCTGTCGTACCGCGGCATCCAGAACTATAGATGGAGTCGACAGTTGGAAGGTTGGCTTGTGTCATGGTCTGGGCTGTGTTCATAACTTCCTGTAGTTTCTTGTGGTCCTGGACAGAGCTGTTACCGTACCAAGCTGTGATAGATAGAATGCTTTCTATGGTGCAGTTATAAACGTTGGGGAGAGTCTTTACGAATGTGCTGAATTTCCTTAACCGCCTGAGGAAGAAGATACATTCTTGTAACCTCTCTGAAATCCTCTGTACACCTCCATTCAGTCCTCCATACATCTCCATGTAGTCCTCCATTCCCCTCCATGCAGGCCCCCATACTCTTCCATGTAGTCTCCCATATCCCTCCAGACAGTGGAGGCAGGGAGGTGATGGCCTTCTGGTATTATTCCGAGACTATCAATCCAGAAACTCAGCTAATGCTCTGTGGATCCAAGGTTAGATTCCAGTCACGACAGATGGTGGAACTTGTACTGTATTAAAAAAAATCTTCAAATAAGAATATACTGATGACCATGGGAAACCTGTCTAGTTCACTAATGCCTGACAGGGATGGGAATCTGCTGTCCTCACCTGGTCTATCCTACATGTGACTCCAGGTCCACAGCAGTGTGATTGATTCTCAATTGCCCCCTGATCTGGCCTGGCGAGCCATTCAGTTGTACCAGTCATTACAAAGTCTCAGAGAAATGAAACTGGACGGGTCAGCTGGCACCGTCCCAGGCACTGGAAAATGCAGGAACAGCCCTGTCCATCCAGCAGTGCTCCTTACGAACATCTGGGGGATACTGCCAACACTGGGAGAGCTGTCTCACAGACTAGTCAAGCAACAATCTGACAGAGGCATACTCACTGAATTCTACCTGACATGCAATGTTTCTGTCACCACCATCGCCATCCCTGGATATGTCCTGACAGATCCAGCAGAGGAGACAGCAGAGTGGGTATACAGTCAGGAGGGAGTTGCCCTGTGAGTCCCCAACATTGACTCTGGGCCCCATGAAGTCTCATGGCTTCAGGTTAAACATGAACAAGGAAAGCTCCTGCTGATTACCATGTACCACCCTCCCTCAGCTGATGAATCAGTTCTCCTTCATGTTGAACAACACTTGGAGGAACCACTGAAGGTGACAAGGGCACAACATGTACCCTGGGGGGATTTCAATGTTCACCATCAAGAGTGTCTCGGCAGCAGTATGACTGATTGAACTGGTCAGGTCCTAAAGGACATAGTTGTCAAACTGGGTCTGCGGCGGGTGGTGAGGGAACCAACAAGAGGGAAAAGCATATTCGGCCAATCTGACAGTTGCAGATACATCTGACCATGACAATATCAGGAAAAATGCTCACTACCGAGTCCTGTCTTGATATTAAGAATAAACTCCATCATGTTGCATGGCACTCATTCTGTGTTATAAATGAGAAAGACTTCAAATAGATCCGGCAACTTAAGATTTGGCATCCATGATGTGATGTGGGCCATTAACAACAGCACAATCTGTGACCTCAACATATCCCCCACTCAACCATGACCATCAAGCCATGGGATCAACCCGGTTAAGTGGAGAGTGCAGGAGGGCATACCGGGAACAACACCAGGCATTGCTGAAGGTGAGATGTCAACCTGGTGAAGACACCAAACTGAACTATTTCCATGCCAATCAGCATAAACAGCAAGTGACAGACAGAGCTAAGTGATCCCATAATCAACGGATCAGATCTAAGCTCTGCACTCCTGCCAGTTCCAGTCGTGAATAATGGTGGACAATTAAATATCTCACTGGAAGAGGTGGTTCTACAAACATTCCCATCCTCAACTATGTAAAAGCCCAGCTCATCAGTCTAAAAGATAAGGACGAAGTATTTGCAGGAATCTTCAGTCAGAATTGCTGAGTGGATGATTGGATCTCACCCTCCTCCAATGGTCCCCAGCTTTCAGGAAATTAAATTCACTCCACATGACACTGAACACTGCAAAGGCTATGGGCCCTGGCAATATTCCAACAATAATACAGAAGACACGTGCTCCAGAACTTGTCGCTGCACTGGGCAAGCTGTTCCAATACAGTTACAACACTGACATCTACCAACAATGCAGAAAATTGCCCAGGTATGTCCTGTACACAAAAAAAAAATTCAAATCCAACCCAGCAAATTCCCGCCCCATCAGTCTATTCTCGATCACCAGTAAAGTGATGGAAGGTGACATCAGCAGTGCTATTGAGCAGCTCCTGCTCAGCTACAACCTGCTCAGTGACGACCAGTTTAGGTTCCACCACGACCACCCAGCTCCTGACTTCATTACAGCCTTGGTTCAAACATGGACAAAAGAGCTGAGTTCCAGACGGGAGGTGAGAGTGACAGCCTGTGACAACAAGGCCAATTGGACCGAGTGTGGCATCAAGGAGTCCGAGCAAAGCTGGGATCAATGGGGAACAAACTCTCCGGTTGTTGGAGTCAGAACAGGCGCAGAGGGAGATGGTTGTGTTTGTTGGGGGTCAGTCATCTCAGCTCCAGGACATCTCTGTAGGAGTTCCTCAGGGTCATGTCCTTGGCTCCAATATCTCCAGCTGCTTCATGATAAGGTCCCCAAAAGCTCCTTCCCTCCCTCATAAGGTTAGAAGTGGGGATGTTCACCGATGATTGCATCATGTTCAGCATCATTTATAACTCCTTACATATTGAAGCAGTCCGTGTTCAAATGCAACAAGATCTAGACTTTATCCAGTCTTGGGCCGACATGTGGCAAGTAATATTCACAGCACACAGCTTGGCTATGACCATCACTAATAAGAGACCATCTAACCACTACCCCTTGACTTTCAGTGCTGTGACATCACTGAATCCCCCAATACCAACATCCTGTGAGTTATCATTGACCAGAAACTCCACTGGACTCACCACACAAACACAGTGACTACAAGAGCAGTTCACAGGCTAATGCTGAGTGACTGACCTCCTGACTCACCAAGAGACAAATCAGAAGCGTGTTAGAATACTCCTCACTTGCCTGATGATTAAAGTTCCAACAACACACAAGAAACTTGACACCGTCCAAGACAAAGTGGCCCTCTTGATTGGCACTGCATCCACAAGCATGCACTCACTCCATCTCTGAGGCTCGGTGGTAGCTGTGTGTCGTATCTACAATATGCACTGTAGAAAATCACCAAGTATCTTCAGACAAAACCTTCCAAACCCACAGCCACTTCCATCTAGAAGGACAAGGCCAGCAGATATATAAGAATGCCACCAACTTCAAGTACCCCACCGAGCCCTTCACCATCCTGACTTGGAAATACATCACGGTTCATTCAACATTGCTGGGTCATAATCCTGGAATTCCCTCCCTAATGGCATTGTAGGTCAACCCACAACAGGTGAACTGCAGCGGTTCGTGATGGATACTCACCTGGACCTTCTAAAGAGGCAACAGGGGACGAGCAATCAATACTGACCCAGCCCAGATCCCACCAATGAATAAATAATGTCCTCTACACACCTCCATGCTGTCCTCTATACAGATTCATCCTCTTGCACTGTATGATACTGTGACGAGTAACATGGTGAATGCCTGGCACTCTGCACTAAACACTGAGATAAACCTGACAGCCCACAAGTAAACACAAAGTGAATGAGCCTTTAGAAAGTTAGCTCAGAGCCAGACGGTGCATCCTATGTTGCTGCATGAAATGTGCGCATGCCCCTGACTGTGAACCAACCTGGCAGAAGCAGGTACGACATCATTGTCTCTGAGCTCCACAGTGAAGGGTGAGTTAATCTGAAAGCAGCCAGAATGATGTGGTGAGGCTGGGGTTTGGGGATGTCCACACACACACACCGACAAAGTGTGGGAGAGGACAGTGTTGATGGAGCATGCAGTGAAATGGGGCTGATGGTGGAGATGTTTGAAGACCTGGAGAAGCAAACAGTGAGCGCCTGCCTCCAGGTAACTGCCCAGGCTTTCCTGTTGGGAACTGGCACCATCTGGTTTCCATAGGAACTGAAGGAAGGATTAGAATCTCCATCGAAATGAGGTAAGATCAGCTCCTAATGAGAGAGAACGGCATGAAAATGAAGTGGTCACCCCTCACTAGTGAGATTCAGAATTCCCTTCTTAACCTAGAAAGGGGGAAATTGGAAAAACTTATCACAACAAAATCTAATCCTTTCATTCTTGCCGTATTTGCCTTTCTTCTCTTTGCTCAGACCACTCAATGCAGCAGGAAATTCAACTCTTTCAAAATGACCATCAATGTTCTTTTTAATCTACTTACAGGATTGAGGATTGCACAGTCGCCCAGGCCTGAGTACTTTCGATGTTATTCAGTGGATGGTGGCTGATTTGTTATCCAGTGTTTGATTGCCAAAGTGACTACTAGAAAAATAAAGCAAGTAACTTAACAATCCCACGCACATAACCCTGTTTTTTGGGTAGAGGAGGAGGATGGGTGAAAGACACAACCAAAGTAGTGTTTCGGGTAAAGCAAACAGACAAATATATGATCTTACATATCCAGCCATCCTGTGTCCTCTCCTGCTCCACCTATACACGAGGTCGACTTACTTTCCCAGCAGCCTTCTGGTCTTCGCTCCCACTGTAAAAGTAGAGGCTCCTGATACTCCAGGTAACTTTTTAATTCCTCCACTTACTTTCCCGGCAGCCCTCTGGTCCTCACTCCAGCTGTACAAATGGACACTACTGATGCTCAAGGTTAGTCCCCTGGTACACAAGGTAAGCTTTTAAGTGTTCCATTTACTTTCCCAGAATCCCTCTGCTCCTTGTTCCTGCTGTTAAAATGGAGGCCTCTGATACTCAAGGTTAGCTTTGAAATGCTCAACATATTTTCCCAGCAGGCCTCTGGGTCTCACTCCTGCTGTAAAGATTGAGGCCCCTGATTCTGAATGTAAGCTTTGAAATGCTCAACTAACTTTCCCGTGAGCCCTCTGGTCCTCGCTCACACTGTAAAATTGGAGGCCCCGATACTCAAGGTGAGCTTTTAAATGCTCGACTCACTTTCCCAACAGCCCTGTGGTCCTGGCTCCCACTGCACTTCCCCGATGTGGAGAAACTATGCCATGTTCTTCACAGCCCTCAACATATCATCAATGATGAGCAGCATCTCAAAAAGATCACTCCATGCCTCTTACCTCTAAACAACCATCAAACCTAAAACAGACCATTGATTGCAGCAAACTACCCAGCCTTCAGGACAATATCGCCCACAACAGGCGGCATGGTGGCACAGTGGTTAGCACTGCTGCCTCACAGCACCAGGGACCTGGGTTCAATTCCCGCCTCAGGCGACTGACTGTGTGGAGTTTGCACGTTCTCCCCGTGTCTGCGTGGGTTTCCTCCGGGTGCTCCGGTTTCCTCCCACAGTCCAAAGATGTGCGGGTCAGGTGAATTGGCCATGCTAAATTGCCCGTAGTGTTAGGTAAGGGGCATATGTAGGGGTATGGGTGGGTTGTCGCTTCGGCGGGTCGGTGTGGACTTGTTGGGCCGAAGGGCCTGTTTCCACACTGTAAGTAATCTAATCTAATCTAAACACCACACAACCCTGCCATGGCAACCTCTGCAGGACATGTCAGATCATCTACATGGACACTACCATCACACGTGGAAACATCACCCACCATGTACACGGCAGATACCCGTGTGACTCAGCCAATGCTGTCTCCCTCATACGCAGCAGGCAAGGATGCCCCAAGGCATGGTATATTGGTGAGACCACACAGATACTACAGCAATGGATTAATAGACACCACACAACAATTGCCTGACAGGAATGTTCCCTCCCAGTCAGGGAACAGTTCAGCGCTCAGGGATATTCAGCCACTGATCTTTGGGTAAATGTCCTTCAAGGCCGATTTCGAGATACACAACAATGCAGGATCACCGAGCAGAGGCTGATAACCAAGTACCAGATCCACGAAGCCCCCCTCAACCATGACCTTGGGTTCATGTCCTGCTACAGGTGACCCCACCACACAGTTCTGTATCTGTAAAATCATCCTCACTGTCCTGTTGAGACAACATAATCTTGATCAGTCGCTCTGATCTCTTCACCTTATTAAGTTTGAATTACTTATTGCACTCTCTCACCCACTCTCACAAAACACAGACACAGACTCACAAACACACACAGACTCACACAGACCCTCTCTCACACACATCCTCTCTCACAAACAAACACTCTCACATAAATACACACACATGCAGATTCACACAGACCCTCTCTCACATAAATGCACACACACATACAGACTCACATAAACCTTTTCTCACACAGGTAACAACAATGACTGCAGATGCTGGAAACCAGACTCTCGATTAGAGTGGTGTTGGAAAAACACAACAGTTCAGGCAGCATCCGAGGAGCAGTAAAATCGACATTTCGGGCAAAAGCCCTTCATCAGGAATACCTCACACATCCATACTCTCTCACAAATACACACATACAGAGACTCACACAGACATTCTCTCACAAGCACTCTCTCACACAAGTACATACACAGAGAAACTCATATATCCACACTCTCACACAAATACGTACACACACACATACACACAGATCCTTTCACACACACACACACACACACACACACTCACACAGACTCTTTCACACACATATTTTTCTCTCACAAGCACACACACTGTCTCACAAGCATGCACACACACTCACAAATCTACAGGGTGAATCACTGCATTCAAGATATTTGTGTTTTTGCAGGTACATTCCATTTTTTTATCAAAAAGAACACAATTTATAATCGCAGTCAGCCAATATGATGTCCTATCAATTCCATCTTTTGGAATAAAACCAGTCTGATTCCAGGCTAAAACTCTGGGACAGGACCTCGCTCCTACAGTTCAATGTCTGACCTGATGTGTCACCTTTTTTATAATCCTATCACTGTGCCTGATTGTCCTGACATTGAATTTATAAACACATTGTTGTGTCACCATAGTCTGACTACACCAACAGGGGCAGCTCTTACATTAGGGAGAAGTGACTGGTGGTAATTTAACCTCAGGGCCCCCAGACCTTAGGCAAGGGAAGAGGTGTAGAAGGAGAGTCCTTCACAGTAGCCTCAGACCGGTGGTAGGAATTGAACCCATGCTGTTGATATTGCACTATTCTACAAACCAACAATCCAACCAACTGAGCTGAACCAATTCTCATAAGCACTTTACACACTGTGCCACACCCTTGGTCACCTCCAGCGATATATTACCTGATACCCCAATCACACCAGTTGTATGATCTTTTGTTCTCTCTGCCCTTGATCTCTCAGCCAATAAACTCTGTGTCTTTTCATTGCTCTTTCCCGGCACCTGATGAAGGAGCAGCGCTCTGAAAGCTTGTGTGATTTCAGGTGAACCTGTTGGACTATAACCACGTGTCGTGTGACTTCTGACTTTATATATATATCAAGTATTATTTGTACTACATGATGTTTAAAACATGTAGACTGAATACCACAAAGATGCTTTACATCAGCATTTTTATCAATGTGAGTACATTAGGGATTTTTACACACACATTCATGCACACGATGAGGGCACCATCGGTAAAGATGGTATTTGCTGCTGATGCCGAATTGCCTCTGAGAAGGAAGGAGCAAGTTCAAATGGGGTCACATCAGTGACTATCATCCCTGTCTTTTAATCATTACACAGAGTGAGCAGTTTAAATGTTCTTTGTTGTGAGCATGTTAAATAATATTTGCTATAGCTAGTTTATATAATAGTTTTGCTTGGGTTATGCACTGCAATTAGTGAATGTTACAAAGTTTGGGACACTTTCAGAGATATCAAATGGAAGCCTTTTTTAAGTGCTCTTCAGGAACTTTATGCAGGGACTTCTGCTGCAGAGTGTTCCTCAACATGATGAGTGGATAAGGGCTAATTTGTGTACCTTAACAAAGGGAAACATTGTGTTTGCCTCACTATCCAGGAAGGACTGACCGATTGCATTGTGTCTCGTTCAAGAATCATGGGGAGTGTTGACTAAACTGACTCTGTGTCTCTCAGAGATGTCAGGGAGAGCAGACAGACCTCACTGTGTCTTTACCACTGACCCAAGGAGTCTCTATCAGGGATCAGACTGAGGGTACTGCTTTCGTTGTGTTCCAGTCTTAATCCACCCAGGTGTCTGCTGATTTTTAATGTTCTACCGTACCAACTCTCTCTCTCTCTCTCTCTCTCTCTCTCACACACACACACACACACACACACACACACAAACAGAGGAAACAGTGGCTTGCTGGATTAGGAGTAAACATCTGTTGGTTTTATCTTTGAAAGAACAGTTCAGTTTCGACCATTCTGTTCTCTTCCATTTACTTGAATTCCTGGCCTTCACGAGACAGTTGTCCTCTTAACAGCCATCTCAGGCAAAATCTCAAGGAATATTAGGTTCCACGGGCTTTGATCTCACAGTGACAAAATCACTTCTAATCGAAGTCCCATCTTGGGGGCCAATTTGTTGCCTCTGCCGCACAGTGTGTTTTAACTTTCATATCCAGCAAAAGAACTGAAACAAATCTTAATAATAATCATCAATAATATTGATTTATTTGGCCCAATTAATACTAACATAACAAAATACAGTATAAATTAACCATTTACACAACAAATGATATCTTGTGCTTTAACCTTAACTCTGGATGATCATATACCCCCACACTAGACCTCGGCCGTGCTCCACACCATGATGTCGCCTGGTCTTCTCCCGCTGATTTCAGGGGTATCTTCCTTTCTCAGTGGTTGGTCTCGAGTTACCGCTCTGGAGTTACCTCCTTGAGCATGGTGTTGTGGCAATTCTTACACTCTCAATTCTTCGTGCCGTTTTGGGAGGATCTTCACCATTAACTAATGAATCAATCAGGTTCGATCACCCTGATCTATCGGACAAAGCCAGGGTCAATGGTTGGGCCATCCATAGGCCTCCATTCCTGGAGATGCTGGGAGCATATACCTTCCTCCAAATAAGGGTGTGAGGTGCACCCCCCCGTGTTGGGTTCACACTTCGATGTTTCCAACCACCCTGAGGATGACATTGCATTGACACCATTCAACCACAACTTCCGGTGTGTATGGTAGAGTCTGCAGCTACCAGGTTAGTGACATACTGTCTGTTGGTAGCTACAGCCTACCTGGATTCTGTAGCATGTGGATTAGCACAGCCACTTTGGTCAAAAGCTGTTTCCATTTCCCAGCATGCTTTAGTCCTTGTCCATTTTACATCAAATCAATCAGAGACTTTACCCTTTTGAGAAAGTCATCTGGGCACATATTGTATTCAATTCCTGCATTCAATTCCCTACATGATAAACCATAATGTTCCATTAGTTTTTTCCTAATTACTTGATTTACCTGCATAATAACATTCATGTACCAGGACACTGAGATCCCCCTGCATCTCAGAAATATACAACGTCTGACCATTCAGATAAGGTGTTGGTTTTTAATATTTTTCACAGCATGGAGAGTTTCCCCATTCCCCACATTGGCCTCCATTTGCCAGATGTTTGCCCACTCGCTCAACCAATCCATTCCCTTCGTAGACTCGTCATGCCACCTTCACAACTTACTTTCCCAGATATCTTTGTGTCATCAGTAAATTTTGTTCCACACCTTCGATCCCACCATCCAAATCATTTCCATAAATTGTGAAGAGTTGAGCCCACTGTGTCCCATTTCCCCGTCTACCGCGCCTCCCTGTACATTCAGATGAGGTTCCTGATGGCTGACAACACGGGATCCTCTCCTACCGAACAGAGAGAGAGAGAGAGAGAGAGAGAGAGTGTCACAGCCACTGGTTGGAAGTGGTGTGCGATGAATGAGACAGACACAGCAGTTAATGGGAGAGTGGGAACAAAGCCCAGCACAAGCTTGAGGAACAACATCTCATTTTGCACAGAGGAACCTTCCAGCCTCAAGGACTCAATATCCACAGCTTCAGATCTTGACTGGATATTGTGTCTCAACACCATTTCACCCGATGTCTTCCTCTGTCAAAAGTATAAAAGAACCCATTTTCCCATCCCTTTCAGCTCTGAGTTGAAACATTAACTCTGTTTCCCTCTTCACGGATCATGCCTGATCTGCTGAGTTTCTGCAGCATTCTGTTTGTTTTAGCCTTGCAGCATCAGCAATATTTTGCTTTAAATGATCTTCTGATGTCTGAATCTATTCTCCTCATTGTTCACTGTCTTTCAGTCTCTATTGTTCTCTTCAAACTTTGAAATCAAGTCTTTTCGAAATAACTTATTTGCCGATTCGTTGGTCATGAAGTGCTTTGAAATGTGAGTCATGGCATTAATCAACTGCAGCCTCCCCACTACTGTGGACCCTCTCCAATTTGCCTATCGGACCAACAGATCCACGTCAGATGCCATCTCTCTTGCCCTTCACTCCTCCCTAGAACATCTTAACACGAAGAACAGTTACGTAAAAATCATACTCATTGACTATAGTTCCGCCTTCAACACTATTATCCTAACAAGACTGATTACTAAGCATAGTGATCTCTGACTAAGGCCGACTCTGCAATTGCATCCTCAATTTGCTGACCCACAGGCCACACAATCAGTGAGGATCGGGGACAATATTTCATCGTCACTAACAGTAAACACTGGTACCCCCTCAGGGATGCATACTCAGCCCCCAACTGTACTCACTGTATACCCATGACTGCTTCACCAAATACCAGACAAATGTCATTTGCAAGTTCGCTGATGACACCATCGTAGTCGGGTGAATCTCAGATGGCGACGAAACGGACAACAGACGGGAGATGGAAAACCTGGAAAAATGGTGCACTGACAGCAACCAAGCTCTCAATATTGGCAAAACCAAATAACTCATGATTGACTTTTGGTGGGATGTTTCTCATGCTCCGCTTCCACCCCCCCATCCCCACCCCAACACTCCTACAGATTAACAGCATAGAGGTGGAATGATTGTAGAGTGTCAAGCTCCTAGGAGTGGTCATTCACAACAAGCATTCTTGGACTCTTCATGTGAATACACTGGTTACAAAGGTCCAACATTGTCTCTTCTTTCTCAGGCAGCTGAGGGAATTTGGCATGACGGTGAATACATTTGCCAACTTGTATAGGTGCGACATTGAGAACATTCTGTGTGGAGGTATCACTTCTTGGCATGACAACTGTACCATTCAAGATCAGAGAAGTTTACAGAGTATGGTGTACAAAGGCAAACCTCTCATCTCTAGAACTCATCTACCAGGCCCGCTCTCAAGGAAAGGCCATCAGCATTCTCAAAGATCCATCCCACCCTGACAATGTTTTTCTACAACCTCTAACATTGGAGATAAGGTACAGAAGCCTGAACACACTCACCATTGGTTTTGTAACTCTACTATTGTTAGAATACTGAATAGGTATAAACAATGACTGCAGATGCAGGAAACCAGAGTCTAGATTAGAGTGGTGCTGGAAAAGCACAGCAGTTCAGATGCTCCTAGAATACTGAATAGACTCACACTTATGAAAGTGTGCTACTGAGCACTGGTCACAGAGCACCAGGTCAGAGAGAACTGGTGGGTTGTACGTTTCATTGCATCCCGTTTCCAGAAGAAGTACCTTTCTCAGTTTTCTGATGTTACAGTGTTTTAATGTAAATCCTGTCTTTAGCAGAAAGCCCAAAGATACAAACATCAAATTCATCAATGAATGTTCTGACAAAATGCAAAGGTCATCTCCAACTCCTTCACACTGCCCCTTTGGGTCCAATCTGATGCATCATTTCCCTTGGTAACTGCTGTGTCAATGGAATTGTTGAACTGCCTTTTGTTCTGAATGTACTTGAGATCGGAGATGCACCCCACCACAAGTGTTCTTTATTGATTGACTTGGCCAGCAATGCTCACAAGGTGGAATCCCTCTGTAAACCTGATGATGTCAATTCAGGCTCATCAACATAAACAGCACTGAGGGTGGCTGGTCACCAAAGACCTGACAACACCAATACCACTTTATAGCTCTTGGCCTGTAGTTCTGGAGGCGATAGAAACAGAAGTGAATATTTAATGACTGATTCAGCGTTAAAACCGTTGCGACCGAATACCTTTTCCAACAGTGCCTGCCGGACTCCCATCTCCCTCTGGAAAATAAAAATCTTCAGCTCTCCTTTTTGCCTCTATCTCTCAGGGTGACTTCTATGTCTCCTGTTTATTGACCCCTCTACTCATGGAAAAACTGTCTTTCTGTTCATCCTATCTCTGGCCCTCGTAATATTGTACACATCTATCAGGTCCCCTCTCAATCGTTATTGCTCCAAGGTAAACAGCCCCAGCCTTTCCAGACTTTCTTCATTGCTCAGACCCTTCAGTCCGACAACATCCTGGTGAATCCCCTCTGTTTCCTCTCCAGTGCAATCACATCCTTCCTATAATGTGGTGACCAAAACTACAGTCGGGCCTCCACGGGGCCCTAACCAATCTTTTCTGAAGTTTCAGTACAACCCCCCGAGCTCCTTTATACCATGTCTCAGCTAATAAAAGACAAATATCACAATGCCTTCTTAATCACATTGTCTTCCAGACCTGGTGCCATCCGGGATCTGTGGATATGCATCCAAGGTCCCTCTGATCTTCAGTCCTTTCCCGGGTCCTATCATTCACAGTATAATCCCTGGCCTTGTTAGATCCTCCTCAAAGGAATATGCACCCTTTTCCAGATTGAGTTCCTGTTGTCCCTGCTCTGTCCAGCTGACCAGTCCATTAGAACATAGAATACAGAACATAGAAAAGTACAGAACAGAACAGGCCCTTCAGCTCACAATGTTGTGCCGAGGATACTCCCGAACCTAAAATAAAATATACTAACCTACACACCACCCAATTTATTGCTGTACAAATGTATGTCCAGCAGTTGCTTAAATGTCCCTAATGAGTCTGCTTCCACAACAACCACTGGCAATGCATTCCATGCATTCACAACTCTCTGCGTAATGAACCTACCTTTGGCATCTCCTCTATACCTTCCTCCTAACATCTTAAAAGCATGACCCCTCGTGGCAGTAAATCCTGCCCTGGGGAAAAGTCTCTGGCTACTGACTCTATCCATGTCTCTCATTATCTTGTACACCTCGATCAGGTCATGTCTCTTCCTCCTTCTCTCCAGAGAGAAAAGTCCGAGCTTCGTCAACCTCTCTTCATTAACCCCTCCAGTTCTGGCAGCATCCGGGTAAGCCTTCTTTGCACCCTCTCCAATGCTGTTGTATCTTTTCTATAAGAGAATGACCAGAACTGGACACAATATTCCAAGAGTGGTCTCATCAGTGTCTTGTAGAGTTAAAACAAAACCTCGTTGCTCTTAAAGGCGAACCCCTGTCCTGTTAATGAAAGCAATAACACTATTAGCCTTCTTAACAACCCTATCCACATGGCTGGCAACTTTGAGGGGTCTATGTACTTGAATACCAAGATCACTTGGTTCCTCCACACTGCCAAGAATCCTGTCTTTAATCCTATATTCAGCGTTCAAGTACAACATACCAAAATGTATCACCCCTCATTTATCCAGGTTGAACTCCATCAGCCATTTCTCAGCCCAGCTCTGCATCCTGTCTATGTCGTACTACAGCCTGCAATAGCCCTCAATGCTATCACCACCACCTCTAACCTTTGTGTCCTCAGCAAATTTACTAACCCACCCCTCAGCCTCCTTATCCAAGTCATTCATAAAAGCTACAAAGAGCAGAGGCCCAGGAACAGAGCCCTGTAGGACATCACTCACCACTGACCTCTGGGCAGAATACTTTCCATCTACAAACACTCTCTGCCTTCTCTCAGCAGGCCAATTCGGAATCCAGATAGCCAAATCTCCCTGTATCCCATACTTCCTGACTTTATGAATGAGTCTACTGTGTGGAACCTTCAAATGCCTGTTGACGTCCATACACACCACATCCACTGCACGAACTTCATCGACCCGTCTCGTCACCTCCTCAAAAAACTCAATAAGATTTATGAGGCATGACCTGTCCCTTACAAAGCCATGCTGACTGCCTTTAATTATGCTATGCTTTTCGAAATAGTCATAAATCCTATCCCTCAGAATTCTTTCCAAAACCTTGCTGACCACAGATGTAAGAATGACTGGCCTGTAATTTCAGGGATTTCCTTATTCCCCTTCTTGAAAAGAGGCACAATATTTGCCTCCTTCCAATCGTCTGGTATGACTCCCGTGGAGAGTGAGGAAGCAAAGATCTTCACCAATGTCTTGACAACCTCCTTTCTCACTTCCCAGAGCAACCTAGGATAAATCTGGTCTGGCCATGGGGTCTTATCAATCTTAATGTTTGCCAAAATTTCCAGCACATTAACTTCATTAATCTTGATATGTTCAAGCCTGTTTACCCAGCTCCTCAAAGTTCTCATTCACAACAAGGTCCCTTTCTTTAGTGAAAACCGAAGCAAAAAACTCATTTAGGGATTCCCCTATCTGCTCAGACTCCCCCACGTATAACATCCCTCAGCTATCCCTGACTGGACCGACATTCTCCCTGATCACTCTTTTATTCCTCACATATGAGTAAAATGTCTTTGAGTTCACCCAAAACCTTCCTGCTAAGCCTTTTTCGTGCTGCCTCCTGGCTCTCCTCAGTCTATTTTTCAGCTCCTTTCTAGTAAGCCTGTAATCCTGTAAAGCTGTGATGGATCCTTGCTTCCTCCACCTTACGTAAGCTGCCTTCTTGCTTTTGACGAGAAGCTTCTCTGTTGTCATCATCCGAGTCTCCTTAATCTTACCCCTTATTGCCTGTTTCAGAGGAATAAATTTGTGCATCACTTGCAACAACTGCACCTTAAATAATCTCCACATGTCTGTTGTGCCCTTTCTGTGGAACAATTGCTCCCAATTTGTACCTCCCAGATCCTGTCTGATAGTGTCATAATTTCCTTTTCTCCAATTAAGTATCTTCCCTTGGTAACTGCTCCTTTACCTCTCCAAGGCGATGGTAAATGTGAGACAGTCATGGTCACTGTCACCAAAGTGTTCTCCCACCGCTAGATCTGACAACTATCCTGGCTCATTGCCGAGCACCAAATCCGAAATGGCCTCTCTCCTCACCAGCCTGTCGACATACTAAGTAAGGAAACCCTCCTGAACACACCTGACAAATATGGCTCTGTCCAAATCGTCTGCAGTAAGGATGTTCCATTCAATACTGGGAAAGTTGAAGTCACCCATAAAATCAACCCTGCTACTTTTGCATTTTTCCAAAATCTGCCAGCCTATGAGCTCTTCAATCTAGCTACTGCTGTTAGGGGTTCTGTAGAAAACCCCCCAGTGAGATGGCTGCTCCTTTGCTGTTCTTACCTTCCATCCATACCGACTCAGTAGACAAAACTTCCTCAACAACCTTTGTTTCTGTAGCTGTGATACACTCTCTGATTAGCAACACTATACTTTCTCCTCTTTTTCCACCCTCCCTGTTCGTTTTAAACATTCTAAACCCTGGAATATCTCACACCATTCCTGCCCCTGTGAAACCCATGTCTCTGTTATGATCACAACATCATAATCCCTAGTACTGATCTATGCTCTAAGTTCCTCATTCTTATTTATGACATTCCTTGCGTTAAAGCAGACACACTTGAACTGATTTTTAATCATGTGAAAAACTTTCCCGATAGATCCACGACAGGCTGTCACTGCCCCATCTGCATCTACCCACTCTCAGTTATACAGCTCTGCTTCCTACCCTCTTGCCTAACTAGTTTAAACGCTCCCTGACCACACGAAAAATCTCCCACCCTGGACATTTGTGCCCCTCCAGTTCAGGGGGAAGACATCCTTCTTGTATAGGCCCCAAATTTGCCAGAAGGCATCCCAATGGTCTAAGAATCTGAAGCCATCCCTCCTGCACCAACCTCGCAACCACGTGTTAAGCTGTACTCCCTGATGGTTGCTCACCTCACTGTCTTGTGGCACCGGTAGCAAACCTGAGATCACACCTCTACTCGTCCTACTCTTCAGCTTCCGACCGAGCTCTTGATAGTCACTTTTCAGAGCGCTTTCCTGGCTATATCATTGGAGCCAATATGTACCCTATGGTGCCATTCATATCCTCCTGCAGGTTACAGATATCCTCCTCACGTTTCACCACTCTTCACAGTTTCATACCATCTGTGAACTTCTTTAACATATTCCCCTGAATTTAAGTCAAAATCATTCATCTACACAACAGACAGCAAGCTCCCAGCACAGAGCTCTGTGAAACCCCACTGGAAACAGACTTGCTATCACAGAAACATCCCTCAACCATTCACCTCTCCCTCCTGCCTCTCAGCCAGTTTTGCATCCAGCATGTCACTTTACCTGGGATCCCATTGGCTCTTACTGTCTTGACCAATCTGCATGAGGAACCTTTCCAAAAGTCTTGCTGAAGTCCGTGTAGACCACATCAAATGCATTGCCCTCACCAACACGCCAGGTTAACACCTTAAATAAATTCAGCAAAGTTATCAAACACAAACTTCCTGCAACAAATCCTGCCTGAGTCTGATTAATTAATCTCTCTTCAACTGCAGATATAGTCTCCCTGCACTGTCCATTTGGTCTTCTTTTTTGATGTATTTCTCCTGCAGCTGTGAGACTGAAAGGGAACCGAGATTGTCGAGCTTGCCGTTCTGAAACCACATTGGGAATTGGGGGCAGTTGCCTAAAGCCAGTGTCTGCAGCCTGACAAGGTCACATGGGGAAATCCTTTTCCAATGCAGGGAGGCTTAGCAGGGAGACACCTCGACAGTTATGGCAATCTCTGCAGTTGCTCTTGTTCATGTACAGGGTCACAATCCTTGCATCACACACTCCCAGTGGAAATGTCCCCTCCTCCAGAAGAAACAGAGAGGTTAGTGCAGAAGCTGCAGGAGTGGGGTTTTCTGTGCTTGATGAGTCCAGTGAAAAGTGACTGGAGCTTTATCCACAAGTGTGTGTTAATAGCTTTTCTAAAGCCCTTCACTGTGGGTTTGATCTCCAGCTTTGCTATAACAGTGAGGATTCTTAATTGTGTCTACAACTTCCTCAATGACAATGTTCTCCCTACGTTATAGCTCAAGGCAATGAACTCCCCATCTCTCCAACCATTTGTTACAGTGGGTGCTGATATCTCCTGCCTTTGTTTCAGCTGAGCTGTTTTTTTTCCACATGCATCTTTCACATCCCTTCATCCATACATTTCCCTGTGATGAAGTAGCTGTGGATATTCCTGCAAGGTTAGAAATGTTATTATTGGATCGTCGCTTAACATTCTGTTGGAGTTTACTTCAAATGGCTCTTTCTGCATTCACAGCTTTCTCACATAGATCTCTCTTGTAATCGATGAGAGTGGAGCTCTTGGCTTCAATGACAGGCTCTATCACAGTAATGTTAGCCTCAAACCAGTCTGTGTTGTTTCACTGTTGCTTCTTGTCTGTTCAGAATGTGGTATTATAGATGATGATGTCTCACAGAATGTACCATTTCACTTCTACTCTCTGAGTGGAAATGCCTTTCAGTCAAGTTGTGGAAAAGTTGCTCTTTATTTGAGAAAACAATATAACTGATGTTAACATGAGGCCAGTGTTTTTGCTTTGAATTAAAAGGAACCTCAAGTGCTTGATATTTAATTTGGTCCATATCAGAGAGATGTGTGTCTCAAAGGACAAAGTATGTATTTTTGACAGCTCCTCTTGAGTGTTACATTTTGGTTTTCAAGACTACCTTTACATTCTCACTAACTCCTTTATGACTTGATGCAGTCAACATGTCACGTTATTTTCTGCGTATGTCTTGCTGTGTTGGATAGTTGTGTTCACAAACAGAATTCGAGGGCCTTATCTGTATTATTAATAACTGCGAAGCCACAATAAAGCCACAGTGTACAGGTAAAAGAATAATTTCCTGAATGAATGCTGCACTTATGGTGGTAGATGACAACAGGCACATGTTAATAGAAGGTTTTTCCTCAATATAACTGACATGTATTTCATGAAACACAAAAAGTGATAACAATAAACATCATTCCTACAGACTGGCGAAGTGACCCTTCATGTGTTTCCACACATATTCACTAAGTTGGAATATTTCTTCAGCACATTGTTGCTACCTTTTTTTTTAACTGAGATGTTAGAAAATAAATATTGATTTTGATAAAATGCAAAGCTGGAATGTCCTAGAGGGTCCGACAGCATCAGAGGAGCAGGAAAGTCCTGAGGCAGCATCCTGACCTAAAACCTTACCTCTCCTTCTCCTCTGATGCTGCCTGACCTGCCAGGCCTTTGCAGTGCCACACGTCATCCTCTCTGAGTGCGATCATCTGCACTCCTTCTTATCTCTTACCAATAAATATATATTTGTTTGTTTACTGTTAAAAAAATCAGAGGTGCCAATTTCAAACTAAAATATAACTTATATAATGTATATGACAATAGCATCCACTTAAACCTTTCCCATAAAATAGCCAATGAGTGTACGTGGTTATTAACCTAGAAATACCACATCCACTGGCAAGTAATTACTTCACTCAATCATTTCATGTTTTCCTCATTCCTTATTTCTTGTTAGCTGAGGATTCTTGTGTTAACAGGTTTGAAACTAATCCCTGTTGTTTGCAATTTACATTTCTCTCTCACTTCACTTGAAACCTCCCTCCCTCTCTCTTCCAATTTCTCATTTTTTAAAACATTTTTCTCTCTCTCTCCAACTTCGCTCTCCATCTCACTCTCTCCTGTCTCTGTCTCTCTCCCTCCTACTCTCTTGCAGTGTGACTCTCTCTCTTCCATTTCTCTCCTTCCTGTCTCACCTATCCTCCTGTGGCATCTCCATGTTCCCCATCCCACTGGTTTCCCAATATTCCCTCAGCCCTGTGGTGTCAGCGCCATATCTTGACAATTTTCATGTGGGCTCCCCATCATTTCCCAATCATGTCATAGGCTCCTTGTCTCCTTGGAGAAACCCTGGAGCTTCCCTCTTGCCCTTACAACTCTCCTGGACCTGTTTGCAATGGCTGGCTTGACTCCTTCCTCTGGCTCTCCCTCCCAGGCCTGACCTCCATCTGCCTGCTCCTAGCCCTTAGCCCACCTTCTCCCAGAGAGACACTCACTGGCAGAACTTACCTAACTGCATGCTGCCCACGCCACAACCCCCAATCACCAATCACAGTTTGTTTCTGTCTTACATTTGTTACTGATAGGCTCATCATAAAACCTAACAACAACAAACATGGAGAGATGCAGTGATTGGAGGAGAAGTAGCTCTCCATTCTCACCAGCATTTCGGCACTTTTGGAAAATTAAAGCCAGTGCATCTGCTATTACATCCAGCATTCCTTTGAAAACCATTGAATGCATTTTGACAGAATTTGGGATAAGTCAGCATTTAGTTCAAATAATTTTCTGAGCAACCATTCCTAATGATTATAATTGTTCATAATTCATACCTTTCTTTCAACATTTGAAAATCTCTAAGTCCTGTAACTTATTAACCGTAACTGTAATAAGTTGTAACTTTATTCTGAGTGGAAATTAATGTGTTTTTGTTTATTTTGCTTTCTCATAGCTAACATAGTGACAATAGTGATTCTGTAATGGAGAAAGTATAATCTTTCTAAATGTATCACTCACTACCTGGTGGCCATGGCAGCAGTGGACTTAATGCTCATGATCATTGATCTGATATTGAGACACATTCCAATTATTTGTAAAACTGAATTTACATTTCTGAAGACCGTCCTTGTGTGTAACATCCACGCCGCCCTGGTATTTGCAGCTGTGGATTGCTCTGTCTGGTTCACTGTCGCTTTCACCTTTAATCGATTTGTGGCCATTTGTTGTCAAAAGATGAAAGGCAACTATTGCACTGAGAAAACAGCAGCTGTGGTTCTGGGAACAATAACTGTGCTCAGCTGTTTAAAGAACATTTCCTGGTATTTTATGTTAACAACTTGGTATAAGCTGAGAAACCAGCCCTGGTTTTTTTTCCCCACAAATGTACGTTACGTTATCTCTGATCTGGGGATCGATTGAGCTGATTCACTATATTCTGACCCCAGCACTCCCATTTGTTCTGGTTCTGCTGCTCAATGCTTTCACTGGGAGGTACATTTTAGTGGCCAGCAGAGCGCGCAGGAGACTCCAGTCTGACGGCAGGAGGCAGCATTCCAAGGACCGACACTTGGAGAGCCGAAGGAAATCCATCATTTTAACGTTTGTTATCTCAAGGAATTTCATCCTGTTATGGTCAATGTTTCTGGTATATTCCGTGTGGAAGCGAATGTATTGGTTGGAGTATAAGGCTGTCGTTTTACAATACTCTTTGCGGAATATAGGATTCATTCTTCAGCTCCTGAGTTGCTACACAAACACGTGTATATATGCCATGACCCAGACTAAGTTCAGAGAAGAGCTGAAGAAAAAGACCCTTTTGCTCAATTCGTGATATCTATGAAATGAGATGGATTTATGTGTTCTGTGATCACAAACTATTTGGATTGAGAAATATTGGTTTGGTAGTTTTCATAATGAAGCATACGTGAGGCCATCAGGAATAGTTGGTTTTATATTTTATTGTTCAAAATTTTCATGTAACACAAACAGGAGAACGTGAGGACTGCAGATGCTGGAGATCAGAGCTTAAAAATGTATTGCTGGAAAAGCGCAGCAGCTCAGGCAGCATCAAAGGAAGAGGAGAATCTCCGTTTCGGGCATAAGCCCTTCTTCAGTCAATCTCTATCAGTTGTAACTGCCTGGATTGGCCTCAACTTGCCCGAACTGCCTCCCAAGGCTCCCATTCTCACTATTTTGTACTCACTCCCACTCCCTGTGTTTCCTCCAATCAGTTCATTCAACCTCCAGTGTGTTTACAAATTTAGTGACCAGCCCCTCCTCTTTCTAGAATCTTCTGTCTGTTGATTTTCCACACGTTTTTATCTTCTGCCAAGGCTTCCCCTCCCGAACTCCGCAAGCACACACACACACACACACACACATACTCCATTTTAACTTATGCAATATACATTCAGATGCAAGCATTTTGTTTTTAACCTACTCAAACATTCTCCCACACAAACCAACAATCCAGTCTCCTTGGGGCCAGTGGGGCCGTTAATATGTGTGCTGTCTCTGACGTCTGTGAGGCACACAGAGTTGGTTCAGTCAATATTCCCCATGATCCTTCAAACAGACACAGTATCACTCCTTCTGTTCAATCAGCGTTGGACAGCATGGAACTCGACCCTTCACACCAACTAGTCTGTGCCAACAATGTTTATAGCATCACAGAGATGTACAGCATGGAAACAGACACTTCGGTTCAACCCGTCCATGCCTACCAGATATCCCAACCCAATCTCATCTCACTTGCCAGCACCTGGCCCATATCCCTCCAAACCCTTCGTATTCATAAACCCATCCAAATGCCTCTTAAATGTTGCAATTGTACCAGCCTCCACCACTTCCTCTGGCAGCTCATTCCATACGCGTACCACCCTCTGTGTGAAAAGATTTCCCCTTCGGTCTCTTTTATATCTTTCCCCTTTCACCCTAAACATATGCCCTCTAGTTCTGGACTCACCAACCCCAGGGAAAAGACTTTGTCTATTTACCCTATCCATGCCCCTCATAATTTTGTAAGCCTCTATAAGGTCACCCCTCAGCCTCCGACGCTCCAGTGAAAACAGCCCCAGCCTGTTAAGCCACTCCCTTTTGCTCAAATCTTCCTACCCTGGCAACATCCTGGTAAATCTTTTCTGAACCCTTTCAAGTTTCACAACATCTTTCTGATAGGAAGGAGACCAGAATTGCATGCAATATTCCAACAGTGGCCTAACCAATGTCCTGCACAGCTGCAACATGACCTCCCAACTCCTGTACTCAACACTCTGACCAAAAAAAAATTTACAAAATAAAACTAAGCTATTCCCATTTGCCTGCACTTGGCCCAAATCCCCCTTCCCTGGTCAAGTACTTATCCAAGTATCTTTGAAATGTTGTAACTGTACCTGCATCCATCACTGTCTCTTACAGCGCAGTCCAAACATGAACCACTTACTGTGTAAAAAGAAATGCCCCATATGCCCTTTCTGAATCTTTCCTCTCTCACCTTAAAAATATAACCCTGCTTTTGAATTCCCTCATCCCTGTCATTTACCTTATCTGCGCCCTGAATAACTTTATAAACCCAGAAATGATACCCCTCAAGCTCTTATACTCCAGTGAAGAAAAATACCAATCTTTCCATTCTATTTTTATCTCTCATATACTCCAAGCCTGGCAAAATCTTGGTAAATCTTTTCTGATCTATCCCCAGTTTAATAACATCCTTCCTGTAACAAAGTGACATGTACTGGACACAGTACTCTAGAAGAGGCCTCAACAACATCCTGTATAACCTCAACATGAAGTCCTACACTCTACAGCAGATGTCCCTGTGTAAAGTCCCTGAAGTGCACTTAGACACCAAGAGCCCATCAAATACATCTTAAAGCACCACCACAGATACAACTTTCAGTGTTTACAGTGTATAATGAAAAGCAAAACTGTGTTATGAAATAGCTACAGCAAATATCACTTAAATCATTGCAGCAAATATTGTGTAACATGCTCTCAATAAAGAACATTTAAACTGCTCACTCTGTGTAATATTTAAAAGACAGGGATGACAGTCACTGATGTGACCCCATTTGAATTTGTTCCTTCCTGCTCAGAGGCAATTTGGCATCAGCAGCATGTTCTGGCTTTACCGATGAAGCTCACATCATGTGAATGAATGTCTGTGAAAATATTCTTGAAGAGTTGACACTGGTAACACAGATCGAAACCATCGCAATGATATTCAGTTGACATATTTTAAATTTCATGCCCCATAAATAATACCTGATACAAATAAGAGAAATTACTAGGTAAAATATTATTTGATAGTTGTTTGGTATTACAGTTCTTGTGTATTATTGGAAACAGATGTATGTTAGGGCTTTTTTTCCTCTGACACTCATCAGGACAATCTGCAAGAATACAATTCAATGGGAACATTTATACTGTTTATTACTGATGATTGATAGTTGACCTCCAAGCTTTGTTTAAATTTTAAACCAAGTAGATTGACTTTGGCTGATTGGGACATTGCCCTTAATTAATGTGTTCTATTTTGTTTGAATTGAAACAGGTATGGTCCAGGTACATGTTTTATTCATCTACAAAGAGCAGAACTCTGTCTGTTAAACTCTGTATCTTCCAGAATGCACAAATATCCCATACTGTGAGTCGACTTGACAATTCTAACTTACAGACAAAGATACAAAACAGGAGCAAAAGTAGACAATTAGCTCCTCAAATCTACATGTGTGTTTCTGTATCTGTATATGTATGTATGCGTGCGTGTGTGTGTGTGTGTGTGTGTGTGTGTGTATATATATATATATATATAGATGTATATATAGATATATATAAAATAGCTGTCTGTGCATGTCAGAGAGTGTGTATTGTTATCTCGATGTGTACAGATATCTCTGTCTGTATATGTGTAACACAGTCTGTGTATTACTGTGTTTGTGCATAGCCATTTCTGTGTGTGTGTGTTTGTGTGTCTTTTGTTAACTCAACATGTACAAGTGTGTGTGCACTTGTGTGTGTGTACATAGAGGAACCTCGATTATCTGAATGAGTGGGTGGGCAGTATTTCGTTTGCATAATTGATTATTTAGTTAACTGATTCAATGCCTCTCCTCTGCGGCTCGGAGTTTACTGAAGTTTCCTTATTCCTTGCTCTGCCTGCCTTGCTCCCTCTCTTTTTCTCAGAGTTTGTCTCTGAGCAGAGACACATTTGTGTGTAAGGGAGCTGCAGCATTGCTGAAGCCTCGCGCACCCTCCACCCCACCCCACCCCCACCATGAGATTGACACAGAGATTACTTGCTAAGTCCACTTCCCATTCAGGAGAATAGGCTGCACAAAGCGCGCTGGCACCCACAACACCCATCCACCCCTAAAAACCCCACCCCTCTCCGACTCCATCCTGCCCCCATACCTCCAGTCTAACGTCTACCCCGACCCCATCCTGCCCGGTCCATCCAACCCAACCCTACCTCCCTATAACCCCATCCTGCCCCCACCCTCCAGTCCACCCCAACCCCAACCCCTGTCCCCTGTTGGCTTTGTTAATACTTTTTGTTTCATGTTCACTGTTAGAGTTGGGAAAACAAATTGTTATTTTTTCTTGCCACTGTGGAAATCAGGAGTTTTCTTGCACTCCCTCACATTTGAACAGATTACGAGGTGAGACGAGCTTATCTGGGCGTTTCAGCTTTAATTAGCAGAGGGATTTGAAATCCGAGTCATAACAGACTGGGAGGTCGGGTCCAGGATTGGGATAGGGTTGGGCAGATTCAGGTGGAGTTGTGCAGATCAGGTCTGGGATCTGAACAGATCTGAACGGATTAGGACAGGTTTAAACACACTTACATAACTCTTAGGTGAGAAAATCTTTTTTATTTTCAGCTCCTTGTAGATGGTTCAATTATAAGTGAGAGAAATGACACTGTCAGTAACTAACTGCTTTCTGGAGTTGGAAGACGTGACTTTGGGAGTTGTGGAAAATGTGAACAAGGACAAGCTGCTGCAATTGGCAGACACATTGGAGCTGGGGTTGCCTGAGTCTCTGAAAATAAAGATGAGGTTATGACTGAAATAACTCAGCATTTAAATGTATTGCAAAGGCCATTGGAGTCTTTGGAAATGGTGAAAATTCAATTGCAGATGAAGCAGTTTGAGTGAGTGGAGAAAGAAAGGGAGAGAAGATTCTTAGTAGAGCAAATAGAAAGAGAAAAAGATGAGATTCCTTACTGTGTGGAAACAGGCCCTTCGGCCCAGCCAGTCCACACCAACCCTCCGAAGAGTAACCCACCCAGACCCATTGCACCTAATGCACCGTACACTACGGGAAATTTAGCATGGCCAATTCACCTAACCTGCGCATCTTTGGACTGTGGGAGAAAACTGGAGCACCCGGAGGAAACCCATGTGGAGAAAAGGGAGAATGCGCAAACTCCACACAGACGGTCGGCCTAGGCTGGGATCGAACCAGGGAGCCTGGTGCTGCGAGGCTGCAGTCCACTGAGCCACCGTGCCACCCTCAGGGTGAGTTTGAACTTCAGAAGTTGTGAATTAGTCAGGAAAGTCAAGTTAACAGGATGGAGATGAAGGGAGAAGGTAGGGATGTATGCAAAAGATTAAAACACTGCCACATTGCAATGAGTAAGATGTTGAAGCCTTTTTTTATTTCACTTTTCGAAAGCTGGCTAGGCAGCTGGAGTGGCCAGAGGACTTGTGGGTAATGCTAGTTCAGACGGAGGTGGTAGGCAGAGCTGGTGAGGTGAATGTAGCACTGTCAGGTAAGAGGCCAAGAGATGATGTAGATGTCAAACAGGCTAATTTGAGTGCCTATGAATTGGTGCCAGAAGCGTATAAACACTGGTTCAGAAACATAAAGAAGGAACCATGTCAATCTTACTTTGAGTTCAAAAGAATTAAACATAGAACAATAGAACAAGCCCTTTAGCCCTCGATGTTGCACTGATCTGTGAACTAATCTGAGCCCATCCACCTACACCATCCCAGCATCATCTATATGCTTATCCAAGGACTGTTTAAATTTCCCTAATGTGACTGAGTTAACTATATTGGCAGGCAGGGAATTCCACACCCTTACCACTCACTGAGTAAAGAACCTGCCTCTGACATCTGTCTTAAATCTATCACCCCTCAATTTGCAGCTACGTCCCCTCGTACAAACCGATGTCATCATCATAGAAACAAAAAACTCTCACTGTCCACCCTATGTAATACTCTGATCATCTTTTTATCTCTATTAACTCTCCTCTGCATCTTCTTATCTCCAATGAGAACAGACCCAAGTTCCTCTGCCTTTCCTCATCAGATCTTCCCTCCAGATCAGGCAACATCCTGGTAAATCTTCTTTGCAACGTTTCCAATGCTTCTACACCCTCCTTGTAATGGGGCCACCAGAACTGTACAGAACATTCCCAGTGAGGCTGCAGTAACATTTTGTACAGTTGCAGCGTGACATCATGGCTCTGGAACTCAATCCCTCACCCATTAAAACCAAACACACCCCATGGCTTCTCAACAGCATGATTAACCTGGATGGTAGCAATTTTGAGAGTTGGATGTGGGCCTTCAAAATAGACAAGACATATGAGGCTCTTAGAGAGATTATTGTGTGGGAGGAGTTTACAAACTCACTTCCAGAAATGATAAGAACTTGTGTGGATGAACAGAAAGTTCAAGAAGTGAGAAGAGCTGCAGAAATGGCAGGTTAATGTGCATTTGTGCATAAGGTGAAATTTAGCTTCTGACAGGAATTTCATCCCGTGAAGGATAAAAGTTGGGAGAAGGAGAGACCAGTGGGTGCAAGGACCAGAGGGCTGTTGTGAAAGTAATTTGAATATTTAAAAGCTGACCCTCAGCATCAGAGGCCTTCGTTTTTACAGCTGGAGCGAGGACCAGAGGGCTTCTGGGAAAATATATCGAACATTTAAAAGCTTACCTCGTGTACATGCGCAGCAGGAGTGGACACTGCACGGCTGGGTAAGTAAGGTCATATCTTTATTGGTTGCTTTACCAGAAACACTACTTTGGTAGTGACTCCCACCCACCCTCCTCCTCGCAACAATAAAAAAGGATTCTGTATGCCGGATTAGTAAGTTACTCACTTTTTTCCTCTAATAGTCCCTTTGGGAATCAAAACACTGGACAGCAAATCGTCCACCATCTTCTGACCAGCATCGCAAGTACTCAGGCCTGGGCGACTGTGGGATCCTCAATCCTGTAAGTAGATTAAAAAGAACATTGTTAGTAATTTGTATAGAGTTGAAATTTCTGCTGCCTTCAGTGGTCTGAGCAAAGACATGAAAGTTGGGAAAATATGGGAAGAATAATAGCATTATATTTTGTTGTGAAAAGTATTTCCTAATTCCACCTTTCTGGGTTAAACAGCGAATTCTGAATCTCACTAGTGAGGGGTGACCACTTCATTTTCATGCCGTTCTATCTCATTAGGAGCTGATCTTGCCTCATTTTGATGGAGATTCTAATCCTTCCTTCAGTTCCTATGGAAACCAGATGATACCAGTCCCCAACAGGAAAGCCTGGGCAGTTACCTGGGGGCAGGAGCTCACTGTTTGCTTCTCCAGGTCTTTATCCATCTCCACCATCAGCACCATTTCACTGCATGCTCCATCAACACTGTCTTCTCCCACACTTTGTCCGTGTGTGTGGGCATCACCAAACCCCAGCCTCACCACATCATTCTGGCTGCTTTCAGATTAACTCAGCTGAAAATGTGTTGCTGGTCAAAGCACAGCAGGCCAGGCAGCATCTCAGGAATAGGGAATTCGACGTTTCGAGCATAAGCCCTTCTTCAGATTAACTCACCCTTCACTGTGGAGCTCAGAGACAATGATGTCATACCTGCTTCTGCCAGGTTGGTTCACAGTCAGGGGCATGGACACATTTCATGCAGAAACATAGGATGCACCATCTGGCTCTGAGCTAACTTTCTCAAGGCTCATTCCCTTTGTGTTTACTTGTGGGCTGTCAGGTTTATCTCAGTGTTTAGTGCAGAGTAACAGGCATTCACCCTGTCACTAGTCAGTGTATCACACAATGCAGGGGATGAGTCTGTATAGAGGACAGCATGGAGGTGTACAGAGGACATTATTTATTTATTGGTGGAATCTGGATGTTGCCGACTGGCCCAGTATTTATTGCCCATCCTTCGTTCCACGTGAGAAGGTGGTGATGAATTACCTTCTTGAACTGCTGCAGTCACCTGCTTTGGGTTGACCCACGATGACATTAGGGAGGGAATTCCAGGATTTTGACACCGAGATGGTGAAGGAATTGTGATGCATTTCCAAGTTAGGATGGTGAGGGGCTTGGTGGGGAAATTGAAAGTGGTAGCATTCCTATATATCTGCTGCTCTTGTCCTTCTGGGTGGAAGTGCATGTGGATTTGGAAGTTGTTATCTGAGGATCTTTGGTGATTTTCTACCGTGCTTCGTTAAGACACTACACACTGCTACGACTGAGTGTCCGAGATGAAGGGAGTGGATGCTTGCAGATGTGCTGCCAATCAAGCTGGTTGTGTTGTCCTGGATGGTGTCAAGCTTCTTGTGTTTTACTTTAACTTCATTCATTCAGGCTCATGGGGAATATACAAACACACTCCTGATGTGTGCCTTGGGGAGTCAAGAGGTGGGCCACTCACCAGATAATAATTAGCCTCTGAACTTTTGTTGTAGTCACTGTGTTTGTGTGGTGGGCTCAGTGAAATTTCTGGTCATGTTGACATTGTAGGATTCACACCATTGAAAGTCAAGGGGCAGTGGTTAGATTTTCTCTTGTTGTTGATGGTCATAGCCTGGCATGCGTCTGCTGCAATTGTTACTTGCCATTTGTCAGCCCAAGACTGGACATTGTGCAGCTCTTGTTGCATTTGAACAAGGACTGCTTCAATACCTAAAGAGTCGTAAATGATGCTGAACATTCTGTAATCATCGGTGAACAACCCCACTTCTGACCTTATGAGGGAGGGAAGGTACTTTTGGGGAGCTTATGATGAAGCAGCTGGAGATGTTTTTGCCCAGGACACTACTCTGAGGAACTCCTGCAGAGATGTCCTGAAACTGAGATGACTGACCTGCAACAATCTCAACTACCTTGCTCTGTGTCTGGAGAGTTTATCCCCCATTGATTCCAGTTTTGCTCAGACACCTTGATGCCAACTCAGTCCAATTGGCCTTGATGTTACAGGCTGTCACTCTCACCTCCTCTCTGGAAGTCAGCTCTTTTGTCCATGTTTGACCCAACGCTGCAATAAGGTCAGGAGCTGGGTGGCCCTGGTGGAACCCAAACTGGGCGTCACTGAGCAGGTTATAGCTGAGCAGGGGCTGCTCAATAGCACTGCTGATGTCACCTTCCATCACTTTACTGGTGATCGAGAATAGACTGATGGGTGGGATTTGGCCGGGTTGGATTTGACCTGCTAAATATGTACAGGACATACCTGGGCAATTTTCCACATTGTCGGGGAGATGCCAGTATTGTAACTGTACTGGAACAGCTTGGCTAGGGAAGCGATAAGTTCTGGAGCATGTGTTCAGTATTATTGCCGGAATGTTGTCAAGGCCTATAGCCTTTGCAGTGTCTCCAACCATTTTATGATATCATGTGGAGAGAATTAAATTCGCTGAAGACTGGTATCTGTAACACTGGGGCGCATTGGACGAGGGTGAGATGGAACATCCACTCAGCACTTTTGTACAGCTTGCTCAAATGCTTCATCCTTATCTTTTGCAGTGATGTGCTGGAATCTTCCATCATTCAGGATGGCAATGTTTGTGGAGCCTCCTGCTCCACTGTATTGCTTAATTGTCCACGATTATTCATGACTAGATGTGGCAGAACTTAGATTTGATCCATTGATTGTAGGATCACTGAGCTCTGTCTATCACAAGGTGTTTATGTTAATTGGCATGCAAGTAGTTCAGTTTGTTGACTTCTCCAGGCTGACACCTCATCTTCAGCTATGCCTGGTATTCCCCCTGGCATGGCCTCCTACACTGTCCATTGAACCGGGGTTGATAACCTGGCTTGATGGTCATGGTTAAGTGGAGGGACGAAACCATGAGCTGTTGTTAATGGCTCACAATACATCATGGATGTCAAGTCTTGAGTTGTTCGATCTGTTTGAAGTCTGTCTCATTTATTACACCCATTTAGTGCAACACAAAACGTTGGAGGTTATTCTCAATCTGAAAGCAAGACTTTGTCTCCTAAAGGACTGTGTGGTTATCACTTTTCCTGGTATTGTCATGGACACATATATCTGTAGCTGGCAGATTGGTAAGGATGAGTTCGAGTATGTTTTTCCCACTTGTCAGCTCGCTCACCACCTGCTGCAGTGAATCTCTAACAGCTCTGTCCTTTCGGACCCAATCAGTCGTACTGCTGCCAAGACACTCTTGATGGTGGACATTGAAATCCCCACCCAGGGTACATGTTGTACCCGTGCCACCTTCAGTGGTTACTCAAAGTGTTGTTCACATGGAGGAGAACTGATTCATCAGCTGAGGGAGGATGGTACGTGATAATAAGAAGGACTTTCCTTGTTCATGTTTAACCTGAAGCCGTGAGACTTCATGGGGCCCAGAGTCAATGTTGAGGACTCACAGGGCAACTCCCTCCCGACTGTATACCCACTGGGCTGCTTCCTCTGCTGGGTCTGTCAGGACATATCCAGGGATGGTGATGGTGGTGACTGAGACAGAGAATGTCAAGTAAGACTGGTACAACTGAATGGCTTGCCAGGCCATTTCTGGGGGCAATTGAGAATCAATCACACTGCTGTGCGTCTGGAGTCACATGTAGGCCAGACCAGATGAGGACAGCAGATTTCCGTCCCTGTCGGGTATTAGTGAACCAGATGGATTTCCCATGGTCATCAGTATATTCTTATTTGCAAATTTTGTTTTAAATAGAGTACAAATTCCACCATTTGTCAGGGCAGGAGTCAAAACTGTGTCCCCAGAACATTAGCTGAGTTTCTGGTTTGATAAACTCGCAATAATGCCAGGGAAGCATCACCTCCCTGTCTCCACTGCATGGAGGAATATGGGAGACTGCATGGAAGAGTATGGGGGTCTGCGCGGAGGGGTATGGAGGATTGCATGGAGGGGTAAGGAGGACTGATTGGAGGGGTATGGAGGACTGATTGGAGATGCATAGTGTTTATAGCTGTACCATAGAAAGCATTCTATCTGGGTACATCACGGTTTAGTATGGTATAAGTTCTGTCCAAGGCCAGAAGAATCTACAGGAAGTTATGGACACAGCCCAGACCATGACAAAATTCAACCTTCCAACTGTCAACTCCATCTCCAATTCTCGACCCTGCGAAAAGATAGTGTACACCATCAAGGACACCTCCCACCTGGTCAGACTCTCTTCCAACCTCCTTCATCAGGCAGAAGAGACAGACGTTTCAACACACAAACCAACACCTTCTTTCCTGCTGTTCTGAGACTGCTGAATGATCCTCTCTCACGTCAAATCTAATGCTGATGTTGCGTTTGTGTATCTCCTGTGCACCTGTGACCTTGTGTGTCTCGCTCTGTCCAAATACCCAATGATCTGCCTGTGTATTATGATGTACCTCTACCGCCCATGAAACAAAACATTTCATTGAATGTAGGTACATGTGACAACAACAAATCTAATCAAATGTTGGACATGAGTCTGAAGGGGTTAATACTGATTGAGTGTAAAAAGGACAATCCACAGTGACCATGACATAGTGGGAGGATCTAGGAGGATTTGAACAAAAGACCAGGTCCTTCTAACAATCTCTGTTGCAATGGACTATACATCCTTCTGCTGTGTAAATAATCACTGAGAAGCAATGAGCTCCACCCTGTTGATTGGAAGAGATTCTAGTTCCAGTTTGGTAAAAGTTCTCAGGGCCCTCGTATATCTCGAAGATTGGAAGTAAAGGAGTTATGGGATTTAGTGTAAAAATGTATTTAATCTGGTATTTTTAGGCAAGTTTTACAAATATACACATTTGTTAATCTTGCACAAGGGAAAGAGGCTAATGTTTCCTTTTTTCAAAACAGTCCACATAAAAGAAGCCATCTTGTACAGCCACATAGCAGCGCTTATTCCCAGAACAGTACCACACCACACTATGGGTCACAACAAAGCAACAGCATTAGAAATGCTTACATTGTGCTGGAATTGAATAAATCATTCATACATATTAGGGAATAAAGGCTGGATTTTTAATAATTTTACAAATAAATATTAATGATGTTTTGTTTTATTGAAAAGGCTGTTGGTGTAGAAGAGATGTCTTCAGTCTTTTTTCAGCTAAAATTGCCCTTGAGACTTAAGGCTATGCATACATCAATGATGAGAGGCCTGTCATTCTGAGACAGAACAACAGACAGTGCAAAAACAAGATGCAACTTATGCAGATGGGAAAGCCAATTAAATTAACCATGAGCACCTTATGAGCAAGTTGAGGTCAAAAAGTGAGTTTTAATTAATATTGGGCACATGGTAAAAAGAATTACAAAACAAGGGGTTGAGCGCCATGTTGTGAGTGCTCCCAATATTCTGGGGGAAGTTGAAGTGTGCTCCTGACCCAGGTTGGGTTTTGCTTGATCAAAGGGATGCCTTTTTGGGTTTAGCAACTTTCAAAGACAGGAGTCAGGGCTTTTGTCCATGAGAGCACTTCAGGTGTTTTGTCTCAAGGAAGTGATTTTGTATCCAGGAGTTAGGCTTCGGATCCAGTTTGATGCCTGTCTTGTATTTATGTTTGATGTCCTGTTCCCTGGATGCTGCCTGACCTGCTGCGCTTTTCCAGCAACACATTTTCAGCTCTGTCTTGTATTTATGACGAGGATAACTGGACAAGTGAATGACAATGAGAACAGATACACTTACAACAGGACTGAAGGTATCATACCTGAATGCACACAGGATAAGGAATAAGGGAAATGAGACTGTGACGCAGATCGAAATTTGCAGGTATGACATGGTGGGCATCACAGACACTTGGCTGTAAGGGGTTCAGGATTGGGAGATGAATATTCAATAATATACATCCGAACAAACAGCAAGAGCCTGGTGGGTCGAGGAGAGTGGTGATGCCTCATCAGTAAAAATTAAACTAACTCAATAGTAAGAAACGATGTAAGCTCAGAAGGTGTAGAATCTGTATGGGTAGAATTGAGGTACGCCAAATTTAAAAAAAAAATTCTTGGAGTTATGTACATGCCTCCAAACAGTATTCAGGAAGTGGGATGCAAGATACATCAGGAAATAGAAAAGATTTGTAGGAAAGGCAATGTTACAGTGATCATGGGGGATTTTAATGTGCAGGTGGACTGGGAAAATATGACTGGTAGTGGATTGCAAGAAAAGGAATTTGTGGGGTGTATACTGATGGCTTTTTGGAGTAGCTTGTGGTGGAGACCACAGGGGAACAGGCAATACTGGAGTTTGTGTTGTTGAATGAGGCAGATTTGATAAGGGAGCTTAAGGTGAAGGGACCCTTAGGAAGCAGTGATCATAATGTGATCGAATTTACTCTGCAATTTGAGAGGGAGAAGATAAAATCAGAGGTAAAGGTGAACAAGGCTGAAGCATGATGGACGAGCTGGGTAGAATTGACTGGGAGAGGAGCTGAGCAGGAAAGGCAGTGGAACAGCAATGGCAGGAGTTTCTGGGAGTAATTCGGGAAACACAACTGAGATTCATCCCAAGGGAAAAGGAAGCATGGTACAGGGAGGATGAGGCAACCATGGCTGACTAAGGAAGTCTGGGATAATGTAAAAGCAAAAGAGAAAGTATGTAATATGGCAAAGGGCAATGGGAAACCAGAGGATTGGGAAGCTTACAAAAACCAACAGAGGGTAATAAAAAAAGAAATAAGAAGGGAGAAGATTAAATGTTGGATTATGTATAAAATATATTAAATACTTAGAAGGGAGTAAAGCAAATGATGGAAAATGACAGACTGATTAGCCTAGCCTCATTCATGGTTAAGATTCTTGAATCCATTATGAAGGATAAGAGTTCTGAATACTTGTAAGTGTACGGTAAAATGGGGAAAAGTCAGCATGGACTCATCAAGGGGAGGTCAAATCTGCTAGAGTTCTTTGAGCAAGTAACAAGCAGATTAGTCCAGGAGAGACAACAGATCTTATCTGCCTGGACTTCAAGAAGGCCTTTGAGAAGGTGTTGCACAGGAGGTAAGGGCCCATGGTGTTGGACTCAAGGTGCTAGCATGGATGGAAGCCTGGTTGACTGGTAGGGAGCCGAGAGTGGGGATGAAAGGGTCCTTCTCAGGATGGCAGCCAGTGACAATTGGTATTCTGCAAGGCTCAGTGTTCGGTCCCCATCTTTTCACTTTATAGATTAATGATCTCAATGAAGGAACTGAGGGCATTCCGGCTTAACTTTCAGATGATAAAAGATAGGTAGAGGGACCGGTAGCATTGAGGAGGCAGGGTGGCTGCAGCAGGATTTGGACAGGTTAGGAGAGTGGACAGAGAAGGGGCAGATGCAGCATAATGTGGGAAAGTGTGATGGCATGCACTTTGTTAGGAAGAATGGCAGCATGGACTAATGTCTAAATGGGGCGAAAATTCAGAAGGCTGAAAGGCAAAGAGACTTAGAAATTTTAATTCAGGATTCTCTCAAGGTAAACTTGCACGTTGAGTCAGTAGTTTGGAAGGCAAGTGCAGGAAAGACTTTTATCTTGAGAAGACAAGAATGTTAAAGCAAGGATGTATTTCTGAGGCACCAGAAGGCTCTATAAGATTCTGGTCAGAACACTTTTGGAGTATTGTGTGCAGTTTTAGGGATGTATTGTCCCTGGAATGTGTTCAGAGAAGGTTCATGATAATGGTCCCTGGAGTCAAGGGTCAAAAGTCAAGAATAGCTTTTTTTTTGTCTTTCTACCATATACAACTGGTACAGAAAAAATGGGGTGGAATTCCTCCAGGACCAAGGTGCTACATGGACAGGACAAACTGCACGATCATGCACAGGGCAGCATAGAGTACATAAAAGTACAAAACACGCAAGACAGCAAAGTAATTGAAATGAAATAAAAATTACCAGGAATGAAAAGCTGAACATATGAGGAACATTTGAGGATTCTGGTTTTATATTTGATAGAGGTTAGAAGGATGAGGGGGGGGCGGGATCTAATTGAAACATACAGAATACTGAATCGCCTGTACAGAGTAGATGTTGGGAAGATGTTTACATTGGTAGAAGAGACTAGGACCCAAGGGCAAAGCCTAAAAGTAAATGGAAGACCTTTTAGAATGGAGATAATTAGAAATGTCTTCAGTCAGAGAGTGATAAATCTGCAGAATTCACTGCCACAAAAGGCTGTGGAGGCCAGGCCATTGGGCATATTTAAGAATGAGATCGATAGGTTTTGAGAATCAAGAGGGTAAAGGGTAATGGGGGAGATTGGGAGAATAGGGCTGAGAAAATTATCACCCATGATTGAATGGCGGACCAGACTCATTGGGCTGAATGGCCTAAATTCTGCGCCTCCGCCTTATGGTCTGACAACATTTTTGTCTCTTGCATATTGTTTCAATTGAGTTTTGTTGTCAGATGAGTCTGCATTTCTTAATGAAACTTAACACAATCAAATATTGTTCACTACTTCAGAGTCCCTGTCTTGTCTCAGGTATAGCTGAGTTTAAACAAATTTATCAAATCTAAACTCTGTAAGCTCGCTTTTAAAACTGACAAAGCATTTGTGGCAGCACATACAACATGTGTTTCACTTCTCTGTACAACATATTGTGAAAGAATATTCTTGAAAATAATGCAGGCAGGCTCATTACTGACGTGTATGGAAGAGTTATGTGGGCTCTTCATTAACAAGGGACTCAATGGGGATAGAAAGTAGGTGGAAAAGAGGATTAAGGCTGTAGCCGGATCAACCATGAACTGATCAAATGGCAGATCGGACTCAATGGCTAACTGACCTAATCTTCATTCACATTTGTTTGTTCACAGGTATCCCAGAGAGAGAGCAGAGCAAACTCATTGTCTCTTTGTCGCAGATGCAAGAGTGGGGAGAATGTCTCTACTGTGTCAATGTCATGTACTTTGGGGAGAGTAGACTGACCATATTGTATCATTGACCTAGAGACAACAGACCAATCAATCTGTGTCTGTAGCAGATCACCAGGACTGCCAATTGAGCATACGCAGTCTGTATCACAACGATTGGAGAGAGCAGCCTCCCCTCACTGTGTCTGTATCACTGACCCCACAGAAAGTGGATTGAATGGATTCTGAAAATGAATTATTCAATCCAGCTCATCATTTACTTAATTTCCCCATTTGGGTAAAAGGGTAATTTACCATGTTGTTCAGCTGTTTCCTGAACTTAGTCTGGGTCACGATATATATACAAGTGTTTGTGCAGCAACTTAGGAGCTGGAGAATGAATCCGATATCTCGTACAAAATAATGTAGATGTATGGCCCTATACCCCATCCAATACATTCGTCTCCATAGAGAGTATAGCATAAACACTGACCATAACAGGATGAAATTCCCTGAGATAACAAACAATAAAATGATAGACTTCCTTCGAGTCCCCATTTCTGGGTCACTGGGATTCTCCCCACTGCTGTGAGCCCGAAGTCTCCTGTGGGCTCTGCTGGCGACTAAAATGTGTCTGACACTTAAAGCATTGAGCAGCAAAATCAGAACAAATGGCACTGCAGGGTTCAGGATATAATGAAGGCACTCGATTGTTCCCCAGACTGGAGATGACAGAATATCAGTTGGTATTGAACAAAACCAGGGCTGATTCCTGAGCATATACTGAGATGTGAACATAAAGTACCAGAAAATGTTCTTCAAACCACTCAGCACAGTCACTGTTCCCACAACCACAGCTGCTGTCTTCTCAGTACACAATTTAATTTGCAGATTTGGGCAGCAAATGGCCACATATCGATCAAAGGTAAAAGTGACGGTAAACCAGACAGAACAGTCGGTGGCTGCATAAAGGAAGACAGCGTGGATATTACAGATGGGGATGGACGGAGGAAACGAAAATCTCTCTTATAAATAATTGAAATGTGTCTCAATAACAGATCGAGGATAATAACCAATGTATCTGCTGCTGACATCGCCACCAGGTATCGAGTAATACATTTTGAAAGACCACATTTCCCTTGCAACAGAATTATAATTGTTATGGTGTTTGCTGTGTGGAAGAAAAATAAACAGGAAGATTAATCAAGTTGGTAGAAAGGTTACAAATTACGGAGTGCATTGTGTGTTTTCTGTATATTTCCCTCTTTCTAAAACTGTATTGAGCTATTTATAACCATTTTCATGCATTCTATTGAATCAAAAAAAAAACAGCCATTAATTAGGAACTCATATTTGGGATGAAACAGAAAATGAGGAAATGTACGAGATGATGTGAAGATTGACACCACGCTGACAGGTTATTGAAGTGTAAACAAGGGAATACAGGAAATATCACAAATACCATGGGAAGTATGTTTCAGTTTCTGAAGTGGAACAGAGATCAATGACCCTGTATTAGAATGGACAAAACATCCAGGTTCCTGTTCTTCATCTTTACAGAGTCATTCCGAATTAGTATGGGAGTTTCAGCCCAAGTTCCCCTTCATTTGTACCTTGTGACCATGGTGGATATTAGCACATATGTCCTATTCCTGATCATTATCCAATGAAGGTGGATTAATTCAGCAATATCTCGTTCTATGTCATCCTCTCACATCTACTCAGAGGTAGTTTCCTTGTGTAGCTGATGGCCTATTGATTTGAGATGGTAGAGGTTGCTACTTTGGAAGATTTTATCAAAGGGCTCTCAGACATCTTCGACATACTGGGGTGCATTGATCGTGCAAGCTGGCAATGTTTGTGGATGTGTTGCCAGTCAAGGGCACTGCTTTATTATCAAGTTTCTTGAGAGTTGTCGGACAAACCTCACGCAGACAAGTAGGGAGTTTTCATTCACACTCTTGACTTGCCCTTTGTAGATAGTGGAGAAAGTGAGGTCTGCAGAAGCTGGAGATCAGAGCTGAAAATGTGTTGCTGGAAAAGCGCAGCAGGTCAGGCAGCATCCAAGGAACAGGAGATTCGACGTTTCGGGCATAAGCCCTTCTTCAGGAATCCTGAAGAAGGGCTTATGCCTGAAACGTTGAATCTCCTGTTCCTTGGATGCTGCCTGACCTGCTGCGCTTTTCCAGCAACACATTTTCAGCTTTGTAGATAGTGGGCAGACTTTGGGGAGTCAGGAGCGTGAGGTATATATGTCACCCATCTCTGACATGGTCTTGTAACACTGGTAACTGGTCCAGTTCAGGTTATGGTCTATTGCAATATCTCTCCCCCTCCCCCAGGATACTGACACTAAGGAATTCAATTAAATAAAGAGAAATAGTTACAATCTCCCTTTTTGGAGATCTGTGACACTTGCGTGGAGCAAATGCTACTTGTTAGCTCAGGCCCGAATATTGTTCAAATGTTGTTACATATGGACATTGTGTCTGACAGGTGTGGGAGAGCAGAGTCAAAGAGTGTTTTTCTGGAAAAGCACAGCTGGTCAGGCAGCACCGGGGGAGCAGGAGAATCGATGTTTCATGAATTGTGATAAAGACCTTACGCCCCAAACGTTGATTGCCCTGCTCCTTGGATTCTGCCTGACCGGCTGTGCTTTTCCAACATTACACTCTTCAATTGTGTCTTGATGAGGCAGGAATGTTAGTAAACTTTGTGCAATAATCAACAACCATCCTGAATGCTGACCTTATGATGGAGGGGTTGTCCATGATGAAGCAGCTGAAGATAACTGGGCTGAGGACATTTCGCTGAGGAACTCCTGCAGAGATGTCCTGAAGCTGAGGTAATTGACTTCCAACAACTACACCCATCCTCCAAGTGCCAGGAATGACTCCAACCAATGAGAGTTTCATCCCATTTCTCATCATTTTAGGTTTCCTTCAGGTCAGACTTTGTCACTTACAGCTTTCATGCCAAGTACAGTCACTCTCACCTCACCTCAGGAGTTCAGCTCTTTTGTCCTTGTTTGGATATTAGTTGTTATGAGGTCTGGTGCTGAGCAACCCTACAGAACTAGACACCAGTGAACAAGTTTTTGCTGAGTGCAGCTTGGTAATACGCTTTATGACACCTTCCACCATGTTGCTGCTCATTGTATTTAGACTAATGGAGTGGTTTTATTTGGATTTAATTTGTTTTACTCTTAGTGATTAAACCAGTTAAATACTTATATTAATAGATTGTAGTCAGTTTTGTAACTGAATTGGACCAGTTCAACTCAGGACATGGCGAGTTTTGGACCCATTTACCACTGACAAGGTATTTTCAGGGCCATTACCTTATGCAGTGCCTTAGCTGTTTCTTGTGTTAGCTCCTGGTGAGCGCTGGAGAACCTCTATTGAAGCACAATCCAGCATGTGGACTGCACACCCAGGAAAGGAAAAGGGAGATCAGGTTTAATAATCACCCCGTTACCAGAAGGAAGCCATTCAGCCCATCATATCTGCATGGGCTGTCAATACATGTTGATACAGTGGCGAGCACTTGCCTTTTCCCCATCACCCTGCACATTGATTCGAGTTCAATATTCATTCAAGGCCCTCTTCATTGCCTCAACACAACCGGACCAAGGCTCCTTCTCCATCAACTGTCAAATTGATTGGTTATTAGGAATGGAAGCTGAAAATTTATTATTTGTCAGAAATGGAAACCATCAGCTCAACATACTCTCTTTCACAGGATATCTCGTGATCCAAACTTACAGCAATATTCTATTATTTTATTAAATCAGGCTAAACTTGTGGAGAGATAAGTGAACATTTCAGGTTGATGCTTTTCCATCAGCGCTCCCAGCCTTTTCTGTTCTTACGTCAGATCTCCAGCACCTGCAGTAATGTGCTTTAGTTTGATCATTTTGTAAGTTTCCATTAATATTGGCAGAATGGGCCATGTCTCTGATGTCTCAGGAACTGTTTTGAGGGACCAAAATACATCTCTGAGAATACTTTCTCAGCTGTGTGGTGAATGGTGAGATTTACAAAAAGTCATAGATTGTAAACCATCTCAAACTGGTCATAGGTCACTGCACCTCAGTGTCAGAACGTGGTGATCATATTCTTCAGTATAAATTTGTATTCCATTTGTAATAAAGCTGGAGAAGTGAGATGGATAAGCTCAACTGAACATTAGTTACAATGTTGTACAAATCATGTGATGCAGTGTGTTGATGGAAAAGAATAATTCAGAGGATATAAAGATCCTTTATTTCAAAGTTGATAGAATGTGGATTTGCATATTAACCGGTGAGACCTGCAGACAGGAACAGCCGAAATAATAATGAAAAGTGGTATGTTCATCATAGTCTCACAAACTGGTCATTTTAATAAATAAACAGCAGAAAAACAGATTTCAAAACCAGATTACTACCATGGGAAGGACAGTTAGGTCTCAAATTAATCAACTGATTGAGTAGATACAGAGCTTTACTCAATACAACACAGAACCAAGAGACAAACTGCATAAAGTAATGGTCTGTAAGACACTAAACCTACATTGTGAGGGAAAGGCAGTGATAGGCTGCAGTTAAGGGACAATGTTGTGGAGTGTAGCTTGAGGATAGGTGTTCCATTGTGAATGGCACAACGGACCACTGCTCTTTGCTCAGTATCACAACTTTGTGTATGTTGCAGGAAATATAATCAAGACTGTGAGATATTTGAAAACGCCCATTGTACTCATGTGGTTGTGGATCTAATCCAACTGAAAGTTCCTTTTGATGAGCTCTCCCAACTTGGTGTGTATTTGCAATTAATCTGATAGCGAAGGTCAGAAGTTATATCAGTTTTAATCTGATTAAAGTCTTCACAGTAAGGGCAAGAAGGAAAAGATAAGATTATAGAAAACAAACAGGAAATGCGGGAAATTCTCAGCAGCTCTGGCAGTATCTGTGGGGAGACAGAGTTAACATTTCAGGCTGCTAACCCTTTGTCAGAACTGGAAATGTACTGAAACAGGATTTGAATCAGCCATGGAAAGGAAGGAACAACAAAATGAAAAGATCTGTGGTGACCCGGGAGACAGGAGACATTAGATGGGAGAAGGGATGAAAACGAAACGCAAAATGAGATTGTGACAGGACAAGTAAGGGAGCAAAAAATTATCAATATGAAAATCCAAAATCATCATCAAAGATGCTTCCCAAAAAATGGAACAATGTTTACAGATAACACTGAGGTCAATAATTTCAGATTAAAAACTCGAACCCATTCTTTTGCTGTGATAGAGTGATGATTTTGCATTTATACTTCTTCAAGATATGTATCTTTTCTCTCTTTACCATTGTGTCTTTCATGACAATCCTTTTTGACATTTAATCTCTCCTGTCTTCCTCCGAAGTACAGACCTTTCCATGTTCTCCCCACCCATCTCATTTCCCTGCCTAATTTAAATAAACTGCTCTGACCGCTCCCAGTTCTGACACCAGGTCTCTAACCTGAGTTCCTGACTGTCCCACTCTCCGTGGATGCTGCCCGCTCTGTTGAGTACTTTGAGGATTATGATTTTTTTTTCAGATTGGCAGAATCTGCGGTATCTTTCTCCAGATGGGGAGTTAAATATTGGACTGGCTGAAAGATTCCCTCACCGCTAATAGGCCGTACAGGATTCCATTTCGACAAAGCTATGATTTGAAATCAGTCCACTGGAAAATCAATGAAAACATAATCACAATTGTCACTTCATTGTAAATCAGGGAAGTGGTACATCGGGTTTGGATCAAAAGGAACACCTGAGGATGAAATATGGATTTCGTCAGTAGATTAAGAAGTAAATAAACTTACAGGATCATATTGAATGGAATGAAAAATAACTCTGAATCATTGAGGATTGTAAGGAAGTTCAGGTGGACTTTAACCAATGTTGTGTTGAATCAATATTTACAGACTGCAGGCTTACAAACATCAGTGCTCCCCTATTCTGGCACTGGGGCTATTGAGGTACACTCATGGTTCTAACACTGCATTGTCGGGCAGCATTTCAAACTTTGATGATATGATACGTGGAAATAAGTATGGAAAATTGTCTCAGAAATCAGGATCCATTGACAGGCAATGAAATGAGCTGACACATGACAAATGTATGAGATAATGCATCTTGTTCAGAAGAATGCTTATTATCTGGGTGCACACATGGTCACAGAGCCCAGCAGGAGCTTTGCAAGTGACTAGACTGAGCTCTGTAAACCCACCATCGGGTACAGACAGTGGACACTCTCGAACAGTCGAAGGTGTTGTTTGGGCTGTACCATATCTGTAGTCGCAGATGGTCTCTGCATTCTCATCTGCACCCCCTCCACTTCAGTATAATATTCCTCAAGTAAGGAGACAAAACTGCACATAGTATTCCAGGTGTGGCCTCACCAGGACCTTGTACAGTTGCAGCATTACCTCTCTGCTTTTAAACTCAATCCCTTTCACAATGAAGGGCAAAATTCCATTTGCCTTCCTAATTACCTGTTGCACCTGCAGAGCAACCCTCTGTGATTCATGCACAAGGGCACCCAGGTCCCTCTGCACAGCATCATGCTGCAACTTTTTACCATTCAAGTAATAATCTGTTGTACTGTTACTCCGACCAAAATGGATGACATCACATTTATTAACATTGTATTCCATCTGCCAGATCTATGCCCACTCACTCAGCCCACTCACTCAGTGAATCTAAGTTCCTCTGTAAAGTTTCATAGTCCTCTGTATACTTGCTCTTTCACTCATCTTGGTGTCACCTGCAAAACTTTGACACCATACCCGTGGTCCCCAACTCCAAATCATTGATATAAACTGTAAATAATTGCTGTCTCAATACTGATCCCTGAGACACACCCCTAGTCACTGATTGCCAAGCAGAATATCACTCATTAATCCTCAATCCTTGTTCTCTGTTCATCAACCAATCCGCTATCCACGCTAATACTCTACCCCGAATGCCATGCATCTTTCTCTCATGCAGTAGCCTTTGTGCTGCACCTTGTTGAAGGCCTTTTTGAAATCTAGGTACACCACATCCACTGGGTCCCCGTTGTCCAGCTTGCTTGAAGTGTCTTCATAGAATTCCAGAATATTTGTCAATCGTGCCCTTCATGAACTCATGCTGCATCTGTCCAGCAGGATAATTTCGATGAAGATGCCGTGCTATTTCTTCCTTGATAACACACTCAAGCATCTTACCCACTACAGAGGTTAAGCTATCCCCATAATTTTCCATTTTTTAAAATCTCCCGTTTTAAACAGGAGTGTAGCATTTCTATTTTCCAATCTGCTGGGACTTTCCCAGAATCCAACAAATTTTGGGAAAATACCGCTACTGCAATTGCTATTTTCCTGTCATCTTTTTTAGTATCCTGGGATATATTCCACCAGGGCCAGGAGACTGATCTATCCTTAGCTCCATAAACTTACCCAAAACTAGGTCTTCCATAATAATCATTGTTTCCAATTCCTCACAGACCTTCATCTCTGGCATGCTCTTAGTGTCCTCCACTGTGAAGATCGCGATAGAATACCTGTTCAATGTCTCAGCCATTTCATCATATTCCATTACTACATGTGCGTTATCATCCTCTAAAGGACCAACGTTTATTTAGCCACTCTCTTTCATTTTATGTATTTATTGAAACTTTTGCTACCTGTCTTAACATTCTATGCCAGTTTTTTTTTCCTCATGTTCTATCTTACTTTTCAATATAGTTTTTTTTGTGTATTTCTGTTGATGTTTAAAGTGTTCTCAATCTTCTAGCTTCCTGCTGTTCTTGACCACAGAGTCATAGAGTCATAGAGATGTGCAGCATGGAAACAGACCCTTTGGTCCAACTCGTCCTTGCTGACCAGATGTCCCAACCAAACCTAGTCCCATCTGCCAGCACGTGACCCACATCCCATCAAACCTTTCCTATTCATATACCATCCAGATGTCTTTTTAATATTGCAATTGGACTAGGCTCCATCACTTCCTCAGCCAGCTCATTCCATATACCTCCCAACCTCTGTGAGAAAAGGTTGCCCCTTAGGTCTCTTTTATCTTTTTTCCCCTCTCACCTTAATCCTACGCCCTCTAGTTCTAGCCTCCCCCACCCCTGGAAAAAACTTTGTTTGTTTATCATATCCATGCGTCTCATGATTTCTGATTCCCTTGCTGCTTTTTGAAGGGTCTTATTCTCTCCCTAGTTACCCTTTTGTTCTTAATGCATTTGAAAGAAAACCTTGTGCATTCTCCTGAACACTAGTTGCCAAAGCTATCAGATACACCCTTTATGCCCTCCTGATTTCTCTCTTAAATATACTCCCAGTGCCTTTATACTCTTCTAAGGATTCACTCGATCTATCCTGTCTATACCTGACATATGCTTCCTTCTTTTTCTTAAACAAAAACTCAATTTCTCTACTCATCCAGCATTCTGTATACCTACCAGTGCTTCCTTTCTACCTAACAGGAATATATTCTCTCTGGACTCTCGATGTCCCATTTTCCAGCCTTCCCATCACCTGCGAATATCTGCCCTCAATCTCTTTTTGAAAGTTATTGCCTAATACCGTCAAAATTGGCCTTCCTCTGATGTAGAACTTCAACTTTTAGATCTGGTCTCTCCTTTTCCATCATTATTTTGAAACTAATAGAATTATGTTTGCTTCCCCGAAAGTGCTCCCCCACTGACACTTCAGTCACCTGCCCTGCCTTACTTCCCAAGAGTAGGTAAAGTTTTGCACCTTCTCTAGGAGGTACATCCACAAATTGAGCCAGAAAATTTTCATGTACACACTTCACAAATTCCTCGCCATCTAAACCCTTAACACTATGGCAGTCCCAGTCTATGTTTGGAAAGTTAAAATCCCTGACACAAACACTCTATTATTCTCACAGATAACTAAGATCTGCTTACAAATTTGTTTCTCAATTTCTCTCTGACTGTTAGGGGGTCTATAATATAATAACAATAAGGTGATCATCCTTTTCTTATTTCTCAGTTCCACCCAAGTAAATTCCCTGGGAATTTCTGGGAATATCTTCTCTCAGTACAGCTATAATGCTATCCCTTATCAAAGCACCACTCCCCCTCCTCTCTTGCCTCCGTTTCTGTCCTTCCTGAAGCATTTGTATCTTGGAACATTAAGCTGACAGTCCTGTACAGCCCTGAGCCACGTTTCACTTTGTATGCCTCCCCTTTCAATTTGATAGCTTCACTTGTTTCCTCAGACACAAAGCAGATTGTCCCTTTTCTTATCGTCCTTCCTTTTCACTGGAATATACCTTCACTGAGCACTTTGAAAAATTTCTTTAAAAATCCTCCACTGCTCGTCAACTGCCCCACCATGAAATCTTTGTTTCCAGTCCACTTTATCCAGGACCTCCCTCATTCGAGAGTCCCTACAGTGTGGAAACAGGCCCTTCAGCCCAACAAGTCCACACCGACCCTCCGAAGAGAAACCCACCCAGACCCATTCCCCTACATTCACCCCTGACTAATGCACCTAACACAACAGGCAGTTTAGAATCACCAATTCATCTAAACTGCACATTTTTGGACGGTGTGTGGAAACTCACACAGACATGGGGAGAATGTGCAAACTCCACACAGACAGTTGCCCCAAGGCAGGAATTGAACCCGGGTCCCTGGCACTCTGAGGCAGCAATGCTAACCATTGAGCCATCATGCCGCAATTGTCACCCCCCTTCTTCAAACACTGGAAACTGTTATTGAATTTTATCTTCACACTCTCCATCTGTATTCTACATTCACCCATACTGCGATTGCTCCTTCCGAGAGGATCCCGAACTGTGAGGTCATTACTTATCCCTGTCTCGTCACACAGGACCTGATCTAGGACAGCCTGCTCTCTCATTGGTTCCATTACATACTGTTCAAGAAAACTTTGACGGATACACACAACTAACTCCTCCTCAAGGCTATCCTGACCGAGCTGGTTCAACCATTCTACATGTAGATTAAAATCACCAACGATAATAACCTTACCATTTTCACAGGCAGTAGTTATTTCTTTGTTTATTGCAAATCCCAACGTTATGTCATTATTTGGCGGCCAATAGAAAACACCTATCAGTGATTTTTTCTTCTTAGAATTTCTGATTTCCACCCAAGTGGATTCAACCTCATTCTCGCTAAAACCGACATCATCTCTCAGTACTGCCCAGAGGTCATCCTTGAATATCAGAGTTACACCACCTCCCTGACATTCCTGACTGTGTTTCTGAATAGGCTGGTCCCTCTGGATATTTAACCCCCAGCAAGTCAGTTGGAGCCCTTGGCCTCCCCTAGCTTAAAGTAAGGACAGTGTCAGTAACATGTTGTCTCAGGTACTGACAGCAGAGAGACATGTTGAAAAGATGTGGTTCAGCGTGAAGCGAGACACATTGATTGATTGATCGTCACATTTCCCTCAGTCCAGTGTAAAGCTTTGTTTATGAGCAGTACAGGTAGATCACAGTGAGCAGGGGTGTACAGATCACAGGGTGAACAGAAACGTGGACAGAGGCGTACAGGTTAAACCCCACAGGGTGTGCACTGGGCAAGATCAACATTAATAAGGTCAGTGTTGTTTGAAGTTAGAGATTCCATCCATCACTCTAATAACGGCTGGGAAGAAGCTGTTCCTGAAGCTGCTGGTGCGTGTGTTCAAGCTTCTGTATCTTCTGCCTGATGGGCGAGGTTGTAGGAGATCATTACCGTGGTGGGAGGGGTCTTCGATGATGTTGGCAGTCATTACATGGCAACAAGCCGCGTAAATGGAGTCCATGGATGGAAGGTTAGCTTCAGTGATGGTCTGGGCTGTGCACACAACCTCCTGTAATTCCTTACCATGCTGGGCAGAGCAGCTGTTACACCCGGACAGGATGCTCTCTGTGTTGCATCTGTAGAGATTGGTGAGGGACCTTATGGACAGATCAAATTCCCTGAGCTGCCTGAGGAAGAAGAGGCATTGTATCTTCTGGATCATCACATCCATGTGAGAAGTCCATGACAGATTGCTGGTTATTGTCACTTCAAGGAACTTGACACTGTCCACCCTCTCAGCCTCAGCTCCATTGATGTAGAAGGAGGCATGTTCTCCTCCTCTCTTTCTGAAGTCAATGATCAGTTCTTTAGTTTTGCCGATGCTGAGAGAGAGGGTGTTCCCACTGCACCATGGCACCAAGCCCTCTATCTCCTTCCTGTTGTTTGATATCCATCCTCCCACAGTGGGGTCTGCAGCAAACATGAAGATGGTGTTTGTACAGAATTTCGCCAGACTGCCGTGGGTGTACAGGGAGTACAGTAGGGACTGAGAACACATCCTTGGGGGGTTCCAGTGTTGAGGGTTATCGTGGAGAATGTGCTACTGTCTATCTTCACTGATTGTGGTCTGTGGGTCAGGAAGCTGAGGATCCAGCTGCAGAGGGTGAAGCCGAGACTCAGAGTCTCAGAGTTTTGTGATCAGTCTGGAGGGATAATGGTGTTTGAGGTGGAGATATACTCGATGAGTAAGAGTCTGACATAGATGTCCTTGCTGTCCAGATGTTCCAGGGATGAGGGCAGGGTTGGGAAATGCTGTGGTCCTATTACATCGGTCAGAGGGAATCGAGGCAGGCTGGGAGACCAGGACGGATGTGAGCCATGACCAGCCTCTCGAAGCACTACAGCATTCTGGAGGTCAGAGCCACTGGGAGGTCATCATTAAGGCACATTTCACCGGATTTCCTAGATACTGGGATGGTGATGGGCTTCTTGAAGCAGGTGTGGTCTTTGGAGTGCAGTAAAAAGAGGCTGAAGATTTCAGAGAATTCCTCCACCAGCTGGTTCACACAGGATCGGAGTGGTCAGCCACGGACTCCGTCTGGGCCTGTCGCTTCCTTTGGATTGACTCCGAGGAAGGCTGAGCAGGCATCAGCAACAGTGACGGTGTGAACAGGTTTCCCTGGAGGTATTGGGGCAGGTGACACCGCGCTGCTGTCGTTCTGCTTGAACTGAGCATAGAAAGCATAGAGGGTATCGAGGAGGGATGTGTCTTTGCTATCTTGCTGTGCTTCATTTTGTATCCCGTTATGTTGTTTAGGCCTTCCCACCGGCAGTGGTTGCCTGAATGGTTGGTTTGGACATCTAACTTGGCCCATATTGCCTCTTAGAATTTCTGCTGGCTTTACGGAGGTCACATCTGGATTTTCTCTCATGGTCTGGGTTATCCAACTTAAATGCTGAGTGCCTGGTGTTCAGTCGGGACTGGATTTCCCAGTTCATCCAAAGTTCCCATTCGGGGAACAGTTGAAATCGTCCATGGGGTTGCTGATGACCTCTGTGACTGTGGTGGCCTAATCGTCCAGGTTTTCCGCTGAGTATTTGAACACAGTCCAGTTCACTGATCCCAAACTGTCCTGCAGATGCTCTTCCACTGCCTCGGATCAGCATTGTATTTCTTTCTGAGAAGGATCATCCCACTTTAGCTTCTGCTTGTAAGCTGGGAGGAGGGACACAACATTGTGATTTGATTTTCCGATGTGTGCTGCAGGGGGTGGAGCTGTCGGTGTGTTTGATGGTTGTGTTACACTGGTCCAGGATGTTGGGCCCTCTTGTAGGGCAGGAAATGTGCTGGTGGCACTTTGGCAGCGCCCTCTTGAGGTTGGTTTGGTTGGGGTCACGAGCCAGGATGAATAAGGCCTCAGGGAATTTTGTCTTGGAATGTTAATGGTGGTGTAAAATTAATCCAGGGCTTTCTTCCTGGTTATCCTCCTCGGGGTCAAGACACTGATAAGGCCGATTCCGCTCCGGTCGAAGTCAGGTCACTGCAGGATCATAGCTCCGGGCGTCCATGTGACCCCTATGGGAAGCCGATGACTCTGCTCTGTGTCCGACAGGATGACCAGCATTGAAAATACTCAGGCCTGGGATCCTCAAACCTCTTGGTAGATTAAAAAGAACATTGTTCGTAATTTTTACAGAGTTGAATTTTCTGGTGCCCTTGAGTGGGTCTGAGTAAAGGTAAGAAAGTTAAGGTAATATAGCAAAAACCAAACCACCAATCTAGATAAAAGAGCAAATTCTGAATCTCACTAGTGAGGGGCGACCACTTCATTTTCATGCCGTTCTATCTCATCAGGATCTGGTCTTTCCTCGTTTCGATAGAGATTCTAATCCTTCCTTCAGTTCCTATGGAAACCAGATGGTGCCAGTCCCCAACAGGAAAGCCTGGGCAGTTACCTGGAGGCAGGAGCTCACTGTTTGCTTCTCCAGATCTTCATCCATCTCCACCATCAGCACCATTTCACTGCATGCTCCATCAACACTGTCCTCTCCCACACTTTGTCGGTGTGTGTGGGCATCACCAAACCCCAGCCTCACCACATCATTCTGGCTGCTTTCAGATTAACTCACCCTTCACTGTGGAGCTCAGAGACAATGATGTCGTACCTGCTTCTGCCAGGTTGGTTCACAGTCAGGGGCATGGGCACATTTCATGCAGCAACATAGGATGCATCATCTGGCTCTGAGCTAACTTTCTAAAGGCTCGTTCACTTTGTGTTTCTTGTGGGCTGTCAGGTTTATCTCAGTGTTTAGTGCAGAGTGACAGGCATTCACCATGTCACTAGTCAGAGTATCACACAGTGCAGGCGATGAATCTGTACAGAGGACAGCATGGAGGTGTGTAGAGGACATTATTTATTCATTGGTGGGATCAGGGTGTTGCTTACTGGGCTAGTATTTATTGCTCAGCACTAGTTGCCCTTGAGAAGGTGGTAGGGATTTACCTTCTTGACCTGGTGCAGTCTACTTGCTGTGGGTTGACCCACAATGTCATTAGGGAGGGAATTCCAGGATTTTGACCCAGTGACAATGAAGGAATGGCGATGTATTTCCAAGTCAGAATGGTGAGAGGGCTTGGTGGGAAATCTGAAGTTGGGGGCATTCCTATGTAGCTGCCACCCTTGTCCTTCTAGATGGAAGTGTTTATGGATTTGGAAGGTGTTGTCTGATCATTTTTGGTGCATCTTGTAGATTTTACACACCTGCCACTGAGCGTCAGAGGGGAAGGGAGTGAATGCTTGTGGATGTAGTGCCAATCGTGCGGCCTCCTTTGTCCTGGATGGTGTCAAGTTTCTTGAATATTGTTGGTCTTTCATTCATTCAGGCAAGTGGTGAATATTCGAACACACTCCTGACTTATGCCTTGGGGAGTCAGGAGGTGAGTCACTCTCTATAGTATTATTAGCCTCTGAATTGGAGTGGTTGTTAATGTGTTTATGTGGTGAGTCCAGTGGAGTGTCTGGTCAATGCTAACCCCCAGGATGCTGGCATTTGGGAATTCAGTGATGGTCACACCATTGAAGGTCAAGTGTCAATTGTCAGATTGTCTCTTATTGGTGATGGTCGTAGTCTGGCTGTGTGTGCTGCGAATGTTACTGACCACTTGTCAGCCCAAACCTGGACATTGCATTTTAACACAAACTGTTTCAATATCTAAAGAGTCATGAATGATGCAGAACATGTTCAGTCATCGCTGAACATACCCACTTCAACTTTATGAGGGAGGAAATGTGCTTATGGGCACTTTATGCTGAAGCAGCTGGAGATATTTTTGCCAAGGGCAGGACCCTAAGGAACCCCTGCAGAGATGACCTGGAGCTGAGTTAATTGACCTTCAACAACCACAACCATCATTCTATGTCTCTGGTCTGACTCCAACCACTAAGGAGTTTACCCCAGTCACCCCTCCCCCCCCATCCATTTGCCCATCAATTCAGCTTTGCTGGGGGTCCTTGATGCCACCCTCAGTCCACTTGGCATTGATATTAGTGTCTGACACTCTCACCTCCCCTCTTGAATTCAGCTCTTTTGTCCATGTTTTAACCAAGGCTGTAATGTGGTCAAGAGTTGAGGGGGCTGAAAATGTGTTGCTAGAAAAGCGCAGCAGGTCAGGCAGCATCCAAGGAGTGGGAGAATTGACTTTTCGGGCATAATCCCTTCCTCAGGAGTTGAGTGGTTCTGGTGGAACCCAAACTGGGCGTCACTGACCATGTTATCGCTGAGCAGGAGCTGCTCAATAGCAGTGCTGATCACAACTTACATCACTTCACTCGTTATCAAGAATAGACTGATGGCTTGGTATTTGGCTGCTTTGGATTTGACCTGCTTTCTTCTGTACAGGACATATCTGGGCAATTTTTCCACACGGTCGGATAGATGCCAGTGTTGTAACTGTACTGGAACAGCTTGTCGAGGGGAGCGTGTGCTCTGGAGCACATGTATTCAGTATTATTGTTGGACTGGTGTCAGGGCCTATAGCCTTTGAAGAATCCAGTGTGTCCAACCATTTAACGATATCATGTGGAGTGAATTGAATTGGTTGAAGACTGTAATGCTGGGGCCCATTGGAGGAGGGTGAGAAGGATAATTCATTCAGCACTTCTGACAGAAGATTTCTGCAAATGTTTCATCCATATCTTTTGCAATGATGTGCTGAGCTCTTCCATCATTCAAGGTTGGAATATTTGTGGAACCTCCTCCTCTAGTGAGTTGTGTAGTTGTCCACCACCTTTCACAACTGAATGTGGCAGGACTGCAGAGCTTAAATCTGATCTGTTGATTGTGGGATCACTTAGCTTTGTCTATCACTTGCTGTTTATGCTGCTTGGCATGCAAGTAGTCCAGTTTAGTGGCTTCACCAGGTTGGCACCTCATCTTCAGCTAAGCCTGGTGTTTCTCCTTGAATGCCCTCCTGCACTCTCCATTGAACCAAGGTTGATTACCTGGCTTGATGGTCATGGTTGAATGGGGGATATACTGGGCCATGAGGTCACAGATTGTGCTGCTGTTAATGGCCCACATCACATCATGGATGTCAAGTCTTGTGTTGCTCGATCTGTTTGAAGTCTGTCTCATTTGTCACACACATTCATACCACACAACACGATGGAGATGATTCTCAATATAAAGACAGGACATTGTACAGTGATCGCTCTTCCTGATACTGCCATGGATAGAAGCACCACTGCATGGAGGTTGCACAATTTTTTAAAAAAAATCACTCCACACCAGGTTATAGTCCAACAGGTTAATTTGGAAGCATTAGCTTTCGTAGCGCTGCTCCTTCTCTCTTGAGAATGTGACTTTTAAAAAAGGATTTGCGATTTACATATGAAAAAACTGTCATTCTAACAGATGAGAGACTTCTGTTTGTAAGCTGTGAGGAGGGTCACAGCATTGTGATCTGATTTTACGATGTGTGCTGTGGGGGTGGAGCGGTCGGTGTGTTTGATGGCTGTGTAACACAGGTCTAGGATGTTGAGTCCTTGAGTGGGGCAGGAGATGTGTTGGTGGGACTTTGGCAGTGCCCTCTTGAGGTTGGATCGGTGGGGGGGTCACCAGCCACGATGAATAAGGCCTCGGGGAATTTTGTCTCAGAATGTTTATGGAGGTGTAAATTTAATCCAGGGCTTTCTTCACATCCACATGGGGGAGTATGTAGACTGCTGTCAGGATGGCAGAGGTGAACTCTCACAGAAGATAGTAGGGACAGCATTTTACTGTTATGTATTCCAGGTCGAGGGTAGAAATGGCTTGTCAGGGTCACTAAACCCGAGCACCAGGAGGTTTTGATCAGGAAGCATCCCAAACTACCCTTCACCATCCCCGAGGATGCTGTGTGGTCCACACAGTGTTTAGAGAATCCGTCAGCTTGTAGGGAGCGGTCAGGAATGACAGGGGTGAGCCAAGTCACCATGAAACAGGCCACACAACAGCCTCTGAGTTCCCTCTGGTGGGTAAATCTGGATCTGAGTTCAGCCATTTTGTTTTTGATAGCCTGGACATTTGTGAGCCATATGCTGGAAAGCGGGGTTTTAAAACTGTGGTGTTTTCATCATTCGCTCATAGGTTTCTGGGCAAATCTGGGAGTTAGTGGAGTGAGTCTGCTGCTCCTGGAGGCAAATGAGTCGGGCCTGGTTGGGCAGGGCCTCATTGGGTTGTAGTCGTCACAGGATCAGGGACCAGTTCATAGTTAGTTATCGTCCTCAGGGTCAAGTCACTGATACAGCCCATTCCGTTCCGAGTCGAGGTCAGGTCACTGCGAGGTCAGGTGTCAGAACCAAACTCCGGATGCCCACGTGACTCCGATGGGAAGCCGATAGGTCTGCTCTGTGTCCTACAGTATCACCAGCATTGGAAATACTCAGGCCTGGGCAGCCATGGGATCCTTAAACCTGTAAGTAGACTAAAAGATCATTGTTCGTAACTTTTATAGAGTTGAATTTTCTGCTGCTCTTGAGTGGGTCTGAGCAAAAATGATGTGATGTGGGCCATTCACAGCAGCACAGTAGTGTCCTCATGGTCCAGCTTTTCCCCCACTCAACCATGACCATCAACATAGGTGTCAACCCTGGTTCAATGTATTTATGTGTGGGCTGTCAGGTTTATCTCAGTGTTTAGTGCAGAGTAACAGACATTCACCATGTCACTAGTCAGAGTATCACACAGTACAGGGGGTGAATCTGTATAGAGGACAGCATGGAGGTGTAGAGGACATTATTTATTCATTGTTGGCCATCGCTGGCTGGGTCAGTATTTATTGCTTATCCCTAGTTGCCCCTTGAGAAGGTGGTAGTGAGTTACCTTCTTGAACCACTGCAGTCCACCTGCTGTGGCTTGACCCAAAATACCATTAGGGTGGGAATTCTAGGATTTTGACCAGTGAAAATGAGGGAATGGCGATGTATTTCCAAGTCAGTATGGTGAGGGACTTGGTGGGAAACTTGAAGTTGGTGACATTCGTATGTATCTGCCACCCTCGTTCTAATAGTTGGAAGTATTTATGGATTTGGAAGGTATTGTCTGATGATCTTTGGGAATTTTCTACGGTGCATCTTGCAGATTTTACACACCTGCCACTGCACGTCAGAGAGGAAGGGAGTGAATGCTTGTGGGTGTAATGTCAATCAAGCAGCCTCCTTTGTCCTGGATGGTGTCAAGCTTCTTGAGTGTTGTTGGAACTTCACTCATTCAGGCAAGTGTGGAATATTCGAACACACTCCTGATTTGTGCCGTGGAGAATCATGTTTTGAGTCACTCACCATAGTGTTATTAGCCTCTGAACTGGTCTTGTCGTTACTGTTTATGTGGTGAGTCCAGTGGAGTGTCTAGTCAATGCTAACCCCCAGGATGGTGGCATTTGGGATTCAGTAATGGTCACACCATTGAAAGTCAAGTGTCAATTGTCAGATTGTCTCTTATTGGTGATGATCATAGCCTGGCTGTGTGTGCTGCGAATGTTACTGGCCACTTGTCAGCCCAAACCTGGACATTGCATTTTAACACAAACTGTTTCAATATCTAAAGAGTCGTGAATGATGCAGAACATTGCTCAGTCATCGCTGAACATCCCCACTTAAACTTTATGAGGGAGGAAAGGTGCTTATGGGGACCTTATGCTGAAGAGCTGAAGATGTTTTTGCCAAGGGCAGGATCCTCAGGAACTCCTGCAGAGATGTCCTGGAGCTGAGTTAACTGACCTCCAACAACCACAACCATCTTTCTATGTCTCTGGTCTGACTCCAACCACTGGAGCGTTTTCCCCAGTCATTCCCCCCATCCATTCGCCCATCAATTCAGCTTTGTTAGGGGTCCTTGATGCCACATTCAGTCCACTTGGCCTTGATATTAGCGCCTGTCACTCTCACCTCCCCTCTGGATTTCAGCTCTTTTGTGCATGTTTTAACCAAGGCTGTAGTGAGGTCAAGAATTGAGTGGCCTTTGGGGAACCCAAACTGAGTGTCACTGACCAGGTTATCACTGAGCAGGAGCTGCTCAATAGGAGTGCTGTTGACACCTTCCATCACTTCACTGGTTATCAAGAATAGACTGATGGTTTGGTAACTAGCTGTTTTGGATTTGACCTGCTTTTTTCTGTACAGGACAAACCTTGGCAATTTTCCACACGGTCGGGTAAATGCCAGTGCTGTAACTGTACTGGAACAGCTTGTCGAGGGGAGCCACATGCTCTGGAGCACATGTCTTCAGTATTATTGTTGGACTGGTGTCAGGGCCTATAGCCTTTGAAGAATCCAGTGTCTCCAATCATTTAATGATATCATGTGGAATGAATTGAATTGGCTGAAGACTTGTATCTGTAATGCTGGGGCCCATTGATGAGATGGATAATTCACTCTGAACTTCTGACAGAAAATTGCTGCAAATGCTTCATCCATATTTCTTGCAATGATGTGATGGGCTCTTCCATCATTCAAGATGGGAATATTTGTGGAGCCTCCTCCTCCAGTGAGTTGTTTAGTTGTCCACCTCCTTTCACAACTGGATGTGGCAGGCCTGCAGAGCTTAGATCTGACCCATTGATTGTGGGATCACTTAGCTCTGTCTATCATTTGCTGTTTATGCTGATTGGCATGGAAGTAGTTCGGTTTGGTGGCTTCACCAGGTTGACATCTCATCTTCAGCTATGCCTGGTGTTTCTCGTTGCATGGCCTCCTACACCCTCTATCGAACCAAGGTTGATCACCTGGCTTGATGGTCATGGTTGAGTGGGGGATGTGCTGGGCCACGAGGTCATAGATTGTGCTGCTGGAAATGGCCCACATCACATCATGGATGTCAAGTCTTGAGTTGTTAGATCTGTTTGAAGTCTGTCTCATTTGTCACACACTATCGTACCATACAATACGATGGAGATGATTGTCAACATGAAGACAGGACTTTGACTCTTTAAGGAATGTACAGTGATCGCTCTTCCTGATACTGCCATGGATAGGAACATCTGTAGCTGTCAGTTTGGCGACGATGGGGGTCGAGTGTGTTTTTCCCTCTTGTTGGTTCCCTCACCACCTGCCGCAGACGCAGTCTAACAGCTCTGTCCTTTAGGACCCAACCAGCTCAATCAGTCGTACTATTGCCGAGACACCCTTGATGGTGGACATTGTAATTCCCACCCAGAATACATGTTGTGCCTTTGCCACCTTCAGTGATTCCTCCAAGTGTTGTTCAACATGGAGAAGAACTGATTCATCAGCTGAGGGAGGGTGGTACATGGTAATCAGCAGGAGCTTTCCTTGTTCATGTTTAACCTGAAGCCTTGAGATATCATGGGGCCCGGAGTCAATATTGAGGACTCACAGGGGAACTCCCTCCTGACTGTATACCCACTGTGCTGCCTCCTCTGCTGGGTCTGTCCGGACATATCCAGGGATGGTGATGGTGGTGACTGGAACATTGAATGTCAAGTATGATTCTGTGTATATGACTATGTCGGGTTGTTGTTTGACTAGTCTGTGAGACCCCTCTGCCAATTTTGGCACCACTCCCCAGATGTTAGTAAGGAGGACTTTGCAGGATCGACAGGGCTGTTCCTGCATTTTCTGGTGCCTAGGGCGGTGCCAGGTGATCCATCCAGTTTCATTTCTTTGAGACTTTGTAATGACTGGTAAAACTGAATGGCTTGCCAGGCCAGTTCAGGGGGCAATTGAGATTCAGTCACACTGCTGTGGGCCTGGAATCACATGTAGGCCAGAGCAGGTGAGTGCAGCAGATTTCTGTCCCTATCGGGCATTAGTGAACCAGATGGGTTTTCCCATGATCATCATTATATTCTTATTAGCAGTTTTTTTTTAATAAAGTACAAATTCCACCATCTGTCGTGGCAACTGTTCCCCAGAGTACTGGCTGAGTTTTGAATCGATTGTCTCCTAATAATACCAGAAGACCAACACTTCTTTGCCTCCACTGTATGGAGGTTAATGGGAGACTGCATAAAGTTAAAAATAACCACTCCACACCAGTTATAGTTCAACAGATTTATTTGGAAGCACTAGCTTTCATAGCGCTGTTCCTTCTCCCTTGAGATTGCGACTTTTAAAAGAGGTTTTGCGATTTACATATGAAAAAACTGAATCCAACATGGTCATTCTAACAGATGAGAGACTGGACAAACAATCCAGGTCCTTTTCAATCCATAATTTCACTGTAAACTTTTGCTATAAATTCTGTGTCTTAAATTCTTATTCTCCTGATGAAGGAGCAGAGTTCCAAAAGCTACTGCTTCCAAATAAACCAGTTGGACTATACCCTCGTGTTGTGTGACTTTGACTTTGTACACCCCAGTCCAACACTGGCATCTCCAAATGATGGGAGACTGCAAGAAGGTGTCTTGGGGACTGTATGGAGATCTATAAAGGACAGCATGGAGGAGTCTTGGGACTGCATGGATGCGTACAGAGGACTGAATGGAGGAATGGAGAGGATTGAATAAAGATGTAAAGAGGATATCATGGAGCTCACAATAATGACTCTTCTTCCTCAGGAGACTAAGCAAATTCAGCACATACGTAAGGACTCTCACCAACTCACCAATGTTTATAGCTGCACCACATGAAGCATTCTATCTGGGTACATCACAGCTTGGTACGGGAACAGCTCTGCCTAGGACAGTGAAAAAAACTTACAGAGAGTTATGAACACAGCACAGACCATTGCACAAGCCAACCTTCCATCAATTGAAACCATCTGTAGTTCACGTTGCTGCTGAAAGACAGGGAACACCATCAAAAACCCCTCCCATCCAGTCAGACTCTCTTCCAACCTCTTCCATCAGGCAGAAGATGTAGAAGCTTCAACACACACAGCCACAGCTTCTTCCCTGCTGTTCTTCAACTGCTGAATTGAACTCTAACTTCAAATCCAATGCTGATCTTGCATTTGTGTATCTTCTTTGCAGCTGTAACCTACATGCCTTGCTCTGCATAAATAACCAATGATCTGTCCGTATGTTATGTTGCACCTCTATTGCCCGCTAAACAAAACATTCCACTGTACTTCGCTCCATGTGATAACAATAGATGAAATGCTGTACATGGGTCTGAAATGACAATCCACAGTGATCATGACATGGTGGGAGGATCTGAGAGGAGTCGAACAAAAGATCAGATCCTTCTGACAGTCTCTGTTACAATGGACAACACATCCTTCTGATGCGTAAAAAATCACTGAGAGGCAATGAGCCCCAACCTGTTCATGAGCAGAGCCTTTGGCTCGACTTAGGAAACAGTTCTCAGGGCTATCGTATATTGAGAAGATTGTAAGTAATTGGAGTTATAGAATTTAGTATAAAAAATGCATTTAATCGGTTGTTTTTAGCAAAGTTTTACAAACATACACATTTGTTAATCTTACTAAAGGGAAAGCGGCCAAATCTTTCCAAACTGTCCACAAAAACAAAGTTATCTTGGACAGTCACACAGCCGCACATCTTCCCAGAACAGTCCTTCACCAGTGGGTGGGTTGCAACAGAGCAACTGCATTAGAAACATTTACAATATGCTAAAAGTGACGAAGAAAGAGATTCAAAATTATCACTGAATGAAGGCTGGATTTTTAATAATTTTACACATAAATATTAATAATGGTTTGTTTTACTGAAAAGACTGTTAATGTCAAAGAGAGAAGAAGTCTCCAGTCTTTTGTCAGCGAAAACTGCCCTTGAGAATGAAAGCCATGGATACAGCAATGCTTAGAGACCTGTCATTCTGAGATAGAACAACAGACAGTGCAAAAACAAAGGCAATTTATGCAGATGTGAAAGCCAATGAAAATAACCATTAACATATTATTAGCAGGTTGGTGTCAAACAGTAAGTTTTAACATTGATCTCAGGGCCAAATGAAATATAAAACAAACGTTCAAGCGCCACATTATGAGAGCTCTCAATATCCTGGGGGAAGTTGAAGTGTGCTCCTGACCCAGGTTGGGTCTTGCTCGATCAGAGGGATGCCTTTTTGGGTTTAGAAACTTTCAAAGACATGAGGCAGGGGCTTTTGTCCATGTGAGCACTTGAGGTATTCTGTCTCAAGGAAGGAAGTGATTTTTTTATCCAGCAGTTAGGTTTCAGACCCAGTTTGATGCCTGTCTTGTATTGATGACGAGGATAACTGAACAAGTGAATGGCAATGAGAAGAGAAATGCTCGGTTCAGGACTGAAGGTATATTGAATGCACACAGGATAAGGAATAAGCGAAATGAGATTGTGACGCAGATCAAAATTGGCAGGTCTGACGTGGTGGGTATCACAGAGACTTGGCTGTAAGGGGTTCAGGTTTGGGAGATGAATGTTCAATTATATACATCTGAACAAAAACAAGCCAGGTGGGCCGAGGGATTGGTGATTTTCAGTATAAAATGTGATTAACTCAATAGTAAGGAACAAAGTAAGGTCAGATGGTGTAGAATCTGTGTGGGTAGAATTGTGGAACTGCAAATTTGAAAAAGACATATCTGGATTTATGTACAGGCATCCAAACAGTACTCAGGAGACACACCAGGAGATAGAAAAGATGCGTAGGAAAGGCAAAGTTGCAGTGATAATGGGGGATTTTATTATGTAGGTGGACTGGGAAAATCAGGTTGGTAGTAGATTGCAAGAAAAGGAACTTGTGGAATTTGTAAGAAATGGCCATTTAGAGCAGCTTGTGGTGGAGCCCACAGAGGAACAGGCAATTCTAGATTTTGTGTTGTGCAATGAGGCAGACTGGTTGAGGGAACTTAAGGTGAAGGAATCCTTCAGAGGCTGTGATCATAATATGATTGAATTTACTCTGCAATTTGAAACGGAGAAGATAAAATCAGGGGAAACAGTGTTACAGCAGAATAAAGGAAACTACAGAGGACTGAGGGAGGAGCTGGATAGAATTGACTGGAAGAGGAGCCGAACAGGAAAGGCAGTGGAACAGCAATGGCAGGAGTTTCTGGGATAAATTCAGGAGACACAACAGAGATTCATCCCGAGGGAAAAGAAAGCATGGTACAGGGAGGATGAGGTAACTATAGCTGATTAAGGAAGTCAGGGATAGCATAAAAGCAAAAGCAAAAGCATGTAATGTGGCAAAGGGCCATGGGAAACCAGATGATTGGGAAGCTTACAAAGACAAACAGAGGGCAACAAAAAATGAAATAAGGAAGGAGAAGGTTAAATATGTGATTATATATAAAATATATTAAATATTTAGATGGAGCCAGGCAAATTATGGAAGATGACAGACCAATTAGCCGAGCCTTGGTTGTGGGTAAGATCCTTGAATCCATTGTGAAGGATGAGAGTTCTGAATACTTGGAAGTGTCTGGTAAAATAGAGTGGAGTTAGCACGGTCTCATCAAGGGAAGGTCAAATCTATAGAATTTTTTGAGGAAGTAACGAGCAGATTAGATCAAGGAGAGACAATGGATGTTATCTACCTGGATTTCAAGAAGGCATTTGACAAGCTGCTGCAAAGGAGGCAACTGAGTAAGGTAAGGGCCCATGGTGTTAGGGGCCAGGTGCTAGCATGGCTAGAAGTCTGGTTGTCTGGCAGAAAGCAGAGAGGGGGTAAAAGGGACCTTCTCAGGATGGAAGCCGGTGACAACAGGTATTCTGCAAGGCTTATTGTTGGGGCCACAACTTTTCACTTTGTACATTAATGATCTCGATGAAGGAACTGGGGGCATTCCAGCTATGTTAGCAAATTATACAAAGATAGATAGAGTGACAGGCAGAATTGAGGAGGCGGGGAGGCTGCAAAAGGATTTGGAAAGAATAGGAGATTTGTCAAAGAAGTGGCAGATGGAACCCAATGTGGGAATGCGTGAGGTCAGCACTTTGGTCGGAAGAATAGAGGCATGGACTATTTTCTAAATGGGGAGAAAGTTCAGAAGTCTGAAGTGCAAAGAGACTTAGGAGTTTTAATTCAGGATTCTCTCAAGGTAAGCTTGAGTCAGTAGTTAGGAAGGCAAGTGCAGGAAAGGCTTTTATCCTGAGAAGAGAAGAACATTAAAGCAGGGGTGTACTTCTGAATGTCTTGACGTCTCTATAAGGGTCTGGTCCGAAAACTTTTGGAGTATTGTGTGCAGTTTTGGGGCCCATATCTGAGGAAGAATGTACTGTCCTTGAAGTGTGTTCAGAGAAGATTAATGAGAATACTCCCAGAAGTCAAGATTCAAGAATCAAGAGTAGCATTTTTTGTCTTTTCTACCATATACAACCGATATAGGAAAAAGGAGACAGAGTTACTCCAGGACCAAGGTGCTACACGGACAGCACAAACTACACAATCATACACAAGCAGCATATAGTGCAAAGAAGTGCAAAACATGCAGGACAGCAGAGTAATTGAAATGAAATTTTAAAAATTACCAGGAAAGAAAAGTTTAACATAAGAAGAACTTTTAAGGACTCTGGGTCTATATTTGATGGAGGTTAGAAGGATGGGGGGTGGGGGTGGTGGTGGGGAGGGATCTGATTGAAACATACAGAATAATGAAGGTCTGGACAGAGTAGATGTTGGGAAGATGTTTCCATTGGCAGGAGAAATGAGGACCCAAGGGTAAAGCCTGAGAGTAAAAGGAAGACCTTTTAGAACGGTGATAATGAGAAACTTCTTTAGCCCAGACAGTGGTGAATCTCTGGAATTCATTGCAACAGAAGGCTGTGGAGGCCATGTCATTGAATATATTTAAGACTGAGATCGACAGAGTCTTGAGTAGCAAAAGGATCAAGGATTACAGGGAGAGAGTGGGAGAATGGGGTTGAGAAATCCCATTGGTATCAGCCATAATTCAATGGTGGACCAGACTCATTGGGCTGAATGACCTTAATTCTGCTTCGATGTCTCATGGTCTTAAAACAGTTTTGTCTGTTGCAAATTCTTTCAATCGAGTTTTGTTATCAGATGCTTTACTGAATGAAATTTAACACAATCAGATATTGTCCACTATTTCAGAGTCCCTGTCTAGCCTCATGTAGATAGTTGAGTTCAAACAAATTGAACTCATCCAAACTCTGCAAATTCCCTTTAAAACTGACAAAGTATTTGTCACAGCACATACAACACCTTATTGTATACTAGTTTGTGGGAGGATCTTCCTGATAACAATGGACGAAGGCTCACTGATGGTTTGTATGGAAGAGATATGTGGACTCATCACTAATGAGGGATTCAATGGGATAGAAGGTAGGTGGAAAAATGGATTAAGGCTTCATGAAGATCAACAAAGAAGTATGGCAGATAAGACCCAAGTGCAAACTGACCTAAACCTCATTTATATTAGTGTGTTCACATCTATCCCAGTGAGAGTCCAAACCAAACTCATTGTCTCTTTGTCGTAGATTGCCCTAGAGAGGGCATATTGTCCTGACTGTATCAGTGTCATGTACATTGAGTAGAGTAGACTGACCGCACTGTGTCTATATCATTGACCCAGAGATAACAGGACAATCACACAGTGTCTTTAGTAGATCATCAGGCCGGCCAACTGAACATACACAGTCTGTATCACTGACACCACAGAGAGGGGATTGGATGGATTCTGAAACTGAATCCATCAATCCATCTCATCATTTAATGAGTTTTCCCATTCGAGTAAGAGGGTATTTTACCATGTTGTTCAGCTGTTTCCTGAACTTAGTCTGGGTCACGACATATATACAAGTGTTTGTGCAGCAACTTAGGAGCTGGAGAATGAATCCGATATCTCGGACAAAATAATGTAGATGTATGGCCCGATACCCCATCTGACTCATACGTTTCCATACAGAGTATAGCATAAACACTGACCATAACAGGATGAAATTCCCTGAGATAACAAACAATAAAATGATGGACTTCCTTCGAGTCCCCATTTCTGGGTCACTGGAATTCTCCCCACTGCTGTGAGCCCGAAGTCTCCTGCGGGCTCTGCTGGCCACGAAAATGTGCCTGACACTTAAAGCATTGAGCAGCAGAATCAGAACAAATGGCACTGCTGGGTTCAGGATATAATGAAGGCACTCGATTGTTCCCCAGACTGGAGATGAGAGAATATCAGTTGGTACTGAACAAAACCAGGGCTGATTCCTGAGCATATACTGAGATGTGAACATAAAGTACCAGAAAATGTTCTTCAAACCACTCAGCACAGTCACTGTTCCCAGAACCACAGCTGCTGTCTTCTCAGTACAAAATGTAATTTGCAGATTTGGGCAGCAAATGGCCACATATCGATCAAAGGTAAAAGTGACTGTAAACCAGACAGAACAGTCGGTGGTTGCAAAAAGGAACACAGCATGGATATTACAGATGGGGATGGACCGTATGAAACGTAACTCTCTCTTATATATGATTGGAATGTGCCTCAATAGCAGATCGAGGATAATAACCAGTATGTCTGCTGCTGACATCGCCACCAAGTATCGCGTAATACATTTTGAAAGACCACACTTTCCTTGCAACAAAATTATAACTGTTATGATGTTTGCTGTGGGGAAGGAAAATAAACAGGAAAATTAATCAAGCTGGTAGAATAGTTACCAATTACACAGAGTAAATCATGTGATTTCTTTCTGTGCCCCTGTTAGAGAAAATGTATTGAAGTATTTATACGCATTGTCATGTAATCTGCTGGATCCAAATAAAAACATCCATTATTTAGAAACTCATATTTGGGCTGAAACAGAAAATGAGGAAATGCAGTTTGAGAGATGGTGTGAAGATTGACACCAAGCTGACATGTTATTAAACTGTAAACAAGGGAATGCAGGAACGATCACAAAGACCAGGAGATATATGCTTTAGTTTCTGAAGTAGGACAGATATCAGTGACCCTGTATTGGGGTGGTGGAAATTTCGTGTTCTTCATCTTTCCAGAGTCATTCAGAATTAGTGTGGACAAATCATCCCACTAGATTCTTTTGTATCTAGTGACCATGGTGGATATCAGCACACATATTCTGCTCCTGATCATTATCCAATGAAGGTGGATTAATGTGAGGGTAGCTCTGTCTATGTTATCCTCTGATACCTATTCAGAGGTAGTTTCCTTGTACAGCTGATGGCCTATTGATTTGAGATGGGAGAGGTTGCTACTTTGGAAAATTCTATCAAAGGGCTCTTACACATCTTCCACATGCCTCACATTGCTGCTGGAGTGCATTCATGGTGGAAACTGGCAATGTTTGTGGTGCCCGTCAAGGGCGCTGCTTTGTTATCAAGTTTCTTGAGAGTTGTTGGAGCAGATGCCTCCGAGACACTCATGACTTGCCCTTTGTAGATAGTGGACAGATTTGGGGGGGTGGGGGGGGGGGGGTGGTCAGGAGGTGAGGTACATATTAAAGAATCACCAATCTCTGAGATAGCCTTGCAGCACCAGTATTTATATAACTGGTCCAGCTCAAACAATGGTTTATTGCAATCCCTTGCCCCTCCCACAGAATGCTGACACTAGGGATTGCATTGATGTCATGAAAAATGATTACAATCTCTCTTTTTGGAGATACCTGACATTTGTGCGTAGCAACTGTTACTTGTCAGCTCAGGCCAGAATATTGTACAAATGTTGTTGTATATGGACATAGTATCTGACAGATGCTGGAGATCAGAATCAAAGAGTGTGGTGCTGGAAAAGCACAGCCGCTCAGGCTGTACCCGAGAAGCAGGAGAATCTATGTTTCAGGAATTCTGATGAAGGGCTTATGCCCGAAACATCGATTCTCGCTCCACAGATGTTGCCTGACCAGCTGTGCTTTTCCAGCACCAAACTCTTCAATCGTGTCTGATGAGTCAGGAATGGGACTAAACATTGCAAACAATCAACAAACATCCTGAATTCTGACCTTATGATGGAGGGATTATCCATGATGAAGCAGCTGAAGATAACTGGGCCTGGGACACTTCCCTGAGGAACTGCTGCAGAGATGTCCTGGAGCTGAGGTGACTGACTTCCAACAACCACACCCATCCTCCAATGTGCCAGGTATGACTCCAATCAATGAAAGGTTCATCCCATTTCTCATTATTTTAAGTTTCCTTCAGGTCAGACTTGGGCAATTGCTGGTTTGGTGTCACCTCACCTCACCCCAGGAGTTCAGCTCTTTTGTCCTTCTTTGAATAATATTTGTTATGAGGTCTGGTGCTGGGCAACTGTGCAGAACTGAACACCAGTGAACAAGTTATTGCTGAGTGAGTGTAGCTCAGTAGCACTCTTGATGACACCTTCCACAACGTTGCTGTTAATTGCCATTAGACTGATGGGACGGTAATTGTTTGGATTTGAATTGTCCAAATCTTTGAGATTTACCTGTTTAAAGCCAAATATTAATAGGTGGTTGCAAGTCCAACTCAGGGTATGGCTAGTATTGGAGCTATTAACCACTGACAAGATATTTTTAGGTCCATTACTATATAGTGACTTAGGTGTCTCTTGTGTTAGCTCCTGGTGAGCACTGGAGAACTTCTACTGAAGCACAATTCAGCATGCAGTCTGCACACCCAGGAAAGGAAAAGGGAGATCAGGTTTAAAATCACCCAGTCGTCAGAAGGAAGCCATTCAGCCCATCGTATCTGCATCAGCTGTCTACACATTTTGACACAATGCCAACCATTTGCTTTTCCCCATTACCCTGACATTCATTCAATTTCAATAATCATTCAAGTACCTCCTCATTGTCTCAGTACAACCTGACCACTGTTCCTTCTCCATCAACTGTCAAGATGATTACTTATTAGGAATGGGACCTGAAAATTTAACATATTTCAGAAATGAAGACCATTAGCTCAACTCGTTCTCTTTCACAGGATACCTCATGGTCCAAACTTACAACAAGATTCCATTACTCTGTTGGATCAGGTTAAACTTATGGAGAGATAAGTGAACATTTCAGGTTGATGCTGTTTCATCAGCACTCCCAGCCTTTTCTGTTCTCATTTCAGATTTCCAGCACCTGCAGTATTTTGCATTCTTTCATTGATTTTATAACGTTCCATTAATATTGGGAGAATGGTCCATTTCTCTGAAATCTCAGGAACTGTTTTGAGTGACCTAAATGTAATTCTGGGAATACTTTCTCAACTCTGTGGTGAATGGCAAGATTTTCAAAGAGTCTTGGATTGCAAAACATCTCACACTGGTCATAGGTCACTGTACCTCAGTGTAGGATTTATTTTATTTCGGCACTGTCAGAACGTGTTGATCATATTGTTCGGTATAAAATTGTATCTATATGTAATATATCCAGAGAAGTGAGATGGATAGGCTCGACTGAACATTCGTTACAATTTTGCGCAAGTCCTGTGGTGCAGTGAGATGATGGAAAAGTTTAATTCAGAGGATGTAAAGATCCTTTATTTCAAAGTTTATTGAGTGTGGATTTGCATATTATCTCGTGACACCCGCCGACTGGAACAGCCAAAATAGTCATGAAAAGGGGCAAGTGGATCGTAGTCTTACTAATTGGTCATTTTAATAAATAAACAACAAGGAGAAAGTCATTTCAAAACCAGAGTACTATCACAGAAAGGACAATTAAGTAACAAATTCATCAACTGACTGAGTAGATCCATAGCTTTACCCAATATAACACAGAACCATGTAGCAAACTGTGGAAAAAGTAAAGGTTTATAAGACACTAAGGGAAAGGCACTGATTGGTTCCGGTTAAGAGACAAGCTTGAGAACTGCAGCTTGAGGATGGGTGTTCCATTGTGAATGCGACAAATGCCCTTTGCTCAGTATCAAAGCTTTATTTTAATTGTGGGAAATGTACTCAAGTCTGTGAAACTTATGAACTGCTGATTATACTCAAGCGGTTGTGGAGTCAATCCAACTGTAAGCCCCTTTCGATGAGCTCTCCCAACTTGATGTGCTATTGTAATTGATCTAAGGCTTGCAATTACTTGGTATCAAAATTCAGAAATTCAGTTTCACTTAGATTATAATCTTTACAGTAATGACAAGAAGGGAAAAAACAGATAGAAAGCAAACAGGAAATGCTGGAAATTCTCAGCAGCTCTGGCAGTGCCTGTGGGGAGACAGAGTTAACATTTCAGGCTGCTAACCCTTTGTCAGAACTGGAAATATACTGAAACAGGATTTAAACCAGTCATGGAAAGGAAGGAACAACAAATGAAAAGATCTGTGGTGACCCGGGAGACAAGAGACATTAGATGGGAGAAGAGATGAAAACAAAATGCAAAATGAGATTGTAGCAGGACAAGTCAAGGAGGAAAATTTATAAATATGAAATCCAAACATCATCATCAAAGATGCTTCCCAAAAAATGGGAGAATGTTTACATTTAACACTGAGTTCAACAAGTTCAGATCAAAAATTCGAACCCATTCATTTGTTGTGACAGAATGATGATTTTGCATTTATAATTCAATATATATACCTTTTCTCTCTTCACCATTTTTTCTTTCATGACAATTCTTTTTGTCTTTTATTCTCTCCTGTATTCCACCCAAGCACAGACATTTCCATGTTCTCACCAACCATCTCATTCCCCTGCCTAATTTAAATAGATAGCCCTGACCACTGCCAGTTATGACTTTAGGTCTCTAACCTGAATTCCTGACTGTCCCTCTCTCCATGGATGCTGCCTGATCTGTTGAGTATTTTGAGTATTGTGTTTTTATTTCAGATTGGCAGGACATGCGGTATTTTACTCCACACTGGGTGGGGGTGGTGGGGAGCGGTGGGGGTGGTGGGGGATGGTGGGGGTGGTGTTGGTGGTTAAGTGTTTGACTGGCTGAAAGATTCCCCCAGCACTAACAGGCCGCACAGAATTCAATTCCGACAAAGCTATGATTAGAAATGAGTCCGCTGTAAAATCAATGAAAACATAATCACAATTGGCATTTCACTGTACATCAAGTTCGGCCAAAAGGAACACCTAAGGATGAAACAAGGATTTCCTCAGTAGATTGAGAAGTAAATAAATTAATAGGATCATATTGAATGGGAAAAATAACAGATTACTGCATATCATTGAGGATTGTAACAATGTTTCGATGGACTTTAATCAGCGTTGTGTTGAATAGGTAGTTTACAGGCTGCAGGCTTATAAGCATCAGTGCACCCCATTGTTTCGCTGGGATTTCTGAGGCATATTTTGGGTTTTAGGGCAACATTTCAAACTTTGGTAACATGATTTGGGGAAATAAGTGAGGAAAATTGTAGAAGAAATCAGGTTGCATTGACAGACAGTGAAATGAACAAATGCATGGTCAATGTTTGAGACAACGCATCTTATTCAGAAGAATATTTATTATCTGGGTTTACACGTGGTCACAGAGACCAGCAATAGCGTTGTTAGTGCCTGGACAGAGTTCTGTAAGCCCACCATTGGGTACAGACAGTGGACACGCTCGAACAGTCGAAGGTATTGTTTGGGCAGTACTGTATCTGTAGCCTCGGGTGGTCTCTGCATCCTCACTGATGTTGGTATCTGCACAGAGGGCTTAGCCAGGCTAGGAACAGTTTAAATCACACACTGTTACCATGAGAAATGAAAGTGATTGGGTATGTAGTGAGGTCTATAGTGAGGGATTGGCCTCTGATTGATGTTCTCTCCTGCCAATCCTTCTGTCATGTGCCCTCAGCGATGGGCCATTGAGTCATAGAGTCACAGAGCACACAAACAGAGATTTCTGTCCAACTGGTCAATATTTTCTGAGCTGAATTAGTCCTATTTGCCTGTCTTTGTCCCATATCCCTTTAAACCTTTCCTATCCATATATCTGTTTCAAATTGATTTAAATGTTGTCATTGTCCCAAACACTACCACTTCTTCTGGTAGCTCTCTCCATAGAAACATTATATTTTCAGTGAGAAATTTCCTCCTCTGGTCCCGTTTAAATCTTATCTTTCTCACCTATAACTTATACCTCTGGTTTTGGACAAGTTTGCCAAATAGCTTCTTCACCACCCTCTCGTAGTACTATGATGAGATGCTACTCTCACGGTACTATGTGCCTGCTCCCATTGGTGTCTGTGTTCGATAATTCTCCCCACGGCCCTACCATGAACAGTGCTGACTCCTTGGTGTGGTTACCTACATGGGGGTGGTGTGGAGGAAGGAGTATTTCTGGTGGGGTTGAGCAGGTCATTGACTAAACTTGTGGGGGAGTAGACCTTCTCCAGTGCAAGTACAGGATCATTCTCTCACAACCAACAATTATGACACCAAGACCCTAGCCTGGTTTTGGATTTTGTCAGACATTGGTTTGGATAGACTGGGCAATTTGGACAAAAGAGTGATCACAGGTCACTTGGAGCATGGGAACAGATTGGCACATAACCAGTGAAACACATAAGAAATCCAGGAACAGTCATTGTCCAGGTAAGTTAATCACAATTCAGCAACGGTTTTGAGAAACAGTGCAAGGCACAATCTAAAAGTCTCCAGTTTGCCAACAACTCTGTTATTTTTGGCTGCCAGTCTTCAGAAAGCAGAATTGTTTACTCCTGATGTAGCAGAAATGGGGGTGGGTGGGTATGTTGGTCAGGATGGGGAACTGCAAAGGTGAGTCGACTGAAAAGGTCACTGTGAAAAGACACATTGTGGAATTGGGGCCACAAAAATCAGTGCCAGGAAAGAGTTTGACCAAGCTTGGGTTCAAACCCTTCCAATCGGAAGGGTGCTGTGAAACCAGAAAGAGTTCAGAAAAAAAATACAGGGATGTTGCCAGAGTTGGAGGATTAGAGCTACCAGGAGTGTCTGAACAGGCTGGGGCTGTTTTCCTTGCAGTGTTGGAGACTGAAGGTGAACATATAGTGGTTTATAAAATCATAAGCGGCACTGATAGGGGAGAAAGACAATGCCTTTAACCTGGTGTGGGGGACTCCAGAATTGGATGGCATAGTTTTAGGGGGAGAGAGGAAACATTTAAAAGGAACCTAAGGGGCTTACTTTTGCGCAGACGGTGGTACATGTATGGAATGAGCTACCAGAGGAAGTGGTGGAGGCTGTTATACAATTACAATATTTGGATTGGTGTATGAATACGAAGGATTTTGAAGGATATGGGCCAGGTGTTGGCAAACGGGATTAGATTAGGTTGGGATATCTGTTCGACATGAATGAGTTGGACTGAAGACTCTGTTTCCCTGCTGTACATCTCTCTAACTCTTTGACTGTAAATGGATTGGTAATATTCTGAACAATCTCACTGATCCTCATGATTTGGCCAAGGATGGGATTCGAGTCAATGGATCGGGATTAATGTCAAGAACATTAATAGAATTAAATATGATTTACAGATTTAATGGGTGGGCATGTGCTTAGCAGGAAAAGCAGCAAGGAGACAGAAAAAACTGGCAGGAAAAGCAATGCAGTTAATGATTACTTTTAAAGTAATAACAGGTGAGAGACTTACCAGGAACACCAACAATAACAAGGGTGGGATAGTAAATACGTTGAATAACCAAGAGTATATAATTGATCCGGGTTGTTAATGATATCAAGTGGTAATTTGCAGAAATATAATCAATTGTTGCTGAGAAACTCCTGTCCATTGTTGTAAAATTCCAATCTTCTGTATTCAGATTCCAACCCATGGTTGTAACATTCCAATCTATTGTTCTCAGATGTGTATGTCTCTTCTCCCGAGCTCCCACAGTCCCTGGAGCTGTCGGTCCCTGTTAGTGCTGGGGGTGATGCTGGAGGTGATGCTGTCACTGATACTATAGCTGTGTACATTGCAAGGAATTTGTAATTAATAGAAGAGGGAAACCCTCCTGGGACACAATTATGGTCCATGGAGTTTGACATGAATTACTGACACGAAACAAACCAGTTCAGTTAAACCCTTTCAATCCAGTACAACATTCCCCCAATGGAATAGGACTTGTACCCACCTTGGACTGCGCATATGTGAGTTACTGAGGGAGGGAAAGATAAAGGCATTGACCATAATCTTTCAATACTCTGGAGATATTGAAGCGATTCCAAAGAAATGGGTAATTGCAAGCAAAGCATCACTGTTCAAAAAAATGTGAGAGAAATAATTGCTGTTCATCCAGACAATCATAAGGACATAAGAACATAAGAACTAGGAGCAGGAGTAGGCCGTCTGCCCCTTCAAGCCTGCTCCACCATTCTATAAGTTCGTGGCTAGTCTTTTCCTGACTCGCCCCATTTACCCTCCCTCTCACCATATCCCTTAATTCCTTTGTTTTTCAAAAATATCTACCTTTGCTTTAAAACGATTTATTGAACTAGCATCAACTACATCCCTGGGCAAGGAATTCCATAGATTACCAACCCTCTGAGTGAAGACGTTCCTTCTCAGTTCAAATCTTAATCTGCTCCCTCTAATCTTGACGCCGTGTCCTCTCATCCTATTTTCATCCTCCAGTGGAAACATCCTCTCTACTTCCATCTGATGTCTTCCCTTCATAATTTGATATGTTTCCACAAGATTCCACCCTCACTCTTCTGAATCCCAATGAATATAATTCTAATCCACTCAGTCTTTCCTTATAAACCAACCCCTTCAACCCTGGAATCAACCTGATTAACCTCCCCTGCACCCCCTCCACTGTTCGTACATCTGCTCTCAAGACCAAAACTGCACAGCGTACTCCAGGTGTGGCCTCATCAGTACCTTCTACAACTGCAACATTACCTCTCTGCTTTTAAACTCAATCCCTTTAGCAATGGAGGACAAAATTCCATTTGCCTTCCTAATTACTTGTTGTACCTGCAGACCAACCCTCCGTGATTCATGCACATGGGCACCCAGGTCCCTCTGCACAGCATCATGCTGTAACTTTTTACTGTTCAAGTAATAATCTGTTTTACTGTTGCTCCGACCAAAATGGATGACTTCACATGTATTAACATTGTATTCCATCTGGCATATCTTTGCCCACTCACTCAGCCCACTCACTCAGTGAATCTAAGTTCCTCTGTAAAGTTTCATAGTCCTCTGTATACTTGCTCTGCCACTCATCTTGGTGTCACCTGCAAAACTTTGACACCCTGCACGTGGTCCCCAACTCCAAATCATTGATATAAATGGTAAATAATTGTTGTCCCAACACCAATCCCTGAGGTACATCACTACTTACTGATTTCAAACCAGAATAACACTCATTAATCCCCAACCTTTGCTTCCTGTTAGTCAACCAATCCTCTATCCATGCTTATACACTACCGTAACGCCATGAATCTTTACCTCATGCAGCAGCCTTTTGTGCAGTACCTTGTTGAAGGCCTTTTGGAAATCTAGGTACAACATCTCCACTGGGTCCCCGTTGTACACCTTGCTTGAAATGTCTTCATCGAATTCCAAAAAATTTGTCAAGGGAGACCTGCCCTTCATGAATCCATGGTGCATCTGTTCAATGGGACAATTTGTATTGAGATGCCCTGCTATTTCTTCCTTGATAATAGACATAGAACATAGAACATGATAGCACAGTACAGGCCCTTCGGCTCTCGATGTTTCGCCGACCTGTCATACCAATCTGTAGCCTACCTAACCTACACTATTCCATGTACACTCATCTGCTTGTCCAATGACAACTTAAATGTACTTTAAGTTGGTGAATCTACTACCGTTGCAGGCAAAGCATTCCATACCCTTATTACTCTCTGAGTAAAGAAGTTATCTCTGACAGCTGTCCTATATCTATGACCACTCAATTTAAAGCTAGGCCCTCTCGTGCTCTTCGTCATCAAACTTGGAAAAAGGCCCTCCCTGTCCACCCTATCTAACCCTCTGATTATCTTAAATGTCTCTGTTAAGTCGCCTCTCAACTTTCTTCTCTCTCACGAAGACAGCCTCAAGTCCCTCAGCCTTTCCTCGTAAGACCTTCCCTCCATACCAGGCAACATCCTAGTAAATCTCCTCTGCACCCTTTCCAAACCTTCCACATCCTTCTTATAATGCGGTAACCAGAACTGTACACAATAGTCCAAGTGCGGATGCACCAGAGTTTTGTACAGCTATAGCATGACCTCCTGGTTCCGGAACTCGATCCCTCTATTAATAAAAGCTAAAACACTGTATGCCTTCTTAACAACCCTGTCAACCTGGGTGGCAATTTTCAAGGATCTGTGCACCTGGACACCGAGATCTCTCTGCTCATCTACATGATCAAAAATCTTACCACTAGCCCAGTACTTTGCATTCCGGTTACTCCGACCAAAGTGAATCACCTCACACTTGTCTGCATCAAACTCTGTTTGCCACCTCTGAGCCCAGATCTACAGCTTATCTATGTCCTTCTGTAACCTACACCATCCTTCATCACTATCCATATCTCCACCGACCTTAGTGTCGTCTGCAAATTTACTAACCCACCCTTCTTTGCCCTCATCCAGGTCGTTTATAGAAATGATGAACTGCAGTGGACCCAACACCGACCCTTGCGTTACACCACTAGTAACTGGACTCCATTTCCCATTAACTACCACTCTCTGTCTTCTTTTAGCAAGCCAATAACTGATCCAAACTGCTATATCCCCCACAATCCCATTCCTCTGCATTTTGTGTAATAGCCTACTGTGGGGAACCTTATCGAACGCCTTGCTGAAACCTATCAACCACATCAACCGGTTTACTGTCATCTACCTGTTTGGTCACCTTCTCAAAGTTCTCAATAAGGTTTGTGAGGCACGACCTACTCTTCACAAGAACTCAAGTATCTTCCCCACTACAGAGATGAAGCTAACCGATCTATAATATCCCATCTTTTGTTTATAACCCCTTTTCAACAGTGGTGTCACATTTGTTGTTTTCCAATCTACTTGGACTGCCTCAGAGGCGAGCGAATTTTGGAAAATTACCACCAGAGCACATGCTATTGTTCCTGCCTACATTTTTATTACTCTAGGATGCAGGGGCAGGAGTCTTATCTATCCTTAGCTCCATTAACTTACCCAAAACTAGCTCTTCCGTAATAATGATTGTTTCCAGGTCCTCACCTACCTTCGTTTCTTTGTCAATTTCTGGCCTGTTATTAATGTCCTTCTCTGTGAAGTCTGAGACAAAATACCTATTCAATGCCTCAGCCATTTCATCATATCCCATTACTAAATGCCCATTCTCATCCTTCAAAGGACCAACATTTACTTGAGCCACTTTTTTTTTTCATTTTATCTATTTGTAGAAACATTTGCTACCTGTCTTTATATTCTGCACCAGTTTGTTGTCATATTCTATCTTACTTTTCTTAATCGCTCTTTTTGTGGCTTTCTACTGGTGTTTAAAGTTTTCCCAATCTTCTAATTTCCTGCTGTTCTTAGCCACGTTGTATGCATCCTCTTTTAACTTGATAGCTTCCCTTATTTCCTTAGACACCCAGGGCAGATTACCCCTTTTCTTACAGTCCTTCCTTTTCACTGGAATACCGTTTCACTTCCCACTTTGAAAGATTTCTGTGGAAGTCCTCAGATGCTTGTCAACTGTCCCACCATGAAAGTTTTGTTTCCAATCCACTTTAGCCAGCCCTCCCTCGTTCTATTGCAGCCCCCCTTGTTCAAGCACAGGACCCTGGTTTTGGATTTTGTCTTCACAAACTTCATCTGTATTTTAAATACACCCATATTTTGATTTCTCCTTCCAAAAGAATCCCAAACTGTGAGGTCATTAATTATTCCTGTCTCGTCACACCGGACCTGGTCTAACATAGTTTACTCCCTCGTCAGTTCCATTATATATTGTTCAAGAAAACTAGGACAGATGTTCTCAACAAACTCCTCAACGCTAACCTTACTGAGCTGGTTCAACCAATCTACATGTAGATTAAAGTTCCCCACTATAATAGCCGTACAATTTTTACAGGCATTAGATTTTTCTTTGTTTCCCAACCCAATGTTATGTTATTATTTGGTGGTCTATAGACTCCACCTATCAGTGACTCTTTCTTCTTAGACTTTCTAATTTCCACTCCATTAAATTCCACCTCATTCTCCTGTATCATCTGTCAGCACGACCCTGATGTCGTCCTTGAGTATCAGCATTACATCACCTCCCTGACATTCCTGTCTGTTCTCCCCAACAGTCTGGTACCCCTGGATATTTAACCCACAGTCAATCAGTTGGGGCACTCTGCCTCCCCTTGTTTAAACTAAGGACAGCTTCAGTGGCATGTTGTCTCAGGCACTGACAGCAGCGGTGCATATTGAAGAGCTACAGTTCAGGGTGAAGGGAGGAACATTGATTGATTGATTAATTGATTGTCATGTTTACCTCTGTGCAATGAACAGCTTTGTTTACGAACAGTAAAAGCAGATCACAGGTGAATAGAAATTTGGCCAGACACGTACAGGTTACATCCCAAACAATATGCACGAGGCAAGATTAACATTAACAAAGTCAGCATTATTTGAAGTTAGAGATTCCATTCATCACTCTAATAACGGCTGGGAAGAAGCTGTTCCTGAACCTGGCGCGTGTGTTGAAGCTTCTGTACCTTCTGCCTGATGGGCGAGGTTGTAGGAGATCATTACCGGGGTGGGAGGGGTCTTCAATGTTGTTGGCAGCCATTCCACGGCAACGGGCTGTGTAAATGGAGTCCATGGATGGAAGGTTGGCTTCCGTGATGGTCTGGGCTGTGTACACAACTTTATGTAGTTCCTTACCGTGCTGGGCAGAGTGGTTGCTACACCTGGACAGGATGTTTTTTGTGTTGCATCTGTAGAGTTTGGTGAATGACCTGATGGACAGACCAAATTCCCAGAGATGCCTGAGGAAGAGGATGTGTTGTGCCTTCTGGATCATCACAGCTATGTGGGAAGGCCAGGACAGATTGCGGGTTATTGTCACTCCAAGAAACTTGATACTCTCCACCCTCTCAGCCTCAGCTCCATTGCTGTAGAAGGAGGCATGTTCTCCTCCTTTCTTTCAGAAGTCAATGATCAGTCTTCAGTTTTGCCGATGCTGAGAGAGAGGGTGTTCCCACTGCACCATGGCACCAAGCCCTCTATCTCCTTCCTGGTGTTCGATATCCATCCTCCCACAGAGGGATCTGCAGCAAACATGGAGATGGTGTTTGTACGGACTTTAGCCAGACTGGCGTGGGTGTACAGGGAGTACAGTAGGGGGCTGAGAACACATCCCTGTTGGGTGGGGGGGGGGGGGGGGGGGCGGTTCAGTGTTGAGGGTTATTGTGGAGAATGTGCTGCTATCTATCTTCTCTGATCGCGGACTGTGGGTCAGGAAGCTGGGGATCCAGCTGCAGAGGGTGGAGCTGAGACTCAGAGTCTCAGAGTTTTGTGATCAGACTGGAGGGGATAATAGTGTTAAAGGTGGACATGTAGTCAATGAGCAGGAGTCTGAAGTAGATGTCCCTCCTGTCCACATGTTCCAGGGATGAGGGCAGTGTTGGGAAATGCTGTGGACTGCTACATCAGTCAACAAACTGCAGGGGATCGAGGCAGGCTGGGAGACCAGGGCTGATATGGGTCATGATCAGCCTCTCAAAGCACCACAGTATTAGTCATTGTCACTGGGCAGCAGTCATTAAGGCACATTGCAGCGGCTTTCGTAGGTACTGTGATGGTGATGGTCTTCATGAAGCATGTGAGGATTTCAACTTGTAGGATGGAGAGTATGAAAATGTCAGCTGGTCCACACAAGATCTGATTGAATGGCCAAGGTCTCCGTCTGGGCCAGTCCCTTCCCTTCTATTGACTCCGAGGAAGGCTGACCAGGCATTAGCAGCAGTGACGGAGGGAACAAGTGCCCCTGGATCTATCAGGGCAGGTGACACTGCACTGCTGGCATTCTGCTTGAACTGATCATAAGAAGCGTTGAGCGCATCAGGGAAAGGTGTGCCTATTCCTGAGATGCTGCCTGGCCTGCTGTGCTTTGACCAGCAACACATTTGCAGCTGTGATCTCCAGCATCTGCAGACCTCATTTTTTACCCTTTGTCCATAGTCTTGCTCTGGTTCATCTTGTATCCCATTATGTTGTTTAGGCCTCCCCAGAGGCAGAGGGTGTCTGGATGGTTAGTGTAGACCTCTAACTTGGTCCGGTATTGCCTCTTGGCATCTCTGATGGCTTTGTGGAGTCCATATCTGGGTTCTCTGTATTGGTCTGGGTAATCCAACTTGAATGCAGAGTTCCTGGTTTTCAGTGGGGAGTGGATTTCCCAGTTCATCCAAGGTTCCCATTTGGGGAACACCCGGAGTGACGTTGGCATGCACTCCTTCATGGATGTGCTAATGATAGTGGCACAAGCATCCAGGATTTCCGCTGAGTCCTGGAATAGAGACCAGTTCACTGATTCCAACCAGTCCCGGAGATGCTCTTCCACTGCCTCGGAACAAGATTGTATTTCTTTCTGTGAAGGATCCTCCCAAATTAGCTTCTGTTTGTAAGCTGGGAGGAGGGACATAGTGCTGTGATCTGATTTTCTGATGTGTGCTGTGAGGGGTGGAGCGGTCGGTGTGTTTGATGGTTGTGTTACACTGGTCCAGGATGTTGAGTCCTCCAGTGGGGAGGAGATGTGCTGGTGGGACGTTGACAGCGCTATCTTGAGGTTGGATCAGTTGACATCACCGCCACAGTGAGTAAGGACTCAAGGAATTTTGTCTCAGAATGTTTCTGGTGGCATAAACTTCATCCAGGGCACTCTTCACATCTGCATGGGGTGGTATGTAGACTGCTGTCAGGATGGTGGAGGTGAACTCTAACGGAAGGTAGCTAGGATGGCATTTTACTGTAAGGTAGTCTCGGTCAGGGACAGCAAAGGCTTGTGAGAGTTGCTACAACTGAGCACATATCCCACTGCCCTTCACCTTCCCGAGGATGCGGTGTGGTTGATGTTGTACATGGAGAACCCCTCAGTTTGTCGGGAACAGTCACAAATTGCAGGGGTGAGCCAAGCAAAATAAAACACAGCACACAACAGCCTCTGAGTTCCCTCTGGTAGGTAAGTCTAGGTCTGAGTTCTTCCATTTTGTTTTTGATAGCCTGAACATTTACAAGCAGTATGCTGGGAAAGGGGGGTGGTGTGGTGTGGTGTTGGTCTTGAAACTGTTTCGGGCGTTGGTGGAGCATGTCTGCTGTTCGTGGAGGTTAGTGAGTCAGGCCTAGTCGGGCAGGGCCACCTCAGGTTGGAGTAGTCACAGGATATGGGACCAGACAAAGGCTAGTTTGGCCACCTCTGGGTGGCACAGTACCTCACAGCGCCAGGGACCCAGGTTCAATTCCAAACCACGGGCGATGTCTGTGTGGAGTTTGCACATTCTTCTCGTGTCTGCGCAGGTTTCCTCCTGGTGCTCTTGTTTCCTCCCACAATCAGAAGATATGCAGGTTTGGTGAAATTACCATATAAATTGCCCATCCCACTGGTCAGGGATATGTAGCTTAGTTGCATTAGTCAGGGGTAAATAAGGAGAGGGGAATAGGTCTGGGTGGTTAAACATTGGAGGGTCAGTGTGCACTTGTTGGACTGACAGGCCTGTTCCCACACCGTAGGGGTTGTAATTCCCCGACAGGGCAGATTTGATTCATGTCAAGGTCAGGACGTGGTGGGGTCAGGGGTCAGATCATGGTTCCGGGTTTCCATGTGGGTCCTACAGGAAGTCGATATGTCTCCTCTGGATCCTATAGGATGACCAGCATCGAAAGTACTTGGGCCTGGGCAACCATGGCATCCTCAATCCTATAAGTAGATTAAAAAGAACATTGTCAGTAATTTTAATAGAGTTGAATTTTCTGCTGCCTTGAGTAACATGAGCAAAGACAAGAAAGTTGGGGAAATATGGCAAGAATGAAAGTATTAGATTTTGTTGTGAAAAGTATTTCCTAATTCCACCTTTTTGGTTTAAACAGCGAATTCTGAAACTCACTAGTGCGGGGTGACCACTTCATTTTCATGCCGTTCTATCTCATTAGGAGCTGGTCTTAACTCATTTCGTTGGAGATTCTAATCCTTCCTTCAGTTCCTATGGAAACCAGATGATCCCAGTCCCCAACAGGAAAGCCTAGGCAGTTACCTGGAGGCAGGAGCTCACTGTTTGCTTCTCCAGGTCTTCATCCATCTCCACCATCAGCACCATTTCACTGCATGCTCCATCAACACTGTCCGCTCCCACACTTTGTCGGTGTGTGTGGGCATCACAAAACCCCAGCTTCACCACATCATTCTGGCTGCTTTCAGATTAACTCACCCTTCACTGTGGAGCTCAGAGACAATGATGTCGCACCTGCTTCTGCCAGGTTGGTTCGCAGTCAGGGGCATGGGCACATTCCATGGAGCAATATAGGATGCACCGTCTGGCTCTGAGCTAACTTTCTAAATGCTCATTCACTTTGTGTTTACTTATGGGCTATCAGGTTTATCTCAGTGTTTAGTGCAGAGTGACAGGCATTCACCATGTCACTAGTCAGAGTAACACACAGTGCAGGGGATGAATTTGTATAGAAGCCAGCATGGAGGAAATTATTTAATCATTGGTGCGATCTGGGTGTCACTGGCTGGGCCAGTATGTATTGCCCTACCTAGCTGCCCCTAGAGACGGTGGTGGTGAGTTACATTCTTCATCCATAATGCCATTAGGATGGGAATTCTAGGGTTTTGACCCAGTGATGGTGAAGGAACGACGATGTAGTTCCAAGTCAGGATGGTGAGGGGCATTCCAATATATCTGCTGCTCTTGTCCTTCTTGACGGAAGAGTATGTAGGTTTGGAAAGTGCTGTCTGATGATCTTTGGTGATTTTCTACAGCATGTACTACAGACTGCTACTACTACTGAGAATCGTAGGTCGAGGGAATGGATGCTTGAGAATGTAGTGCTAATCAAATGTGCTGCTTTTTCCAGAATGGTGTCAGATTCTTGAGTGCTGTTGTAGCTTCAGTTATTCAGTCAAGTGGGGCGAATTGTATCATACTCCTGACTTGAGCCTTGTAGATGTTGGATAGGGTTTGGGAAGTGAAGAGGTGATTTACTCACAGTGATATACCGAGCTTCTGACCTACTCTTGCAGTCACTGAGTTTATGTGGTGAGTCCAGTGGAGTTACTGGTCAATGATAACCCTCAGGATGTTGACGTTGGGGGAATTCAATGATGGTAACACCATTGAAATTCAAGGGTCAATAGATAGATTGTCTCTTATTGGTGATGGTCATAACCTGGCATTTGTGTGCCAATATTATTACTTGATACTTGGGAGCCCAAGCCTGGAAATTGTCCAGACCTTGTTGCATTTGAACATCGGCTGCTTCAATATCTAAACAGTTGTGAATGATGCTGAACATTGCCAAATCATCGGTGAACATCCCCACTTCTGATCTTATGAGGAATGGAAGGTGCTTATGCAGAGCTTATCATGGAGCAGCTGGAGATGTTTCAGCCAAGGGCACGACCCTGAGGAACTCCTGCAGAGATGTCCTGGAGCTGAGATTACTGTCCTCCAACAACTAAAACCATCTTCCTGTACGTCTAGTCTAACTCTAACCACTGGAGAGTTTGTCCCCCATTGATTCCGGTTTTGCTCGGACCCCTTGATGCCACACACGGTAGAATTGGCCTTGATGTCACAGGCTGTCACTCTTACCTCCCCTCTGGAACTCAGCTCTTTTGTCCATGTTGGAACTAAGGCTGTAAAGATGTCAGGAGCTGGGTGATCCTGGTGCAACCCAAACTGAGCATCACTGAGCAGGTTATAGCTGGGCAGGAGCTGCTCAATAGCACGGCTGATGTCACCTTCCATCACTTTTCTGGTGATTGAGAATGGACTTATGGTTTAGTAATTGGCCGGGTTGGATTTGACCTGCTTTTCCTGTGCAGAACATACCTGGACAATTTTCCACATTGTTGGGTAGATGCCAGTGTTGTATCTGTACTGGAACAGCTTGTCCAGGGAAGCATCAAGTTCTAGAGCACATGTCTTCAATATTATTGCTGGAATGTTGTCAGTGCCTGTAGCCCACCCTGCCATTTAATTTGATTGTGGCTTGTTGGTCACTTCAATGCTTTGACCCAGACTATCCTCATAACTCTTCATGTGATTGATACTGACAATTTTTTTGTGGCCTCCCCACCACATCCTTATGGCCTCTTTGTCTCCTCCCAATCACCTTGCAGCTTTCCTCTTGCCCCCACTCCTGGATCTCTCTGCAATGGCTGGCTTGGCTCCTCCCTCTGGCTCTCCCTCCCAGACCTGGCCTCCATCCACCTGTTCCTAGCCCTCAGCCCATCTTCCCCCAGAGAGACCCTCATTGGCAGCAATTACCGAGCTGCCTGCTGTCCCCTCCCTCAACACACAATCACCAATCACAAGTTTTCCTCTCTTGCATTTGTTACTGATAGGCTCATCAGTAAACCTATCAATGGAAAGCACGGAGAGAACCAGCCTGTGATTGGAGAAGCAGTTGCTCTCCATTCTCACCAGCTTCTGTGGACTATTGCAAAATTAAAACCAGTGCATCTGCTAACACATCCAGCATTCCTTTGAAAACCATTAGATGCAATTTCTCAGATCATGGGATACATCTGTCCTTGGTTTGAATAATATACTAAGCAACATTTTACAATGATTGTAATTGTGTCTAATTCATGCCTTCCTTTCAACTTATTATTCATACTTATTTCTGGTATGTTATTTGCATTCTGGAGACAGACACGAAATATCAATTCAATAATTCCAGTTTATGTTCCATTATTATATCAGTACTGTATATAGTAATAGTTTTGAATATTTCAACAAGTACTGTAACTTACAGACTGTAACTGCAATAAAGTCTAACTTTACTATCAGCCCAACATAACATGATCTTGTTTTTCTTTCTTTCTCATAGTTAACATAGTGACAATAGTGATTCTGTTGCAGAGAAAGTGTGATCTTTCTAAATGTATCACTTGCTACCTGGTGGCCATGGCAACAGTGGACTTATTGTTCATCATTATTGATCTGATATTGAGACACATTCCAATTATTTATCAAAATGAGTTTACATTTCTGAAGACCGTCCCTATGTGTAACATCCACACCCTCCCTGGTATTTGCAGCTATGGATTGCTCTGTCTGGTTCACTGTCGCTTTCACTTTTGATCGATTTGTGGCCATTTGTTGTCAAAAGATGAAAGGCAACTATTGCACTGAGAAAACAGCAGCCGTGGTTCTGGGAACAATAACTGTGCTCAGCTGTTTAAAGAACATTTCCTGGTATTTTTATGTTAACACCTTGGTACTGTCTGAAGAATCATCCCTGGTTTTGTGTGGCTAAAGTATATGTTACGTTATCTCTGATCTGGGGATCATTTGAGCTTACTCCAGCACTCCCAATTGTTCTGATTCTGCTGCTCAATGCTTTCACTGGGAGGTACATTTTAGAGACCAGCAGAGCCCGCAGGAGACTCCAGTCTGACAGCAGCGGGCAACATTCTAAGGATTAACAATTGGAGACCCGAAGGAAATCCATCATTTTAATGTTTGTTATCTCAGGGAATTTCACCCTGTTATGATCAATGTTTCTGGTGTGTTCTATGTATTGTTTGAGTTATAAGGCTGTATATTTTCATTTCTATTTCACGAGATACAGGATTCAATCTCAGCTTCTGAGTTGCTGTACAAACACGTGTATATATGCCGTGAGCCAGACTAAGTTCAGAAAACATGTGAAGAATATGGTAAAATACGTTTTTGCTCATTTAGTGAAACTTATGAAATGATGAGATGGATTGAGTCATTCTGATATCACAACTGAACAATCCAGGTTCCTTGGGTCCATGATAAAGACACAGTGAGGTCAGTCTGCTCTCCCTGATGTCTTTGAGACACACAGAAAGTTAAGTCAACACTCCCCACAATCCTTTAAACAGACACAGTGCACTCAATCAGTCCTTCCTGGATCAGTGAGATAAACACAATATTTCCCTTTGTTAAGGTGCACAAATTAGCCCTTAATGACACTGTTCATCAATCCTCATGCTGTGGAACACTCTGCAGCAGATGTCCCTGTGCAAAGTTCCTGAAGAGAGCTTTAAAAAAGCCTCCATCAGATATCTCTTAAATCGTCACCACAGATGTAACATTCACTGATTGCAGTGCATAAACAAAGCAAAACTGTTCCATAAAATCATTTCAGAAAATCTCATTTAAATATTTGCAACAAATGTCAGTTAAAATGCTCACATTAAAGAACTTTCTAATTGCCTATTATGTGTAATATTTAAAAGACAGGGATGACAGTCACTGATGTGACCCCATTTGAACTTGCTCCTTCCTTCTCAGAGGCAATTCAGCATCAGCAACAAATACCGTCTTTCCCGATGATGCCCACGTCATGTGAATGAATGTCTGTGTGAACATCCTTGAAGTATTTGCTCTGATAAAAATACTGATATAAAGCATCTTCAGTTTACATATTTTAAACTTCACGTACCACAATAATACTTGATGTAGATAAAGTCAGAAGTCACACGACACGCAGATACAATCCAACAGCTTTATTTGAAATCACAAAAGCTTTTGCAGTGCTGCTCCTTCATTAGGTGCAGGGAGAGAGCAGGGCAAAGACACAGAGTTTATCAACCGAGAGATCAAGGGCAGAGAGAGCAAAAGATCATACAAGTGGAGTCGAATGTAATATGTCTCTGCGTGTGACCAAGGGTGTTAGACAGTGCGTAAAGTGTTTATAAAGTCAATGTCAGTGCTGTGCTGTCATGGCAACCAGGCAGAGCGATAGGATTATGAAAAAGGTGCTACCTCAGGGCAGACACTGAATTGTAGGTGTGAGGCCTTGTCCAGAATCTGTCCAGAGTTTTAACTTGGAATCCAGCTGGTTTTGTTCCAAACGCTGGAATTTACAGAATTGCATATTGGCTGACGGTCACTACAAATTGTGTGCTTTTTGAAAAATAAAATAAAATGTGTCTGCAAGTCAACAAATGTCTTGAATGAAATAATTCACTCAATAGATTTGTGAGTGTGTGTGTGTGAGCGCGCACGTGTGTGTTCTGTGTGTATGATAGAGTGATGTTCTGCGTGACTCTGTGTGTGTGTTCATGCGAGACAGAGTATGTGAGAGAGGGTCTGTGTGATTCTGTGTGTATGTGTGAGGGAGAGAGTGTGTATTTGTGTGAGAGGGGCTGTGTTTGTCTTTGCGTGAGACAGTGTGTGTGTGAGAGAGAGTGTGTGTGTATTTGTGTGAGAAGGGCTGTGTGTGTGTTTGCGTGAGACAGTGTGTGTGAGAGAGTAATTATTAATTCAAAACTTAATAAGGTGAAGAGATCAGAGCAACTGATCAAGGCAATTGTGAAAGCTCAGCCACGTTACCTGGCTTTCTGTGAACGCCTGTCCAAGAACAGAGAACCACCACTTAATTAATACACTTCAACAGTACTGTTTTTATTCAAGACTATCAGTATATGAATATACTAACAAGGCTTGGGAGAGAAAAGCCACTCAGACCACACTGGGTACTAAAGAGTGGATTCTCTCACCGTTGATAGGGAAAGTTGTTACATTTATACATAACTTCTCACGCAATACAGAGTCCCGTGTCATTAAGCTATCGCAAAGTATATTAATCAAAGTATACTTAATTGTAAGCTTACACATCAAAACATGCTCTAAATCTAACACACAGACACCAGCACCCATCTGGTTAAGATATTAACACTATCTTTAAAGTCAGACATTAACTCCCATTATTTTTCTAACTCTTCCAAGGCAACAGTCAAATCTCAAAGATGCTCTTTAAATGTAAACATTCAAACCTCATTAATGTGTTACAGCTAGACCATAAGGCACCAGTACTCCTCTGATGGCTGCCCTTTGACCTAGTGCTGGTACTATGTCATTCTCAGATCTGTGGGATTGGACATGTTTACCCAGCCTGTGCAAGTTGCTGTATTAGCAATTTGTTCGCTCAGGATGCTGGGCAATATAGCCAATGTGCTTCAGCCATTTTAGTTAACATTCTAAGCTCCATTTTCTATATGCTCACTATATCTATTTCCAACTTATCACAATGCTGTCACAACAGGAAAATGAGGAAGATTTTACAGGTACAGAACTGTGTGGTGAGGGTCACCTGTAGCAGGACATGAACCCAAGGTCACGGTTGAGATTGGCTTCATGGGTCCGGAACTTGGTTATCAGTCTCTGCTCGGTGATCCTGCATTGTTGTGTATCTCGAAATAAGTCTTGGAGATCAGAGCTGAAAATGTGTTGCTGGAAAAGCGCAGCAGGTCAGGCAGCATCAAAGGAACAGGAAATTCAACGTTTCGGGCATAAGCCCTTCATCAAGAATGCCCGAAACTTCGAATTTCCTGTTCCTTGGATGCTGCCTGACCTGCTGCGCTTTTCCAGCAACACATTTTCAGCTCTGATCTCCAGCATCTGCAGACCTCACTTTCTCCTTGGAGGTCAGAGGCAGAATATCCCTGAGCACTGAAATGTTCCCTGACTGGGAGGGAACATTCCTGTCTGTCAATTGTTGCGTGGTGTCTATTCATCCATTGCTGTAGTGTCTATGTGGTCTCAACAATATACCATGCCTTGGGGCATCCTTGCCTGCAGTGTATGAGGGAGACAGCATCGGCCGGGTCACATGGGTATCTGCTGTGTACATGGTGGGTGGTCTTCCCATGTGTGATGGTAGTGTCCATGTCTGACATTTCCTGCGGAGGTTGCCATGGCAGAGTTGTGTGGTGTTGTGGTCGAAGTTGTCCTGAAGTCTGGGTAGTTTGCTGCAAACAATGGTCTGTTTAAGGTTTGGCGATTGTCTAAAGGTAAGAGGCTTGGAGTAATCTTGGTGAGATGCTGCTCATCATTGATGACATGTTGAGGGCTGTGAAGAACATGGTGTAGTTTCTCCGCACCATGGACGGACTGGACAATTAAGTGTACTCTACTGGTCTTGCGTGTGTCTGTCTTCTGAGGAGGTCACTGTGGTTTCTCACTGTGTCATGTTGAAACTGGAGATTGATGAATTGAGCATCATATCCTGTTCTTATGAGAGAATCCCTCCAAACCTTCAGAGGTCCATCACATTTCTCCTCGTCTGAACCAATCCTGTGTATGTGCAGGGACTGAATGTTGAGGATGGCTTCTTTCGCATATTTAGGATGATAACTAGAGAGGTGCAGCATCGTTAGGTTTTCTGTGGGGTTGCAGTAGAGTGAGGTACTAAGATACCTGTCTCCAAGAATGAGACTGATTTGGAAGAGTAGTCCATGGTAAGTCTGAGAGCGGGATGAAACATGTTGACATCACTCAATAGTTGTTTCAGTGATTCCTCACCATGACTCCCTCCCAGTTGAGGAACGCGTCAATGGTCAGGGGCATGCAGCCTCCAGTCTTCGGGTAAGTGTACTCCAGGGTGGGCTTGGAGATACACAACAATGCAGATTTACTGAGCAGAGACTGATAGACAAGTTCTGTATCCATGAAGCTGACCTCAGCCGTGATCTTGTGTTCATGTCACACCACAGGTGATCCCAGCACATGGTTGTGTACCGGTAACAGCGTCCTTACTTTCCTGTTTTAACAGCATGAGATTGAGAAGTACCTATGTTCATTCTACCGGAGTTAGTTTGCATTGTTTTGAATTACTTTTTAAACACACTCTCTTTCTCACACAAACACACTCACACACACACACATAGACTCATCAGATCCTCTCGTCAAGCAAACTCTGTCTCACATGCTCTCTCTCACACACTCTCCCACAATCACACATACTCTCTCTAGCGCACACACAAACACCACAGTCCAACACTGGCACTTCGAAATCACAGATACAAATAAGAAACAGGAACTTGGGAAAAGTCCTATTTATAGACATATGGCTTCACAGAACTTGAACAGTGCAGGGGAAAAAAAAGATGCCTTGTTTGAGATTTTTGTCTTACATACATTTGCATAACTTTGCAAGAATACAGTTCAACAGCAACATTAAATCTAGATAAAAGAAGAGTGATTGGCAAGTCAACTCTAATTGGTGCAGACATTGCCATTGGGAATGGGCCAATCACTGACGATTGAATGTTAATCCCCAGGCTTTGGTTAAATTCAGACCAAGTGTAGCTCTATGTAACTGTGTGTGTGATTGTGTATAGGTGTGTGTGTGTGTGTGTGCACGCAATTATTCCTATCTGTAAATACACAAGTGTCCGTGTGTTTCTGTTGAGAACTGAAGGAACAGACAATCTTGGACATCCCACCAAATCTCTAACTTTAACATCGAAGTAAATCAGCTTTGAGGGATGGTGTTCAAATAAACCAAAGAACTGTCAGTGCTGGAAATCAGGATCAATAACTGAAATTTCTTGTAAAAGTTCAGTAGTTTTGGTTACATCTGTGGAGACAAAACAGAGTTAATATTTTGGGTCGAGAATTCCTTCTTCAGATCTGCCTGTAGATAGACAAGAGTTGATATTTATGCTGGAAGTGGCGTGGAGAAGGGAGGAGGATTAAGCTATAGTCAGAGGTAGAGACCAGAAAGAGAGGTAAAGAAAAGCAATTGAGCAACAAAGGAGAGGGTAAAGGTCAGCTTGGGAGAATGAGTAGATGCTCATGGTGACCATTACAGGCTGACGATGGGTTGTGTGTAGTAGCAGCCTGTTGAGGAGAGATGTTGAAGAGGAGTCTTGAGATTGGTATTCAGTGGCACAATCAATCTTTATTTGAGCTGTTCCACAACATGTGCAGGAGAGGCCAGAGACCACTCCAGTTCTGGCTTTCACATGGGGCCCAGTCAGTCACTTATTCCCAGCTCAGATTGGAGGATATGTCAAGGATACTCTGATTTTCCCAGTGGGATATGTGTGTTTTTTGACATTAATGCATTAAAATAATTACAAGCAACATTGCCATTGTTCCTCCCCTGTTATTCTTTACAACCAAACTTATGAAATTACTGATTAATGATGAACACTTCTATGGACAGCCCTAAATACCTATAATTCCATGATATGTACCTTCTCAAAACCACCTTTGTGCTAACCTATGACCTCACTTTAATGCTGGACCATGCAAGTAATATTTATCCAACAGGTGGCCATATTGTGCCACCTTTGACCATGGGATGCTACAAAAACAACACAGTCCATGTGACGGCAATGCTCGATGTTTAGGGGGTGGGACAAGGACATTTGAGAATGTGGTCAGCCCTAAAATTGTTGTCCTCAGTACTGAGTCCAGACAGCTGCAGAAACGTGTTCTCCCAGCTTGCACTGAGCTTCACTGGAACACTGCAGCAAGCCCAAGATAGATACGTTGGCCAGGGGAATGTGGTGATGTGTACAAGTGACAGAAAGTGCACGGCCATTTCTGTGGACAGCATGCCGGTGTTCTGTGAAGTGGTGACCTAGTCTATGCTTCGTCTTCCCCGTGGAGAGGGGACCACATTGTGAGCAGTGAATACAATAGACTAGATTGAATGAAGCTCTGCTCCACCTGGAAGGTAGGTTTGGGGCCTTGGAGAGTGAGGACAGAGGGAGTAAAGGGACTAGTGTTGCAGCGGAAGGTGTCATGTGGGCGTGGGGAAGTTTTGTGAATGGAGGAGGGTTGTACCCAGTTTGTCACAGAGTGACTTGTACCTGTGGAAGGCAGAGAAGAGAGCAGAAGGAAATTAGTATCTGTGATGACATCCAGCTAGACGAGATGGAAATAGCAGCTAATGATCCTCTGGATCTGGATGCTGGCAGGTGGTAGGTGAGGACAAGGGAGTCTCTATCAGTGTTGTGGGAGGGAAGAGAGGGGGTGAGGGAAGAGGTGAGGGAGATAGGTCAGATACACGGCTAAGATCCCTGTCAACCACTGTGCGTGGAATCCTCTGTTCAGGAAAGAGGTGGACTTTTTTGAGGATCATTTGTCGTTGTTGGCATCATTGGAACAGAAATGACAGACAGGGAGCTGACCTGAGCAATGTTTTCCCAGCATGCCTTTCCTCACCTGAAAACAAAAACTATCTCTACTGTATTCAAAATATTGTTTAAACTAGACATTAGCTCTTTCGTAGTCATAAAACTCAGGTCGGTGACCTGCATCAAATAATTGAGCATTTCGTTGAAACTCTGCACTTTCAAAAAGAAAAATGCATTTTTATAAAAATAACCCAATGTGTTCTTTCTTTTATCTTTAAAACACTACAATCTAGTTTTCTCCACAGAATTTGAAATAAATCTATGTTCTGTTTCTAACATCATAACCCTCCGGAACTCCTTCAGCCTCAGCTTCAGTATGAGCTGCCTGTGCTAACTTACTACACCCTGGATCTAATTCCAGAGCCTCAATTAACCAGGACATCCCAAATACCGCTTTGGAGCCATTTTAATTTTTAAACAGAGTTTCAGCTTCCCTCACATCTACATGCAGTGACCCTGTGATTCTCTGGTGATGTCCTTTGTTTATCATGTGGAGGAGCCGGGTTTGGACTGGCGTGGACATTTTCTATCTATTTGTATGGCCAGTATACCTCATATACAGAGAAAATGGGGTATACTCTGCATCCATCCTACTTAACAACATACTGGCTTCAGTAATCTCTCTGTGGTGAAAAGTAAATGCTTCTCCATCAGGAGAGTTTGTGTCACTCCTGTATTGTTTAGTATAGTTATGCTGCCTTTGAAGAAATTGCAGTTATCTTCTTTGAGAAAAAAAGACACTCATTTCTCTCGTCTACCGTATGCAATCCTTTTGCATTCACAGGAGTGTGTCCACCAGGTTGTCCTTTGTCATTAATGTTACAATCTGATCCATGGTATTTATTTAATTATGAATTCCAATGTGCCCCATGGGTTTCCTTCTCAGTTTCTAACATTCTGAGTAATAGCGCCTTGTTTTGGAACAATGGGTACATCTTGGCTCCCAATTTTCACCTTGACCCTCAATAATTTGGCTTCTGATCTGTGGAGGGGATCTTGGGTCAGTTCCAGCTCTCTGTTCCTTACCTTGGCCATTGCCTTCCTTTTCCTGTGCCATTTTCTAGCTGTTTTGAAGTTGTGAGTGTGACTGAAGAAAGGTTTAATTTTATTGATTAGCTCCGAATCATTGGCCCTTACTGCTGCCTGGCGATCAGTTACTAGCCTTTGGTCCACAACCTGGGATGTTCATGAATATTTAAGTTCTTCTAATGCTCGGATGCACCTGTCACAATTGCTTTGCTGAACTCTTTTGCATTCAATACAAGTTTGTCCAGGTTGTGTCCTTAAATCCTGACCCTATGCCGATAGATTTCCTGTTAAAGTAGGACTGGCAGCTCAATATTCTGGGGTACTGATGTTACCAGAAGGATGGAAGGGGAGGCAAGAGTGGAGTGGGTGTTGTGTATTTGACTGGGGAGAATATCACGGCTGTACTCAGGAGGAGAACAGTCTTGGTAGGGCTTCAACAAGGATAGACATTTCTGTGGTAGCCTTCAAATTGTTCACATTATTCAGATTTTCTGCATCAGGGCCTGAAGTTTCTCGTTTAACAGTATCATTTTAACCTGATAAACATATTTTCTCACATTGTCTCTCTCTGCAGTTGTAATTCACCTTTACTTGTTCCATTCTTTCCAACACCATTTCCTTTTCTTTATCTTTCCCTGCTCTTTCCTTTATTCTTTTCCGTTGTTCTTCTCTGTATTTTTCTGCTCTGTCCTTTTTATGTTCTGCCATCGCTAGTTATCCCATTGTCTCCTCTCACTGAAGCGCTATGACTGTTACTGAGCATCACCTGATTTGATATTTCACTCCCTGGAGGACCCAGCTTTTCTTGTATTTCCTCTCAATGCAAGTGCTGTGCCAGTACTTCAATTATCGCTGCCTTCCTCATTCTGCCAGGCAATGCCACCTCGAGGTGACCCACAAAGTAAAGCAACATGGTCTTTGCAATTTCCCTGAAAGCTGTGAGGGACAACTGTCCCAGCTGCAGGAAATTCTTTGTTTTCACAAGTGCCATCGCTGTAAGGTAATACAGAGCCTGATACTTTCCATCACCGACACGTATACCATATCCAAACCCTTATTGATTCTTTATCGAATCGATCTCACACGAGTGTCCAAACATTGTTGTAGCTCACGAAGATAATACACTGTTAATCAAGCCCCACTATTTCTGTATATATTGTCCAAATTATGCATTTTAAAAGATCCTCAAAATTCCCAAAATTACATTCCTTTCAGACCCTGATTGTTAGAAACTTGTTTTCTGCACTGAACATGAATTTCAGCTTGTTTCAAGTAATATTGGAGTTTCAGGTACACAAATAGGAACAGTCAGCATATAACTCTACTACAGTGTAGTTCACACTCCAGTAAGATGACAAGATGGAGGTGGAGTGGGACGCTCCAACAGGAGCTGCTCCAATCCATCAGTTTATTTCACTTTTTCTTGTCATTTTCTTTTCCCCTTTTCCCCATTTTTGGTGTTTTTGCCTGACGTAGAGCAGGCTGTAGGCACAAGGGGAGCTGGGACACCCAGTGAGTTGACAGTGATGCCCGAGGGGATTGGGGACGGCCAGGGGGTGAGATGCCAGAGGGGAGCAGGATGGACGTTATACTGGGGAATGGTGCAGTGACCAGGAGTTTGTGAGTCCGGTCTGGCCACATGTGGAAGTCCCTGCATTGATCTGCTGTCGCCCTTTGCAGAAAGGCTATCATGATTAGCTTTTTTAACTTTATTTCATTTTTTTCCAACTGATACTGTGAATAAGTGTAAGTAATGTAACTTTTTTTTTATTCCCCTTTATTTCTCTATTTTGTACCTAAGAACTATCCCCAGGTTGCTTGTCCCGAAGTTCATGCCATTGCAAACTTTTCACTGTGCTCTTGTAGTTGTAAAGTTGAGAACATGTGACAATAAACAATGTTCTAATTCTAATCTCTTAAAAACTGTCCCTCACTCATAGACAGACGGCCAGGAGACAACATGGGTGTTATGGATGGAGGGAAAACCGGGAAAGCAGTTGAGTGTTTTCTGTTTATGGGATGTGCTGAAATGATTCTTCTGCTGGTCAGAACGCTGCTTCTCAGTCTTCTTTCTTCAGATGCTTCCACTGGTTTTCAAAGAGCACAGTGTGGCTGGTTCACGTCGAGAAGATCTCAGGCATAGTTATTGAAAGTCACAACTTACAGCAACTTTTGGAGAGGAAATGAATTGGTTTTGTTCAGGCTGAAAGTGTTTTTTATGGCAGAGAATAGAGAGAGCTCTACAGCATCTGAAAAGCTTCTCTTGAACCTCTTCACAACCTCAGGCTTTTTGGTTAACTAAGAAACAGACACATGCTGGTTGGTAGGCAGAAGGCCTGTACTGTACATAATTGATTGCTAGGCCACTGACTAGTCAGCTACATGTACAGTCTAAAGTTCCATCCGTATTTAACCCTTTAACTCCAGTTCATCTGCAATGACACATTTACCACTGCTCAATCAAGCAGCTGTGTAAACATTGCTCGCATTGAGTGTCAGATTACTGGCTTTCAAAACATGTGTCAATCCTCCTGAAATCCTTTGGTTTATCAACTGTTCATTGTTTTTAATTCCAGTCCATAATGAAAAATACAGAAAACAGAAAGAAACATGTTTGCCACATTCACCAGCCATAAAAGTAGGTACTATTGTTGGGACACTCTCTGATACCCGCAACCCAGAGCATCACATTGAATTGCCAGCTGTACACCAGGAGGATTTCTATTAGCCAGGGGCTGCCCTTCAGGGTTGTAATGTCAGAAGGTTTGGCCTACCGTTGGCCAACAGAGGCAGATGTGACCTGACTTCTTCTGGATCTGGATGTCCTGATTGCCAGGGCGTGGGAAAGATGGACTGTGGTTTTTCTTCAGGGATAACAGTGGAGACCATGGGACCAGGATCTGCCAACTTTGCTTTAAGTTGACAGTTGGGTCAGTGCAATATCAATGATTCTGAGGAACACCTAATGGTGACGGGAGACATTTCAGGAGCTCCTGGACTCAACAAGGGCAAGTGTCACCATGCACTCTCTGCTTCCTCACACTCATTCGAACTCTGCTAATGCATCCCACCAAGATTAATGATCATCAGCTCTTACTGGTGCATGCAGAATCTTCCCACAAATTGTTTCACCCAAATCTAACTAAACTGCATCCCAGGCCCTACGCCACCCAGACCACTAGCTCAACAGCTCTCTGCACTGTTTACTCTCTTACTCAGGACACCTCACCATCTTTTCCCCACCTGTACCAGCACTAACTGATATGCTAATCAATTTCAGCAGATGTGATTGTGTTTGGACATGACTTGCTGAACAATCCGAAGTGTGCTAGTATCTACACCAACAACCAATTTAAGCTAAATTGTTTTCCTGCATTTCTCCCGATTATTGCAAGACCAAAAGCTTTGGCAACATATTGCTGTTTTTAACAATGTTTATGTGTGGAATTTCTTTGTTCCTGTGTAACCTTCCAAATGGTGCATCTCATTCTATATTCAATCCCTTCATTATCCTGAACAAAACGCTGTATCACTTCCCTGCTTCTCTATCTTACATTTTATTTGTTTTTTCACCAAATTTTGTTTGTGTCTCCTCTACACTGGGGAGACAGGACACCTCCTTGCAGAACATTTCAGAGAACATCTCTGGGACATACGCTCTAAACAAGCCCACTGCCCTGTGGCTGAATGCTTTACCTGTTCCTCCCACTCTGCCAATGACATGCAAATCCTGGGCCTCCTCCACCACCAAACTCTAGCCACCGGATGCCTGGAGGAAGTATGCCGCACCTTTCCTGGGACCATCCAACCACAAGACATCAATGTGGATTTCACCAGTTTCCTCACCTCCCTTCCCTCACCTTACCCCAGATCCAACTCTCCAACTCAGCACAGCCCTGTTGAACTGTCATACCCAACTATCTTCCTTCCCACCATCCGGTACACCCCTTTCTCCATCCAATCACCTTCACCCCAACCTTCATATAGCTACCACATTCCCAGCTATCTTTCCCCCAATTCTCACCACCCCATCCCATTTATCTCTCAGCCCCCTTGGGCCACCCCCTCATTCCTGATGAAGAGCTTATGCTCAAAGCATTGATTCTCCTGCTACTCAGATGCTGCCTGACCGCTGCGCTTTTGCAGCACCACACACTTTGATAATATCCCCCTGAAGTCTTATCTTATCCTCCTCACTGAGTTTCATGCTCTCTGTAATGCTCAAATTATCTCCTTGAGATAGATTTTAGCATTTTTTATTTGTATCAGCATATATCAAGAGAACAGTGCTTAGAATGCTGACTATGGACTGAATTTCCAAGTTGTTGACAAAGTGTATTTTTGTTTCAGTGATATTTTTGGTACTTTGTCCAGTGTTTTTCTACACTGTCATCTGTACAAGAATAGAATAGAATACCTTTCATGCAGAAAGAGGCCATTTGGCCCATTAAATCTGCAATAACGCTTGAAAGAGCATCCCACCCAGACCTTGCTCACCTACCCACCAGTAACCCCCACCCTAAACCATAGCCATGCATTTCCCATAGCTAACCCACCCAGACTGCACATCCCTGGACACTACAGCCCAATGTGGCACAGCCAATCCACCTAACCAGAACATTTTGGACTGTGGCAGGAAACTGGAATACCTGAGAGAAACTTACGCAGACACTGGCAGGCTGTGTATACTCCACAATAACACAATCACCCAAGGCAGGAATTATACCCAGTTCCCGGGCACTGTGAGTCAGCAGTGCTAACCGCTGAGCCACCATGCCGTCATGTTAATATTGGAGCCGGTCTTTATGGAATCGTGCAGCATGAGAGGGTGTTGTGCTTGTAGTTGCCAGGACGTTATTCCGTTTATGCAGCTGATCTCATAGTTAAACCTCATCTCTACAAATCGTCACATGCTATAGGCCAGGAACTGTCCTTATCCCATAGAACACGGCCCAGTAAGCACAGTAACTCATCACTGTGCTGACCAAGTCCTGGAGGAGCTGATGGACAGGGTGTTTGACAGGAAATGTAGAAGCGACCATCCTGGACAGAGACAGAGGCCGAAGCCTGTGTCAGTGTGGTTCCTGTGTGACGTTATTGCTCTTTTAACAAGGCGATGTTGTCATTGGCTTTATTTTCAGGAAATCATAAAAACATAGGTTCCAAAAGTGTGGGCTTGGATGGGTTTTTGGGCCAGTTTGATTATAGCTGACAGACACTGCCTCAGGCAAAAGGCTTTTAAGATTAAAAGAAAATAATACAATAACAGAGGAGAGGCGAGTTCTCCCAGCTCAGCTGATCTCTGGTTTGGTTTGGTCAGTAAACAGTAGTGTTGTGAAGCTGTTGGACCCAAGAGAAGCACATCCATGCTGACCTTCTCTCTCCTTCTCTCTCTCTCTCTCTCTAACTTCTCTCCTGTAAGACCTTGTGTTGGATTTTACCTTTTGTGCCCACAGCTGTTTAGGGGATGTGTTGCAAATATTTGGAATAGCATCATTACATTGGGATTATATTTTGGGTTTTTCGAGAAGTTGTTACGCGGTATTTTGTTCCCTTTTATTTGTGTTTCATTTGGCAATAATGTTAAAAAAAAAGTACTGTTTAAAGTGATGTGGTTTGACCAGCTACATCCCTCCTGGAATGTCCACGTTACACCTCCTTTATAAAAACTGGCAAAGTGAGGGTCTGGGCGACTTTCTTGAAATGTTTTGAGGGGGTCTGACTTGGTCCAGAACTGAATGGGTCTCTTTGTAGGATTTGTTCTGTAGTTCCAAATTGGGATTGAGGTTGTTGGACTAGAAGGTAGATGTTTGTGTCTTATGTTTCGGGTGTTGAATTCACTTGGTTTAAACAGTACTTGGGATAGCAATGGCTCTTTCAGTTAACGAGAGGTTTCTGGGGATGCAAGAAGTGACCTTCAGGGTTTTACAAAAGGTGACTAAGGCCAAGCTGCTGGAATTGGCAGACAAGCTGGTGTTGGAGCTGCCTCCTTCCATGAGGAAAGGACAGATAGTTACAGCAATACCTCAGATTTCAATTTGCTAGAAACACTGTCAGAATCTTTAGAGATGGCTAAAATTCTTTTGAAAATGAAGCAGCTTGGGTTAGAGGCAAAAGACAAGGAAAGGGCAACAGAAATGTAACAGTTTTAATGAGGATTAATATGGAAGAAAGAGAAAAAGAACAAAATGCTTTCACAGAACAAAAAGAAAGAGAGAGAGAGAGAGAGGAAAGAGAGAAAGAGAGTGAGTTTCAATTTCAGAAATTGGTACCGAGGCAGGAAGTCAAAACTTCCCTTTCTAAAGCAGTGCACACTCATGGGGAAGAACAGAGAGCGAAAATGGCAAGATTTGCACCTAAAATGGCTGATGGTTATGAGTTGGTCCAAAAATCAAAGGCTGGATTCCAAAATCAATTTTGAATCCATGAAGGATATAAATTTGTGAAAAGAGAAATCCTCACGTGGAAATGGAAAGGTAGACCTCAGTGCAGATCGATCTCAGGTGGATAATTTACCCACAGGGTCTAAAGAAAACCCTTGAAGAGGAAGGAGAAATTAAAACGCTCCAGTATTTTCACTGCAATAAAGTAGGCCACATGATATCACAGTGTTGGTGGGTTAGGAAAAGCACTGGGAAGCCTGATGTTGGAAAACACGATAAGCCAGTGAATTTTGTTGGAGTGACAATGAAAAGCACAGTGGAGGCTAGAAAGCTGCACCAGGAATTTACAAGCAGGTCAGAGGTTGGTTAAGGAGGAAGTACCAGATCTTCTTCTACCATATAGCCGTGAAGGTAAAGTTTACTCACATTGGGCAGGAGCAGCAGGTAAAGAGGTTACAATATTAAGCGATACAGGATCCTCTCAGTGTGTGATGATGAAAGATGAGGAGATATGTACACTGAAGGACTATTGCCAGGAAAGGTACGAGTAACAGGAATCCACAGTGAGACAAGAAGCACTCAGTTATGTAAAGTGAGGTTAGTATGTCCAGTGAAGAGTGGAGAATTTGTGGTAGGAATACTGAACAAACTCTCAGCTCCAGGAGTACAGTTTGTCCTTCCTAATGATATAGCTGTGTCACAGGTAGGAGTGCTGCCTACAGTAGTTGAAAAGGCAGTGGAATCTCAGAGAACCGAACTATTGCAGGACACGTATCCTGGGATTTTACCTGACAATGTGGTAGCAAGGTCACTGAGTCACCAGTTGAAACAGGAGAGATCAAAGAGTTCAGATAAGAAAGTTGAAGTGGAATTCGCAGAGTCACTGGTTGGGTGGCACAGCGGCTCAGTGGTTAGCACTGCTACCTCACAGCCCCAGGGACCTGGGTTCAATTCTATCCTCATGTGGCTGTATATCTGGAGATTGCATGTTTTCCATGTGTCTGCGCGGGTTCTGGTTTCCTCCCTCAATCCAGGCTAGGTGCATTGGCCATGCTAAGTTGCCCCACAGTGTTCAGGAATGTGCAGGTTATGTGCATCAGTCAGGAGTAAATGTTGAGGAATGGGTGTGGGTGGATTTTCCTTCGGAGGGTCTGTGTGGGCTTGTTGGGCCGGAGGGCCTGTTTCCACACTGGAGGGATTCTATGATTCTCGATCAGATGGTTGACACAAACAAGGAACAGTTGGATCACAATGTAGACATCTTTTACTCAGATAAAATAATGAAGTTACAGCCGAAAGATGAAAATTAAAGCAATTGTATCAAAAGGCATTCACTGTGAAAGAATCCAAATTCATCCCTGAATGTCACTATCATAAAAATGCTTTCTTAATGAGGAAATGGAATGCATTGTTGCATTCTTGCAATCTTCCATCATATCATTTTTGTGTTCTTGCACTTTCTTTCATACTGTCACTCTTGCATTTTTGTAATTTTGCATTCTCACATTCTATTATTCTTGCATTCTGTTCTTCTATTCTGTCATTTGGATCTTGTATTCTGTTGTTCTTCCATTCTGTCCTTTGGATGTCCATGCATTCTTGCATTATTAATTGTCATCCTTGCACTCTGCCATTCCAACATTCTTGCATTCTATCCTTGCTGCATGGTTGCAGTGTTACATTCTTGCAACCTTACATCATGTCATTTTCGCATTCTGTTATTCATGCAGATGACAAATGGGCAGAAATTCATCGAGTTATATTGCAGCGGGTGAAGAGAAAAGAGGTGCTGTGGGTGCCGCATGAGTCCCTCTGGGGTGGGGGGGTGGGGTGGGCTGGGAGGTGGGGAGTGCATTTAGGAGTGAGAAAATCTCAGGCTGAAATACAAAATCGTTTCTACTGGCCTGGACTGCACAAGGATGTTGTTGAATTTTGCCAGAAATAACATACATGTCAGGTAATTGGAAAATCACAGACAGTGATAAAACCTGCACCTTTAATACCTGTCCCAACAGTTGGGGAAACTTTTACAAGAGTCTTAATTGATTTCTTAGGACTACTGTCTAAAACAAAAAGAGGGAATCGGTATTTGTTAACAATAATGGATGTATCCACTAGATTTCTAGAGACCATCCCATCACAGATAAAAGGATTGGAGAGGAGTTACTCTCTCGGACTATCCGAAGAGATACAATCAGATCAATGGTTAATTTTTACATCAAAATGTTTCAAGGAAATTGTGGAAAGCTGAGCAATAAAGCAATTCAAATAAAGGTGCCATCAGACAGTAAAGACCATGTTGAGAGCTTACAGTCAAGACTATCCAGATGATTGGGATAAGGGAATTTTATTTGTACTTTTTGTGATCAAAGATGCACCAAATGAATTGACCAATTTCAGTCCATTTGAATTTGTTTTTGAGTATGAAGTGAGAGGACCACTATAATTGATCAAGGAGAAATTAGTAAATCAGAATTCATATTAGGACTATGTGTCAAATTTTCAGGATTGATTAAGTAGCGCTGGGGAGTTGGTTAGACGGCATTTGAAAGTATCGCAGCATACATTGAAACAGAAAGCAGATAAGATATAAAAAACTCACAATTTTACTGTCAGGAATATACATTGTTCATGTTACTTCGAGTGAAAGGTGGAACGTTCAAAGCCAATTTTAATGGACCTTATCAAGTTGAAAGTAAATTGAGTGATATGAACTATTTGATAATGACTCAAGACTGAAATCTGACAGAGTGTGTCCTGTGAATATACCCAAAAGGTATTTTGACAGGGGGAAGGAAAGCCAAAGGAACTGAGTTACCTTCCAGAGGAAAATCAAAATGATCAAAAAGAGTTATTACCATCACATGGGGAGATATGCGGAAATAAGCTGGGAAATACAAACCAAATTAAGAACGAGGTAGATATAGAAAATGCTGCTCTGATTAAGCAACATCCTTATGAACATAACCCTCTAAAGTTGACACAGGTTCAAAAAGAGGTTGAACACATGCTGCAAAATGACATAATCAAAGTGAGTTAAGTTCGTAGAGAGACGGTGGTGTGGATGGTTGTTTTCCAGACTGGAGGCCTGTGACCAGTGGAGTGCCACAAGGATCGGTGCTAGGTCCTCTGTTTTTTGTCATTTACATAAATGATTTTGATGCGAGCATAAGAGGTACAGTTAGTAAGTTTGCAGAACAACACCAAAATTGGAGGTGTAATAGACAGGGAAGAGGGTTACCTCAGATTACAACAGGATCTGGACCAGATGGTCCAATGGGCTGAGAAGTGGCAGATGGAGTTTAATTCAGATAAATGTGAAGTACTGCATTTTGGGAAAGCAAATCCTAGCAGAACTTATACACTTAATGGTAAGGTCCTAAGGAATGTTGCTGAACAAAGAGACCTTGGAGTGCAGGTTCATAACTCCTTGAAAGTGGAGTTGCAGATAGATAGAATAGTGAAGAAGGCATTTGGTATGCTTTCCTTTATTGGTCAGAGTATTGAGTACAGGAGTCGGGAGGTCATGTTGCAGCTGTACAGGACATTGGTTAGGTCACTGTTGGAATATTGCATGCAATTCTGGTCTCCTTCCTATCGGAAAGATGTAGTGAAACTTGAAAGGGTTCAGAAAAGATTTACAAGGATGTTGCCAGGATTGGAGGATTTGAGCTACAGGGAGAGGCTGAACAGGCTGGGACTGTTTTCCCTGGAGCGTCGGAGGCTGAGGGTTGACCTTATAGAGGTTTACAAAATTATGAGTGGCATGGATAAGATAAATAGGCAAAGTCTTTTCCCTGGGGTCGGGGAGTCCAGAACTAGAGGACATGGGTTTAGGGTGAGAGGGGAAAGATGCAAAAGAGACCTCAGGGACAACGTTTTCAGGCAGAGGGTGGTACGTGAATGGAATGAGCAGCCAGAGCATGTGGTGGAGGCTGGTGTAATTGCAACATTTAAGAGGCATTTGGATGGGTATATGAATAGGACACGTTTGGAGGGATATAGGCTGGGTGCTGGTAGGTGGGACTAGATTGGTTTGGGATATCTGCTTGGACAGATTGGACCGAAGGGTCTGTTTCCATGCTGTACATCTCCATGACTCTATGACTGGAGCTCACCCAGTTTAATGGTGCCAAGGCCAGATGGTACCCAACGGTCAAGTGTGGACTATTGCCAAGTCAATGTAGTTACAAAGTCTGAAGAATTTCCGATTCCATGTTTGGAAGACTCTGTTGAAAAGATGGGGCAACTTACTAATTTGGACTTGCTCAGAGGATATTGGCAGGTAACTTTATCAGAAAGAGTGAAGGCAATTTTAGCTTTCATAACGCTTTTGGACTGTATCAGTTTACAGTCATGCCATTTGATATGAAAGGTGCATCAGCTGCATTTCAGATTCTAACTGATAAGGTCATTGCTGGATTATCTAATTGTATCATATATATAGATGGCCTGGTCATTTTTAGTCATTGATGGAAGAAACATTTACATTTATCAGACTTGTTCAATTTACTGTGGAAGGCAGATCTGGTGATAGATCCGGTGAAGAGTGAATTTGCCAAAGCTCAAGGAACCTTCCATTACCATTTTATTGGACATTGACACATGGCCCCATGGAATACAAAAACAAAGTTAATTAGGAAGTTTTCCACACAAGAACAAAAAGAGCAGTACTCCGGTTCCTGGGATTGAGTGGTTTTTATTGAAATTGCATACCAAAGTTTAGCAGTGTGGCAGCTCCACTCACTGAATTGCTAAAGAAAGGCAAGACGTTTCAGTGAACAGTGGACTGTCAGAAGCATTTGACAGCTTTGAAAGCCGAGTGAACGACTGCCCTGGTATTTGCCACATCTAATCATGCAAAGTCACTCGAGATGGCTATCAATGGAAGTGGTGCAGTAATCAGAACTGTGCTCTTGCAAGAAGATGACAAGTACATAGTAAAACATACCGGGCATTGCTCTCGCAGCTCCACAGCTTCCGGATGAAGGAGCAGTGTTCTGAAAGCTAGTACTTACAAATAAATCTGTTGGACTATAATCTGGTTTTCTGTGGTATTGAACTTTGTTCAGACAATTGAACATTCCTCAGAAAAAAGATTCAATAGTTGCGAAGGAGACTTTGAGCTTGGTGTTGGAGTTACAACATTTCAACGTTTGCGTTAGCAGTAACGAATCTGGGACAATCATATACGTTGATCATAACCCATTGAAATTGGTGGAGAAATTTAATGACAAAGATGTGAGATTGTTTAGATGGAGATTGTTGGCACAGCCATTCAATTTCGATATGGTGCAGCTGTCAGGACTAGCAAACATGATTACCGACGCATTGCTGAGACGTGAATGAGAAATGGAGGTGTTCGTTGACAGGAGTAAAACAGACTCAAACAAATTGTAGTCATGCATGTTTGTGTGGTTACTGTCTGTGTAATGTATACGAGTATAAACGGTTTAGCAATGGCTTTAAAGTAAAGCCATCTTTGGATATGGATGTTTCATTTCCTTTAAGTTGAGATGCTGCAATGAGGCTGCTCCTTTAACAAGACTATGTTGTCATTAATTTCTGTTTGAGAAGGTTGGATAAGCACAGGTTCCAAAACTTCTCAGCTCAGTTGGGTTTTAGGGCCAGTTTGATTATACCTAACAGGTACTGTCTCAGGAAAAAGGCTTTCAGGTTTATAAAAAAACACTTGTACAGTGAAAGGGATGTGTCGAGTTCTTACAGCTCAGCAGCCCCCTGGTTTGGTTGGGTCAGTAAGCAGTAACGTTGTGAAGCTGATGGACCCAAGAGAAGCAGCTCCATGCTGACTCTCTCTCTCTCTCTCTCTCTGATTTCTTTCCTGGAAGACCCTGTGTTGGATTTTACCTTTTATGCCCAGTGATGTTTTGAGGAGTTTTTTTATAAGTATTTGCAACAGCATCATTATGTTGGGATGATAATTGGCTTTTTGGTTAGGTTATTAGTCAGTATTCTATTTTTCTTGTTGCTTGTGTTTTATTTGGCAATCTTGTAAATAAATTCTGTTTTCTTTAAAACTAAGTGGTTGGGTCAGCTGCATCTCTCCTGGAATATCCACGTTACACTTGCTTAAAATAACTGGTAAAAGACAGGGTCTGGATTACTTACATGAACTGTTTTGAGAGGGTCTGGCCTGGGCCATAATACCTGAGCTGAAGGAAATGTCTAACAGTGCATGGAGAAGGTCATTGACAGACTGCGCTCTGCAAGTGCAAGTGCCACTGTCTTCTCTCTGCTACCTCACTCACAGGGTCAGCACTCCCTCTAGATTAGATTAGATTAGATTACTTACAGTGTGGAAACAGGCCCTTCGGCCCAACAAGTCCACACCGACCCGCCGAAGCGCGACCCACCCATACCCTTACATTTACCTCTTACCTAACACTACGGGCAATTTAGCATGGCCAATTCACCTGACCCGCACATCTTTGGACTGTGGGAGGAAACCGGAGCACCCGGAGGAAACCCACGCAGACACGGGGAGAATGTGCAAACTCCACACAGTCAGTCGCCTGAGTCGGGAATTGAACCCGGGTCTCAGGCGCTGTGAGGCAGCAGTGCTAACCACTGTGCCACCGTGCCGCCCACTAACTGTACCATCGCACATGTCTCTCACCAAGACTCATGGACGACAACTCTCACTGTTATATGTATCATGGCCACTCATCGACTCTTACACACCGCATCCTCCCAGACTATACATTATTCCCCCACTCTGTGCTTCCTACTCACTCATTGGGGACTCTTCACCACCTCTCCTGCTCATGCATCACCGTGAACTGCTTGTGCCTTCACTTCCATCAGACCCAATCCTCCCTTTAGTCACATTGGCAGGAACGAGATCTCTCCTGGCTAGGTGGCCAGTGCTGGGTGGTGGGTATGAGGATCCTCTCCCCATTTGAGGAAAATGAGCTGGAGTTGGCTGGAGAGGAGGGGAACTGCTCAGCTGGGGAAGTGCAACTGTGCAAGAGAGTTATATTGTGCTGCTGTCCTGACCCATTCACTCATTCTTTTCTGAACAGGAATTGAGTCCTTTTACACAACTCATTCCCAGTCTCCTCTTACATGGACAATAATGGGATCCAGGGATTCACTGAGAAACCATCCAGGTCACTGTGCATCTCAGAGCTGTTCACCCTCTCACCATTTCGATCATGAGGTTGTTTTTTTATTCTTTCTTCCAAAATGGACGATATCCCAATGTCCCACATTGTACTCCATTTGCCAGATCTTTGCCACTTAACCCCTGATATCATATTGTGGGCTCCTTATGTACTTTTCACAACTCACTTCCCTGTTTATCTTTGTGTCATCAGTAAATTTAGCTCCATAGATTTGATCCCGCAATCCAAATAATTTCTGTAAACTGGAAAAGAGTTGGGAGCCCAGCACTGACCCCTGGGACATACCGCTGTCACATCCTGTTAGGCTGAAAAAGACCCACTTATTCCTACTCTCTGCTTCCTGTTCACCAGACAAACTTCTGTCCAGGTCGCTACATTACCCACAATGCCATGAGCTTTTCTTTTCTGCTATAACTTTGATGTGACACCTTATCAAATACCCACAGGATTCACTGCCCTGCCACAGCCTCTGGGCAATGGGGCCCATTGTGTCCCAATTCCCCGTCTGCCGCTCCTCCCTGTGCATTCAGATGTGGGTCCTGATTGCTGACACCACGGGCTCCTCTCCTGCCTGAGCAGCTGCCTGGTCTCTGCCGGTCCCTCCGAGTGCCAGCGGTCTGGGGCATTTCTTCCTCAGCCGGTTGCAGAGTTGTGGCAGTGAGGTGCTCACCAGCTTGTGCTCCCTCACTCTCTAAGGCTAGCCTTCCCACCGAGGTCTCAGGGTCTGAGCCTGTGGGGTTTACAAAAGGCCGCCTTGGTGACCCTTCTTCTGAGCCCTCAGGGGGCGAGGTGTTGGCTTCTACAGGAGCTGGGCCTGTCTCTGCAGACCCCACAGGGAGGCTGGCTTTACCTGCAAGACAGAGAGACAGAGAGAGAGAGAGAGAGAGACAGTGTCATGGCCACTGGTTGGAAATGGTGTGCTCTGAATGAAACCAACAATGCACTTTACGGGAGAGTGGGGGAAAAGCACAACACAAACTTGAGGAACAAACCCCGACTTTCCTCTTTCCCGCCTTAAGGACTCAATACTGATTTCCACAACTCAGACCTTGACTTTATGATGGGTCTGGTTAGGTTACTATTTGGAGGGTCAGTGTGGACTTGTTGAGCCAATGGGCGTGTTTCCACACTGCAGGGAATCTAATCTATCTCATCATGTCTCTTCTGCATTTTTCTTTAATTCCTGCAATCTCTTACATTTTCTTACATTCTCAGCTACATTAGGCACACAGCTTTGTTGTTTGTGTCTTATTTGTGTTGCTCTGAGTAGAGTGGACCCACCCACTTATTTTCACACCTTCATTTCGATGTATTTTACACCTTTTCTTTTTCTCATTGAACACCATTAATAATTGTCTTGTCTTTTACATGGGGTCTCAGCAGTATCTCCTCCATCTACTTCCTCTGTCATAAAAATAAAATGAACAATTTTCACTCTGTCTTCAGCTCTGAATTCAAGCATTATCTCTGTTTCCCTCTACAAGGATGCTGCTTGATCTGCTGAGTTTCTGCAGCATTCTGTGATTCTTTCAGTTTTGCAGCATGAACAATATTTTGTTTTAACTGAGCTTATGTCTGATCCTATCCTCCTCACTGTTCACTGTCTTTCTGTCAAAGCTTGAAACCTTCTCCTTTCTATGTCACATATTTGTCTAAGTTATTTATGTATGTATTACAAAGATCAGTGGTCCTAACACTAGGTATGAGGGAAGAAGAATAATGTATCTTCCTGCAGTCTATCTACCTTCTCATCAACCTGTCTCAGCGACGTTATTATGCATCTCTGGAACAGTCGGGATTTGAACCCAGGATCTCTTGCCTGGGATAAAATCAATGCACCAGAAAAGCCCTCTCCCTGCAGCTAATCATTACGTGCACAGCATTTCTCTCTGAGGTATGTTCCTCAGTCAATGCCATTTCTCCTTCAATCGCATGTTTTCATTTTCCTAATAAGTCAATTAAATAGTACCTCACCTTTTTGAAAATCTATGTATATAAAATGAAATATGTGAAACTCAGCTAATTCCAGTTACTTTATCCAAGAACTCCATCAAGTCCTTAATACCTGTCATTTGTTAATCTCTTCTTCAAAGAACAAAGCCACAATTTATCTTGGATCACTAAGGGGCACTATTTACAAACTCCCATGTCTCTTGGCCCACTCCCATATTTTCATTGTTCCTTCACTCAGCAACCCTCACACATTCTATCCAGACCAGGGAAAAGATTTACTTTTACAAAGTCTGGTACAAAGTCACTGGATTGAAAGAAGTTCAATGAACCTGTTTGTTCAGTGACTGTAATTAATGTCAATCTCTGTGGGCCCTAATTGAGTCTCTGGGTGGATTCCTCCTTCTGTTAATAAATGAGCCTCAGCTGCAAGGTTCCTCAAAACAGGGAGAGATGACAGATCAGAATCTGAGGAGAGCAGACTGCAATGTTCCCACAATGGGCAGGAGTCTGTCTGGGACAATCGACTATTTTTCTGCAAATTATCAGGGAATGTATTTGGAACGTCGGATCCGATACATACTTTGGATTATTCAACACATTTACTATCCGACTCTCACTGCTGTTGGTATTCCTAGTAAGTATCTCTGTCTGGCTAGTAGTTCTGTGAATCATGATTTAACTTTATTACTATTCTTCTCATTTCCTATTCCCCAACTTTCATCTTTTAGAATGGGTTTCCTACAATGACATGCACACACTCACTCTGCCTTTCCTGCAAGCACACCTTTCAGTTTATGGAGTGAATCTGTATTGTAGAACTATAATTTATTTTGCTCAAAAAATGCATAACCTCCAGTTAATCCACTTTAAATATAGAAACAGTCCTACAGCCATACTGGGACACAGACAGACTTTAACCTCACACCTTTAATGCATTGTCTGAGCTGAGATGGCACCTTTTGTTGGAGAATCTGAATTTATTTTGAGAATGTGACTTAAAAGGAGTTCTGGTATTTACCTATTAATGAATTGAAATTTGGAAACCCATTCTAAAAAAATGAAAGACTTAATCTGAGTTTGATTTTATATTCAAGCCGCATGACACTGCAAACTTTTGCGAAAATTTCTGCATCTTCTGATCTAGCTCCATAACCAACTGATGAAGAAGCAGCGTTTCGAAAGCTAGTGCTTCCAAGTAAACCTGTTGGACTCTCACCTGGTGTTGTGTGATTTTTAGCTTTGCAAACTTTCCAGGTTGAATTCCTCTTGGCCCTGCTCTTCCCAACTGCCCAGTCCATTGATATCCTCCTGCAGGTTACAGATACCCTCCTCACCTTTTACCAGCCTTCCAGGTTTCACGCCATTTGTGAACTTCTTTATCATATTCCCCTCAATTTAAGTCTAAATAATTCATCTACACAACAGACAGCAAGCTCCCAGCACCGAGCTCTGTGAAATCCCACTGAAAACAGACTTGCTCTCACAGAAACATCCCTCAACCATTCCCCTCTCCCTCCAGCCTCTCAGCCAGTTTTACATCCAACATGTCACTTTACCTGGGATCCCATTGGCTCTTACTATCTTGACCAATCTGCATGAGGAACTTTACCAAAAGCCTTGCTGAAGTCCATGTAGACCACATCAAATGCACTGCCCTCATCAACACACCAGATTACCTCCTCAAAAAATTATCAAACAAAAACTTCCTGCAACAAATCCTGGGTCTGATTATTTAATCTGTCTTCAAATGCAGCTTTTGTCTCCCTGCACTGTCTTTTTGGTCTCTTTTGTTGATGTATGTCTCTTGCAGCTGTGAGACTGAAAGGGAACCGAGATTGTCGAGCTTGCCGTTCTGAAACCACATTGGGAACTGGGGGCAGATGCCTTAAGCCAGTGTCTGCAGCCTGACAAGGCCACATGGGGAAATCCTTTTCCAATGCAGGGAGGCTTAGCAGGGAGACACCTCGACAGTTATGGCAATCTCTGCAGTTACTCTTGTTCATGTACAGGGTCACAATTCTTGCATCACACACTCCCAGTGGAAATGACCCCTCCTCCAGAAGAAACAGAGAGGTTAGTGCAGAAGCTGCAGGAGTGGGGGTTTTCAGGTTTGAGGAGGACAGTCAAATGTGACTGTAGCTTTGACTGTGAGTGAGCGTCAATAGCTTTGCTAAAGCCCTGCGCTTTGGGTTTGATTTCCAGCTTTGCCAAAACAGGGGTGCTTTGTAATGGTGTCTAGAGCCTCCTGAGTGACAATGTTCTCCCGATGTTATAGCTTAAGGTGAGGATCTCCAAATCTCTGCAACTATTTGTTACAGTGGGTGATGACCTCTCCTGCCTTTGTTTCAGTTGAGCATTTTATTTTCCTCATGCATCTTTCACCTTCCCCATCCCTTTGTCCATACATTTCCCTGTGACGAAAGGCTGTGGATATTCTTGCAAGGTTAGAAATGTTATTATTGGATCGTTGCTTAGCATTCTCTTGGACTTTACTTCAAATGGCTCTTTCTGAATTCTCACTCTGATCTCTCTTGTAATCAATGAGAGTGGAACTCTTGCCTTCAATGACAGGCTCTATCATAGTAATGTTAGCCTCAAACCAGTCTGTGATATTTTACTGTTGCTTCTTGTCTCTTCAGGGTGTAGTATTTTAGATGATGATGTCTCACTGAATGTGCTACTTCACTTCTGTTCTCTGAAAGAGAATGCTGCAAAGTGCCTTTTAGTCAAGTTGTGGAAAAGCTGCTTTTAAATTGAGAAAGCAGTGTGTCTGATGTTAACACGAGGGCAGTTTGTCTGCTTTGAATGAAAAAAGACCTTCAAGAGCTCTATAGTTAATTTGATATGTATCAGAGAGATGTGTGTCTCAAAGCACAAGATATTTATGTTTGATAGCTCCTCTTGAGTGTTATATTTTGGTTTTCAGGGCTACCCTTCCATTCTCACTAACTCCTTTATTAATTGATGCAGTCAACATGTCGCATTACCTTCCGTGTATGTCTTATGGATATTTTCATTTACGAACAGAACTCAGGAAACTTATGAATATTATCAATAACCACAATGTTAACCCACAATAAAGCCACAATGTTTTGGGAAAATGTTAATTTCCGGAATGTATGCTGTAGTCAAATTGACCCTAAACAAAAGGCATAAGTTTGCAAAATGTTTTTCCCCAAAATATGTGGCACATAATTCACGGGACACAAAAAGCTGAAACAATAGATATGCTTCCTGCAGACTGAAGGAGTGACCGTTCATGTGTTTCCACACATACTCACAAAGTTGGAACAGTTTTTAAATCAATTTGTTGCTACCTACTTTTACTGAGATGTGAGAACATAAATATTTATTTGTTTATTTATTATTCAATCAAATAAAAATATCAGATGTCAATTTCTGATTTAAATATAACAATTGGCTCCATCTACATGACAATATAATCTACTGAAATTCTCCCAAAGAGAAGGCCACATACGCTCAGGGACTAAAGCTAGAAATACAAAGTCTACTTGCAAGCATTTCATCAGTTCAGTGATTTCGTTTTTCCCTCATTCCTAGTTAGTGGAAGTTTATTTTGTGAACAAATCTGAATCCAGTCTCGGTTGTTTGCAAAGTCCCCTGTCTCCCACTTCACGTGCAACCTCTCTCTCTCGACCACCCTCTTGAAATTTTTATTCTCTTCCTCTCTCTCTCTTTCCAATCTTGCTCGCTCTCTCTCTCTCTGTTTCTATCTCTCTCTCTCTCTCTCTCTCTCTCTATCTCCCTCCCACTGTCTTGCAGTGTCGATCTCTTGCTTCCACCCGCATCCTTTCTGTCTAACCTGTTCTCATGTGACCTCTCCATGTTCCCAATCCCACTGGGTTCCCATTGTCCACTCAGACCCGTTGTGGCCTCCCCATAACGTCCCAATCCCCTCATGGCCTCATTGTCTCCTCCCAGGTTCCTTGCAGTTTCCCCCTTGCCTCTATACCATCCCTTGACCTGTCTGCAATGACTGGTTTGGCTCCTCCCTCTGTCTATCCCTGCCAGACCTTTCCTCCATCCACCTGTTACTTGCCCACAGGCCACCTTCCCTTACAGAGAACCTTCTTGTTCACACTTACCTTGCAGCATGCTTCCTCCACCTCCAATACAGTGGTAGAGTCATAGAGGTGTACCGCATGGAAACAGACCCTTCATTCCAACCTGTCCATGTCGACCAGATATCGCAACCAAATCTAGTCCCACCTGCCAGCACTCGGCCCATATCCCACCAAACTCTTCCTATTCATATACCCATCCAAATGCCTCTTAAATGATGCAATTGTACCAGCCTCCACCTCATCCTCTGGCAGCTCATTCCATTCACGTACCACCCTCCACGTGCCCCTTAAGTCTCTTTTATATCTTTCCCCTCTCACCCTAAACCTATGCCCTCTAGTTCTGGACTCCCTGATCCCAGGGAAAAGACTTTGTCTATTTACCCTAAACATGCATAATTTTGTAAACCTCTATAATGTCACCCCTCAGCCTCCGATGCTTCAGGGAAAACAGTCTCAGCCTGTACAGCCTTTCACTATAGCTCAAATCCTCCAACCCTGGCAACATCCTTATAAGTCTTTTCTGAACTCTTTCAAGTTTCACAACATCTTTCCGATAGAAAGGAGACCAGGATTGCACACAATATTCAACAGTGGCCTTACCAATGCCCTGTACAGCCGCAACATGGCCTCCTAACTCCTGTACTCAATACTCTGAACAATAAAGGAAAGCATACCAAACACATTCTTCACTATCTTATCTATCTGCGACTCCACTTTCAAGGAGCTATGAACCTGCACTCCAAGTTCTCTTTGTTCAGCAACACTGCCTAGGACCTTACCATTAAGTGTATATAACCAGCAAGATTTGCTTTCCCAAAATGCAGCACCTCACATTTATCTGAACTAAATTCCATCTGCCACTCCTCAGCCCATTGGCACTTCTGGTCCAGATCCTGTTGTAATCTGAGGTAACCCTCTTGTTTCTCTCTTGCATTCATCATTGATAGGGACATCAGTAAACCTATCAGCACCACGCATGGCCATACAAAGCCTGTGATTGGAGGAGCAGCTGATCTCCATTCTCACCCACTTCTGGTTACTTTTGGAAAATGATTGAATAGCACAACTGCTATCTCACCCAGCATTCTATTGACAAGGGTTGGATGCATTTCATCTGAACCAGGGACATGTCAGCCATTGATTCTCAGAATTTCCTGAGCAACATTTCCTCATGACTGAAATTGTGTCTAATTCATTCCTACCTTTCAACTTGTTATTCATACTCATTTCTAGAATGTTATTTGAAAGACAGGCACAAAATATATGTTTGATGAATCCACTGTTTCTTTATGCCCCATTATGATGTCATTACTGGATACATTAACACATTTGAAAATCTCAATACGCTCTGTAACTTATTAACTGTATGTATACTAAGGTGTAACTTTACGCTTGGCTTAACATAATGTGTTCTTGTTTATTTTCCTTTCTCATAGTTAACACAGTGACAATAGTGATTCTGTCACGGAGAAAGTGTGATCTTTCTAAATGTGTCACTCGCTACCTGGTGGCCATGGCAGCAGTGGACGTACTGCTCATAATCATAGATCTAATGTTGAGACACATTCCAATTATTTATAGAAATGAATTTATATTTCTGAAGACCATCCCTGTGTGTAATATCCATGCCGCTCTGGTTTTTGCAGCTATGGATTGCTCTGTCTGGTTCACGGTGTCTTTCACCTTTGATCGATTTGTGGCCATTTGTTGTCAAAAATTGAAAGATAACTATTGCACTGAGAAAACAGCAGCCGTGGTTCTGGGAACAATAACTGTGCTCAGCTGTTTAAAGAACATTTCCTGGTGTTTTATGTTAACCCCTTGGTATAAGCTGAGGAACCAGCCTTGGTTTTGTTTGGCAAAAGAATATGTTATGTTATCTCCGATCTGGGGATCAATTGAGCTTATTCACTATATTCTGACCCCAATACTCCCATTTGTTCTGATTCTGTTGCTCAATGCTTTCACTGGGAGGTACATTTTAGTGGCCAGCAGAGCACGCAGAAGACTCCAGTCTGACAGCAGGGGGCAGCATTCCAAGGACCGACACTTGGAGAGCCGAAGGAAATCCATCATTTTAATGTTTGTTATCTCAGGAAATTTCATCCTGTTATGGTCAATGTTTGTGGTATATTCTACGTGGAGGCGATTGTATCGGTTGGGTTATGAGGCTGTATTTTTACATTACTTTTTACGAGATATAGGATTCATTCTCCAGCTCCTGAGTTGCTGTACAAACACATGTATATATGCCGTGACACAGACTAAGTTCAGAGAACAGCTGAAGAACACGGTAAAATACCCTTTTGCTCAATTAGTGATATTTATGAAACGATGAGATGGATTGATGCATTCTGGGATCACAGTTGAACACTCCAGGCCCCTTGGGTCAGTGATAAAGACACAATGAGGTCGATCTGCTCTCCCTGACGTCTGTGAGACACACAGAGTAGGTTCAGTCAACACTCCCCGTGATCCTTGAAACAGATACAATACAATCGATCAGACCTTCCTGGATCAGTGAGACTAACACAATGCTTTCCCTGGGTAAATGACAAAGGTTGGCCGCTATAGACACTGTGCATCACTCCTTATGTTGAGTCACAGTCATATAATGTGGAAACAGACCCTTCAGTCTAACCCGTCCATGCTCACCATCTTCCCAAGCTAAAATATTCACATCTTCCCGCACTTGGTTCCTATCCCTACAAACCTTTCATATTTATGTACATATCGGAATGTCTTATAAACCTTGTAACTGTACCTCCACCCACCACTGTCTCTGGCAGTTCATTCCACACATGAACTACTTTCTGTGAGAAAAAATACCCCTCATGTCCTTTCGAAATCTCTCTCCTCACATCTTAAAAGTATGCCCTCTAAATTTGAACTCCCCCTTCCTGGGAAAAGACCATTGATATTCACCTTGTCCACGTCCCTCATGATTTTCTAAACCTCAATAACGTCACGCATCAACCTCCTGTGTTCCAGTGAAAGAAAGTCCCAGTCTTTCCAGTCTACTTTGATACCTCAAACACTCCATTCCCAGCAACACCCTGGTAAATCATAACTGAACCCTCTCCAGTTTAACAATATCCTTCCTGCAACAAGGCAACAAGAACTGCACACAGTACTCCAGAAGGAACCTCACCAACATCCTGTACAAAATCAATATAACGTCCCACACTCAACAGCAGATATCCCTGTGCAAAGATCCTGAACTGCACTTCAAAAGAAAATCCAGCAAATATCTCTATAATTGTCAACACGGATGTAATTTTGAGTGATTACAGTGCATAACCAAAAGCAAAAAAATGATATAAAATGATGACAGCAAATGTCACCGAAATCATTGCAGCAAATATTGTGTAACATGCTCACAACAAGGAATATTTAAACTGCTCACTCTGTGTAATATTTAAAAGACAGGGATGACAGTCACTGATGTGACCCCATTTGACTTGCTCCTTCCTTCTCAGAGGCAATTCGGCATCAGCAGCAAATCTTCGAGTAAAAAATGAGGTCTGCAGATGCTGGAGATCACAGCTGCAAATGTGTTGCTGGTCAAAGCACAGCAGGTTAGGCAGCATCCAGGCTTATGCTCGAAACGTCGAATTCTCTATTCCTGAGATGCTGCCTAACCTGCTGTGCTTTGACCAGCAACACATTTGCATCAGCAGCAAATGCCGTCTTTCTCAATGATGCCCACATCGTGTGAATGAGTGTCTGTGTGAAAACATTCCTGAAGAACTGACACAGATAAAAACTGATATAAAGCATCACAGTGATATTCAGTTCCATGTTTTTACCTTCATGTACCACAAATAATACCTGATAAAATAAGAGCAAGTACTTAGTGAAATATTATTTGATAGTGATTCGGTATTACAGAACTTGAGCATTGCTGGAAAAGACATTTTGTCAGAGCTTTTTTGTTTTATACACATTAGGATAATTTACAAGAACACAGTTGAACAGGAACACTGATACTCTACAAGGGAAGAGTGCTGATTGCTTTTAAAGTAAACTCTAATGGAGACATTGCTGTCAAAATGCACCAATCACTGATGGCTGATAGTTGACCCCCGGGGTTTGTTTAAATTTTAAACCAAGTAGATTGAATCTGATTAATTACAGCATTGCTCTATAAATAAGGAGACAGGGAATGGCTGTGTGCTTTTTTGCTGAATTCGAACAGAGTTAATGAAAGGTTCTACTCTTTTCATCTGCAAAGAACAGGTTTCTGTGTATTAAACTTTGTATCTTCCAGTATGCATAAGTATCCTACACTGTGAGCCCAATTAACAATCCCAACTTACATATAAACATATGAAATTGGAGCAAATATAGACGATTTGGCTCCTCAAGTCTATCTGTGTGTGCGTGCAATATTAAGTCCCACTAATGTCCCACCAAACTTCTAACCTAACACCAATGTATCTATTTTATTGGATCATGTTCAATTAAAAAAAAACATAAGCACTGCAGAGGCTGGAAATCAGAAACAAAAGCAAAAATTGCTGGAAAAAACACAGCAGGTCTGGCTGTATCTGTGTGGGGAAAACAGAATCATCGTTTTGGGTGAATGACCATTCTTAAAAACTGATTGCCGATGACAAAAGATTAATATTTATGCTAAAGGGTAGGGAGCTGTGATAGAGCCCATGGAGGGAGAGAGAGAGAGAGAGAGAGAAAGCAATCAAAGGTCTGTGTAAAAGTCAGTCTGGGAGAATGGATAGCTGCGAATGGGGATCATGAGAGGCCGACAATGGGTTGCATGTGTTCGTATCCTGTTGGGAAGCGATGCCAAAGAGGATCAGCCAAAGACTGCTCTAAACCTTGCTTTCGTGTGGGCCAGTCATCCATTTGCCCAGCTCAGTTTAGACGCAATGTCAATGATACTCCGGATTCCCCAGTGAGATACAACATTTTCATACTTTTTGTGTTGCAATAATTACAAGCAACGCTGATGTCAGTGTTCCTTCTCCTTTAATCTATACTTCCAATCCTGTGAAAGACCTGATCAATGATGGACACTTCAATGGACAGACTTAGGTTCACAAGATCTCAAGATATTTACCAGACTTCTTTATCATCAGGCGTTGGATTCTCACAACATACCCCATTGATCTAAGTTCCAAAGTTAACGGTTATAGTCTTTCTCAAACATATCCCAGACTTGCATATCTCAAATTGTGCCTCGAGTTCTGTTATTCATTGTAGTCATTGACATCCCTATACAGTCCTGTTCCTCATCTTGTATTTCCCCTGGCTTCATCATCGGAGTTACAAAGAAATGTTAGTTCCTACTAATTGCTGTAAGATTCATAATCTTCGTTCGAGTATACATTTAGTTAGATGTGAAGTTGTATGTTCTCACCTGTTGCTAGAATTCCTTCACTAATACGTGTTAAGCAGTTTCTTTCTCTCCATGTTATAATTGCCTATCACTTAAGCACCTTTTAAATTCTGTTATACAGTTTATTAACCTGATTACTTGACAAATAAAAGGATATTATTTCTTATTAATAGTTCTAAAAGTTGTACTATCATTTCCAATAAAGTTATTTTGTTAGACACAGTGTTAGAATTCTTTTGCCATTGGGTTGTGAGCAGATTCTGTCCCATTTGATCTTGTATGGCCCGATAAACATGGCCCCTCTGTCTTACAGTGGCACTATAGCTCATTCTAGTCATATCCTGTCATCTGGGAAGGAATTTATTGACCCTACTCTAAATATTTCTACTCTAACTCTTTTACCTAAGAAGGCAACATTTATGTCATTAATATGATCACCAATTCAATCACTGTGGGGTCATGTTTTTCTTTCTTATGCTTGTTAAAATCTTAAAGCTGTCTCTTACAGATATCTGTAGTTGTTACATTTCCAGAACCCCCTTCATGTTAATTTGTAAGATTCTTTCTGCAGCACAGACCCCGTTACGTTGGGTTATCACTCTGCTACACTATGACCTCACTTTAATGCTGGACCAGGCAAACTAATTATGGTGTTGCAGCCATATTTATACCGAAGGACAGACATTTTGTGCCATCTCTGATCATGGGATGCCCCAACGAAAATACAGCCCAGGTGATGATAGTGCTCAATGTGTTGGGTGTTTGGATAAGGACATTGGAGAAAGTGCTCAAATCCAAAATTTGTTGAACTCAGTACAGAGTCCAGAAAACGGCAGGGTCCCCAAGCAGAAATGTGTTCTCCCAGTTCTCACTGAACTTCACTGGAGCACCGCAGCAAGCCCAGGATACACGTGTTGGCCAGGGAAATGCGGTGGTGTGTACAAGTGGCAGAAAGCGCAGGGCCATTTCTGTGGACAGCATGTTGGTGTTCTGTGAAGTTGTGAACCAGTCCATGCTTCATCTCCCCGGTGTAGAGGAGACCGCATTGTGATGCGCTAATACAATAGGCTAGATTGAGTGAAGTGCTGCTTCACCTTGAAGTTGGGTCTGGGGCCTTGGAGAGTGAGGAAAGAGGGAGTAAAGGGATTGGTGTTACAGGGGAAGGTGCTATGTGGGTATGGGGAGGTTTTGGGAATGGAGGAGGGTTGGACCAGTTTGTCCCAGAGTGAATTGTCCCTGTGGAAGGCTGAGCAGGAAGAGAAAGGGAAAAATGTCTGGTGGTGGTATCTGCTAGAGGAGGTGGAAATGGCAGCTAATGATCCTCTGCCTGTGGATGCTGAATGGGCGGTAGGTGAGGACAAGGGGGTCTCTATTAGTGTTGTGGGAGGTTTTGTCACATCCTCTAAGAATTCAATAAGAATTGAGAGGCAACACCTGCCCCTCACAAAGCCACGCTGACTATCTCGAGTCAAACTACGCTTTTCCAAATAATCATAAATCATATCACTCAGAATCCTCTCCAATAATTTGGCTACTACCGACATAAGACTGATCTGGTCTGTAATTCCCAGGATTATCCCTATTCTCTTTCTTCAACAAGGAAACAATATTTGACACTTTCCAATCATCTGGTGCGACCCCAGGGTCAGTGAGGATACGAAGATCATCACCAAAGGCGCAGCAATCTCTTCCCTCACTTCCCGTAGTAAACTTGGGAAGATGCCATCTGGCCCAAGGGACTTACGTATCCTCATCTTTTTCAAAATTTCCAGTACATCCTCCTCCTTAACATCACCCTATTTGAGCATATCAGCCTGTTTCAGGCTGTCCCTGTCGCTAGCAAATACTGAAGCAACGTACTCATTAAGGACCACCCCTACCTCCTCCGACTCCAGGCACAAGTTCCTTGCACTATCTTTGATTGGCCCTGTGCTCACTCTGACCACCCTCTTGTTCCTCACATAAGCTTAAAATACCTTGGAATTTTCATTAATCGTACCCATCAAGGCTTTTTCATGCAGGGCTCTCGCTCTCCCATGTCCATTCTTCAGTTTCTTCCTGGCTACCTTGTCACCTTCTCGAGCACTGTCTGACCATTGCTTCCTTAACCTTCAGTAGTCACGATTTGACTAGGAGCCTTGGAGAGTGAGGACGGAGGGAGTAAAGGGACTAATGTTGCAGGGTAAGATGCCATGGGGTGTGGAGAACCTTTGGGAATGGAGGAAGGTTGGACCAGTTTGTCCCAGAATGACAAGGCTCCACTACTTGCCTTTAAACAACCACCAAACCTCAAACAGATCATTGTTCGTAGCAAGCAGCCCAGCTCTCAGGACAACTCCATACAACCCTATCACGGTAGGCGCTGCAAGACGTGTCAGAGTAAGAGCATAGATACCACCATTACGGATGGGGACACCTCCTACCTTGTACATGGCAGGTACTCATGTGACTCAGCCAACATTGTCGATCTTATAGGTTGCAGGCAAGGATGCCCGGAGGCATGGTACACTGGGGAAACTGAGCAAAGGCTACGACAATGAATGAATGGGCACCGCACAACAATCAACAGATAGGAGGTTCCCTCCCAGTTGCGGAACACTTCAGTGGTCCAGGACATTCAGCCTCGGACCTTTGGGTGACCATCCTCCAAGGTGGCCTTCGGGACAGGCAGCAGAGAAAAGTGGCCATGCAGAGGTTGATAACTAATTTTGGTACCCATATGGAGGGCCTCAACTGGGACCTTGGATTCGTGTCACATTACAGGTGACCACCATTGCACTATACACACACACACACCCACACACAGATACTCCTACACACACACACTCTCTCTCACACACAGGCACTCCTATACACTCATACACACGGACACACATACACACAGACGCGCACATAGACACCCACACACACCCTTACAGACACACACACTCCCACACTCACACATGCACCCCCTCACAAACGTAAGACACTCTGCACTCACTACGCACACACACACATACACCTTCTCACACTCACAACCCCCAACCCAGACAGACACACACACATACAGACAGACAAAAACCCACATGCACACATATATTTTGTGGGGTGAATTTGTACTTGCAGGGTTACATTGTACTTTGCTCAAAAACTGCATGCATTCATGTAGAACTCTGAGCTCAAAAACTGCATGAATTTAAGTAAAACTCCGATATATCACCTTTTAGATGAGAATCAATCTAAATATCAAGGCATAGACAGAGAACACAGGGGGCTAACACCTTCAACATATTGTCTAGCTCTCACCATTGATAACAGCTAACCCGAGAATGCAACTTTTTTTAAAAAAAAGGTTTTGTGATTTACACATGAAAGAAGTGAAACTATCACTGTATTCTAACAGATGAAAATACTTAACAGACTATCAATTTTTCAATGTGTAATTTCAGGGACATCACACTGTAAATTTTTGCTATACATTCTGTACGTTAGGATTGAGCCCTCCACTATCACCTGATGGAGTGTCACTCCGAAAGCTGGTGTGCTTCCAATTAAACCTGTTGGACTATAACCTGGTGTTGTGTGATTTTTAACTTTAACCTTCAGTAAGCTTCCTTATTTCGCTTGATAGATGTTACACATTGCTTGTCAACCAAGGTTCCTTTACCCCACCATCCCTTCCTTGCCTCAATTGGACAAACCTATCCAGCACTTGCAGCAAGTGCTCCCTAAACCACCTCCATATTTCTGTCATGCCTTTCCCTGACAATATCTCATCCCAATTTCTGTTCCACAGTCCCTGCCTAATAGCATTGTAATTTCCCCCTCCCCGAATTAAATACTTTCCCATACTGTCTGCACCTATCCCGTTCCGTGTCTATAGTAAAAGTCAGGGAGTTGTGATCACTATCACCCAAATGGTCTCCTACCGAGAGATCTGACACCTGGCATGGTTTGTTGCTAAGCACCAAATCCAATATGGCTTCCCTTCTAATTAGCTTATCTACATATTGCATCAGGGACCCTTCCTGAACATACCTGACAAAAACTGCTCCAAAAAAATTATTTGGATTAAGTACGTTCCATCAATATTAGGGTAGTTATAGTCACCCATGACAACAACCGTGTTACTTCTGCACCTTTCCAGAATTTGCCTCCCAATCTGCTCCTCCATGTCTCTGTTGCTATTGAGGAGCCTGTAGAAAGCTCCCAATAAAGTGACTGCTCCTTTCTTGTTTCTGACTTTTTCATTCATCCAAACCCAATAGACCAACTCTCCTCGATGGCCTCCCTTTCTGTAGCTGTGATACTATCCCTGATTAGTAATGCCACTCCATCACCCCTTTTACCTCGCTCCCATTTCCTTTTGAAATATCTAAACCCCGGAAAATCCAACAACCATTCCTGCCTGTGATATCCAAGTCTCCGTAATGATCACAACCTCGCAGCTCTAAGTAATGATCCATGCTCTCAGTTCATCCAGACACTTGTTGTTTTAAAATGGAAACACCTCAACCCAACACACCAACTGCAACTTTACCGACCAAATGTCTATGCCTCCTCGCCGACTCTCTGCATGCTGTGTCTGCCTATTCACCAGCTAGCCCATCCTCTGATCTATAGCTCTGGTTCCCATCTCACTGCCAAACTAGTTTAACCCTCCTGAAGAGGTCAAGCAAACCTCCCACCCAAGATGTTAATGCTTCTCCAGTTCAGATGCACGAGGACATGCCGCAACCCAAAGGACTAGCCACACTACCATACATCAAGAACATTTCCGAACTGACAGCCAGACTGCTGCGACCACTAGGACTCATAACAGCACACAAACCAACAGCCACTCTCAAACAACAACTCACCAGGGCAAAGGACCCAATACCCAGCATGAGCAAAACCAATGTAGTGTACAAAATCCCATGCAAGGACTGCACAAAACACTACATAGGACAAACAGGAAGACAGCTAACGATCAGCATCCATGAACACCATCCATAGCCACGAAATGACCCGACCAGCTATCCTTAATAGTCACACACGCAGATGACAAGCAACATGAATTCAACTGGGACAACACTACTATGATAGGACAAGCCAAACAGAGAACAGCCAGGGAATTCCGAGGGGCATGGCACTCATCCACAGATTCAATCAATAATCACATCGACCTGGACCCAATATACAGGCCACTGCAGCAGAGAGCTGGAACTGACAACCAGAAGCGGCAGATTCAAACCACTACAAATGCTGGAAGAAAGATCACAGAGCACTTCACAGGAGGCTCCCAAGCACTGAGGGCATCACCTAGACAGGGGACGAAACGTCTGCAACACAAATTCCCAGCTCGGCAAACAGAACCACAACAGTGGTACATTTATGGAATGATCTGCCAGAGGGAGTAGTGGGAGCGGGAACAATTACAACATTCAAAAGACATCTGGATGGGTATATGAAAATAAAGGGTTAAGTAGGAAATGGGCCAAGTGCTGGCCAATATGACTAGATCAGGTTAGGATATCTGGTCGGCATGGATGATCTGGACCAAAACGTCTGTTTCCCTGCTGCACTGGTTTGTGACTCTATGTTGCGATAGATGGACGTTGTGCCTGGCGATTAAAGAATAGTATTCAACTTGGTGGAACGATCAACAACCATCCTGAATTCTGACCTTATGATGGAGGGAATGTCCATGATGAAGCAGCTGAAGATAGTTGGGCCGAGGACACTTCCCTGAGGAACTCCTGCAGAGATGTCCTGGAGCTGAGGTGACTGACTTCCAACAATCACACACATCCTCCAATGTGCCAGGTATGACTCCAACAAATGAGAGTTTCATCTTATTTAGCATTATTTTAGGTTTCCTTAAGGTCAGACTTGGTCACTTACAGCTTTGATGTCAAGGGCAGTCACTCTCACCTCACCTCAGGAATTCAGCTCTTTTGTCCTTGTTTGGATAATTGTTATGAGGCCTGGTGCTGAGCAACCCTGCAGAACTGGACACTAGTGAACAAGTTATTGCTGAGTGAGTGCAGCTCGGTCGCTCTCTAGAATTTACTTTCCACCATGTCATTGTTAATAGAGATTAGACTGTTGGGGTGTTAATTATTTTGATTTGCTTTGTTGATTTTTTTTTAAAAGATTTATCTACTTAAATTCCTATATTTTCAGGAGGTTGCTAGTATTGCAACTGTACTGGAACAGTTCAGATCACGACATGGCTAGTGTTGGAGCCATGTCCCAAATACAAAATATTTACAGGACCATTGCTTTATTCAGTATCTTAGCTTTTTCTTGAAGACTGGCTGTCGAAAGTGTGATAATAAGGCAGTTCAGAATCGTTACGTTCCTGTTATAGTGAAAGGTAAGGCCGGTAGGTTTAGAGAACGATGAATGAATGAGGGTATTGATGTTTGAGTCAAGAATAAAGAATTGTGTCTTAGATATAGACAACTGGGTTGACATGAAACTCTTGAACAATATAAAGAATACAGGAGCATTCTTAACAGGGAGTTCATGAAGGCAAAGACGATACTCTTGGCAACTAAATGTAAAATAATTGAAAAAGCTTTAACAAGTATATTAAGATCAAGAGAGCAGTGGTGGCTCAGTGGTTAGCACTGCTGCCTCACAGTGCTAGGGACCCAGGTTTGATTCCAGCCTCTGGCTATTGTGTGGGTGGAGTTGGAGCATTCTCCCTGTGTCTGTGAAGGTTTCTTCCGACAGTTTAAAGATGTGTGGGTCAGGTGGATTGACCAGTCTAAATAACTCACAGTGTTCAGGGATGTGTAGGTTATGTGCATTAGTCAGGGGTAAATATCAGATAATAGGGTTGGGCAATCAGTCCAGGTGGGTTACACTTCAGAAGCTCAATGTGGACCTGTTGGGCTGAAGGGCCTGTTTCCACACTATTGGGATTGTATGAACTGGAGAGATTACTACTGCTTTATGATCAAAGAGGTCGTCTTTGGTTTGAACCTTAGGAGATGGGAGAGGAATTGAATGAATATTTCAGATCAGTTTTTACTGTGGAGAAAGAAATGGACGTGAGAGAACTCAGGGAAATGAATGTATTGAAACAGTTCACATTACATCAGAGGAGGTGCGAGAGATTTTAGAAAATATAAAGGTAGTAAATCTCCAGGACCTGATCGAGATGTATCCCAGGACATTGAGGGAACTTAGGGAGGATTTGGTAGAAATATTTGTATCATCTATCGCTGCAGGTGATGTGCCAGATGACTGGAGAGTAGCTGAGGTTAAGCCTTTGTTTAACAAGAATGGAAGGAGAAACCTGGGAACTATCAGCCTGTGAATCTGACTTCGGTGGTGGGTAAGCTGAAAGCTGAATTCATATACATAGTCAAGGAATGATTGGAGATAGTCAGCATGGTTTTATGCAAGGGAAATTGTGTCTCACAAACTGGGTTGATTTTTGGGGAAGTAATTAAAAAGATTGACGAAATCAGAGCTGGAGATTTTGTTTACTTGGACTTAAGTAAAGCCTTCGACAAGGGTCCACATGGTAGACTGATTGGAGGTGGTTCACATGGGATTTAGGGTGGGCTGGCCAATTGGACACAAAGTTAGAATACTCGTGTTTTTTCAGGAACTCAGGAGCTGGAGAATGAATCCTCATAAAAAGTTGTGTTAAAACACAGCTTATACCCCAACCGATACATTCGACTCCACATAGAATACACCAGAAACATTGACCACAACAGGATGAAATTCCGTGAGATAACAAACATTAAAAAGATGGATTTCCATCGGGTCTCGAAATGTTGGTCCTTGGAATGCTAACCCCTTCTGTCAGACTGGAGTCTTCTGCGGGCTCTGCTGTCCATTAAGATGTACCTTCAGTGAAAGCATCAAGCAGCAGCATCAAAACAAGTGGGAGTTGTTGGAGTCAGAATGCAGGGAATAAGCTCAATTGATCCCCAGACTGGAAACAATATAACATATTCATTTGCGAAACAAAACCAGGGCTGATACAGCTTATACCCCAGCTTATACCAAGGTGTTAACATAAAATATCAGGAAATCTTCATTCAACAGCTGAGCACAGTTATTGTTCCCAGAACCACGGCTGCTGTTTTCTCAGCGCAATAGTTGCCTTTCATCTTTTGGCAACAAATGGCCACAAATCGATCAAAGGTGAAAGCGCCAGTGAACCAGACAGAGCAGTCCATAGATGCAAATAAAAGGATGGCATGGATGTTACACACGGGGGTGATCTTCAGAAATGCACTTTTATATAAAAATTAAAATATGTCTCAATATCAGATCAATGATCATGAGCAGGAAGTCCACTTTTGCAGTGGATGCCAGGTAATGAGTGATCCATTTAGAAAGATCACACTTTCTCTGAGACAGTTACAGTATTGTCACACAGTTAACTATTAGAAAGGAAAATTGAAAAGAACATGTTGTTTTTTACTGAGTAAAGTTATACCTTATTACAGTTACAGTTAATAAGTTACAATGTTTGTAGAGATTTTCAGATGTGTTATTGTGTCCAGTAATGGGAAATGAAGAAATAGTGGATGCATTGAACAGATATTTTGTGGCTGTCTCTCAAATTGCATTCCATAAATAAGCATTTGAAAGAACATAGAACATAGAACTATATGGCACAATACAGGCCCTTTGGACCAAGATGTTATGTTGATCATTTATCTTAATGTAAGGTCAACCTAACTGACACACCTCTCAAATAACTCCCACCCATGTGCTTGTCCAACAGTTGCTTAATGTCTCTGATTCTTCTACCAAAACTGGCACTACATTCCACACACACACTACTTTCTGCATAAAGAGCCTATCTGAGACATCTCCTCTATACCTTCCTCAAATCACATTGTAATTATAACCCCTCATGACAATCATTTCTGTCCTGTGGAAAAGGCTCTGGCTATCTATCTTATCTATGCCTCTCACTACCTTGTACACCTCTCGCAAGTCACCTCTCTTGCTTATTCTCTCCACTGTGAAAAGGCCTAACTCACTAAACTTCTCTTTATAAGACATTACCTCCAATTCAGGCAGCATTCTGATAATTTACTCTGCGCCCTCTCAAAAGCATCTACATCCTTCCTGAAATGTGGCAACCAGAACTGGGCACAATATTCCAAATGTGTGGTCTAGCCAGGGTTTGAAAGAGCTGCAGCAAAACCTCACAGCTCTTAAACTCAATTCCTGTTAATGAAAGCCAGTACACCATACACCTTCTTAACAATCCTATCAATGTGGGTGGCAACTTTGAGGGATCTATGTATGTGGATCCCAAGCTGCTGCTGTTCTTACACACTGACAAGAATCCCATCTTTAATCCTGTATACTGCATTCAAATTCGAACTTCCAAAATGAATCACTTTGCATTTATCTATGTAAAACTCCATCTGCCACTTCCCTGCCCAGCCCTGCATCCTGTTAATGTCTTGTTGTCGGCTGCAACAGCCCTCAATGCTATCTCGAACACCATTGACGTTAGTGTCATTGGCAAACTTAACCTTTCACTTTTTCATCCAAGTCATCTATAAAATCTACAAAGCGCAGAGGCCTCAGAACAGATCCCTGTGGGACACCAGTGGTCACTGACCCTCCATGTGGAATACTTTCCATTCACTACCACTCGCTGTCTTCTATCAGCCAGCCAATTCTGTATCCAGTCAGTAAAATCTCCCTATATCCCTTACCTCCTAACATTCTGAATGAAGCAATTGTAGGGAATGTTATCAAAGGCCCGACTGAAATCCACATATGGCACATCCACTGCTCAAACTTTGTCAATTTGTCTCATCACAGCCTCAAAGAACTCAGTACTGCGTGTAAGGCATCACCTGCCCCTCACAAAACCTTGCTGACTATCTTTAATCAGACTATCTTTAATCAGACTTGGTTTTTCCAAATAGTCATAAATCCCACCTCTCAGAATCCTTTTCAGTACTTTGCTTACCACAGATGTAAGGCTAACCTGTCTGTAATTCCCAGGGATTTCCCTGTTCCCTCTCTTGAACAGAGGAACAACATTCTCCACTCTCCAGTCATCCAATCCCATTCCTGTGTGGATTGAAGATGCAAAGATCATCACCAGAGGCGCAGCATTCTCATTCCTTGCTTCCCGTAGTAACTTTGGATATATCCGGTCTGGCCCTGGGAACTTATCTGTCTTGATGCTTCCCAGAATTCCCAGCTCATCCACTTTTGTAATATCAAACTGTTTAAGCCTATTGACCTGGTCCACAGTGTTCTCACTATCAAAATGGTCCCTCCCTCTCTCGATAATACTGATACGAAAAGCTCATTAGGGCCTTCTCTACCTCTGCAAACCACACGCACAGGTTCCCTCCACTATCCCTGATCGGCCTACCCTCTTTCTGATCATTCACTTACATCTCAGGTAAGTGTACAATTTTTCCAAAACCCAAGGAGTTTTGCAAATCCTTCCCTCCAAGGCCTTTCGTGCCCCCCTCCTAGCTCTCCTCAGTACATTTTTGAGTTCTTTCCTAGCTACCCTGTAATCTTCTAAAGCTGTGACAGACCCTTGCTCCCTCAACCGTCACGTAAACTTCTTTCTTCCTCTTGACAAGAATCTCCTCTTGTCTTGTCACCCAAGGCTCCTTCACCTTACACAATAGTGTGGAAACAAACAGGGAGGAAGAGACCGGTGTATCATTAATAAATTGATTTTGAAGCATCACAGGGAAAGGGAAGAGTAAAAATTAAAGTAAGGCTAACCAGCCCAAGGAAACTATAATTTAATCAGGTACAGGGAATCAATAACATTATCAGAAGCAAGATTACAGTAACAGAGAATTTAATGGCACAGTGGTCTTCCTAGTGAATATAGGTAACACAAAAGAGGCATTGGCAATGACATTTGTCCAATTCAATAATATTTTGTTGATATAGAATCCAAGTCTGAGCACAGTACAATTAAAGCAAAATGTTGTGAATGATGGAGGCCTGAAATAAAAAGAAACAGAATGGAAGGGATGAAGTAAAAACAATTATAATCATGCTCAGGAAATATCAGATATATCCCAGGTTCTGACAAAATACATCCAATGGTTTTCGGAGAAATGCTGGATGAGATAGAAAAGCACTGATTTTAATTTTCCAAAAGTCCCGAGAAATTGGTGAGAATGTAGAGCAACTTCTTCTCCAATCACAGGTTTGTTCTCTACATGCTTGCTGCTGATAGGTTTATGTTGAGCCTATCAGTGACAAATGCAAGAGAGAAACAACTTGTGATTGGTGACTGGGGTTTGGGAACGGTGGCAGCTGCAGCTTGGTAATTGCTGCCAGTGAGGGTCTCTCTGGGGGAAGGTGGGCTGAGGATGAGGAGCAGGTGGATTGAGGCCAGGTCTGGGACGGAGAGCCAGAGGCAGGAGCCAAGTCAGTCATTGCAGACAGGTCCAGGAGTGTAGTAGGGGGAAGAGGGAAGCTGCATGGAGACTGGGAGGAGACAACAGGCCATGTTGGGATTGGGAAATTATGGGGGGGGGGGGGCACAAGAAAACTGTTAAGTGTCGGTGCTGACTCAATGGGGCTGAGGGAATACTGGGAAACCAGTGGGATGGGGAAGGTGGAGAGGCCACAACAGGACAGGTGAGGCAGGAAGGAGGGGAATGGAAGAGAGAGACTGACACTGCAAGATCTTGGTAGGTGCAGGGGAGGGGGAGAGAGAGAGAGGGAGAAAGAGGGATAAAAGCTACGAGAGGTAGATAGACAGAGAGTGAACTTCAAGTGAAGTGGGAGTCAGAGGGACATTGTGAACATCAAAGACTAGTTTCAACCTGTTAACAGAAGAAACTTCAGCGAACTAAGAATGAGGAAAACATGAAATCACTGAGATAATGAAGTAAATGGACTTGGTATTTCTAGCATCAGACCATCGATGCTCAGAAGCTACTCTATTTGAGGGATTTCAGTGGATTCTATTGTAATGGACATTGTGGAGATTGTTATATTTAAATCTGAAATTGACATCTCAGATTTTTGTTTGACTTAATAATGGAAAAACAAGTAAACATTTATTTTCTGACATCTCAGCAAAAAAAAATGAAGCCACAACATTGTGAAACAATATTACAAATTTATAAAACAATCTGTGGAAACAGATGAAAGGTCATTTCTCCAGTCTACAGGGAGTACACTGATTGCAATAGCTTTTTGTGAATAGTGAAGTATGTGTCAGTTATGTTGGGGATAAAAACATTTTGCAATTTATGCCTGTTGTCTTTTGCCAAATGAAGTGCAGCATTCATCCAGGAAATTAATCTTTTCTCTGTACATTATCGCTTTATTGTGGATTGATAGTTACTGATAATGTTGATTATTTCTTTCAACTTCACTTGTGAATGCAAATATCCACTGCATCAAGACATACACAACAGGTAACGTGTTGACTGCATCAATTAATAAATGAGTTGGTGAGAATGAAAAGGCAGCCCTAGACACCAAATGGTAACACTCAAGAGCAGGTATCAAACGTAACTGTGCTGAAAGACCCACATCACTGATATGTAGCAACATATTGATATAAGCCTTGAAGTCATTTTTCATTCAAAGCAGGAATGCTGCCCTCATGTTAACATCAGACGTACTGCTTTCTCAAATAGAGAACAACTTTTTCACAACGTGACCAAAAGCCACTCAGAGAGCCGAAGTGAAATGGCACATTCTGTGAGACATTGTCATCTATAATATCACATGCTGAATAGACAAGAAGCAACAGTGAAATATCACAGGCTGGTTTGAGGATAACATTACTGTGATAGAGCCTGTCATTGAAGCCAAGAGTTCCAGTCTCATCGATTACATGAGAGATCTGAGTGACAAATCTATGAATACAGTAAGAAGTAATGTCCAACAGAATGCTAAGTGACGATCCCACACTAATATTTATAACCTTGCAGGAATATCCACAGCTACTTCGTCACAGGGAAATGTATGGATGAATGGATGGGAAAGGAAAAGAAACAGCTTGACTGAAACAAAGACAAGGGATCTCAGCACCCACTGTAACAAATAATTGGAGAGATAGGGAGATCAATGCCTTGAGCTATAACTAGGGAGAACATTGTCACTGAGGAAGCTCTAGACATAATTAAAAAGCCTCCCTGTTACAGCAGAGCTGGGAATCAAACCCACAGTGGAGGTCTTTATCAAAGCTATTGACACACACTCATGGACAAAGCTCCAGTCACTTTTGACTGTACTCATCAAGGACAAAAAACCCCACTCCTGTTGCTTCTGCACTAACCTCTCTGTTTCTTCTGGAGGAGGGGACATTTCCACAGGGAGTGTGTGATGCAAGGATTGTGACCCTGTACATGAACAAGAGCAACTGCAGAGATTGCCATAACTGTCGAGGTGTCTCCCTGCTAAGCCTCCCTGCATTGGAAAAGGATTTCCCCATGTGGCCTTGTCATGGCTGCAGGCACTGGATTAAGGCATCTGCCCCCAATTCCCAATGTGGTTTCAGAACGGCAAGCTCGACAATCTCGGTTCCCTTTCAGTCTCACAGCTGCAAGAGAAATACATCAACAAAAGAGGCCAAAAGGACAGTACAGGGAGACTATATCTGCAGTTGAAGAGAGAATTATTAATCAGACTCAGGGTTTGTTCCAAGGAGTTTGTGTTTCAGAGCATTGGTGAAATTTTTGAGGAGGTATATTGCCGTGTTGATGAGGGCAGTGCATTTGATGTGGTCTACATGGACATCAGCAAGGCTTTTGCAAAAGTCCTCCACGCAGATTGGTCAAGACAGTAAGAGCCAATGGGGTCCCAGATAAAGTGACATGCTGGATCTAAAACTGGCTGAGAGGCAGGAGGGAGACGGGAACGGTTGAGAGATGTTTCTGTGACAGGAAGTCTGTTTCCAATGGGGTTTCACAGATCTCGGTGCGGGGAGCTTGCTGGCTGTGTTGTAGATGAATGATTTAGAATTAAATTCAGGGGAATATGATAAAGACGTTCACAGATGGCACAAAACTCGGAAGGACAGTGAAAATTGAGGAGGATACTGTAACCTGCAGGACGATATCAATAGACTGGTCAGCTGGACAGAGCAAGAGCAACAGGAACTCATCCTGGAAAAGGGTGCACTTTCCTTTGAGGAGGGGTTAACAAGGTAAAGGATTGCTCTGTGAATGATAGGGCCAAGGAAAGGTCTGAAACTCAGAGGGACATCGGATGCATATCCACCGATCACTGATGAGAGCAGGTCAGGCAGATAACAGTGTAAATAAAGCATTAAGATACTTGTCATTTATGAGCTTAGGCATGGAATAAAGGAGCTGGGTTTTGTGCTGAAACTGTATAAAACATTGGTTAGGCCACAACTGGAGTCCTGTCTGGAGTTCTGGTCACCGCATTATAGAAAGGATGTGATTGCACTAGGTATGAAACAGAGGAGATTCACCAGGACGTCATCTGGACAGGAGGGGTTAAACAACTAGGAAAGATTGGGAAGACTGGAACAGTGAAGTCAATAGTGAGGGTGACATGAATATATTCGGATTTGGAATATACAGTTGAATAGAGTGACATATTTTCGACTCAATAATATGGAACTGGAAAAGTATGTGAGGCAGAAAAAGCTAAAGGATTTGGAACCAGACAGACAGTCTCAGACAGAGCTGTTGTAAAACGTAAACACATAGACATGGACAACTATTTACAATAACATCTTAACTGTGCCACAAGGACATCTTCCTTCCTGCTCTACCACCAGGTCTAGGTGCCTTCCTGGGGTCTGTGGCTGGGCTGGAGGAAGCCTGCCCTACACTGGAGCACATTGCCCTTGGAGGGTCTGGTTGGCTGACCCTGGGTGGGGTTGTTCGCAGGAACCTCAAATGCTGATCATCTGCTGTTGCATTGCCATTGGTGGTGAGCTCCTTAGGTATGAGTGATGGAGTGTCGATGCAGTGCATGGATCCAGCAGACCCTGTGCCTGCTGAACCTCATTCTCTGTGGCAGACACTAACCTGCCTGTGGAGACAGCCACTCACACATTGGAGGCTGCTAAAGGCATCGCCGCAACTCTGCAAATATTGTGGAGGCAGGGAGGTGATGGCCACCTGGTATGATTATGAGGCTATCAATCCAGAAACTCAGCTAATGCTCTGGGAACCAAGGTTTGAAACCTGGCACACCAGAAGGTGGAATTTGTACTCTAATAAAAAAAATCTTTTAATAAAATATACTGATCACCATGGGAAAAACCCATCTGATTCACGAATACCCTACGGTGAAGGAAATCTGCTGTCCGCACCTGGTCTGTCCTACATGTGACTCCAGGCCCACAACAGTGCGATTGATTCTAAATTGCCCCTTGAACTGGCCTGGCAAACCATTCAGTTGTACCAGTTATAACAAAATCTCAAAGAAATGAAACTGGATGGATAACATGGCACCGCCCCAGGCACTGGAATATGTGGCAAAAACCCTGTTGATCCAGCAAAGTCCTTACTAACATCTGGGGGCTACTGCCAATAGTAGGAGAGCTGTCCCACGGGATAGTCAAGCAACAATCAGGCATACACACAGATTCCTACCTGACATTCTATGTCCCAGTCACCACCATTACTATCACTGGATGTGCCTTGACAGACCCAGCAGAATAGGTAGCACAGTGGGTATAAGGTCGGGTTGGAGATGCCCTGTGAGTCCTCAACATTGACTCTGGCCCCCATGATGTCTCACGACTTCAGGTTGAACATATACAAGGAAAACACGTACCACCCTCCCTCAGCTCATGAATCAGTTCTCCTCTATGTTGAACTTGGAAGAAGCACTGAGGATGGCAAGGGCACAAAATGTACTCTGGATGGGCATTTCAATGTCCACCATCGAGAGTGTCTCGGCATCAGGACTGCTGATTGAGCTGGTTGGCTCCTAAAGGACTTAGCTATTCGTTTGGGACTGCGGCAGGTGGTAAGGAAGCCGACAAGAGGGGAAAACATACTCGAACTCATCCTTACCAATCTGACTACTACTGATATATCTGTCTATGACAGTATCAATAAGAGTGATAACCATGTAGTCCCGAAGGAGACAAAGTCCTGATTGAGAATAACTTCCAACATATTGTGTGGCACTAATTGTGTATAATAAATCAGACTGACTTCAAGCAGATCTTGCAATTCAAGACTTGGCATCCATGATGTGATGTGGGTCATTACAACAGCTCATGGTCTCATCGCTCCACTCAACCATGACCATCAACCCAAGGGATCAATCCTGGTTCGATGGAGAGTGCAGGGGGACATGCCAGGAATTGCACCAGGCTTAGCTGAAGATGAGGTGTCAACCTGGTGAAGCCACCAAACTGGCTTTTCTATACCAATCAGCATAAAAAGCGAGTGACAGAGCTAAGCGACCCCACAACCAACTGATCAGATCTAAGGTCTACAGTCCTGCCACAGTCAGTCGTGAATGTTGGTGGAGAATTGAACAATTCACTGGAGGAGGTGTCTCCACAAACATTGCCATCCTGAATGATGGAAGAGCCCAGCACATCGTGCAAAAGATAAAGCTGAAGCTTTTGCAGCAAGCTTTACCAAAAGTGCTGAGTGGCTGATCCATCTCACCCTCCTCCAATGGGCCCCATCATTGCAGATACCAGTTTTCAGCCAATTCGATTCCTTCCACGTGATATCACAAAATGGTGGGAGACACTGGACACTGACATCATTTGGCCCTGACATCATTCCAGCAATAATACTAAGGAAATATGTTCCAGAACTGGGCAGCATGGTGGCACAGTGGTTAGCACAGTGCCAAAGACCCGGGTTCAATTAATGCCTCAGGCAACTGTTGGTATGGAGTTTGCACATTCCTCCGGGTGCAATTCCCCTAACTTGCACAGTCCAAAAGTGTGCTAGTTAGGGGAATTGGCCATGCTAAATTGCCTGTAATGTTAGGTGAATGAGGTAAATGTAAGGGAATGGGTCTGGATGGGTTGCTGTCTGGAGAGTCGGTGTGGACTTGTTGGGCCAAAAGGCCTGTTTCCACACTGTAAGTAATCTAATCTAAAAAAAATGTCGCTTCCCTGGCCAAGCTGTTCCAGTACATTTGTAAAATTGGCATCTAACTGATAATGTTGGAAATTGCCCAGGTATGTCCTGTACAGAAAAGGCAGGTCAAATCCAAAACAGCCAATTACCACACCATCAATCTATTCTCGATCACGAGGGAGGTGATGGAAGGGGCCATCAACAATGTTACTGAGCAGCTCCTGCTCAGCAATAGTCGGCTCACTGTCGCCCAGTTTGGATTCCACCAGAACCACCCAGCTCCTAACCTCATTACAGCCTTGGTTCAAACATGGACAAAAGTGCTGAATTCCAGAGGGGCGATGACAGTGACAGCCTGTGACATCAAGGCCAATTGGACCATGTGTGGCATCAAGGAGTCCGAGCAAAATTTGAATCAATGTGGTGGTTGTGGGGGGAGGGCAGCGGTTTTTTTTGGGAGATAGGTGGCGAACCCTCCAGTGCTTGTAGTCAGACCAGAGACATAGGAAGATAGTTGTGGTTGTTGGAGGTCTGTCATCTCAGCTCCAGGACATCTCCACAGAAGTTCATCAGAGTGGTGTCCTTGGCGAAAACATCTCCAGCTGATTCAGCATAAGGTCCGCATAAGCATCTTCCCTCCCACATAAGGTTAGAACTGAGGATGGTCACTGATGATTTCACAAGGTTCAGTATCGTTCACGACTCTTTAGATATTGAAGCAGTCCGTGTTCAAATGCAACAAGGTCTAGTCAATGTCCAGGCTTGGGCTGACAAATGGCAAGTAACACTCTCAGCACACAAATGCCAGGGTCTGACCATCACCAATAAGACATAATCGATAAACTGCCCCATGAATTTCAATGGTGTGACCATCACTGAATCTCCCAAAGCCAACAACTTGGGGGTTATCATTGACCAGAAACTCCACTGGACTCACTACATAAACACAATGACTACAAGAGCAGTTCAGAGGCTATTTATATTATGGTGAATGACTCACCTCCTGAGTTCCCCAAGGCACAAGTCAGGAGTGTGTTAGAATATCCCCATCTGCTTGAATGAGTGAAGTTAAAACAAAACTCAAGAAACTTCACACCATCCAGGACAAAGCAGCCCCCTTGATTGGCACTACATCCACGAGCATCCATACCCTCCATCTCTGACACTCAGCAGTAGCAGTGTGTAGTGTCTACAAGTTGCTCTGTAGAAAATCACCAAAGATGCTAAGACAACAACTTCCAAATCTGCAAACACTTCAATCCAGGATAAGAACAGGAGAAACATAGGAATGTCACCACTTTCAAGTTCCCCACCAAGCCTCTCACCATCCTGACTTGCAAATACATTGCCGTTCCTTTCCCATCGCGAGGTCAAAGTCCTGGAATTCCCTCCCTAATGGCATTGTGGGTCAAACCACAGCAGGTGGCCTGCAGCGGTTCAAGAAGCTAACTCTCTTCCACATTCTCAAGCAGCAGCTAGGGACGGGCAATAAATACTGGACCAGCCAGCGACGTCCAGATCACACCAACGAATAAATAATGTCCTCTACACACCTCCATCATGCCCTCTATACAGGTTCATCCCCTGCACTGTGTGATATTCTGACTTGACTTTCCTGACTAATTCACAACGTCTAAAGCTCAAACTCTACCTCCTTTTATATTTCTTCTCTCTCTCTTTTTCTTTCCTTTTGCTCCGCTAAGGATCATTTCTCCCTTTCTTCCTGCTCTCCCTCAAATTGCTACATCTACAATTGAAGTTTAGTCATTTCCAAAGACTCTAATGGCCTTTGTAGCACATTTAAATGCGAAGTTATTTCGGTAATAACCTCACTTTTTTTTTCAGATACTCAGGCAACCCCAGCTCCAATGAGTCTGCCAATTGCAGTACCTTTTCCTTGCTCACCTTTTCCACAACTCCCAAAGTCACATCTTCCACCTCCGGAAAACATTTAGCTAGATTACGTTACTTACAGTCTGGAAACAGGCCCTTCGGTCCAACAAGTCCACACCTACCCTCTGAAGAGCAACCCACCCAGTCCCATTCCCCTATATTTACCCCCTCACCTAACACAACGGGCAATTTAGCATGGCCTGCACATCTTTAGACTGTGGGAGGAAACCGAAGCACCAGGAGGAAACCCACACAGACACGGGGAGAATATGCAAACTCCATACAGTCAGTTTGCCCGAGGCAGGAAATGAACCCGGATCTCTGGCGCTGTGAAGCAGCAATGCGAACCAATGTGCCACCATGCCACCCAAAATTCGTGAAAGTGCCATTTCTACCACATTTTAATCGAAGCACTGACAAGTATCCAAAAATAAACAGATTTTCTCACCTAAGGTTTACTTAAATATCTAAAACATTAATCTCCAACTGTGTTTAAGTCTAACCAAATCCATTCAAATCCATTCAGATCCCATACTTAATCTATGCAAATCCATCTAAATCCACCCAAACCTGTCCAAACCCAAGCCCCCAGTCTATTATGGCATGGAGGTCGAATCCCTCTTCTAATTAAAACAGAAACTACCAGAGAAGCTCATCTCACCTCGTAATCTGATCAAAATGTGAAGGAGGGAAAGAAAACACATGATTTCATGGTGCGAAGAAAAAATAACAATTTATTTTCCTAACTCTAACTGTGAACACAAACAAAAACTATAAACAAACCCAAGCCTCTTTTTTTCTTAATTAATGACTATCTGACTCCAAACTGTCAAAATGCATCTCCAATAACACAGTTACCCAGCATTAAATTAAATTAATATCTCAAAGCCCACAAAGTTGTGCATGTTGTCTTCCTTCTGCTCTCCCAAATCTGCTGTTTCCTTCCATCCTTCTCCCTGTGCTATTTTGTAATGATTTTCTTTTTAACTGTGAGTATCTTGATATAAAATTCCTTGGTACATTTACCAAAGGGTGCTTTCTGAGATTTCTTTCCGAGCTGTTCAGACCTGTTGGCTCTCTTTTGCTGGCAATTGCTCTTTTTACCTGATTTTTGAAAACACCTGTTTTTATTCCCCCGATTCCACCTGAAATACCTATCATCGGATTGGTTTCAGGGTGTCAATATCATCAGTATTTAAATTTGATTAGCTTTGAAGGGCTGAGTATTTGGTCTAAATCAATTTGAATTGTTGTCAAAACAGCAATCAAAACTCAGGTATCCATTTAACAGCCAATTGTTCCATATGTCTGCTTTGGAACAACCTGTGTCCCAAATGCACTGTATACTGGCAGCGTTTGCAATACCTGAATCTCAAAAGAACACGTTCTTTCTTAAATAGGACCATTTGTTATTTCCACTCATTATTATTTGAACTAGCATTGTAACAGATGACTGCAAACGCGCACACACACACACACACACACTTGCACATATATAGTTACCAAAAGGCACACACACAGATAACTATGCACAAACACAGATCGTGGTGCACACATGCACACAGACATTTGTATACGTAGAGATAACAGTACACACTCCCTGGCATGCACACATACACATATGCGTGTGTGTGTGTGTATATATATATCACACACATACATACATACATACATACAGAGAGAGAGAGAGAGAACCATACACATACACAGATACATACACACAGAGATACATATAGATTTGAGGAGCTAATTGATCTACTTTTGCTCCTGTTTTGTATGTTTATATGTACGTTAGGATTGTCAAGTGGACTCACAGTGGAGGATAATTCTGCATGCTGGAAGATACATAGTTTAATATGCAGAACCCTGTTCTTTATAGATGAATAAATCACATACATGTACCATACCTGTTTCAATTCAAACAAAATAGACCACAGCCATTAATTAAGGGCAATACCCTAATTAGTCAGAGTCAATCTACTTGGTTTAAAATTGAAACAAAGCCTGGATGGCAAATATCAATCATCAGTAATAAACAATCTGAATGTGCCCATTGAAATGTATTCTTGCATATTGTCCTGATGAATGTCAGAGAAAAAAACTCTAACAGACATCTTTTTTCACCAATACTCATGTTCAATATTACCAAATAATGATCAAATAATATTTTTCTTTCCCAAGTACTTTCTCTTATTTGTATCAGGTATTATTTGTGGGACAAATATTTTAAAATATGTAAACTCAATACAACCAAGATGGTTTCTATCAGTTCTGCCAGCTTCAACTCACAAAATCATAGAGTCATAGAGATGTACAGCATGGAAACAGACCCTTCGGTCCAACCTGTCCATGCCGACCATACATCCCAACCTAGTCTAGTCCCACCTGCCAGCACCCGGCCCATATCCCTCCAAACCCTTCCTGTTCATATCCCCATCCAAATGTCTCTTAAATATTGCAATTGTACCAGCCTCCACCACAGCCTCTGGCAGCTCATTTCATATACATATCAACCTCTGTGTGAAAATATTGCCCCTTACGTCTCTTTTATATCTTTCCCATCTCACCCTAAACCAATGCCCTCTAGTTCTGGACTCCCCCACCTCAAGGGAAAAGACTTTGTCTATTTATCCTATCCATGCCCCTCATAATTTTGTAAACCTCTGTGAGGACATCCCTCAGTCTCTGACACTATAGGGAAAACAGCCCCAGCCTGTTCAGCCTCTCCCTGTAGCTCAAATCCTCCAACCCTGGCAACATCCTTGTAAATCTTTTCTGAACCCTTTCACGTTTTACAACATGGACGATTCCAACAGTGCCTATACAGCCGCAACATGACCACTCAACTCCTGTACACAATACTCCGACCAATAAAGGAAAGCATACCAAACGCCTTCTTCACTATCCTATCTACCTGCAACTCCACTTGAACTATGAACCTGCACTCCAAGGTCTCTTTATTCAGCAACAATCCCTAAGGCCTTATCATCAAGTGTATAAGTCCTGCTAAGATTTGCTTTCCCAAAATGCACACCTCGCATTTATCTGAATTAAACTCAATCTGCCACTTCTCAGCCCATTGGCCCATCTGGTCCAGATCCAGTTGTAATCTGAGGTAACAGTCTTCACTGTCCACTTCACCTACAATTTTGGTGTCATCTGCAAACTTATTAACTGTACCACGTATGCTTGCATCCAAATCATTTATGTAAATGACAAAAAGGTTGAGGACCCTGCACCGATCCTTATGGCACTCCACTGGTCACGGGCCTCCAGTCTGAAAAACAACCCTCCACCAACCTCTGTCTTCTACCTTTGAGTCAGTTCTGTATCCATTGGTTTATTCTCCTTGTATTCCATGAGATTTAACCTTGCTAATTAGTTTCCCATGGGGAACCTTGTCGAATGCCTTACTGAGGTCCATATAGATCACATCTACTGCTCTGCCTTCATCAATCTTCTTTGTTATTTCTTCAAAAACTCAATCAAGTTCGTGAGACATAATTTCCCAAGCACAAACCATTTTGACTATACCGAATCAGTTCTTCCCTTTCCAAATACATGTACATCCTATCCCCCAGGATTCTCTCCAACAACTTGCACACCACTGACGTTAGGCTCACTGGTCTATAGTTCCCTGGCTTGTCTTTTCTGCCCAACTTAAACAGTGGCACCACGTTTGCCAACCTCCAGTCTTCCGGCCCCTCACTTGTGACTATCAATGATACAAATATCTCAGCAAGAGGCCCAGCAATCACTACCCTTACTTCCCACAGAGTTCTCGGGTACACCTGACCAGGTCCTGGGGATTTATCCACTTTTAAACATTTCGTGACATCCAGCCCTTCCTCTTCTGTAATCTCTACATTTTGCACGATGTTACCATCTACTTCCCTACAGTCTATGTCTTCCACAGCGTTTTCCACAGTAAATACTGATACAAAATATTCATTTAGTATCTCCCCCATTTTCTGTGGCTCCACATAAAATCCACCTGGCTGATTTCTGAGGGGCTCTATTCTCTCCCTGGGTACCCTTTTGTCCTAAATATATTTGTGAAAACCCTTTGGATTCACCTTAATTCTATTTGCCAAAGCTATCTCATGTCCCCTTTTTGCCCTCCTGATTTCTCTCTAAAGTATACTCCTACTTTCTTTATTCTCTTCTAAGGAATCACTCGATCTATACTGTTGTACCTGACATATGCTTCCCTCTTTTTCTTAACCAATCCGTCAATTTTTTGAGTCATCTATCATTCCCTATGCCTACCAGTCTTCCCTTTTACCCTACTTTCTCTAGATGCTTGCTTTCTCATTTCACAAGGCTTCCTATTTTCCTGCCGTTCCTTTACCTGTGAACATCTGTCTCAATCAGCTTTCGAAAGTTCTTGCCTAATACCGTCAAAATTAGCCTTTCTCCAATTTAGAACTTCAACTTTTAGATCTGGTATATCCTTTTCCATCACTATTTTAAAATGAATAGAATTATGGTCGCTGGCCCCAAAGTGCTCCCCCACTGACACCTCACTCACCTGCCCTGCCTTATTTCCCAAGAGTAGGTCAAGTTTTGCACCTTTTCTAGTAAGTAAAGCCACATATTGAATCAGAAAATTTTCTGATACACACTTCAGAAATAACTCTCCATCTAAACCTTTAACACTATAGCAGTCCCAGTCGATGATTGTAAAGTTAAAATCCCTGTCTAAAACGATCCTATTATTCTTACAGATAGCTGAGATCTCCTTACAAGTTTGTTTCTCAATTTCCCTCTGACTATTGGGGAGTCTACAATACAATCCCAATAAGGTGATCTTCCCTTTCTTATTTCTCAGTTCCACCCAAATAACTTCCCTGGATGTATTTCTGAAATAAATGCAGCTTAATTTATTAGTCCTACCTTGTCCCTGCCTGTCCTGACTGTTTGTCTCACTTCTGTTCTCAGCTATACCTGTCTCAGATCGATCTTTTTCCTCACTATATCCCTGGTCCCCTCCCCCAACTCCCACCCTCCACCACCACCTTATTCGTTTAAATCCTCCCAAGCAGTTCCAGCAAATTTCCCTGCCGGTATATTAGTCCTCTTCCAATTTTGGTGCAATCCATCCTTTTTGTACAGATCACTTCTACACCAAAAGAGATTCCATTAATCTAAAAATGTGGATCCTTCTCCCATACACCAGCTCCTCAGCCATGCATTCATCTGCTCTATCCTCCTATTCCTGCCCTCACTAGCTCGTAGCACTAGAAGTAATCCCGATATTAGTACACTTGAGGACCTCCTTTTTAAATTTCTGCCTAACACTCTGTAATCTCTTTTCAGAGTCTCAACCTTTTTCCCTTTCAATGTTATTGGTTCCAATGTGGACAATGACCTCCTTTCTCCCAATGAGAACATTCTGCACCCTCTCTTGATCCTGGCACCAGGGAAACAACACATCATTCTGCTTTTTCTCTGCTGGCCACAGAAACATCTGTCTGTACCTCAGACTACAGAATCCCCTAACACAATTGATCTCTTGGAAGCCAACATACCCCTCGTTGCATTAGAGCCAGTCTCAATACCAGAAACTTGGCTGTTCGTGCTACGTTCCCCTGGGAATCCATCACTCCCTACATTTTCCAAAACAGCATACTTGTTTGAAATGGGTATATCCACAAAAGACTACTGCCTTAGTTGCCGACCTCACTTTAACAGATACGACGTGTCCATGAAACAGATACGACGTGTCCTTGAACAGCTACGACGTGCCATTGATATGTATGTTCCTGTCAGGCAGGAAAGAGAACGTCGTGTGAGGGAACCTTGGTTGACGAGGGAGGTTGAATGTCTAGTAAAGAGGAAGAAGGAGGCTTACATAAGGTTGAGGAGACAATGTTCAGACAGAGCATTGGAGGGATAGAGGATAGCCAGGAGGGAGCTGAAGAAAGAGATTAGGAGAGCTAAGAGAGGGCATGAAAAATCTTTGGTGGGTAGAATCAAGGATAACCCCAAGGCCGCTTATGCGCATGTGAGAAACATGAGAATACGAGAACGAGGGTAGGTCTGATCAAGGACAGTAGTGGGAGACTGTGTATTGAGTCGGAAGAGATAGGAGAGGTCTTGAATGAGTACTTTGCTTCAGGATTTACAAATGAGAGGGACCGTATTGTTGAAGAGGAGAGTATGAAACAGACTGGTAAGCTGGAGGAGATACTTGTTAGGAAGGAAGATGTGTTGGGCATTTTGAAAAGTTTGAGAATAGACAAGTCCCGGGCCTGACGGGATATATCCTAGGATTAGGTGGAAAGCAAGAGAGGAAATTGCAGAGCTGTTGGCAATGATCTTTTCGTCTTCACTGTCAACGGGGGTGGTACCAGGGGACTGGAGAGTAGCGAGTGTTGTGCCCCTGTTCAAAAAAGGAAATAGGGATAACCCCAGGAATTACAGGCCAGTTAGTCTTACTTCGGTGGTAGGTAAAGCAATGGAGAAAATACTGACGGATAAGATTTATGAGTATCTGGAAAGACACTGCTTGATTAGGGACAGCCAGCAAGGATTTGTGAGGGGTAGGTCTTGCCTTACAAGTCTTATTGAATTCTTTGAGGAGGTGAACAAGTATGTGGATGAGTGTAGAGCAGTGGATATATTGTACATGGATTTTAGTAAGGCAGTTGATAAGGTTCCCCATGGTAGGCTTACGCGGAAAGTCAGGAGGCATGGGATAGTGGGAAATTTGGCCAGTTGGATAGAGAACTGGCTAACCGGTCGAAGTCAGAGAGTGGTGGTAGACGGTAAATATCAGACTGGATCCCAGTTAGAAGTGGAGTTCCGAAGGGATCAGTTCTGGTCCTTTGCTGTCTGTAATTTTTATTAATGACTTGGAAGAGGGAGTCGAAGGGTGGGTCAGTAAATGTGCAGACGATACGAAGATTGGTGGAGTTGTGGATAGTGAGGAGGGCTGTTGTCAGTTGCAAAGGGACTTAGATATGATGCAGAGCTGGGCTGAGGAGTGGCAGATAGAATTCAACCCTGTCAAGTGTGAGGTTGTCCATTTTGGAAGGACCAATAAGAATGTGGAATACAAGGTTAACAGCAGGGTTCTTAGTAAGGTGCAGGAGCAGAGGGATCTTGGGGTCTATGTTCATAGCTCTTTCAAAGTTGCCACTCAGGTGGATAGAACTTGTAAGAAGGCCTATGGTGTATTAGCATTCATTAGCAGAGGGATTTAATTTATGAGTTGTGAGGTGATGTTGTAACTGTGCAGGACCATAGTAAGGCCACATTTGGAGTACTGTGTGCATTTCTAGTCGCCTCACTTTAGGAAAGATGTGGAAGCTTTGTAGAGGGTGCAGAAGAGATTTACCAGGATGTTGCCTGGAATGGAGAATAGGTGGTACGAGTATAGGTTGAGACTTCTAGGCCTTTTCTCATTGGAACAGCGAAGGATGAGGGGTGACTTGATAGAGGTTTATAAAATGATCACGGGAATAGATAGAGTAGACAGTCAGAAATTCTTCCCCAGGTACAACACAGTGTTACAACAGGACATAAATTTAAGTTGAAGGGTGAAAGGTATAGGGGGGGATGTCAGGGGTAGGTTCTTTACGCAGAGAGTGGTGGGGGCATGGAATGCGCTGCCTGTGGGAGTGGCAGAGTCAAAATCATTGGTGACCTCTAAGCGGCAATTGGATAGGTACATGGATAGGTGCTTAAGCTAGGACAAATGTTCAGCACAACATCGTGGGCCAAAAGGCCTGTTCTGTGCTGTATTGTTCTATGTTCACACTTCCTGGAGTTAATCGATCCATGTGACTGTATCTGAGACTTTCCCCGCTTCCTGTAACTGCCATCCATCACATACTGTTGCTGTTGCAAATTCTTCATCGCTTCTATCTGCCTCTCCAAACCATCCATCTGATCTGATAGATTCGCATCCAACAGCATTTATGGCAGATATAATCCACAGTAAACCGTAAACTCTCTTTAAACTCCCACATCTGACAAGAAGTACATATCACTGCAAAGGCCATTTTTGCTCCTTCACAATCTACAGACCCAGAAAATTACGCTGTCTTATTCCTCTACAAACACTGCCCCAGGTTAAATGAATAGTTACGGCTTATATTTTAGGTTTAATCAAGAGACTTATCTCCAAAAACATATAATTAAGAAATAATCCTCTATACTCACTACCGCAGCCTTTCTCTTGGACAGACTTAAAACAACAATTAATTTATCTGATTCTGTGCTGTGAACTTCACCCAACAGTTCCTCCAAGACTGGTTGTGACCTTCACTGTTTGTTTTTTTTTAAAAAAATTCCTGGATGCACTCCGATGTCCAGCGATACACGAATTCAAACAGCAAAGGTACTGTGCAGATTCTCTCTCTCTCTCTCTCTCTCCTGCACTGTCCTCACCATGTGCTTCCTTTGTCTGCTCTACTCCCTTTTAAACTGCTGTTGTTTTGAATTTTTCCCCAAAGTTCCAAAACAATGCAACAGCATCTTCAAGATTTTTTTTCACACACATTCACTCACACGATGTGGGCATCATCGGTAAAGACGGTAGTTGCTGCTGATGCTGAATTGCCTCTGAGAAGGAAGGAGCAAGGTCAAATGGGGTCACGTCAGTGATTGTCATCCCGGACTTTTAAATATTACACAGAGTGAGCAGTTTAAGTGTCCTTTGCTGTGAGCACGTTAAACAATATTTGCTGCAATGATTTCAATGACATTTACAGTAGCTATTCTGTGACATAGCTTTGCTTTTCATTGTGCACTGTAATTGCTTAAAGTTACATCCGTGGTGATGACTTAAGAAGTATTTGATGGATCTTGGTTTCTAACAGCACTTCAGGAACTTTACATAGAGACATCTGCTGCGGAGTGTAGGACATCATGTTGAGGTTATACAGGATGTTGGTGAGGCCTCTTCGAGAGTACTGTGTCCAGTTCATGTCACTTTGTTACTGGAGGGATATTATTAAACTGGAAATGGATCAGAAAGGATTTACCAAGATTTTACCAGGCTCGGAGGGTCTGAGATCCACAAATCGAGTGGAAAGACTGGGATTTTCTTCACTGGAGCACAGAAGTTTGAGGGGTAACCTGAATAGCTAGACTGTCAAAATACCCAAAACAAACCACAGGTAAGCTGGGCTGTGAGAACTGGCCTCTCCCCTTCCATTGTTTTGATATAAAAGCTGGAAGCCTTTATCCAAGGCAGGATCTATTATTTGTTCATCAAACTGGCCCCAGAACCCATCTAAGCCCAGATGTTTCAGACTCTTTGTTTTTACAATCTTTTGAAACTAAAACCAAGTATGACATCACCTTGTGTAAATGAGCAGCATCATTGTACCTCACCCTAAAATGAAATGAACCCACAAAACCAAAGCTGACTTCAATTTAAAACTCCTTCATTGTAAACTCTTTGTACTTTATAACAGACACATACATTACAATGACAACAATCACACAAACATGCATTGGTACATTTTGTTTCAGTCTATTTTACTCCTGCCATGAATGCCTCCATTTCTCATTCAGGTCTCGCCACTGCATCCACAATCATGTTTTGTCATCCTGCCACGTGCACAATTTTCAAATTGAATAGCTAAAGCTGCTTTTGTTGCCCTTAAATTTCTCCACAAATTTCAATGGGTTATGATTAGTGTGTATGATTGTCACAGATACGTATCTTCCCACAGGAGCACAGTACCAACACCCACACCACTTGTATCAATAGCCACCTTGAATGGCTTTGCATAATTCGGTGTAGCTGTAACTGCGACAGTAGCTAACACAGTTTTCAGGCTGTCAAATGCCTCTGACAGTTCAACGTGCAATGAAATGCCTTGCCTTTCTTGAGCAATTCCGTGAGTAGAGTAGCCATACTGCTAAAATTTGGTAAAATCCACTCAATCCCAGGAATTGTTGTACTGTGTTTATTGTCAATTGCATGGGATACTCCACAATTAACTTGGTTGTTGTATCCCATGTGGTCATTTGTCCCTGTCCAATAACATGGCCCAGGAAGGTGGCTTGGGCTTTGACCATTTACTTTGAACCAGGCTAATCACCAAGCCTGCCTTCCGAAGTTGACGAAACAAGTCTGATAAATCATTGCAAATGTTCATTCCATATGTGACTAAGAATCACCAGGTCATCAATATATATGACACAGTTGGGTAATCCAGCAGTGATATTATTGGTTAGTCTCTGAAACATGACTGGCACATTTTTCATTACAAATGACATTACTTTAAACTGATGCAATCTATTCTGTGTTACGAAAGCTGAAATTGTCTTCGCACTTTCAGACAAATGACCTGCCAGTGTCTTTTGAGCAATCTAACTTGGAAATATACATTCCTTCTCCCACACTTTCAGCCCAGTCATCCAAACATGGAAGTGGATATGCATCAGACTTTGTAACTGCGGTGAATTTGCACTAGTCCACACCTTACCATTGGGTACTATTTGGTTTTGGCACCATGACTATGGCTTAGCTCTACTCACTGTAACTCGCTTCGATTATGTCATCTTGGAGCATGTGTTCAATCTCCTTTTGAACCTGTGCCAACTTTAGAGGGTTATTCCTGTCAGGAGTTTGCTTAATTGGAACAGCATCTCCTCGATCTACAACATACATAATTAGGTAAGTACTTCCCAGCTTCTTCCCACATACCTCCCCATGTGATAGCAATAACTTTCAGGTCATTTTGATTTTCCACTGGAAGGTAACTCAATCATTTATCCCAATTTTTGACAACTTCCTCATTGTCCAATTTAATTTGAGGAATGCCCAATTCAGAATCCTCTGGACTTGGTTCTTCCTTCTGAGCTGTCTCGGGCGACTGACTGTGAGGAGTTTGTACATTCACCCTGTGTCTGCTTGGGTTTCCTCTGGGTTCTCCGGTTTCCTCCGCCAATGCAAATATCTCCGGGTTCAGTGAATTGCCCATGCTAAATTGCCCATAGCGTTCAGGGATGTCGAGGTTATGTGCATTTGTCAGGGATAAATACAGAATAGGAGAATGAGTCTGGGTGTATTACTCTTCGGAGGATCGGTGTGGACATGATGGGGCCAAATGGCCTGTTGCCATGCAATAGGGATTCTATGAAATGGATTGAATTTGGTCGAGTCATTTGGTGTATCTCTGATCGCAAGAAGTATAAATTCCCTCATCCCAACTATCTGGATAGTTTTAGACAGTAAGCCCTCAACATGGTCTTTAATGTTTGATACCATCTTTTTAGTCCTCCCTTCAATATTGGATTGTACACAGTAGATTTGAATTGTTTTATTCCTAAGCTCTGCATAACCTTGTTAAATAATTTTGCTGTAAAGTTTGATCTTTCATCTGATTTTCTCTGTGGGTACTCCATACCTCGTGAAAGAATTGGGGAACTCCTCTACAATCCTTTTAGCTGTGATATTGCGTAATGGGGCAGCCTCTGGAAATCTCGTGGACACATCCTGTATTGATAACAAATACTGATTCCCACTTTTTGGTTTTGGTCGGGGTCCTATACAATCAATTATGACTCTCATAAAAGGTTTCTTAAATGCAGGAACAGGTATTAAAGGGGCATCTTTTATTACAGCCTGGGATTTTCCAATTACCTGCCAAATGTGACGTGTCTGGCAAAATTCAACCAGTGCAGTCCAGGCGAGCAAACCTGTTCTTGTATTTCAGCGTGATCTTTTCTCACTCCTAAATGACCCTCCAGAGGGAGCTCATGCACCACTCGCAACACCTCCTTTCTATAACTCACTGGCAAAATAACTTGATAAACCTCTGCCCATTTCTCATCTGCCTGAATATGTGATGGACTCCATTTCCTATTAAGACATAATTTTTAAGATAATAACTTTCAAGGACACATTGGGATTCGTTTACTGTGTATGCTTTTTAATATAATTGCCTTAAAGTTTCATCTTTCTGCTGTAACTCTGTTAATCTATCTGAGCTAAAGATATTTGCTGTGCCATCTATCTGCTCCTGGCTTCTCTCAACCATGTGATCAAACAGGGTCTCTACTAATTCCACTTCAACTTTCTTATCTTTACTCTTTGATCTCTTCTGTTTCGACTGGTGACTCTGTGACCTTGTTATCACATTGTCAGGAAAAATCCCAGGATACGTGTCCTGCAACAGTTCAGTTGCCTGAGATTCCACTGGCTTTTCAACCACAATAGGCAGCACTCCTCCGTGTGACACAACTATGTCATTAGCAAGGACAAACTGTATTGCTGGAGCTGAGAGTTTGTTGATTACTCCCATCACAACATGTCTACCCTTCACTGGACACACTAACCTCACTTTGCGTAACTGATTGCTTCTTGTCTCACTGTGAGTTCCTGTTACTTGTATCTTTCCTGGTAATAGTCCTTCACAGGTGCATATCTCCTCACCTTTCATCATCACAGACTGAGAAGATCCTCTATCTCTTAATATTGTAACCTCTTTACCTGCTGCTCCTGTCCTATGTGAGTATACTTTACCTTCAATGGTGTATGGTTGAAGAAGATCTGGCACTTCCTCCTCAATCAACCTCCGACCTGCTTGTACATTCCTAGTGCAACTTTCTAGCCTCCACTGTGCTTTTTGTTATCTTTCCAACAAAATTCACTGGCTTATCCTCTATCTGACTTCCCAGTGCTTTTGCTAACCCACCAACACTCTGATTTAATGCGATCTATTTATTACAGTGAAAAAAAACAGAGCTGTTTTGTCTCTTTCTAGTGTTTCTTTTTTACCCTGTGGATAAGTTATCCTTATGATCCTCACCAAGATCCACCTTTCTCTTTCCACGTCAGGATTTCTCTTTTCCCCAATTTCTATCTCTCACGGATTGATATTGATGTTGGAAGCCAAACTTTGACTCATAGATCAACTCATAACCATCAGTCATTTCAGCGGCTAACCTTGCTGTTGTAACTCTCTGCTCTTTCACATGAGATCTCACTCGCTCAAGAAGTGAATTTTTGAACTTCTCCAAAATAATCATTTCTCTCTGAGTGTTGTATGTTTGCTCCATTTTTAATGCACCGATCAAAATTACTTTGTTTGATCCTTTCAAATTCAGTGTAGGTTTGACCAGGTTCCCTTCTTAGATTCCTGAAGCGTTGTCTGTGGGCTTCTGGCACATGCTCAAATGCACTTAAACTGGCTTTGTTCACCTCCTCATACCCCCCCAGATACCCCCTCTGATACCTCCTCATACCCCCAGATACCTCCTCTGATACCTCCTCTGATAGTCATGCAAATACGTCACTAACTCGACCGACAAGTTTTGTTTGGATCAACAAAACCCACATTGGCACTGACCACTGCATTCTTTTAGCCACCTTTTCAACTGAGATGGAATAAGTTTCCACATCCTCCTCATCAACTTTAGGCCATGCTTGAATATATTGAAACAGTTTCTCACCAGACACTTGGCTACCATGGGTTTGCTCATCCTCACTCTCCTCCTCATCAAGCTTCCCTTCAGTGTTCATCACCATCCCTTTGAACTGACTTTCCTGTAGAAGTGACAATTTCCAGCATGCAGGAATATAGTTTTAAATTAAAGGGTCAGATGTCAGAGGTAGTCTCGTTAGTAGGAGGGGCGTGGAATGCACTACCTGTAACAGTAGTAGACCCGGCAACTTTAAGAGCATTTAAATGGTCAGTGGAATAATGTAGGTTAGATGGGCTTCAGATAGGTTTCACAGGTCGGTGCAACATCGAGGGTCGAAGGGCCTGTACTGCACGGTAATGTTCTATGTTCTGAAGTTCAAACTCCCTCTCTTTCTACTTTTCCTCACTCTCCTCTCTCTGTTTCTCCCTATTCTCTCTTTCTCTCTCTTTTCCTTTTTGTTCTGCAAATTGAAATGCTGAGTTATTGCTGTTCCAGGTGTTGAATTGCTGTAATTATCTCTCCTTTCCTTACAGAAGGAGACAGCTCCATCCCCAGCTTGTCTGCTCATTCCAGCAGCTTGTAAAACCCCCAAAGTCACTTCTTCCATCCCCACAAACCTCTTGGTGACTGATAGAGTCATTGCTATCCCAAGTACTGATTGACCCGACCGAATTCAACACCTAGAACAAAAGACATGAACACCTACCATTCGTTGCCTCGAGACCAACATCCCTAATCCCAAACTGGAACTGCAGAACAAATCCCACAAAGAGCCCCCAATCTGTTATAGACCAGGTCCGACCCCCTCAAAACATTTCAAGAAAATAATCTTGAGCCTCAATTTGCCAGTTGTTTAAGGAAGGTGTAACGCAGATATTTCAGGAGGGATGCAACTGGTCAAATCACATAGTTTTAAACAAAACAGGATTTATTTACAAGATTACCAAATAAAACACAAATAAAAGATAGCAGTATATCAAATAACTAAACCCAACAAATTATTCCAACTTAATGATGCTGTTCCAAACTCAAACACAGGGTTTTCCAGGAGATATGTCAGAGATAGATAAGGATCAGCACGGACCAGCTCCTTTGAGTCCAGCAGCTTTAAACCTGCCTGACTGCTTTCATTGAATTGCCAGGCTGCCATAAACCAAACCAAATCAGTGATGCAGCTGAGTTGGGAAAACTGGCCACTCCCCATTTCATCGTTTTCCTAAATCTTGAAAGTCTTTTACCTGAGGCAGTATCTGTTAGCTAAAATCAAACTGGCCCTAAAACCCATCAAACCCAGTCTTTACGGAATCAGTGTTTTTATGAACTCCTGAAAATAAAACCAAGGCCAACATCACCTTGTTAAAGGTGCAGCCTCATCACAGTTAGGATGAGGTCGAGTATGTTTTTCCCTCTTGTTGGTTCCCTCACCACATGCTGCAGATCCAGTCTAACAGCTATGTCCTTTCTGACCTAACCAGCTCAATCAGTAGTACTGCTGCTGAGACACTGCTGATGGTGAACATTGAAATCCCCCACCCAGGGTACATTTTGAGCCCTTGCCATTCTCAGTGCTTCCTCCAAGTGTTATTCAACTTGGAAGAGAAGCGATTCATCAGTTGAGGGAGATGGTACATTTCTTTGCCTATGTTTAACTTGAAACCATGAGACTTCATTGAGTGCAGAGTCAATGTTGAGGAATAACAGGGGAACTCTCTCCTGACTGTTCCCCATGGTGCTGTCATCTCTGCTGGGTCTGTCAGGACATATTCAGGCATGGTGATGGTGGTGAATGGGACAGAGTCTGTAAGGTATGATTCTGTGAGTACGACTATGACAGGTTGTTGCTTGACTAGCCCATGGGACAGCTCTCCAGTGTTGGCTGTATCCCCCAGATGTTAGTAAGGAGGACGTTGCAGGATCAACAGGGCTGTTCCTGCATTTTCCGGTGCCTATGTCGGTGCCAGGTGATCCATCCAGTTTCATTTCTTTGAGACTTTGTAATGACTGGTACAACTGAATGGCTTGCCAGGCCAGTTCAGGGGGAAATTGAGAATCAATCGCACTGCTGTGGGTCTGGAGTCACATGTAGGCCAGACCAGGTCATAGATTCAGCGTAATAGAGATGTACAGCACTGAAACAGACCATTCAGTCCAATCTGTTCATGCTGACGAGATATCCGAATCCATAGTCACACCTGCCAGCACCCAACCCATATCCCACTAAACCCTTCCTATTCATATACCCATCCGGATACCTTTTAAACTATGCAGTAGTACCAGCATTCTCTACGTCATTGCACAGCTCATTCCATACACATATCACACTCTGCATGAAAAAGTTGCCCCTTAGGGCTCTTTTATATCTTTCCCCTCTCACTCTAAACTTACAGCCTCAAGTTCTGGATTCCTCCATGCCCAGGAAAATGCTTAGTCTATTTATCCTATCCCTGCCCTTCATGATTTTATTGGCCTCTATAAGGTCACCCCTCAGTCTCTGATGCTCCAGAGAAAACAGCCCTCGCCTATTAAGCCTCCCCTATAGCTCAAATCTTCCAATCCTGGCAACATCCTTGTAAATCTTTTCAGAACCCTTTCAAATTTGACAACATCCTTTCAGTAGTAAGGATACCAGAATTGCACGCAATATTCCAACAATGGCCAAACCAATGTACAGCCTGTACAGCCGCAACATTACCTCGAAACACTTGTACTTGCTACCCTGACAAATAAAGGAAAGCATACCAAACGCCTTCTTCACTATCCTATCTACCTGTGACCCCACTTTCAAGAAGCTATGAACCTGCACTCCAAAGTCTCATTGTTCATTAACACTCCCTAGGATATTAACATTAAGTGATCAAGTCCTGCTGAGATTTGCTTTCTCAAACTGCAGCACTTTGCATTTATCTAAATTAAACTTCATCTTCCACTTATTGGCCCATCTGATCAAGATCCCATTTTAATCTGAGGTAGCCTTCTTTGCTGTCCAGAACACCACCAAATTCGATGTCATCTGCAAACTTACTTATTATACCTCTTATGTTCACATACATAACATTTCCATAAATCATGAAAAGTAGTGGACCTGGTTCCAATCCTCGTTGGAATCTACTGTTTACGGGCCTCCAGTCAGAAAAACAACTCTGTGCCACCATCCTCTTGTCTTCTACCTTTCAGCCACTTCTGTTTCCGAATGGCTAGTTCTCCATATATTCCGTGAGATCTAACTTTCCGAACCAGTCTCCCATGGGGAACTTTGATGAATGCCTTACTGAAGTCCATGTAGATCACGTCAACTGCTCCGCCCTCATCAATCCCCTTTGATCCTTGTTAAAAAAGATTTGTGAGACATGATTTCTCACACCCAAAGACATGTTCACCTTCCCTAATTAGCGCTTGTCATTCCAAATACATGTACATCCTATCCCTGAGGACTCTCTCCAACTTGCTCACCACGAACATCAGACTCACCGGTCTATAGTTCCCTGGCTTGTCCTCACCACCTTTCTTAAACAGTGGCACCATGTTAGCCAGCCTCCAGTCTTCCAGCACCTCACTTGTGACTATCGATTCCACAAATATCTCAGCAATGGTCCCAGCAATCACTACGCTTGCTTCCCACAGAGCTCTAGGATACACCTGATCAGGTACTGGGGATTTATCCACTTTTATGAATTTCACGATATCCAGCACTTCCTCCTCTTTATTATGGACAATTTGCAAGATGTCAACATCTATTTCCCTACATTCTATAGCTTCCATATCCTTTTCCACAGGAAACACTGATGCAAAATCCTCGTTTACTGTCTCCCCCATCTCCTGCGGCTCCACACAAAGGCTGCCTGGCTGATCTTTGACGGGCCTAGTCTCTTCCTAGTTAACCTTTTGTCCTTAATGTATTTTAAAAACCCTTTGGATTCTCCTTAATCCTATTTACCAAAGTCGTCCCATGTCCCCTTTTTGCCCTCCTGATGTCCCTCTTAAGTATCCTCCTACTGCCTTTATACTCTTGTAAGGATTCACTCGATCTATCTTGTCTATACCTGACATATGTTTCCTTCTTTTTCTTAACCAAACCCTCAATTTCTTTCGTCATCCAGCATTCCTTACACTTAACAACCTTTCTATTCACCCTAGCAGTAATATACTAACATTTGACGCTCGTTTTCTCATTTTTTAATTTTTCCCTTTTTCCAGCCGTCCGTCTCCCTGTGAACATCTGCCCCCAATCAGCTTTTGAAAGTTCTTGCCTAATACCGTCACAATTAGCCGTCCTCCGATTTAGAACTTTAACTTTGAGATCTGGTCTCTCCTTTTTCATTACTAATTTAAACTGATAGAATTATTGTCACTGACACCAAAGTGCTCCCCCACTGAAACCCCAGTCACCTGTCCTGCCTTATTTCCCAAGAGTAGGTCAAGTTTTGCACCATCACCAGTGGGTACATCCACATACTGAATCAGAAAACTTTCTTGTACACACTTTATAATTTTTTTCCATCTAAACTCTTAAGACTATGGCAGTCCCAGTCTATGTTTGGAAAGTTAAAATCCCGATCATAGCCACCCTATTAAATCTGTCCATTTATTTCCCAACTCCCTTCCTGCCTTCTCAGCAGCTTCTTTAGCTGACACTGTGTGTTGGGGATCTCAGTATGCTCATTCTCATTGGGTTTGGTATTGCCCCATGCGTTGGAGGTTTGCTTGATTTCTCTGGACCAGAGCTGCATTTTCAATTCTAACACTGATCTTGGGGGGGGGGGGGGGGGCAATTGGTTGTCCCTGCTACACAGTGTTTTTTTTAAAATCATATCCAGCAAAAGAACTGAGAAAACTCTTCATAATAATAAACAATAATAATAATTTATTTGACACAACTAACACTATCATAACAAAATATAGTATAATTTAACCATTTACATTACAAATGCTATCTTGTGCTTTACCTTCACTCTGGGTGATCATATACCCCCACACTAGAACTCGACCGTGATCCACATCGTGATGTTGCCTGGTCATCTCCCAATGATTTCAGAGTTATCTTCCTTTCTTGGTGGTTTGTCTTGAGTTACTGCTCTCAAGCGTGGTGTTGTGGCAACTCTTATAATCTAAAGCCTTCATGCCCTTTTGGAAGGGTCTTCATAATTAACCAATGGATCGATCAGGTTCGATCACCCTGATCAATCCGAGCCAGCCAGGCGTTGGCATGATGATAGTCGGGTCATCCTCAGGTCTCCATTCCTAGAGGTGCTGGGAACACATATCTTCCTCCAAATAAGGGTGTGAGGTCTCCCCGTGTCTGGTTCATACATCAATGTTTCCAATCACCCTGAGGATGACATTGCATCGACACCATTCAAATCCTGACTTTTGGGGTGTATTGTAGTGTCTACAGCTGCAGCCTGCCTGGGTTCGGCAGCATGTGGTTAGTACAGTCACTTTGGTCAAGGCAGGTTTCCATTTCCCAAAATGCTTTAGTCCTTGTCCACTTTGCATCAAATTAATCACAGATTTAATCTTTTTGAGTGTCTCATCTGAGCACATTTTCCATTCAATTCCTGCATTCAATTCTGTTCCTGATAAGCCATAATGATCTATTAGGTTTTCCCTATTATTTGCTGTAACTGCATTCTAGCATTCAGTATTCATGGACCAGGACCCCCAGATCCCTCTGCATCTCAGAGCTCTGCAACTCCTTACCTTTCAGATTAGGTGTTTGTTTTTAATTCTTTCTGACACAATAGACAGTTTCCCAGTTCCCTACATTTTCCTCCATTTGCCAGATTTTTGCCAACTCAATGAACCAATCCATACGCTTTGTAGGCTCCTCATGTCCTCTTCACAACTCACGCCCCAGATATCTTTGTGTCATCAGTAGATTTCGCTCCATACCTTCAATCCCTCCATCCAAATCATTTCTATAAATTGTAAAGAGTTGAACCCATTGTGTCCCGTTTCCCCACCTGCTGCTAAACACTGTACATTCAGATGTGGGTCCTGATTGCTGACACCACGGGCTCCTCTCCTGTCTGAGCAGCTGCCTGGTCTCTTCTGGTCCCTCCGAGTGCCAGCGGCCTGGGGCATTTCTTCCTCAGCCAGCTGCAGAGCTGTGGCAGTGAGGTGCTCACCAGCTTGTGCTGTCACACTCTCGAAGGCTAACCTTCTCACCGAGGTCTCAGGGTCTGAGCTGGTGGGGTGCCTTTTACACCTCAGAACTCTCGTCCTCACAGGGGGAGGAGGTAGCTTGTGTGGGAAACGGCCATGTTACTGTGGGGGTGGTGAAGATGCTGGTGGTATCCACAAGGTACAGAGAGAGAGAGAGAGAATTGCAGCCGCTGGTTGGAAGTGGTGTGCGATGAATGAGACTGACAGGGAAGTTAATGGGAGAATGGGAACAAAACACAGCGCAAGCTTGAGGAACAACATCACCTTTTCCACAGAGGAACCTACCATCCTCGAATATTCAATATCGATCTTCCCAGCTTCAAATCTTGACTGTATGATGTCTCCGATTCCTACAATCTCCTTCACACACACAGTTTTCTTATTTGTGCCTTATTTACATTGCTTCTTTTCAACTTTCAACCCCATTAACAAATTCCTTATCTTTTACACTGGACACCATTTCACCCTTCGTCTTTCTCTGTCGAGACTATAAAATATCCAATTTTCCCACCCCTTTCAGCTCTGAGCTGAATCATTAATTCTACTTCCCTCTCCAATGCTGCCTGATCGGCTGAGTTTCTGCAGCATTCTGTGTGTGTTTTAGTTTTACAGCATCAGCAATATTTTGCTTTAAATGATCTTCTGATGTCTGATCCTGTCCTCCTCACTCTTCACTATCTTTCTGTCTCATTTGTTGTCTCCAAACCTTGAAATCTTGTCCTTTAGAAATAACATATTAGCCTATGTCATTTATATATGTATTATAAACATCTCTGATTCTAATATTGGCCATGAGGGATGAACAGTCTATTTTCCTGCATTTTATCTGTCTTCTAATCAACCTGTCCCCGAGATGCTACTGCACACCTTTTTAACAGCTGGTATTTCAGCACAAGATCTCTTACTTGGGGAACTATCACTGCACCACAAGAGCCCTTTATCTGCACAGTGTTTCTCTCTGAGTTATGTCCCTCACTCTGTGTTATAGTCAGAATGCCATTGGTCCTTCAATTCACATGTTTGAATTTCCTAATCTGTCAACTAAATAACACTTCACCTTTTGGAAGACATATTCCTTTTGGAACCTGAAACACGCTGAATTCAGCATTTCCAAAGAACCTGACTTGATCAAGACATCCATTAAGCCCATAATAGCTCTCACTTGTTCAACTTTTCTTCAAATAAATAAAACTATATTTTTATCTTGGTCATCAGGGGACACGAGTACAAACATCCAGCCCTCTTGGCCCAATCCCATGTTTTCATTGTTCCTTTACTCAGCATCCCTCACACATTCTACCCAGACCAGGTATAGGTTTTTCTTTACTCTGGGACAAAGACACTGGATTGAAAGGAGTTCAATGAACCTGTTTGTTCAGTGACTGTAATTAATGTCAATCTCTGTGGGCCCTAATTGAGTCTCTGGATGGATTCCTCCTTCTATTAATAAATGAGTGTCAGCTACAACATTCTTGAAACAGGGAGAGATGACAGATCAGAATCTGAGGAGAGCAGACTGCAATATTAGCACAATGGGCAGGAGTGTGTCTGGGACTATTGACTATTTTTCTGCAAATTATCAACAGATAAATTTGGAACATCGGATCCAATACATACTTCGGATTTTTCAACACATTTACTATCCAACTCTCGCGGCTGTTGGTATTCCAAGTAAGTGTCTCTACCTGGCTAGTAATTCTATGAATCTTGATTTCACTTTTTTCCTATTCTTGTCATTTCCCATTCCCCTGCTTACTGCTCCTGCTTTAACTAAGTCTCTATTGCCCCCCAGTAGATTTATAAACCACTAGACTCCTGTTGTTCTCACTTTAATCTTGTGAATTTGGTTCCCGTCACAAATTCAGTTTTCTATCATTTGCCTTGATCCAGTCCCTGGTTTCAGGTTGAACCAAAATGTTTGTAACCTCAGGGCTCCCTTTAACCCTAACCTGAGATTTTACCCCACATCCTCTCCATTGCAAAGCTTGTTTACCATCCCTTCTGTCATATCTCTGTCTCCTGCCTGCTTCATCCGTGATTTTACATACTACACCATCTCTGGGTTTGATTTTCAGACTCGAGTATTCCACTGGTATCATCTTTAACCTCACAGTGTCAAACCTCAATAAACCAGTACTGATCCAAACTTCTGCTGCCCGTTCTGAAATCCCATCATGTTTGGTTTACCATTTCTCTTTGTGCTAATTGACCAGCAAACATTCCTGATCCAACAACTTCCCATTTTAATGTTCTCATTTTTGAAATCACATTCCTTCAACGCCTGTCTAATTATTCCCACCCTCGGTCCCTTCTTTATCGTCCTGTCCATAGAGTCACAGAGACACAGCACCCTTCCCCTTTTCAGTTCTCTTGCCATCGTCCTGCAAATCTATCCATTCTGAAAATTAATTTCTTTCGATTTGTCTCTCCATCTTCTACATCTTACTTTTTCCCTCTCCCTCTTCTCATATTTAAACACCTCTCTCTGTCTGTCTGTCTCTCTCTCTCTCTCACTCCCATTCTCTCTTTGCTCTCTCCCTGTTCTCTGTGTGGCCAGACTGAGGGAGGTGCACCTGCCTCTGTTAGTCAGTGTGTGAGGGTTCTGCACACCTACACATCCCCAGGATCACCCAACCAGACCCTCCAAGGTCAATGGGCTGCAGTGTAGAGCAGGCTTTCTCCAGACCAGCCGCAGACCCCAGAAATGCACCTAGACCTGGTGTTAGAGTGAGAAACAAGATGTGCTGGTGACACAGCCGACATGTTATTGGAAATAGTTTTGCACATCTATGAGTTCACCCTTTACAATCAGCTATGTCTGTGAGCCATCCCTGTCACTGTACACTGCTCCATCACCACAAGTGGGAGGTAACCCATAGCTACGGTATCCAGGCAATGGGGAAATCACAGGTCACTGTCACCCTGGCAGGTACGCTCTCACCTTTTAGAGACACCAATGTGCTGCAGAAATGGTTGGACTTCCCGAGATATTCAAGTTATTCCCAAGTTAACAAAACGTGCTGCTGAGAAGTGACTGAGGGGGATTCTGGGAGGAATCAGCTCAGCTACCAGGAGTGAACAAAAAGGATACAAGCTCCAGCCGAGTGTCCATTGTTGGTGCGGACATTTTAAGAAGGGCTGCTTTGCTGTTGAAGTGCTTCTGGAGGTTTAAGTGTGGGTTTTGGTGGATACTGGGATACTTGGTGAGGAGGGTGATCAGCAACGAGGTAAGAGTAAGGTAATATTCTGTTCTTTGTCTTCCTGTGAGGTGACAGAGATGGCACCTGAAGCAGTGGAATGCTCCTCCGGCCGTATGTGGGAGATCAGAGAATAGTCTAGTGTCGCTGAGGACTGTGTGTGCAGGAAGTGTGATCCTCACAAACCGGATGGTTGAGTTGGAGAGAGAGTTGGACACACTGAGGAGCGTACAGGGGGCAAAGAGTGTGATAGACACTAGTTACAGTGATGTGGCCACACCACAGGTTCAGTCAGGGAGATGGGTGACTGCCAGGAGAGGCAGGTAGTGCAGGAGTCTCCAGTGGCTATTCCTCTCGCTAACAGGGATACCATTTAGGATGCTGTTGGTGGGGGGGGGGGGGGGGGTATTACCTCTCTCAGGGAAGAACAACATCAGCATACAGGATTGTGGTACCATGAATGGGTTAGCTGCAAACCTTTGGGAAGGCAATTACATAGAACATTAGGTAACTCGCGAGTCAGGTTCACAGACTGTGACCGAGACTCCAGGATGGTGTGCTCCCTCCCTGGTGTCAGGGCTGAGGGCGTCTCTGAACATTGCGTGAAATTCCTCAAGGGGAGGGTGAGGAGGCTGTGGACATTGTACACATTGGTACCAACAACATAAGGTGGAAAAGGGATGAGGTCCTGAAAAGTCATGAAAGGGAGTTAAGCAGATGTTTAAAATGTAGGATCTCAGGGGAAGTAACTTGGGAACTGTTAGTTTCAGCGAGAACAAGAAAAGGGGGATTTAGCAGATGAATGTGTGGCTAAAAGCTGGTGCAGTGGGCAGGGATTCAGGTGCTTAGATCATTGGGACATGTTCTGGGGCAGAGGTGATCCGCCCAAGTGGGACAGGTTGTACCTGAACTGGAGGGGTCAATAACCTGGTGGGGAGATTTGTGAGAGCCAATTGGGATGAGTAAAACTAATCTGGCAGGGAGATGAGGACAGGTATTGGAGAACATCCAAAGGAGTAGGAAGACATAATAGAAGGTTAATGACAGGAGAGAAGATAATGAGAGGAAGTTAAACAGTCGAGACAGTGTTAGTAATCGTCAGACTAGACAGGGCAGAAAAATGCATGCAGGAAGCAAGGGAATTCAGGGTTAAACTGCGTTTATTTCAAAGCAAGAGGCCTGACAGGTAAGGGAAATGAATTCAGGGCATGGTTGGATACGTGGGACTGGGACATTACAGCTATTACAAAATCATGGCTGTGACCAGCAATGTGCCACAAAGATCGGTGATGAGTCCACTGTTATTCATCATTCATTTAAAGAATTTGGCTGAGAATTTAGGAGGTATGATGAGTAGGTTTATGAATGCCACAAAGATTGGTGGTAGAGTGGACATTGAAGAAGGTTACCTGGGAGTACAGTGAGATCTTAATTAATTGGGCCAGTGGGCTGAGGAATGTCAAATGGTGTTTAATGTAGCGGTGTTGTATTTTGCTGGGTCAACCCAAGGCTGTCCGGACCTAGTTACTGGTCAGACCCTTGGGAGTGTTATAGAACAAAGAGATCAAGGGGTACAGGTACATTGCTCCTTGAAGCTGGAGTCACAGGTTGGCGGGTTGGTCAAGAAGGCTTTCAGAATGCTTGCTTTCATTGGGGAGAACATTGAGTCTAAGAGTTGGGACATCTTGGTGCAGTTGTGCAAGATTTTGGAAAGGCCACATTTGAAGTTACTGTGTGCAGTTCGCATCACCCCACTATAGAAAGGATATAATTAAACTGTACGAGGAGCAGAAAAGATTTCCTAGGATGCTATCTGGACTAGAAGTTTTGAGCTTTAAGGAGAGTCTGGATAAGCTGGGAGGTATTTTTCCCTTGAGAATATGAGACTTTATACATGTCCATAAAATCATGAGAGACAGAGATAAGGTAGATAGCCAACAACTTTTTCCAATGTTTGGGGAGTCTAAAACTAGAGAACACACGCTATGGCCGAGAGGGGAGATACACAGATAGGTTGAGAGGGACAACATTTTCCCACAGAAAGTGGTGAGTGTCTGGAATGGGCTCCCAGAGGTAATGATAGAAGTGAGTACAATATTGTCATTTAAGAAACATTTAGGCAGGTACATGGTTTTGATAGGCATAGAGGAATATGGACTAAACGTATACAAACTGGACAATTTTAATTCTACAAACTGGGTAGCATGGACATGTTGGGCCGAAGGGCCTGTTTCCATGCTGTAAACTTGTATGCCACTAAATGCTCTGCGCTGTTTGGGGAAGGAGCTGCAATGTACAATATTAAATGTTCTGCACTTCAGTGTCTGGGTGTGTGCTGAGTGACCTTGCCATTTGCAGGGGCCTCCCATTACACAGGCTTGCAGATACGCAGCACCCCGCCCCCCAACTGTTCAGTTGCAGCCATCTTCATTTCTGAGTCACAACAGATGGAAGGCAAGAGCAGGCTTCCCTCAGACACTGAGTTCCAGCCCTCTCCTCTGCACACAGGGGAACCCTCAAGGATAAAGTGCCCTTCCTGCTAGCACAATCCCCACACTCTGTTAACCTCTCAGAACTCACACTTCTCCGAGTCCCCAACCAACCCATCTGCATCGACATACCCTCCAGCTCCGAGCCCAGTCCCGTCGGGTCAATATGCCAGGGTTGGGAATGCACTGGCCCCCTCCTTGTATCCAGGGTGTTTCTGACTCTCATTGAATGCCTCCCCCTTATATAGTGAGTTGTCTCCCTGCAATATCATCATTCCCCAGCTTCCCAACTCCGATTCCTACTATTATATTCCCTGGGCATCATTTCACAGGAGTAGTCTCCTTGGCAGTGCCCTACGAGTGGCTCGGAGATGTGCCAGGATGGTGTGTGGTGAGACTGGCACATGTCGGATTCCAATGTCTGTGAATATGGGCTGTGTGCGGTCACCACCCAGAAACTGTACCTTGAGCTGTTCGTGCCGACGTTCCAAGCTGGAGGGCTGGAGGAACAAGCAGTGAGCTGGAGTCACCAGGTTCCCAGTCTGACTTCTTTCCATGATGGAATTGCTAGTGTCTAGTCTCTATCCAGTGGTTGATAGAATGGGCATCTGCATATTAATGAGGTGAGAAATGAGGTTAATGTGGGTGATTATGAGCAATGCTGAAAATGTGTTGCTGGTTAAGGCACAGCAGGTTAGGCAGCATCTCAGGAATAGGGAATTCGACGTTTCGAGCATAAGCCCCTGATGAAGGGCTTATTCTCGAAACGTCGAATTCCCTATTCCTGAGATACTGCCTAACCTGCTGTGCTTTAACCAGCAACACATTTTCAGCTGTGATCTCCAGCATCTGCAGACCTCATTTTTTACTCGAAGATTATGAGCAATGTCAATCAAGGCCTCTCACCACAGCCCACCTTGTTCTTGCTCCTGTATTACTCACTAGGTTCCCCTTGTACTCTAATTGTTCACTCCATGTCAATCATTTTGCCATTTTGAGCTGACTTTTATTTTCTGTTCCTGACCTACCAGCCAACTTTTAGCAATTATCTGCTTTTTATTGAACTTCAATGTCATTTCAAATACGGATGGTGGGTGCTCGATTTGGAAGTTTTCCTTTCTCATTTTGAATGTATTTATTGTGTGTAATCTGAATTATGTCCTTCAATGCTGACCACTACTGATTTCTCCCAGAACCTCATTTCCATGTTCACTTTCATGTTCTCAGATCTACCCTTACTTAAATTTATAACACTGGTCTTGGACCCATTCTTCTCTACCTCACACTCTGTTTCCCCATCGGCTGTAATTTTTCCTGCCTCACATATTTCTCCAGTTACATATTTATAATCTACTGTTGAATCGATATGGGTCGCTCTATTAGACTGTGTGTTCCAAGTCCGAATCACTCATTGTGTGGGACAAAAATGTTCACGTCACCCTCTGCTTCTTTTGCCAATCATATTAAATCTGTGTGCTCTGATTATTGCCTTTACAGGTCTTTTGGAGCATAGAAACTGGAGGATGCCATTCAGCCCATCAGGTCTTCCCGTGAAGATACTCCCCGTGATGTCTGTCTAAAATCTATTTAATTTAAATCTTTGGCCCCTCATGTTAGCCTTCACCATCTGATCTCACTATCCATCATATCGAACCCTCTGATTATCTTTGACGTCTCGATCAAGTCAACTCTCAACCTTTTTCTCTGCAACGAAAACAGACTCAAGTCCCTCAGCCTTTCCTCATAAGACCTTCCCTCCATACCAGGCAACATGCAATTAAATCTTCACTGAACCCTTTCCATAGCTTCCACATCCTTTCCCAGAACTGCACAAAATACTCCAGGTGTGGCCTTACCAATTTCTTGCACAGCTGACGCATGACCTCATGGCTCTGAAACTCAATCTCCCTCCCAATAAACTTCAACACACCATATGTCTTCTTAGCAACCCTATAAACGTGGGTTGCAACTTTCAGAGATTTATGCACCTGGGACGCTTAGAACTCTCTGTTCATCTACACTGCCAAGAATTTTACCATTAGCCCAGAACTCTTCATTCCTGTAACTTCTTCTGAAGTGAACTATCTCTCCCTTTTCTGCATTAAACTCTATTTGCCACTTCATCAGTGAATACTGATGAAGGGAAAGTAACCCTTTTTCCAGATTGAGTTCCTTTTGTACCTGCTCTGCCCAACTGCCCATGCCATTGATATCCTCCTGCAAGTTACAGTTACCCTCCTCACCTTTTACCACCCTGCCAAGTTTCATGCCATCTGTGAACCTCTTTATCATATTCTCTGAATTTAAGTCTAAATGATTCATCTACACAACAGATAGCAAGGTCTGTGAAACCCCACTGGAAACAGACTTCCTGTCACAGAAACATCCCGCAAGGAACTTATCAATTTTATTTCGGAGTCTGAACCGCCAATCAAGCCATAATGTTCTGGGAAAAGATTAATTTCCTGGATGGATGCTGTAATTAAGTTGGTACAAGGCAACAGGCATAACTGAGCAAAATATGTTTTTTTTTCCCCTCAATATAGCTGACACAGACTTCCTGAGACACAAAAAGCTATAGCAATAAACATATTTCTTACAGACTGGAAAAGTGACCACTCATGGATTTCCACACATATTCACAAAATTGGAATATTTCTCCACCATATTGTTGCTACCTTTTTATTACTGAGATATGAGAAAATGAATATTTATTTCAATAAAATGTGGAGCTGGAAAGGCCCAGCAGGTGCGACAGCATCAGAGAAGCAGGCAAGTCCTGATGCAGCATCCTGACCTAAAACATCGCCTTTCCTGCTCCTCTGATCCTGTCTGACCTGCTCGGCCTTTCCTGTTCCACATTTCATCCTCTCTAACTTCAAGCATCTGCACTCCTTATTATTTCCAATAAATATTTATCTGTTTGTTAACTGATGAGATAAAAACTTTCGGATGTCAAATTCAAAATAAAATATAACAACTGATATAATGTACATGACAATAGCATCCACTGATCACTCGCCCATCGATTATCCCCTGACCATATGTGGCCTTAATCTGGGTAGACCACATCCATTTGCAAGTAATTAATTCTTTCAATGATTTTCATGTTTTCCTCATTACTGGTTGGCTGTAATTTTTTATTATCAGTTTTGAAACTAGTCTCTGCTTGCAATGTCCCTCTTCTCTCTCACTTCAGACTTCACAGCCTCTCGCTCCCCCAACCACCCTCTCGCAGTTTTTAACTCTTTTTCTGTCTCTCTCTTTCCCTCTCTTACTCCTAGTCTCTTGCAGTATCACTCTCCCTCTTTCATTCCCATCTTTCCTCTCCCTCTACCACCCTCTCGTGGTTTTGAACCCTTTCCCTCGCTCTCCAATATCGTTCTCTCTGTCTCTTTCTCTCCCTCCCACTCTGCAGTGTCAGTCTCTCTTTTCCATTCCCCTCCTTCCTGTCACACCTGTTCTCTTGGGCCTCTCCTTATTCCCCATCCCACTGGTTTCTCAGTACCCCTATGCACCATTGTGTCAGCACCATCTTCTGGCAGATTTCTTATGGCATCCCCATAAATTCCCAATCCCAACATGGCCTCTTTGTCTCGTCTGGGATTACTTTGAACTTCCCTCTTGCCCTTACAACATTCCTGGACCTGTCTGCCATGGCTGGCTTCTCTCCTCCCTCTGGCTCTCCCTCCCATACATGGTCTCCATCCACCTGCTCCAAGCCCACAACCCATCTTTCCCCCAGAGAGACACTGACTGGCAGCAATTACTGAGCTGCACACTGGACCTGCATCCAAACCCCACTCACCAATCACAAGTTGTTTCTCTCTTGCATTTGTCACTGATCAGCTCATCAGTAAACCTATCAACAGCAAGTATGCAGAGACGCAGCCTATGTTTGAAGGAGCACCTGCTTCCCATTCTCACCAGCATCTGGGGACCTTTGGAAAATTAAAACCAGCTTATCTGCTATCTCATTCAGCATTCCCTTGAAAACCTTTGGATGCATTTTGTCAGAATCTGGGATAAGTCAGTCTTTAGTTCAAATAATTTTCTGAGCAACCATTCATCATGATTGTCATTGTTTTTAGATCATGCCTTCCTTTCAAGATTTGAAAATGACTGCATTTACTCTCAGCTGAAATTAACATGTTCTTGTTTATCTTCCTTTCTCAAAGTTAACATAGTGACAATAGTGATTCTGTCGCAGAGAAAATGTGATCTTTCTAAATGTATCACTCGCTACCTGGTGGCCATGGCAGCAGTGGACTTATTGCTCATGATCATTGATCTGATATTGAGACACATTCCAATTATATATAAAACTGAATTTACATTTCTGAAGACCGTCCCCGTGTGTAACATCCATGCCATCCTGGTTTTTGCAGCTATGGACTGCTCTGTCTGGTTCACTGTCGCTTTCACTTTTGATCGATTTGTGGCCATTTGTTGTCAAAAGATGAAAGGCAACTATTGCACTGAGAAAACAGCAGCCGTGGTTCTGGGAACAATAACTGTGCTCAGCTGTTTAAAGAACATTTCCTGGTATTTCAAGTTACATCCTTGGTATAAGCTGAGAAATAACCCCTGGTTTTGTATGATAAAAAAGTACATCTTGTTATCTCCCGTCTGGGGATCGATCGAGCTGATTCACTATATTCTGACCCCAGCACTCCCATTTGTTCTGATTCTGCTGCTCAATGCTTTCACTGGGAGGTACATTTTAGTGGCCAGCAGAGCCCGCAGGAGACTCCAGTCTGACAGCAGGGGGCAGCATTCCAAAGACCGACACTTGGAGAGTCGAAGAAAATCCATCATTTTAATGTTTCTTATCTCAGTGAATTTTGTCCTATTATGGTCAATATTTCTTGTGTATTCTGTGTGGAAACGAATGCATCGTTTGGGTTTTAAGGCTGTCGTTTTCGAATACATTTTACGAAATGTAGGATTCATTCTCCAGCTCCTGAGTTGCTGCACAAACACATGTATTTATGCCATGACCCAGACTAAGTTCAGAGAACAGCTGAAGAATGTGATATCATACCCTTTTGCTCGATTAGTGAAATTTATGAAAAGATGAGATGGATTGATGCATTCTAGGATCAAAAACTATTTGGTTGGGGAATTGTTGGGTTAAATGTTTTCACAATGAAGCACGTACCAGACTACCAGGAATGGTCAGTTTTACAGTTTATTCGTCAAATTTCCCATGTAACACAAGCAGTCGGTCTGAACCAGTTCCAACTGCCTGGTCTGATGAAGGTGTAAAAGTTACATAGAACATAGGACATTACAGCGCAGTACAGGCCCTTCGGTCCTCGATGTTGCGCCGTCCTGTCAAACTAATCTGAAGCCCATCCCACCTACACTATTCCATGTACATCTATTTACCTGTCCAATGACAACTTAAATGCACTTAAACTTGGCGAATCTACTGCCAATGCAGGCAATGCATTCCATACCCTTACTACTCTCTGGGTGAAGAAACTACCTCTGACATCTGTCTTACACCTAATCTCCCCTCACTTTAAAGTTGTGTCCCCTTGCGTTTGCCGTCCCCATAATTGTAAAAAGGCTCTCCCTGTCCACTCTATCTAACCCTCTGATTATCTTGTATGTCTCTATTCAGTCACCTCTCAACCTTCTTCTCTCTAACGAGAACTGCCTCAAGGCCCTCAGCCTTTCCTCATAAGACATTCCTTCCATACCAGGCAACATTCTAGTAAATCTCCTCTGCACCCTTTCCAAAGTTTCCATATCCTTCTTAAAATGCCGTCCCAGAACTGTACACAATACTCCAAGTGTGGCCATACCAGAGCTTTGTACAGCTGCAGCATAACCTCTTAGTTCCAGAACTCAATCCCTCTTATTAATGAAGGCCAAAACACTGTATGCCTTCTTAACAACCCTGTCAATCTGGGTGGCAACTTTCAGGGATCTGTGTACATGGACACCGAGATCTCTCTGCTCATCTGCACTCCCAAGAATACTACCATTAGCCCAGTACTTTGCATTCCGTTTACTCCTGCCAAAGTGTATCACCTCACACTTGTCCACATTAAACTCAATTTGCGACCTCTCAGCCCAGTTCTGCATCCTATCTATGTCTCTCTGCAACCTACTACATCCTTTGTCACTATCCACAACTCCACCAACCTTAGTGCTGTCCGCCAATTTACTAACCCACCCTTCTAAGCCCTCGTCCAGGTCATTTATAAAAATGATAAACCGCAGTCGATCCAATACCAACCCTTGCGGTCTGCCGCAAGTAACTGGACAAGATGAACATGTTCCATCAATTACAATCCTCTGTTTTCTTCCAGCAAGCCAATTGCTGATCAAAACTGCAATGTCTCCCACAATCCCATTCGTCCTCATTTTGTATAATACCCTACTGTGGGTACCTTATCGAACGCCTTGCTGAAATCCATATATACCACATCAACCGGTTTACTCTCATCCACCTGTTTCGTCACTTTGTCAAGAAACACAATAAGATTCGTTAGGCACGACCTACCCTTCACAAAACAGTGCTGACTGTCCCTGATCAGATTATTCTTTTCTAGATGGTTATAAATCCTAACTCATAACTTTTTCCAACACTTTACCAACAACTGAAGTGAGACTCACTGGTCTGTAATTACCAGGGTTGTCTCTACTACCCTTTTTGAACAAGGGAACCACATTTTCTATCCTCCAGTCCTCAGGCACTATTCCTGTAGACAATGATGATTTGAAGATCAATGCCAAAGGCTCAGCAATCTCTTTCCTTGCTTCGCTGAGGATCCTAGGATAGAACCCATCTGGCCCAGGGGACTTGTCTATTTTCACACTCTGCAGTATTTCTAATACCTCTTCCTTGTGAACCTTAATCTCTTCTAGTCTAGATGCAAGTGTCTCTGTATCTTCCTCGCCAACGTTTTCATTTTCTGTAGTGAACACGGTCAAAAAATATTTATTTAGTGCTTCCCATATCTCCTCTTTCTCCACACACATCTTTCCAATATCATCCTTGATTGGCCTTAATTTTCCTCTCGTCATTCTTTTATTCCTGACATACCTATTGAAAGCCTTAGGGTTAACCCTGATCCTATCCACCAAAAACTTCTCATATCCCCTCCTGTTTCTTCTGAGCTCTCTTTTTAGGTTTTTCCTGACTTCCTTGTAACCCTCAAGCACCTTAATTGAGTTTTCACACTTTTTCCTAACATAAGCCTTCATCTTCTCCTTGACCAGAAATTCCACTTCCTTAGTAAACCACGGCTCACACATTCTATATCATCCTTCCTGCCTGACAGGTACATACTTATCTAGGACACACAGGAGCCTTTCTTTGAATAAGCTCCACATTTTTAATGTGCTGATCCCCTGCAGTTTCCTTCCTCATTCTACGCTTCCTAAATCTTTCCTAGTTGCATTGTAATTGCCTTTCCTCCAGCTGTAACTCTTGCTCGGTGGAGTACACCTGTCCCTTTCCATCACTGAAGTAAACCTGACAGAAGTGTGATCACTGTCTCCAAAGTGCTCACCTACTACCAAATCTAACACCTGGCTAGGATTGTTACCCAGTACTAAATCTAAAGTGGCTTCGCCTCTTGTAGGCCTTTCTACATATTGACTCAAAGCCTTCCGCTTCTTCCTTTCCTGCCGTACCAACCAGTACCCTTCCACTGACACCCTCCTTTGACTGACTGAACTGTTCCTCAACCTGAACAACTTCTCTTTCCAATCCTCCCACTTCCTCCAAACCAAAGGAGTTGCCGTGGGCACCCACATGGGCCCCAGCTATGCCTGCCTCTTCGTAGGATATGTGGAACAGTCCATCTTCCGCAACTACACAGGCACCACCCCCGACCTTTTCCTCCACTACATTGATGACTGCATCGGCACTGCCTTGTGCTCCCACGAGGAGGCTGAACAGTTCATCCATTTTACCAACACCTTCCACCCCGACCTCAAATTCACCTGTACCATCTCAGACTCTTCCCTCCCCTTCCTAGACCTTTCCATTTCTATCTCGGGCGACCGAATCAACACGGACATCTACTATAAACTAACTGACTCCCACAGGTACCTAGACTACACCTCCTCCCACCCTGCCCCCTGTAAAAACACCATCCCATATTCCCAATTCCTTTGTCTCCGCCGCATCTGCTCCCAGGAGGACCATATCCAATACCGTACAGCCCAGATGGCCTCCTTCTTCAAGGACCGCAGATTCCCCCCAGACGTGATCGACGATGCCCTCCACCGCATCTTCTCCACTTCTCGCTCCTCCGCCGTTGAGCCCTGCCCCTCCAAGCACCACCAGGACAGAACCCCACTGGTTCTCACCTACCACCCCACCAGCCTCCATATACAGCGTATCATCCGCCGTCATTTCCGCCAACTCCAAACGGACCCCACCACTAGGAATATATTTCCATCCCCTCCACCATCAGCGTTCCGAAAAGACCACTCCCTCCGTGACTCCCTCGTCAGGTCCACACCCCCCACCAAGCCAACCTCCACTACCGGCACCTTCCCCTGCAACCGCAAGAAATGCAAAACTTGCGCGCACACATCCTCCCTTGCTTCTCTCCAAGGCCCCAAGGGATCCTTCCATATCCGCCACAAATTCACCTGCACCTCCACATACATCATCAATTGCATCCGCTGCACCCGATGTGGCCTCCTCTATATTGGGGAGACAGGCCGCCTATTTGCGGAATGTTTCAGAGAACAGCTCTGGGACACCCGGACCAACCAACCCAACCACCCCGTGGCTCAACACTTTAACTCCCCCTCCCACTCCAGCAAGGACATGCAGGTCCTTGGACTACTCCATCTCCAGATCATAACAACACAACGCTTGGAGGAAGAGCGCCTCATCTTCCGCCTGGGAACTCAAAATGCCACAAGGGAAGAACTCAGATTTCTAGTTTCCGCATTTCCCCTCCCCCCACCTTGTCTCAATCGAATCCCTCGAACTCAGCACCGCCTTCCTAACGTGCAATCTTCTTCCTGACCTCTCCGCCCCCATCCCACTCCGGCCTATCACCCTCACCTTGACCTCCTTCCACCTATCGCATATCCATCGCTTCTCCCCTAAGTCCCTCTTCCCTATCTTTTATCTTAGCCTGCTGGACACACCTTCCTCGTTCCTGAAGAAGGCCTTATGCCCGAAACATCGAATTTCCTGTTCCTTGGATGCTGCCTGGCCTACTGCGCTTTTCCAGCAACACATCTTCAGCTGTCTCCATACTAGGTCAGGAAGCCCTCCTGCACACACTGGACAAAAACTGACCCATCTATAGTACTCATACTGTAGTGATCCCAGTCAATATTTGGATAGTTGAAGTCCCCCATGACAACTATCCTGTCTCTCTCACTCCTATCGAGAATCATCTTTGCTATCCTTTCCTCTACATCTCTGTGACCTTCGAGGCCGATAGAAAGCTCCCAGAATGGTGACTTCTCCTTTCCTGTTTCTAACTTCAACCCATACTACCTCAATTAACGAGGCCCCAAACATCCTTTCTACAACTGTAATATTGTCATTGACCAACAATGCCACACCGCCTCCTCTTTTACCATCTTCTCTGTTCTTACTGAAACATCTGAATCCCAGAACCTGCAACAGCCATTCCTGTCCCTGCTCTATCCATGTCTCCTTAATGGCCACAGTATCGAAGTCCCAGGTACCAACCCATGCTGCCAGTCCACCCACTTTATTTTGGATACTCATCACCTTGAAGTACACACACTTCAAACCAGGTTCTCGCTTGCCCGTGTCAGATAGTTGATTTGGGAACTCCCTACTCTCATCCCCCTGCTGTATTAGTTTAAATCCACCTTAACAGCTTTAGCGAATCCCACCCCACCCCCCAACACCCCCCCAGGATATTGGTCCCCCTCTCGTTTAGATGAAGACCATCTTGCTTGTAGAGTTCCCACCTACCGCAGAAAGAGGTCCAATTATCCAAAATCCTGAAACCCTCCCTCCTGCACCATTGCTGTAGCCACATGTTAAACTCCTTTCTCTCCCTATTCCTCACCTCACTCGCACGTGACACGGGCAGCAAACCAGAGAAAACAACTCTGTTTGTCCGAGCTCGAAGCTTCCATCCTAGCTCCCTGAATTTCTGCCTCAAGTCCCCATCTCTCTTCCGACCTATATTGCTGGTGCCAATGTGGACCATGACGTGGGTCTGCTCTCCCTCCCCTGAACGGATCCCAAAAACACGATCAGAGACTGTATCTTTAAGAAAGTTAATTGCCAGCAGAATTTCCTAACACAGCACCAAGGTACCTATGTAGCATTGGATCAAACTTATAGATAGTTAGGGTACCTGGAGATGACAAAACAAATTCAAATTCGGCTAATTCTTTGAAATCATGCTCCAAAATACCAATTTCCCAACAAGTTTGCATTAGCGTTTTGAAAATATTAGCACAAATGAAACGATCCAATGCTTCAGAGTATAAAACCAGAAAAATATTGATCATTTGGAGGAGAACTGCTAAGCCACCAACATATGCAGACTGCCCGGAGAATAGCTCTCATAAAGGTACATTCGTCCTTATACCTTCATAACACCTCTCCACTGAAGAAAACAAATGAAAAATTGCGTTGTTTTTCCTATTCTTTAAACAAACTGATAACGTTACTCGAAGTATGTCGTAACTTACTTCGGAGTTTTGATTGCTGTTTTGATAACAATTCAACTGCGACCAATCAATTTAGACCAAACACTCAGCCCTTCAAAGTCAATCGAATTTAAAATCTGATGATAATGACAGCCTGAAACCAATCCAACGATAGTAATTTCAGGTGGAATCAAGGGGATAAAAACAATTGTTTTTGAACACTGAGGACAAAGCGAACCAACAGCACTGAACAGTTCTGAAAGAAATCTCAGAACGCACCCATTATTAAAGGTACAAAGGAATTTTGTACAAAGATAATCACAGTCCAAACAGCTCAGGGGGAAACAGCAGAATTAAAAGGATGGAAGTAACCAGCACATTCAGAAGACCAGCAGGAAAGCAGCATTCCCTGCTGTATGGACTTTGAGAGATGAAAATAATTTAATGTTTCGTATTTGTGTTATTGAAGCAGCATTTTAATTGAATTTGGATTAGATAGGGAAAATGGGATTGGGTTTGCTCATCGTTTTTGTTTAGTGTTCACCATTGAGTTGGAAGATTGAATGGTAATGTTTTTCTTTACAGAGTGGAAATAGGGGATTTCTTTACCCAGACGTTGTGAAAGAGGCAAAGCTGGTGGGATTAGTGGAAGTAGTAAAGTGAACCTCAATAGAGGTCAAGGAGCTGCACGAGAGTGCACAGAATACACAGGGACTACGTGTTGAGTTAGTGCCTGATCTCAATGAAGTCTTCACCTCTGTGGGTAAAGTTTACTCAGGAACAACTGGGGGAGAAAGGAAAGAAATTGCAATTTCAAGAGATACAGGATCTGGTAAGTGTCTAATACTCAGAGATGGAAGTATTTGCACTCCTTCTGAACAGTTTCCGACAAGAGCGGTAATTTGTGGAATCGATGGACTGAAGATTTGCATTCCTCTGTGTAAGATCAGGTTGGAGAGCCAAAGCCAGTTTGGGGAAGTGATAGCGGGAGTTACTGACAGATTGTTACTTCCAGCAATACAGTTTGTTCTGGGAAATAACCTAGTAGGATCCAAGGTGGGAGTGATTCCCCTTGTGTGCAGAAGCTGAAGGAGAACCAGGGAACTGAGGTCTTTAAAAAATATACCTTGGATTTGTTTCCAGACTATGGAATAAAAAACATCTCACTCTCACAAGTTACAGCACGAAGGAAACACTAAAGAGAAAGATGAAGGAGTTGAGCTTCAGTTCGCTGACAGTCTGTTTGGTGTAATGGTGCAGAGAAACCCTGAACAGACAGAGGGTCAGGGAGAGGTGTTTAATCCTGAAAGACTAATAAAAGATGTTGCGATAAAATATCTATATCATGATGCATACTCAGTAATGGAATCAGAAGTATTCCCAAGGGTTATTCTCTTAAGGAGATAATCCAAAAGCGAAAATGGAGACCATGGCAGGTTAATGCAGCGGAGTAATGGGGAAGTGGACTAGATTGTGTTGCCAGTTGCATAGAGACATGAAGTGCTTTGACTAGCACATGAATTACTTGTAGGAGGTCACCTGGTGTGAGGAAGGTTCAGGCTAAGATACAAAACCACGTCCGTTGGCCTGGACAGCATAAGCATGTGGTTCAAGTTTGTTGTCCATGTCATACGTACCAAATGGTAGTTAAGCCATGGGCAGTAATAAACCCAGCCACTTTGTTGATAATTCCAACATTCGAAAAGCCTTTCACGAGGATTATGATTGATTGTGTAGGTCCCCTCCCTAAAATTAAAAGTGGGAACCTGTATTTGCAAACCAAAATGGATATGTCTGCCAGGTTTCTGGAGGCAATTCCATTATGGAGTGTTAAGGTTAAAAGGATGTTGGAGGAGTTGGTAGCTTTCTTTATCTGTTGTGGGCTAACCAGGGAGATTCACTCAGACCAAGGCTCTAACATTACTGCTAAATTATTTGTGGAAGTCATGGATAGTTTGGCACATAGCACTTTAAATCAAGTGCAGACCATCCTGTATCCCAGGGAGAATTGGAAAGGTAGCATCAGACCCTGAAGCCAATGTTAAGAGCTTACAACCAGGATTACCTGAATGATTGGACTAAATGCATCCCATTCCTTTTGTTTGTCATTAGAGATGCCCAAATGAATCAACTCAGTCTTGATGCAGGAAGATGAAAATGGAATTGAACAGCCAATTCACTATTTTTTGAACAAACTCAATATCCACCAGAGAGAATGTTCCACCATTGAGAAAGATTTATTGAATTTGAATTTACAACATTTTAATATTTTTGTGACGAATAATATTTCATAGATGGCTGTGTATAAGTATCACAACTTTCTCACATGTTTGGAAAGATTTTAACGATAAAAGTATGAGACTATTTCATTGGAGTCTTATGTCACAGACTTTTAATTAATAAATTAAAGGATAATGGAAAGATAAGGTTTGACTACATCAATTCCAATGTTACATAAATGCGCAGAATCCATGTGAGAGGAATAATTTATATTAAACGCATTTGTATTTAATATTAATATGTTTATGATACAGAAACAAAAATGAAGCCATTGTTTCATTATGGTAGTTCATTCTTTCTTAAGGGGTGTGGGGAAAGTGTTACAATGTATCTGGTCATTTTAAGATAGAAAGTGTTTTCTGCATTTAAATCACAGCCACCGCTGCCAATATAGAGAGCAGTTGGGAGAGGGACTGTTCAAAAATAGATACATGTGACAATTGGCTAGTCAAATGATACCTGAGTTTTTGTTTCTGTTTTATCAACAATTCAAATGCAACCATTAATTTTACTTATGCCCAGGATCCCAAAACCCAACGGAAATTGAACTTATTGTGTTGACAACATCATACCAATGAGAGTGTACAATGTTGGGGAGTATAAAATTCGATGGGAGTTTGAAAATTGGTCAGAGGAACAGCCATAGAGTCAAAGAACAAGTGACATCTGAAGAAAAAACTCCTTGCTCCCAATAAAATCTCAGAAGGGAATATCTTGTAAAAGTTCTTTTTCCTGTAAAAGCAGTTCGAAGTAAGAAGACAGCCCAGGCAGCAGATCACAAAGTTGGAAGATTGGAAGGAAGACAGCTTACGGGACTGCATGGCCTTTGAGAGATTATATTAATGTAAAGTTAATCGTTTTGTTAATGGAAAAGCATATTCATGAAGTTCAGGTCAGCTCAGAGATACCGGTTAGTTCGGGGAAAGAGTATTCAATTTGTTAATAGTTTTGTTTCGTACTCACTATTAAAGTTAAACAAATTGTGACTTTTCTTCGATAAAGTAAATTGAAATTGAAGGTTGAGATGAATACGATGATATGCAGGATCCAGCTCCATGGGAACTTTCCACTTCTCTTTGACTTCTTTCCTGAGGGAAGTTGGAAAGCAGTTTGCAACTTATTCAGGTTCGATCTCTGGGGATGTGACACAGCAACATTGACAGAAACATGACTCAGCCAGAGCAGAACTGGCTATTGACTCTATCCATGTCTCTCATTATCCTGTATAACTCGATCAGGTCAGCTCACTTCCTCCATCTTTCCAGAGAGAAAGTCAAAGCTTCATCAACCTCTCTTCATAAAAAAGGTGACGATTCAAGAAAACATTTAGTCCAGAAGTAGATGGCTGTACTTCATTGTCCTCAGACTGTTGCTTGGGTTTTGGCTTAAAATAGACATCTAGGTTTCGCTGCTTTGCCATATTTCTTCTTTGATGAAGTTTATGCCATGAACCGCTATCCTGCTGTGTTCTGCATTGTAGTCATTGTCTTCCCGTAGCTGCAGCTGTTTCTCAACTTCCCTCAGGATGGAAGACAAAAGGGAAGTGAAAAGTTCTCATGGGGCTGGATCCTGGTCTTCATCGCCTTCATCTCCAGCTTCAACTTCCCCTGCAACAACAAGTCAGAGAGTCATAAAGGCATAGAGATGGAAACAGCACAGAAACAGATTCTTTGGTTCAATGCATCCATGCTGACCAGATATACTAACCTAATCTAATACCATTTGCCAGCACTTGGCCTGTATTCCTCTACCCTTCCTATTCATTTGTCCATCCATATATCTTATAAATGTTGTAATTGTACCACCCTCCACCACTTCCTCTGGCAGCTCATTCCATACACGCACCATCCCCATGTCAAAAGGTTGCCCCTTACATTCCTTTTAAATCTTTGCCCTCTCACCCTTAACCAATGTCCTCTCGTTCTGTACTCTCGCAGCCCAGGTAAAAGACCCTGTATATTTATCCCCTTCATGCTCCTCAAACTCTGATGTTCCAGGGAAAACAGTCCCAGCTTATTCTGCCCCGCCCTCTAGCTCAAATCCTCCAACTTTAGTGTCACAAAACTGGTGCTTTTTCTAAAAGCTGTTCCTTTTCTCAAGGATACTGTGCACTTGATTTTCTCAGAGGGGTTGTAAAACAGTCTGAGCTCTGAATTGGCTGTGCTGTTCCAGAGATACAAGAGTATTGGGAGGCCATTTGTTTAATACGTAATCATATGAGACTTTAGGCCACAGCTTCCATGCTTTCGAAGTAACCTGCGTAATGATATGGGAGTGGTCAGTCCTAAAATCTGAAATGTTTTCCGAGTCAGTTTAGCAGTGGCCTGGGTGGGAACAGGCTGCTCGCCTCTCACTCCTTCTGCCCTCTAGCTTTGACCTGTCAGCCTTTGTTTCATTTTTTCTCTGTGTTTAAAGGGGTTTGTTTATTGGGACTCTTGTGTACCTTCACAATATCATTATTAAGTCTAGTTTGGATAGCCTTATGTCTGCGCGGATTCTATATTCTGTTATTTTTGCTTTGCACCGTAATTTCTATTTTCTTTTTCTCTGTTTTAAATCCTGATAGTCAACGTCACTAACATACTCCAGATAATTTTCACTGTGCACTTTCACAAACAAATTGCAAAGATACGCCCTGGGCTGCCTGCTTAAGAATGTTGTGAGTGGTCTGGCCTAGTCCATAACACATGGTAATATCCTTGGAAATCCTTTCTGAATTCTTTCAAGTTTCACAACACCCTTCCGATTGGAAGAAGCCAGAACTGCACACAGTATTCCAAAAGTGGCCTAACCAATGTCCTGTACAGCCACAACATGACCTCCCAACTCCTGTACGCAATGCTCTGACCAATAAAGGAAAGTGTTACAAACACCTTTTCCACTATCCAATGTACCTGCGACTCTCAAGGAACTGGGAACCTGAACGCCAAGTCCCGTTTATTCAGCAACACAGTCCAGGACCTTATCATGAAGTGTATAATTCATACACAGGTTTGTTTTCCCAAAATGCAGCACCTCACATTTATCTAAGTTAAATTCCGTCTGCCATTCCTCAGTCCATTGGCCCATCTGATCGAGATCCCATTGTGCTCCGAGGTAACCTTTTTTTTTGTCCACTCCGCCTCCAATTTTGATGTCATCTGCAAACTTACTATTTATACCTGCTCGGTTTACATCCAAATAATGTATATAAATCACAAAACACAGTGGTCCCAACACTGATGCCTGTGGCACATCACTGGTCATAGGTCTCCAGTCTGAAAAGAAACCCTCCACCATCACCCTCTGTCTTCTACCTTTGAGCCAGTCCTACATCCAAATGGTTTGTTCTCCATGTTATCCATACGATATAAGCTTGCTAACCAGTTTCTAATAAGGAACCTTGTCGAATGCCTTGCTGAAGCCCACATAGATCACGTCCAACACTCTGCCCTCATCAATCCTTTGTTACTTCTTCAAAAACCTCAATCAAGTTCGTGAAACATGATTTCCCACACACAAAGCCACGCTGACTATTTCTAATCAGTCCTTGCCTTTTTGAAAACATGTAAATTCTGTCCCTCAGGATACTCTCCAACAACTTTCCCACCAACAATGTCGCGCTCACCTGTCTATAGTTCCCTGACTTTTCCTTACCACCTATCTTAAATAGTGGCACCACGTTAGCCAACCTCCAGTCTTTCAGCACCTCACCTGTGACAAATGATGATAATAATATCTCAGCAAGGGGCCCCACAATCACTTCCCTCATTCCCCATAGTGTTCTAAGGTAGACCTGATCAGGTCCTGGGGATTTATCCACTTTTTTTTGCATTCCAATACAACCGGTACCTATTCCTGTGTAATATGGACAATTTTAAAGATATCACGATTTATTTCCCAGCATTTCATGTCTTCCATGGTTTTCTGGGCGTGAAACATTGATGCAAAATACTCTTTTAGTATCTCACCCTATTTCCTGTGACTCCACACATAGGCTGCCTTGCTGATTTTTGATGAGTCCTGTTCTCTCCTTAGTTACCCTTTTGTCTTTAACGCATTCATAAAAACCCTTTGGATTCTCCTTTACCCTATTTGCCAAAACTATCTCATGTCCCCTTTTTGCCCTCCTGATTTCCCTCTTCCGCATACTTCCACTGTCTTTATACTCTTCTAAGGATTCATTCAATCTCTTCCAGTCTATAAATCTGCTGTGGAGAAGTCTTCACAATGGGATTCAAATCCAACTTGATTTGTCAGAGTGACACAATATCCTTTGATTGCTGAAGCTCCTCTGATGGTTCAATGCTTTTAAAATCATGGAGAAAATCTGGGAGAAACTTCTACCAAAATGCATGCAGGCAGTCCTTACTGACATCACCCCAGACCTCCCCCATGGTGTCATGAGCACTCTTAATGTTAACGCTCCTCCAAAAATGCCCCTAATACTGGCCATGAGGGACGAACTGTATACTGTCCTCATGATCCCCCTCAGTAGCTGCAATCAGCTTCCAGAATATGTGCCTTATCTAAGAAGCTTTAAAAGCTGCTATTGCATCCTGGTCCATGGGTTTAATGAGAGACATTGTTTTCAGAGGTAGGAATACTACTTTGATGTTTTCAGAAAGCTCACCAGCGGTGGGAGGATGGCTTGGTACATTGTCCAGAATGAGGAGAATCTTGAAATCCAAATCACTTCCCCTGCAATCATTTCTAAAATTCACCCTCAAAAACATCAACAATACGGAAAGAAAAATGTTCCCTGGCATCAAACCACTTTTGCTTGATCTGAAGTAAACACCAAGACTGGATTTAAGGGAACAGGTGATGGAATCTCCTGATATCCAAAAGGTGTTTGCCTTTTTAAAAAAAAAATCATTCCCCAATTCACCAATCACTATGCGGCCAAGTTATGTTAGTGAAACGTGCGATGTAGCAGATTTAATTGTGTCTAATGCAGTTGTACCCTGGATGACTGAAGATATTAATAAGAAGATAATGAAGATCAATGGAGCATATGATGCAGACGAGAATAATAATAGCAAGAGAAATCAGGAAGAACATCACAAATGCAGGAGAGAGGTTCAGACTTGAATAAGGAAGGCTAAGAAAAAGTGAGAGGAAAGGATGGCACGCTGTTCTAAAACAAACAGGAAACTATTCTTCAAACATAGGAATAGTGAAAGGTTAGTGAAGGGAAGAGTGGGGCCTGGCAAAGAACAGGCAAAATAAGCTGCTCACTGAAGGAACTGATATGATAGAGGTGCCAAAGGAGCACTTGCTTCTCTCTTTAACAAAATAAAATATAGTGTGAATGGCTGAGTTAAAATATAAATGTTGAACAACTGAGCAGTATAGTGATAGAGGTGCAAAAATTCTGCCATTTCAGGGAGAGAATTCGTTACACCCAAGCAAGATGCATCTAGTTTGCTGAGAGAGTTCGGGAAGCAAAGCCATTGACAGGAATTTTCCAGACCTCTCTGTACACAGGAATAGTCCTGCGGGTCTGGACGATTGTAAAATGTGGCATCATTGTTTCAGAAAGGAACAAATGATAACCCAGGAACCTACAGACCAAGCAGCTTGACATTATCTGATGGAGGCCACAATGCAGGAAATACTAAAAAAGTACAGGGGAAATAAATAAATTCGAGACAGTTAACATGGCCTTGTCAAGGGCAGGTCATATCTAACAATCTGCACTGTGTTCAGATTCACAGGGTGATAATAAAACTACTTCGGGTGAGATCCTTGCATTTTTCTGCTTTTTATAAACAATTTGGAGATGGGAGTTAAGGGCAAACTTTCTCAATTTGCAGACGATACGAAGTTAGGGAAAATACTGAATTAATTCCGGTGTGTGATTCTCTGAAAGTGGCAGCCCTATTTCTAAACTGTTAACCCCTCCCCTCCCAGTTCTAGAGTCTCCCAGAAGAGGGAACATCTTTTCCACATTGAATTAGTCAAGTCCCCTCAGGATTTTGTATGTTTCAATTAAGTCACCTCTGTATAGAAGTCTTCTACGCACCAGAGTATACAGACCTAGTCTGTCCAACCTTTCCTCATCAGGTACTCAGCACATTCCAGGTATCCAACCAATAAACCTTCTCTGAACAGCTTCTACCATGTTAACATCCGTTATCTACGGTGACCAGTACTGTGCACTGTACTCCAGATGTGGTCTCACCAATGACCTGACTAGAAACATAACCTGAATACTGTTGCATTCAGTTCCCCTCATGATAACCCAGAGCATTCTATTAGTTTTTTTTCTGAATTCTTGCTGTACCTGCATACTAATTATAGTAGCACAGTTTCAGAGTAACAGAAACAGGAGGAGGCCATTTGGCGCATTGTGCCTGCTCTGTCATTCATTATGGTCATGGCTGATCTATCCATCACCTCAGCTCCTTCCACCTGCATTACACCCATAAACCTTCATTCCTCTACCATGTAAATTCCCATCCAGCTTTGTCTTGATTACATTTAATGAAGCTGCCTCCACTGCTTTCTTGGACAGACAATTCCATAGATTCACTACTATCTGGCAAAAGCAATTCCTCCTCATCTCTGTCCAAAATCTACTCCACCTAAACTTGAGGCCATGTTCCCTAGTCCTAGTCTCACCCAACAGCGGAAACAACTTGACTGCCTCTATCATATCCATCCCTTTCATAATTCTATATGTCTCTATAAGATCCCCTGTCATTCTTCTCAATTCTTGTGAGTACAGTCACAGGCAGCTCAACCTCTCCTCAGAGGGTACACAGCTCATCTCTGGAACACACCAGATGCAGCTTCACCAACACCTTGTACAATTGAGCAGATCCTCCCTGCTCTTCAATTCGATCTCTCCGGCAATGAAAGCCAATATTCTGCTTGCCTTCCTGTTTACCTGCTGCACCCACAAGTCAACTTTTAGCGGTTCATGTATGAGCATTCCTCAGTCCCTCTGCACAACAATATGCTGATGCACCGTGCTTCTTCACCATCTCATCGACGGTGACCTGCGGAGGTATCCGGTACAGCTGTGCTGACTATGGAATTGTCTCCCATCATTCCACTGTGATTACTCTCAGCTGCCCTCTGATTCGCCTTTCAGTGATTCATGCACTTGGTCACCCAGGTCCCTCTGCGTCTCAGAGCTCTCCAAACTCTGGGCATTCATAGAAGGTGTTTGTTTCTTATTCTTTCTGCCACAATGGACTTTTTCTCAGTTTCCCACATTTTTCTCCATTTGTCAGATCTTTGCCAAATCACTGAACTAATCCATACCCTTTGTAGGCTACTTGTGTTCTCTTCACAACTCACCTTCCTTTCTATCTTTGTGTCATCAGTAAATTTAGCTCCATACCTTCAATCCCTCCATCCAAATCATTTCTGTAAATTGTAAAGCATTGAGAGTGAAGCGCTGAGCCCTGGGACATACCACTGACACATCCTGTCAGGCTGAAAAAGACCCACTTATATGTACACGCTGCATCCTCTTCACTAGCCAATCCTCTGTCCAGGCACTATGTTGCCCCAACACCATGAGCTTATATTTTCGGCAATAACATTCGATGTGACATGTTATCAAGCACCCTCAGGATCCACTGCACTTCTGCAGCCTCTCAGTAATGGTGTCCATTGTGTCCCATTTCCCCATCTGTCACTCCTCCATGTACAATCAGATATGTTTCCTGATTGCTGACAACACGGGCCCCTCTCCTGCCCAAGCAGCTGCCTGGTCTCTGCCAGTCCCTCTGAGTGCCAACGGCCTAGGGCATTTCTTCCTTAGCCAGCTGCGGAGCTGTGGCAGTGAGGTGCTCACCAGTTTGTGCTCCCACACTCTCTAAGGCTTACCTTCCCACCGATGTCTCAGGGTCAGAGCTGGTGGGGTGTCTTTTACATCTCTGTACTCTCATCCTCACAGGGGGAGAAGGTGGCTTGTGTGGGAAACGGCCACGTCACTGTGGGGGTGGTGGAGATGCTGGTGGTACCCACAAAGCACAGAGAGAGAGAGAGAGAGACAGAGACAGAGAGAGAGTGTCACAGCCACTGGTTGGCAATGGTGTGCGATGAATGAGACTGCCAGAGCATTTAATGGGAGAGTGGGAACAAAGCACAGCACAAGCTTAAGGAACAACATCTCATTTTCCACAGAGGAACTTTCCAGCTTTGATGTGTCAACACTAATTTCCACAAATTCAGAGTTTGACTGCATTTTGTCTCCACTGCACTTTTCTTTCATTCCTGCAATCTCTGACATGTTATGTTCTCAGCTCTTTTACATACACAGCTTTCCTTTCCGTCTTATTTACATTGCTCCTAGTCGAGAGGACACTCCACTTCTTTTCACACTTTAGATTAGATTCCCTAGAGTGTGGAAACAGGCCCTTCGGCCCAACAAGTCCACACTGACCCTCCGAAGAGCAACCCAACCAGACCCATTCCCCTCCACGTAACACAATGGGCAACTTTGGATCATTTCCGTGTGGAGCTGATGGCCTATTGATTTGAGATGGTAGAGGTCACAGGTTTGGAAGATGCTGTGAAAGGTGTCTTACGAAGTTGCTGAAATGTTCCTTCCTTATTCCACACATTGCTGCTGGAATGCATTGACGATAGAGGCCGTGAATGTTTGTGGATGTGATGCCAATCAAGGGTTCCTTATTCTGGATATTATCAAGTTTGTGGAGGGTTGTTGGAATGGAACTTACCCAGACAAGTGGGGAGTGTTCCTTCCCACTCCTGACATGCCCTTTGTAGATGTTGAACAGATTTTGATGAGTCAAGAGATTAGACATGCATCACAGAATAACCAATCTCCTACATGGTCTTGGAACAGTGGTATTTGTCTAAGTGGCCCAGATAGTCTGTGGTCAATGGTTACCTCCTTCCACCCTGCCCCAGGGTGTAGATAGTGCTGGATTCAGTGTTGGGAAGACTAATCATTGTCAAGAGAAATGGTTAGATTCTCTCTTTTCAGAGATACCTGACACTTGTGTGGCACATATGCTACATTCAGCTTAGTTCTGAATACTGCATACGTGTTGGTATATATGGGCATAGTGTCCAAAACGTGAGGAATTCTACTAATTATTGTAGAAGAATCAACAAACATCCTGAAGATAACTGGGCCAAGAACACTTCCCTGCGGAACTCCTGCAGAGATATACTGGAGCTGAGGTGACTGACTTCCAACAATCACACCCATCCTCCAATGTGCCAGGAATTACTCCAACCAATGAAAGTTTCATCCCATCTCTCATTATTTTAGGTTTCATTCAGGTCAGACTTGGTCAGTTGCTGCTTTGATGTCAAGTACAGTCCCTCTCACCTCAGCTCAGGAGTTCAGCTCTTGTATCCTTGTTTGGATAATAGTTGTTATGAGATCATGTGCTGAGCAACCCTGCAGAACTGGACACCAGAGAACAAGTTATTGCTGAGTGGTGCAGCTCGGTAGCACTCTTGATGACACCTCCAGCATGTTGCAGTTAATTCTAATCAGACTGATGGGGTGATAATTATTTTGAATTGCGTTGTTCTACTCCTGGAGATGTACCTCTCTAAGTCCCTAAATAAATAATTGTTTGCCAGTTTTGTAACTGTACTCAGTTCAATTCAGCGCACGGTGAATATTGGAGCCATTTACCATTGACAAGGTATTTTCAGAGCCATCACTTTAGCTGTTTGTTGAGTTAGCTTCTGGTGACCACTAGAGAACCTCCATTGATGCACAATCCATCATGCGGTCCACATACCCAGGAAAGGAAAAGGGAGATCGGGTTTAATAATTACCCAGTTATCAGAAGGAAGCCATTCAACCCAACATATCTGCATTGGCTGTTTATATGTGTTGACACAGTGGCGAACACTTGCCTTTTCCCTATCACCCTACACATTGATTCGATTTCAATAATCATTCAAGTACCTCTTCATTGTCTCAACACAACCAGACCAAGGTTCCTTCTCCATCAACTATTAAGTTATTTGCCTATTAGGAATGGGACATGAAAATGTATTATTTATCAGAAATGGAAACCATTGGCTCAACTCGTTCTGCTTCACAGGATAACTAGTGATCAGAAATTACAGCAATATTGTATTATTTTATTAGATCAGGCTAAACTTGTGGTGCGATAAGTTAACATTTCAGGTTGATGATGTTCCATTCGCACTCCCAGGCTTTTCTGTTCTTTTTTCAGATTTCTAGCACCTGCAGTATTTTGCTTTAGCTCATTCATTTTATGACTTTATATTAATAATGCAGGTTGGTACATTTCCTTGAAGTCTCAGGAACTTCTTTGAGTGACCTCAATACAACTCTTGAATGCTTTCTTAATTCTGTGTTAGATGGAGAGGTTTTCAAAGAGTCATAGATGGCAAAACATCTGAAACGTGTCATAGTTCACTGTACATCAGTGTAGGATATATTTTACTGTAGCACTGTCAGAACATGGTGATTATATTCTACAGTATAAAATTGTATTCTATGTGTAATATAGCCACAGAAGTGAGATGGATATGCTGAACTGAACATTAGTTCCAATATTGTGCAAGTTATGTGAGGCGCAAAGTTGATGAAAAATATTAATTCAGAGGATGTAAAGATCCTTTACTTCAAAGTTGATAGAACGTGGATTTAGACTATAATTAGAATCTCTACAGTGTGGAAACAGGCCATTTGGTCCAACAAGTCCACACTAACCCTCTGATGAGTATCAAACCCAGACCTATTCCGCTGCACCAATTACACTAGATTTCCCTTGACTAATGCACCTGGCCTACACATCCCTGAACACGGCCAATTCACTCAACCAGGACATTTTTGGACTGTGGGAAGAAACCAACGCAGACATGGAGACAATGTACCCGAGGGTGGAAACAAACCGGGGTCGCTGGCGCTGTGAGGCAGCAATGTTAACCACTGAGCCACCGTCCTGCAACTTGCATATTAACCAGTAACAACTGTCGACTGCAACAACCAAAATAGTCATGAAGAGGGACAAGTGCATCGTAGGCTCACTAATTGGTCATTTTAATGAATAAACAGCAAGGAGAAATGGATTTCAAAACCAGCGTATTATCATGGAAAGGACAGTTATGTCACAAATTAATCAACTGTTTGAATAGATACAGAGCTTTACTCAATATAACACAGAACCAAGTGGAAAACTGTGTATAAAGTAATGGCTTGTAAGGCACTAAACATAAATCCCGAGGGAAAGGCAGCGATAGGCTGCAGTTAAGTGACAAGTTTGAGGACTGCAGTTTGAGGATGGTTGTTCCATGCCCTTTGCTCAATATCACAACGTTGTGTGAATTGTGGGGAATGTAAACAAGACTATGAAACTTATGAAAACGCTCATTATACTCATGTGTTTATGTAACTAATCCAACTGAAAGTCCCTTTTCATTAGCTCTGCCAACTTAGAGTGTTATTGCAATTGATCTAAGGCTTGTGATTACATGATAGCAAAGTTCAGAAGTTGTATCAGTTTAAATCAGATAAAAAATCTTCACAGCAAGGGCAAGAAGGAAATGCTGGAAATTCTCAGTAGTTCTGCCAGTACCTGTAGGGAGACAGATTTAACATTTCAGGCTGCTTACCCTTTGTCAGAACTGGAAATGTACTGAAACAGGATTTAAACCAGTCATGGAAAGGAAGGAGCAACAAATGAAAAGATCTGTGGCAAGCCGGGAGACAGGAGACATTAGATGGGAGATGGGATGAAAACAAAAAGCAAAATGAAATTGTAATAGGGCAAGTAAAGGAACAAAAAAGTTTGAATAGAAAAATCCAAAATCGTCATCAAAGATGCTTCCCAAAAAATGGGACAACATTTGTAATTGGTAGTGATGTCAACAACGTCACATCAGGAACGCTGACCCATAGTGTTATTGTGGCACAGTGATGATTTTACATCTGTACTCAGAGTCATAGAGTCAAATAGAGATTGGGGCAGTACGGTGGTCAGTGGTTCGCACTGTGATTAGCCTCAGTGCACCAGGATTCCAACCTCAGGTGTCTGTCTGTGTATATTCTCTCCTTGTCTGTGTGGGTTTCCTTTGGGTGTTTGAGTTTCCTCCCAAAACTCAAAGATGTGCAGGTTAGGTGTGGTCTCCTTCCTATCGGAAAGATGTTGTGAAACGTGAAACGGTTCAGAAAAGATTGACAAGGATGTTGCCAGGGTTGGAGGATTTAAGCTATAGGGAGAGGCCGAACAGGCTAGGGCTGTTTTCCCTGGAGCGTCGGAGGCTAGGGGTGACCTTATAGAGGTTTACAAAATTATGAGGGGCATGGATAGGATAAATAGACAGTCTTTTCCCTGGGATCGGGGAGTCCGGAACTAGAGGGCAGAGGTTTCACGTGAGAGGGGAGAGATATAAAAGAGACCTAAGGGGCAACTTTTTCACGCTGAGGGTGGTATGTGTATGGAATGAGCTACCAGAGGTCGTGGTGGATGCTGGTACAATTGCAACATTTAAGAGGCATTTGGATGGGTATATGAATAAGAGATATTTGGAGCGATATGGGCAGGGTGCTGGCAGGTGGGTTGGGATATCTGGTCGGCAAAGACAGGTTGGACCAAAGGGTCTGTTTCCATGCTGTACATCTCTATGACTGTATAACTCTATGACTACATGGAGGTTTGTAGAGCACTGTATGGAGATGTATCGATGACTACATGGAGGTGTCTAGCAGTGTACATGGAGGTGTGTAGCAGATTGCACGGAGTTGTTTAGAGGACTGCATGGAGGTGTACAGAGTAAAAAATGAGGTCTGCAGATGCTGGAGATCACAGCTGCAAATGTGTTGCTGGTCAAAGCACAGCAGGTTAGGCAGCATCTCAGGAATAGAGAATTCGACGTTTCGAGCATAAGCCCTTCATCAGGAATTCCTGATGAAGGGCTTATGCTCGAAACGTCGAATTCTCTATTCCTGAGATGCTGCCTAACCTGCTGTGCTTTGACCAGCAACACATTTGGAGGTGTACAGAGCCCAGCATGGTGGTGCATAAAGGACGGAATGGAGGGATACCACAGAGTGAATGGAGGTGTATAGAGGATTGCATGGAGTTTTATAGAAGACCGCATGAAGGTGTAAAGAGGACTGTATGGCGATGTATAGCAGAGTGCATGGAGGACTATGGAGGACTGCATGGAGGTGGAAAGATGATTGCAGAGATGTGCATGGCAGACTGCATGGAGGTGTGCAGAGCACCGTATTGAGCAGTATTCAGGACTGCACAGAGGTGTACAGAAGATTGCATGGAGGTGTATAGTGGACTGAATGGAGGGGTACCACAGACTGCATGGAGGTGCATAGAGGATTGCATGGAGTTGTATAGCAGACTGCATGGAGGTGTATGTAATCCTGCATTGAGGTTTATACAGGACTGCATAGAGGTGTTCAGAAGACTGCATGGAGTTGTACAGAAGACTACATGGAGGTGTACAGAAAACTGCTTGGAGGTGTGCAATAGAATGCATGGAGGTGTCTAAACCACTGTATGCAGGTGTATAGAGGACTGCATAGAAGTGTACAGAGGACTGCGTGGAGGTGTATAGAAGACTGAATGGAGGTGTAAAGAGGACTGTATGGCGCTGTGTAACAGAGTGCATGGAGGTCTATAGAGGAGGACTGAATGGAGGTGTATAGATGACTGCAGAGAGGTGTATAGCAGACTGCATGGAGGCATATAGCGGACTGCATGGAGGTGTGCAGAGCACCGTATTGAGCTGTATGCAGGACTGCACAGAGGTGTACAGAGGACTACTGGAGGTGTGTAGAGGACTGAATGGAGGGGTACCACAGACTGCATGGTGGTGTATAGAGGATTGCATGGAGTTGTATTGCAGACTGCATGGAGTTGTATGCAGCACTGCATCGAGGTTTATAACAGACTGCATGGAGGTGTACACAGGACTATATAGAAGTGCACAGCAGACTGCATGGAGGTGTCCAGCAGAGTACATGAAGGTGTATAGCGGACTGCATGTAGGTGTACAGAGGACTGTATGGGGATGTATAGCAGAGTGCATGGAGGTGTATGCAGCACTGCATTGAGGTTTATAACAGAGTGAATAGAGGTGTATACAGGACTGCATAGAAGTGCACAGCAGACTGCATGGAGGTGTTCAGCAGAGTGCATGAAGGTATATAGTGGACTGCATGTAGGTGTACAGAGGACTGTGTGGGGATGTATAGCAGAGTGCATGGAGGTGTATAGATGACATGGAGTGCATGGAGGTAGATAGCAAAGTACAAGGAGGTGTGTGGCAGACTGCATGGAGCCACATAGCAGGCTGCATCAAGGTGTTCAGAGGACTGTATTGGGGTAAATAGCAGTATGCATGGAGGTGTAGAGATGACTGTATGGAAATGTACAGCAGAATTCATGGAGGCGTAAAGCAGACCGCATGGAGGTGCACAGTGGACTGTATGGAAATGTATAGCAGACTACATGAAGGTTTATAGATGACTGCATGGAGGTGCACAGAGGACTAAATTGAGGGGTACCACAGATTGCATGGAGGTGTATAGATGACTCCATGGAGGTGTACTGCAGACGGCATGGAGGCATTTTGAGGACTGCATGGAGGTGTCTCGAGTATTGAATGGAGGTATATAGCAGAGTGCATTGAGGTGCATACAGGACTGCATAGAGGTGTACAGCAGACTGCATGGAGGTGTACAGCAGACTGCATGGAGGGGTACAGCAGAGTACATGGAAGTGTATAGTGGACTGCATGTTGGTGTACAGAGGACAGCATGGAGGTGTATATAGGACTGAATGGAGGTGTGTAGCATATTGCATGGAGTTGTATAGCATACTGCATGGAAGGCTGTAGAGCACTGCATGGATATTTATCGAGGACTGCATGGAGGTGTACAGCAGAATGCATGTAGATTTACAGAGGACTGTATGTGGGTGTAGGTCAGACTGCATGGGGGTGAATAGAGCATTGCACAGAGATTTATCGAGGACTGTATGGGGGTGTATAGCAGAGAGCATGGAGGTTTTTCAAGCAGACTGCATGGAGGTGTATAGAGGATTGCATCTAGGTGTATAACAGACTGCATGGAGGTGCATGGAGGACTGCATGAAGGCATATGGCAGTCTGCATGGAGATGTATAGACGACTGCATGGTGATGTATAGAGAATTGCATGTTGATGTATAGCAGACTGTTTGGAAGTGTATAGAGGACTTCATTGAGGCATATAGAAGACTGCATGGAGGTCTTTATGGACTGCATTGATCTGTATAGAGGATGCATGGAGGTGTATGGCAGACTATAGATGAGTGCATAGACGTGTTTAGTGGACTCTATGCAGATGCATAGCAGACTGCATGGAGATGTATAGACGACTGCATGGTGATGTATAAAGGATTGCATGGTGATGTATAGCAGACTGTTTGTCAGTGTATAGAGGACTTCATTGAGGCGTATAGCAGACTGCATGGAGGTCTTTATGGACTGTATGGAGATGTATAGCAGAATGCATGGAGGTGGATAGATGACTGCATGGAGGTTTATAGTGGATTTCATGGAGGTGCATAGTAGACTGCATGGACATGTACAAAGGACGGCATGGAGGTGTAGAACAGCCTGCATGGTGCTGTATAAAGGATTGCACAGAGGTGTATGGAGGAGTATAGCAGACTGTGTGGAGGTGTTTAAATGACTGCATTTTGGTGCATAGAAGGTTTCATGGGGGCTTATATATTGTAAAGCATTGAGAGTCCAGGACTCTCTCCCCCCCCCCCCGCCCGGGACATACCATTGACACATCCTTTCATGCTGAATAAGACCCATTATTCGTACATGCTGCATCCTGTTCACTAACCAATCCTCTATCCAGGCACTATGTTACCCCAACACCATGAGCTTATATTTTCTGCAATAACATTCGATATGACATGTTATCAAGTACCCTCAGGATCCACTGCACTCCTGCAGCCTCTGGGTAATGGGGCCCAATGTATCCCATTTCCCCATCTGCCACTCCTCCCTGTACATTCAGATGTGGTTTCTGATTGCTGACAACACGGCCCCTCTCCTGCCCGAGCAGCTGCCTGGTCTCTGCTGGTCCCTCCGAGTGCCAGCGGCCTGGGGCATTTCTTCCTCAGCCAGCTTACCTTCCCACCAAGTTCTCAGGGTCAGAGCTGATGGAGTGACTTTTACATCACGGGGGAGGAGGTGGCTTAGATTAGATTACTTACAGTGTGGAAACAGGCCCTTCGGCCCAACAAGCCCACACTGACCCGCCGAAGTGCAACCCATCCTTACACCTAACCTAACACTACGGGCAATTTAGCATGACCAATTCACCTGGCCCGCACATCTTTGGACTGTGGAAGGAAACCGGAGCATCCGGAGGAAACCCACACAGACACGGGGAGAACGTGCAAACTCCACACAGTCAGTCGCCTGAGGCGGGAATTGAACCCGGGTCTCTGGCGCTGTGAGGCAGCAGTGCTAACCACTGTGCCACCATGCCGTCCGTCTTGTGTGGGGGTGGTGAAGATGGTGGTGGAACCCACAAGGCACAGAGAGAGAGAGCCAGAGAGAGACAGAGAGAGACAGAGAGAGAGTGTCACTGGTTGGAAGTGGTGTGCAATGAACGAGACTGACAGAGCAGTTCATGGGAGAGTGGGAACAAAGTATAGCACAAGCTTGAGGAACAACATCTCATTTTCCACAGAGGAACTTTCCAGCTTTGATGGGTCAACACTAAATTCCACAAATTCAGAGTTTGACTGCATTTTGTCTTCACTGCACTTTTCTTTAATTCCTGCAATCTCTGGCATGTTGTTATATTCTCAGTTCTTTTACACACGCAGCTTTCCTTTCTGTCTTATTTACATTGCTCCTCGTAGAGAGGACCCGTGCACTTCTTTTCACACTTTAGATTAGATTAGATTAGACTCCCTAGAGTGTGGAAACAGGCCCTTCAGCTCAACAAGTCCACACTGACCCTCCGAAGAGCAATCCAACCATACCCATTCACCTCCACCTAACACGATGGGCAACTTAGCATGGCCAATTCACCTAACCTGCACATCTTTGGACTATGGGAGGAAACCAGAACACCTGGAGGAAGCCTATGCAGAGACGGGGAGAATGTGCATATGCCACACAGACAGTTATGTGAGGTGGGAATTGATCCCGGGTCCCTGGGTCTGTGAGGCAGCAGTGTTAACCACTGAGCCACCATGCTGCCCTAATTTGCTTTATTCTCATTTTACATCTTTCCTTTTCCTTTTCCAGCACCAATCACAGCTCACTTGTCTTTTTCACTGAGCCTCGATACCATTTCACTTTTCTTCTACTGACAAAAACTATTCCTGTAGCACCTCTCCTGACTCCTCGGACTCCACGCACAGCTTCCCACTGGCTCAATCTCACTCTTGACATTCTTGTATTCCTGACATACTTCGAGAAAGTTTCACCGTTTTCCTTGATCCTAACTGCCAAATACATTTCACGTCCCCTCCCTGGCTCTTCCTAGCTCTCTCTTTCAGTCTTCCTAGCTAACCTGTAACTCTCAAGTGTCCAAACCTGAGCCTCCATGTCACATCTGCACATCACCCTTCTTGTTTCTCTTGACAAGAGATTCATCTTCATTAGTATGCCTCAGTTCTTCGTTTGAAAACGTCCTCCCTTTCTGACAGTTACATACTTATCAAGGACACGCAGTTGCTGTTCCTTGAATAAGCTTCATATTTCAATTGTGCCCATCCCCTGCAGTTTCTTTCCCCATCCAATGCATCCTGAATGTTGCTTAAATGCATCTTTATCGCCTTTCACCCAATTATAACTCTTGTCCTTCGGTATATACCTATCCCCTTCTGTAGCTAAAGTAAACATAACCGAATTGTGGTCACTATCACCAAAGTGCTCACCTTCCTTCAAATCTAACACCTTACCAGGTTCATTACCCAGTATCTAATCCAATGCGACCTCGCCTCTTGTTTGCCTATCCACATACCTTGTCTGGAATTGTACCAATATTTGGAAAATTAAAGGCCCCAAATCAACTATCCTATTATTTTTGCTCTTATCCAGAATCATCCTTGCAATCCTTTCCTCTGCATCTCCTGGGCTATTCGGAGATCTTTCGAAACCTCCCAACAGAGTGACCTATCCTTTCAGTTTCTAATCCCAGCCCATACTCCCTCAGTGGACAAATCCTCATCAAATGTCCTTTGTGCCACCACAATACTGTCCTTGACTAACAATGCCACACATCTCCCTCTTTTACCACCTTCCCTCTTCTTACAGAAACGCCTAAATCCAGGAAACTGCAACAAGCATTCCTGTCCCTACATTCTCCGGGTCTGCAAAATGGCCACAACATCGAAGTCCCAGGTATCAACCCATGCTGCAAGTTTACCTAACTTACTCCGGATGCTCTTGACATTGACGTAGGCACACTTCAAACCACATTCCTGCCTGCAGGTACACTCTTGAGACCCAAAAAACCTTATTTACGACCTCACAGCTCTCAATTCTGTACACACTGGAGCTACAATTCAGGTTTCCATTCTCCTGCTGAAATAGTTTTAACCCTCCGAAAGGGCATCAGCAAATATTCTCCCCAGGACATTGGTACGTCTCTGGTTCAGGTGTAGACTATTCCATTTATAAAGGACCCACCTACCTCAGACTGAGCCCCAATTATCCAGAAATCTGAATCCCTCCCTCATGCACCATTCCTGTTGCCACGTGTTCAACTCGTGTCTCTCCCTACTCCTCGTCTCGCTACTATGTGGGACGGAACAAGCCAGCCATTTTACTGTCAGGTATTCTAGGTCTGTGGGAGCAATAGTCTATCAGGGTCACTACATCTGAGCAGCAGGAGGTGTTGAGCAGGATGCATCCCCCACTGCCCTTCACTTTCCAAAAGGATGGCAAGTGGTCCATACAGTATTTAGAGAACCCATCAGCTTGTAGCGAGGAGTCAGGAATGGCAGGGGTGAGGCAGGTCTCTATGAAACCTCCCAACAGAGTGACCTATCCTTTCAGTTTCTAATCCCAGCCCATACTCCCTCAGTGGACAAATCCTCAACAAATGTCCTTTGTGCCACCGTAATACTGTCCTTGACTAATAATGCCACACATCTCCCTCTTTTACCACCTTCCCGCTTCTTACAGAAACGCCTAAATCCAGGAAACCGGATAGCGAAATTGAAGTTTTGGTGTTCCCATATATCTGCTGCCCGTGTCCTTCTAGATGGAAGTGGTCGTGGGTTTGGAAGGTGAAGTCTGATGATCTTTGGTGATTTTCTACTTTGCATTTTGTAGATACTAGACACTGCTCGTACTGAGTGTCAGAGATGGAGAGAATTGATACTTGTGGTTGTAATGCCATTCAAGAGGTCTGCTTTGTCCTGGATGGTATCAAACCTCTTGAGTATTGTTGGGGCTGCACTCACCCCAGGGGTGGGAAGTATTCCATCACACTGCTGACTTGTGCGTTGGCGGTGATGGATTTGCTTTGTGGAGTCAGTGGGTGATTTACTCACCGTGGTATACCTAGCCTCTGACCTGCTCTTGCATTGATGTGGCGAGCACAGTGGAATTTCTGGTCTGCGATAACCCCCAGGATATTGATATTGGGGGATTCAATGATGGTCACACCATTGAAAGTCAAGGGTCAGTGGTTAGATTGTGTCTTATTGGTGATCGTCTTGGTCTGGAATGTATGTGCGGTGAATGTTACTTGCCACTTATCAGCCTAAGCCTGGACATTGTCCAGCTCTTGTTGCATTTGAACATGGACTGCTTCAGTATCTAAAGAGTCGTGAATGATGCTGAACTTCGTGAAATCATCGGTGCAAATTCCCACTTCTAACCTTACGAGGGAGGGAAAGTGCTTATGGGGGCCTTACGATGAACAGCTGGAGATGTTTTGGCCAAGGACAAGACCCTAAGCAATTCCTGCAGAGATGTCCTGGAGCTGAGATGATTGACTCAACACCCACAACCATCTTCCACTGTGTCAGGTCTTACTCCAACCACAGGAGAGTTTGTCCCCCATTGATTCCCGTTTTGCTCGGACCCCTCGATGCCAGACTCAGTCCAATTGGCCTTGATGTCACAGGCTGTCACTCTCACCTACCCACTGTAACTCAGCTCTTTTGTCCATGTTTCAACCAAGGCCGTATGAGGTTGGGAGCTGAGTATTCCTGGTGGAACACAAACTGGGGGTCACTGCGTAGGTTATTGCTAAGCAGGAGCTGCTCAATAGCACAGCTGATGTCACCTTCCATCACTTTACTGGTGATTGAGAATAGACTGATGGGGCGGTAATTGGCTGTTTTGGATTTGACCTGCTTTTCCTGTACAGGGAATAACTGGTCAATTTTCCACATTGCCATAGAGGCCTTTGTTGTAACTGTACTAGAACAGCTTGGTAGGGGTGCTGAAAGCCTTGGAACACAAGTCTGCAGTATTGCGGTTGGAATGTTGTCAGAGCTTACAGTATCTAATGTGTCCAAACATTACATGATATCACGTGAAATGATTCGAATTGGCTGAGGACTGGTATCTGGAATGCTGGGTCCTTTGGAGGAAGGTGAGATGGATCATCCACTCAGCAGATCTGGCTGAAGATTCCTGCAAACTTGTATCTTTTACACTGACGTGCTGGGCTCTTCCATCATTCAGGATGGAAATGTTTGTGGAGCCTCTTTCTCCAGTGAGGTGTTTAATTGTCCACTACCATTCCTGACTGTATGTGGCAGGACTGCAGAGCTCAGATCTCATCCGTTGGTTGTGCGATCATTTAGCTTTGTCCATCACTTGTTGTTTATGCTGATTGGCATGCAATTAGTTCAGCTTAGTGACTGCATCAGGTTGGTACCTCACCTTCAGCAATGTCTGGTGTTGGTCCTGGCATGCCCTCCTGCACTTTCTATTGAAACAGAGTTGGTCCCCTGACGTGATGATCATGGTTGAGTGGGGGATGTGCTGGACCATGAGCTGCTGTTAATGGCCCACAATCACATCATCGATGCCAAGTCTTGAGTTGCTAGATCTGTTTGAAATCTGTCTCAGTTAGCACAGTGATACTGCCACACAACATGATGGAGGTTATTCTCAATGTGAAGACAGGGTAGAATTGACTGGGAGAGGAGCTGAGCAGGAAAGACAGTGGAACAGCAATGGCAGGAGTTTCTGGAAGTAATTCAGGAGACACAGCAGAAATTCATCCTGAGAAAAAGGAAACATGTTACAGGGAGGATAAGGAAACCATGTCTGACTAGGGACGTCAGGGATAGCATAAAAGTAAAAGAGAAAGTATATCATGGGCCAAAGGCAGTGGGAAACCAAAGGATTGGGAAGCTTAAAAAGATCAACAAAGGGCAAAACAAAGAAATAAGGAGGGAAAAGATTAAATGTTGGATCATATATAAAATATATTAGATATTTAGAAGGCAATAAAGCAAAAGATGGGAAATAACAGACTGATTTGATTAGCCTCAGTCATGGTTAAGATCCTTGAATCTATTGCGAAGTGTGAGAGTTCTGAATTCTTGTAAGTGTTTGGTAAAGTAGGGCAAAGTCAGCATAGTTACATCAATAAGAGGACAAATCTACTAGAATTCTTTGAGGAAGTAACGAGCAGGTTAGATGTTCAGTCCCTGGACTTCAAGAAGGCCTTTGACAAGGTGGCGCACAGGATGTAAGGGCCATGGCATTGAAGGCAAGGTGCCAGCATGGAGTGAAGCCTTGCATCTGGCAGGGAGCTGAGAGTGAGAAAGAAAGGGTCCTTCTCAGGATGGCAGCTGATGACAGCTTCTATTCTGCAAAGCTCAGCGTTGGGACCACAACTTTTTACTTTATACATTAATGATCTTGATGTTGGAACAGAGGGCATCTGGCTAAGTTTCCAAATGATACAAAATAGGTGGATGGACACGCAGCATGGGGAGGCAGGAAGGCTGATGAAGGATTGGGACAGATTAGGAGAGTGGGCAAAGAAGTGGCAGATGGAGCACAATGTGGGAAAGTGTGATGTCATGCACTTTGGTAGGAAGAATAGAGGCATGGACTATTGTTGAAATATTGAGAAAATTCAGAAGTCTGAAGTGCAAAGAGACTTGAAAGTTTTAATTCAAGGGAAAGTTGCAGGTTGAGTCAGTAGTTAGGAAGGCAAGTGCTGGAATGGCTTTTATCTTGAATATTAAAGCAGGGATGTACTTATGATGCTCGAGAAGGCTTTATAAGGGTCTTGTCAGAACACTTTTGGAGTATTTAGTATTGTGCCCAGTTTTGGGGCCCTGTTTCTCATGAAGGATGTACTGTCCCTGAGTGTGTTCAGGTAAGGTTCACAAGAATGCTCCCACGAGTCAAGGATCAAGAGTCAAGAGTAGCTTTATTTGTCTTTTCTACCACATACAACCGATACAGGAAAAAGGGAACAGAGTTCCTCCAGGACCAATGTGCTACATGGCCAGCACAAACTACACATTCATACACAGTGTACAATAAAGTGCTCAAGAAATGCAAACCATGCAAGACAGCGGAGTAATTGAAATGAAATGAAAGTTACCAGGAATGAAAAGCTTAACATATGAGGACTCTGAATCCATACTTGATGGAGTTCAGAAGGATCAGATTGGATTGAATTCAAGCATGGAGAATGCTAAATGGTCTGGACAGAGTAGATGTCGGAAAGATGTTTCTGTTGGTAGGAGAGACGAGGACAAGACACCAAAGGCTAAGAGTATAGAGAAGACCTTTTAGAATGGAGATAATGAGAAACTTCTTCAGCCAGAGTGTGGTGAATCTATGGAATTCACTGTTACCGATGGCTGTGGAGACCAGGTCATTGAGTATACTTAAAACTGAGCTTGTCAGGTTCATGAGAATCAAAGGGATCAACAGTTATGAGGAGAAAGTGGGGGAAATAGGGTTGAGAAACGTATCAACCATGAGTGAATGGCCAAGAGCGGACTCATTGTGCTGAGTGGCCTAAATTCTGGTCTTTTGTCTTATGGTCTCATAACATTTGTGTTTCTTGCATGTTCTTTCAATCGAGATTTGTTGTCAGATGAGTCAGCTTTACTTAAATGAACACAGTCAGATGTTGTTCACAGTTTCAGAGTCCCTGTCTTGCCTCATGTATAGTTGAGTTAAAACAAATTAACTAATTTACACTCTGTAAACTCCCTTTTAAAACTGACAACATATTTGTGGCTGCACATACAACATGTGATTCACCTCACTGTACAATGATTTGTGGAATGATCTTCCAGATAACAATGGAGACAGGCTTATTGATGACTTCTCTGGAAGAGTTATGTGGACTTTTCACTGACAAGGGATTCAATGGGGATGGAACGTAAGTGAAAAAGAGGACTAAGTCTGTCGGAAGATCAATCATGAACTGTGGCAGATCAGATTCAAGTGCTAACTGACCTGCTCCTCATTCATATTAGTGTGTTCACATGCATCGCAGTGAGAGTGCAAACCAAACTCACTGTCTCTTTGTCAAAGATCCTAGAGAGGGCAGATTGTCCCTGCTGTATCAGTGTCGCATACTTTGAGTAGAGTAGGCTTACTGCACTGTGTCTATATCATTGACTCAGAGATAACAGACCAAGCACATTGTGTCTGTAGTAGGTCACCAGGACTGCCAACTGAACACACTCGGTCTGAATCACAAAGATTGGAGAGAGCAGACTCCCCTCATGGTGTCTGTGTCACTGACCCCACACAGAGTGGGTATGGATGGATACTGAGACACATCACGTTTCTAATCACTGAATTCTTCAATCCATCTAATCATTTAGTGAGTTTCCACATTCGCGTATTTTACCAGCTCTTTCCTGAATTTAGTCTGGCTCACGACATATATACAAGTGTTTGTGCAGCAACTTAGGAGCTGGAGAATGAATCCAATATCTCGTACAAAATAATGTAGATATATGGCCCGATACCCCATCTGACTCATGCGTTTCCATTGAGAGTATATCATAAACACTGACACTAATATGATGAAATTCCCTGAGATAACAAACAATAAAATGATGGACTTCCTTCGACTTCCTATTTCTGGGTCGCTGGGATTCTCCCCACTGCTGTGAGCCCGAAGTCTCCTGCGGGCTCTGCTGGCCACTAAAATGTGCCTGACACTGAAAGCATTGAGCAGGAGAATCAGAATGAATGGCACTGCAGGGTTCAGGATATAATGAAGACACTCGATTGTTCCCCAGGCTGGAGAGGACAGAATATCAGTTTGTACTGAGCAAAACCAGGGATGATTAGCGAGCAAACACTGAGATGTGAACATTAAGTACCAGAAAATGTTCTTCAAACCACTCAGCACAGTCACTGTTCCCAGAATCACAGCTGCTGTCTTCTCAGTACAAAATTTATTTCGCAGATTTGAGCAGTAAATGGCCACATATCGATCAAAGTTAAAAGTGACGGTAAACCAGACAGAACAGTCGGTGGCTGAATAAAGGAAGACAGCGCGGATATTACAAATGGGGATGGACAGTAGGACGTATAACTCTCCCTTATAAACAATTGGAATGTACCTCAATAGCAGATCAAGGATAAGAACCAGTATATCTGGTGCTGTCGTTGCCTCCAGGTAGCACGCATTATACATTTTGAAAGATCACACTTGCCTTGCGACATAATTATAATTGGTATGATGTTCACTGTGTGGAAGGAAAATAAACAGGAAAATTAATCAAGCTGGTGGAAAAGTTACCAATTACACAGAGTATTTTGTGTGATTTCTGTGTGTGTCCCTGTTTTTGAAAATGTATTGAGGTATTTATACCGATTGTCATGTAATCTGCTGGATTAAAAAAATCAGCCTTTAATTAGGGACTCTTATTTGGGATAAAACAGAAAATGAGGAAATGCAGGCTGTAAGAGATTCTGTGAAGATTGACAGTATGCTGACAGTTTATTAAAATGTAAACAAGCTAATACAGGAAATATCACAAAGACCATGAGACATATGCTTTAGTTTCTGAAGTGAAACAGAGGTCAGTGACCCTGTATTGTGGTGGCGGAAATGTCCAGGTTGCTGTTCCTCATCTTTACAGAATCATTCAGAATTACTGTGGAATGGTCAGCCCAAGTTCCCCTTCATTAGTACCGAGTGACCATGGTGGATATCAACACACATGTCCTGCTCCTTATCCAATGAAGGTGGCTAATACAGGGGTATCTCAATCTGTGTCATCCTCTGATACCTACTCAGAAGTAGCTTCCTTGTGCAGCTAATGGCCTACTGGTAGAGGTCGCTTCTTTGGAAAATTCTATCAACGGGCTCTGACACATCTTCCACATGCTGCACATTGCTGCTGGGGTGCATTGATGGTGGAAGCTAGCAATGTTTGTGGATGTGGTGCCAGTCAAGGGCGCTGCTTTATTATCAACTTTCTTCAGAGTTGTTGGACAGATCTCAACCAGACAAGTGGGGAGTATTCATTCACACTCATAACGTGCCCTTTGCAGATAGTGAACAGACTTTGGGGAGTCAGGAGGTGAAGTATGCATCGCAGAAACACTGATCTCTGACTTGGTCTTGTAACACTGGTATTTATATGACTGGTCCAGATCAGACTGTGATCTATTGCAACACTTCGCCCCCTCCCCCAGGATGCTGACACTGGGGAATTCATTGATATGAAGAGAAATGGTTATATTCTCTCTTTTTGGAGATCCCTGATGTTTGTGTGGAGCAAATGCTACCTGTCAACTCAGGCCGGAATATTGTTCAAATGTTGTTATGTATGGACTTAATATCTGACAGATGTTGGAGATCAGAGTCAAAGAGTGTGGTGCTGGAAAAGCACAGGGGGTCAGGCAGCATGTGAGGACAGGAGAATTGACAATTCAGGAATCCTGATGATGGGCTTATGCCCAAAATGTCAATTCTCCTGCTCCTGGATGCTGCCTGACCGGCTGCACTTTTTCAGCACCACACTCTTCGTTCGTATCTGATGAGGCAGGAAAGGGACTAGACTATGTGAACTATCAACAAACATTCTGAATGCTGACCTTATGATGGAGGGATTGTCCATGATGAAGCAGCTGAAGATAACTGGGCGTCCGACATTGCCCTGAGGAACTCCTGCAGAGATGTCCTGGAGCTGAGGTGACTGACTTCCAACAATCACACCCATCCTCCAATGTGCCAGGAATGACTCCAACCAATGAGAGGTTCATCCCATTTCTCATTATTTTAGGTTTCCTTCAGGTCCGACTTGGTCAATTGTTGCTTTGATGTCAAGTGCAGTCTCTCTCACCTCACCTCAGGAGTTCAGCTCCATTGTCCTTGTTAGGATAAAGTTGTTATGAGGTCTGGTGCTGAGCAACCCGACAGAACTGGACACCAGTGAACAAGTTATTGCTGAGTAAATGCAGCTCGGTAGTAAGCTTCATGACACTTTACAATATGTCGCTGCTAATTCTTATCTGACTGATGGGGTGGTAATTATCTGGATTTGATTTGTTCTACTCTTTTATATTTATCTGTTTAAATCCCTATATTAAGAGGTGGTTGCCAGTTTTGTAACTGTACTGGAACAGTTCATCTCAGGGCATGGCGAGTATTGGAGCCATTTACCACTGACAAGATATTTTCAGGACCATTAATTTATACAGTGCCTTAGCTGTTTGTTGTGTTAGCTCCTGGTAAACACTGGAGAAACACTACTGAAGCACAATCCATCATGTGGACTACACACTCAGGAACGGAAAAGGGAGATGGGGTTTAATAATCACCAGCTGTCAAAAGGAAGCCAGTTTGCCCTTCATGTCTGCATGGGCTGTCTATACGTGTTGACACAGTGGCGAGCACTTTTCTTTTCCCCATCACCCTGCACATTGATTTGATTTCAATAATCATTCAAGTCTCTCTTCATTGTCTCAACTCAACCGGACCAAGGCTCCTTCTCTATCAACTGTCAAGTTGATAACTTATTACAAATGGAAGCTGAACATTTATGATTTGTCAGAAATAGAAAACATCAGCTCAACGTGCTCTCTTTCACGGGATACCAAGTGATCCACACTTACAGCAATATTCTGTAGTTTATTGGATCAGACTGAACTTGTGGAGAGATAAGTGAACATTTCAGGTCGATGCTGTTCCATCAGCACTCCCAGGTTTTTCTGTTCTTATTCCAGCACCTGCAGTATTTTCCTTTAGTTTGATCATTTTATAACTTTCCATGAAATATTGACAGAATGGTCCATTTCTCTGAAGTCTCAGGAACTGTTTGGAGTGACCTCAATCTGACATTGGAATGCTTTCTCAATTCTGTGGTAAATGGAGAGGTTTTCAAAGAGTCATCAATGGCAAGACATCTGACACTTGTCAAAGTTCACTGTACCTCAGTGCAGGATTTAGTTTACCATCGCACAGTCACAATGTGATGATCATATTCGTCAGTATATAACTGCATTCCTCATGTAATGTAGCCACAGAAGTGAGATGGATTTGCTTAACTGAATATTAGTTACAATTTTGTATAAGTTATGTGATGTATAATGATGGTGGAAAAGGTTAATTCAGCGGATGTAAAGATCCTTTATTTCAAAGATGATAGGACATGGATTTAATTATAATTTGAATCCCTACAGTGCAGAAACAGGCCATTAGGTGCAACAGGTCCACACTGACGCTCTGACGAGTATCACACCCAGACCCATTCCCCTACTCCGAGTTTTCCCCTGACAAATGCACCGAGCATACACATCCCTGAACAGTACGGGCAATATAGCATGACCAATTCACCGCACCAGCACATTGTTGGACTGTGGGAGGAAACCAGAGGAAACCCACGCAGACATGGGGAGAATGTGCAAACTCCACACAGACAATCACCGAGGGTGGAATCAAACCGGGGTCCTTGGTGTTGTGAGGTAGCGGTGCTAACCACTGAGACACCGTGCCACAACTTGCATCTTAACCAGTAACAACTGTCGACTGGAAAAGCCAAAACAGTCATGAAGGGGGACAAATGAATAGCACTCTCACTAATTGTTCATTTTAATAAATAAACAGCAAGGGGAAATGGATTTCAAAACCAGGGTATTATCATGGAAAGGACAGTTTGGTCACAAATTAATCAACTGATGGAGTAGATACAGAGCTTTACTTAATATGACACAGAAACAAGAGGCAAACTGTGGATAAAGTAATGGTTTGTAAGACACTGAACATATAGCCTGAGGGAAAGGCAGCGATAGGCTGCAGTTAAGGGACAAGGTTGAGGACTGCAGCTTGAGGACGGGTGTTCCATTGTGAATGTGACAACGTACCACTGCCCTTTGCTCAGTATCACAACTTTGTCTTTATTGTGGGAAATGTAATCAAGTTTGTGAAACGTGTGAAAACACTCATTATAATCACGATGTTATGGAGCTAACCCAACTGAAAGTCCTTTTCGATTAGCTCTCCCAACATGGTGTGTATTTGTAATTGACCTAAGGCTTACAAGGATATGATAGCAAATGTCAGATGTTTTACCAGTTTGTATAAGATAAAAATCTTTAAATTAAGGGCACAAAGGAAAAGAAAATATGATAGAAAGCAAACATGAAATGCTGGAAATTCTCAGCAGCTCTGACAGTGCCTGTGGGAGACAGACTTAACATTTCAGGCTGCTAACCCTTTGTCAGAACTGGAAATGTACTGAAACAGGATTTAAACCAGTCATGGAAAGGAAGGAACAACAAATGAAAAAATCTGTGGTAACCCGGGAGACAGGAGACATTAGATGGGAGAAGGGATGAAAACGAAAAGCAAAATGAGATTGTACCAGTACAAGTCAAGGAGTAAAGATTATAAATAGGAAAATCCAAAATCATCATCAAAGATCCTTCCAAAAAATGGGGCAAAGTTTGTAATTCACACTGATGTCAACAACTTCAGATCAGGAAATCTGACCCACTATTTTGTTGTGGCACAGTGATGATTTTCCATCTGTACTTAGAGTCATGAATCACAGAGATTGATGGCTCAGTGGTGAGCACTGCTGCCTCACAGTGCCAGGCACACAGCTTCGATTCCAACCTCAGGCGACTGTCTGTGTGGAGTTTGCACTTTCTGCCGTCACTGTGTAAGTTTCCTCCGTGTGCTACAGTTTCCTCCCACAATCCAAAGACATCCAGGTTAGGCGAATTGGCCATTCTGATTTGCCCATGGTATTCAGGCATGTGAAGGTTAGGTGCATTAGTCAGGGGTAAATATATGAAGAATGGGTCTGGGTAGTTTGCTCTTCGGGGGTTGGGGGGGGGAAGTTTGTGTGGACTTGTTGGGCTAAAGGGCTTGTTTGCACACTGTAGGGATTCCATGAGATACACAGGATGGAAAGAGACCCTACAGCGCAACTCCTCCATGACAACCAGGTATCCGAAATTAATCTACTCCCATTTCCCTAAATTTGTTCCATATTTCTCCAAACTCTTCCTATTCAAATACCCATCCAGATGCCTTTTAAATGTTGTAATACTACCTGCCTCCCCCACTTCCTCTGACAGCTCATTCCATGCACCAACCATCTTCTGCATGAAAACTTTGCCCCTCAGGTTTCTTTTAAGTATTTTCCCTCTCACCCTAAACACATGCTCTCTAGTTTGGGCTCACCCACCTCTGGAAGACATTGTCTGTCCTATCCATGCCCCTCATGGTTTTATAAACCTCGATTAGGTCCCCCCCTCAGCCCCCGATTCTCAAGGGTAAACAGCCCCGGCCTAAACAGCCTCCCTTTATATCTCAAACCCTTCAACCCTGGTAATATCCTTGTAAACCTTTTCTGAACCCTTTCAAGTTTCACAACATCCTGCCAAAGGAGGGAGACCAGAATTGCACACAATATTCCAAACGTGGCCCAACCAATGTCCTGTACAACAGCAACATGACTCCCAACTCCTTTTGAAAGAAATATTTTTCTCTCTTTACCATTTTGTCTTTCATCACAATTATTTTTGTCATTTAACCTCTTCTGTCTCCCACCCAAGTACAAACCTTTCCATAATCTCCCCAGCCATCTCATTTCCCTGCCTAATTTAAATAAACTGCTCTGCCCACTCTAGTTCTGACTGCAGGTCTCTAACCTGAATTCCTGCCTGCCCCACTCTCCATGGATGCTGCCACATCTGTTGAGTACTTTGAGCACTGTGTTTTTATGTCAGTTTGGCAGAATTTACTGTATTTTACTCCACACGGGGAATTAAGTGTTGGACTGGCTGAAAGATATCCTGATCTGCAAGGGGCCATACAGAATTGAATAACTAAAAATGGTATATTATGTTTGGAAATGGGTCCAATCAATGAAAACTAATCACAATTGTCACTTCATTTTAAATTAGGGAAATAGTATATTATGTTTGGATGGAAAGGAGTGGTTGAGGATGACGTTCAGATTTGTTCCAGCAGCCAGTGATGGATTTAATTTTTGATCCCAAGTCAAGGATTTGCATTGGTTTAAATGAAAGTCAATTCACTAGAAAGAGTGTTTAATGAAACATGAATTTCCTCAGTAGATTGAGAAGCAAATAAAAAAAGCAGGATCATATTGAATGGAAGAAATAACAGATTAGTAACTATCATTGAGAATTGCAATTATGTTCCAGTGGGCCTTAATCAGCATTGTTTTGAATAGACATTTTACAGACTGCAGGCTTATCAACATCAGTGTTCCCCTGTTGTTCCACTGGGCCTGATGAGGTACACTCATGGCTCTTACTCTGGGATATAGGGCAACATTTCAAACTTTGTTGACATGTATGGGGAAATAGAGAATGAGGAAGATTGGATTAGAAGTCAAAATCCATTGACAGGAAGTGAACGACCAGACACCTGAGAAATATGTGAGTTAATGCATATTGTTCTGAAGAATATAGATTGTCTGGATGCGCACATGGTCACAGAGCCCAGCAATAGCTTTGTCAGTGACTAGACTGAGTTCTGAAAGCCCACCATCAGGTTTAGAAAGTGGACACTTTCGAGCAGTCGAAGGTATTGTTTGGACTGTACCGTAGCTGCAGTCTCACATGGTCTCTGCATTCTCACTGATGTTGGTGTCTGAACATAGGGCTTAGCCAGGCTGGAAGCAGTGTAAAACACATTGCCATGGGAGATGAAAGCGGTTGGGCATGCAGTGCAGTCTATAATGGGGAATGGTTTCAGGTTGATGGTTTCTCCTGCTAATCCTCCTGTCATTGGTCCTCAGCTCTGACACATAGTCATAGAATCATACAGCACCGAGACAGAGCTTTTGGTCCAACAGGTCATTACAACCAAGTTTCTGAAACTGAACTTGTCCCATTTGACTGTACTTGACCCATGGCCCTCTCAATCTTTCTTATTATTTTGGTTGTTTTCCTTATCCATATAGTTTTCCAAAATTGTTTTAGATGATGTCATTGTACTGGCCTCTATCACCTCCTCTGGCAGCTCATGCCATACAAGCACCACTCTCTGTGTGAAAAAGGTGCCCCTCAGGTCCCGTTTAAACCTTTCCCTTCTCACCTTAAACCCTGTGCCCTCTAGTTTTGAGGAAGTGAGCTAAATGCCTTCTTCGCCACCCTATCAACCTGATAAGGCTAGTTCCAAGGAACAATGTGCCTGCACCCTTCAGTTTCTCTTTTCAATAACACTCCCCAGGGCCCTACCATTAACTGGGATGAATCCTTAGTGTGGTTAACTAATCGTGAAACAAATAATATGTCCATGACCAGACATTGACCAGGCAAGTTAATTGTAATTAAGCAACACTTCTATGAAACAAAGGAAGATACTTTCTAAAAATCTCTGGCTTTCAGACAAACGCCAACAGCGTTCCCTAAGTCTACCTCATGCACAATAGCATTGGTCCTCCCCTTCTTATTCCTATATATGTTTTCATATTGCTGCGGCAAACCTTTCAGCTACGTTCTTTCCTCCTGAGCCAGATAGATTAGTCACCTATCCCATTCCTCAAGGACTTCCTCATTCTTTAACGTATTTTGAGGAACATCAAACTCCACAACATCTGGATTTGATTTCTCACTCTGTGGGGCAGTAACTAACGCCTGTTTCTCCAGTTCCTTCTCTCAGTGATGATAAGGTTCAAACATATTCACACTACATGCGGGATATAGTATTTCTCTTTATCTGACATCTATTCCAGATAGTTTAACTGACTCAACTTTTTCTCAATTTTAGAGGAACCACTCAAGCTGGCTTTGAAGAAAGGTCCTAACGCTGGTACAATACTAATATGTCATTGCCACTGGAAAACATCCAAATTTCAGAGTTTTATCTGCTAGCTGCTTCATTCTCTTCTGTGCCCTCTTCAGGTGCTGTTTAACTAACTCACCTACCTGATTTAATCTCTCCCTCACCTCCGATATATAATATAGTTGTGAGATCTCTGACTTCAGTGCTGTCATTTTTTCTTTAATTTATTTCAAAGTCCCTCTGACTTCATATCCAAATATTAACTGAGTAGATTCATTTGGGGCATCTCTAATGGCAAACAACACAAGTAGAATCGAGTCGATGAGTGTGGTGTTGGAAAATCACAGTCAATCAGGCAGCAACTGAGGAACAGGAGAGTTGATGATTCAAGCATAAGCTCGTCAACGGAATAGACTCTTCCACTCCTTGGATACTGCCTGACCAGCTAGGATTTTCCAGCACCACATTCTTCCACTCTGACCTCCAGCATCTGCAGTCCTCACTTTCTCCTAACACAAATGGAATACCTTCATCCCAGTCATTTGTGTAATCCTGACAGTACGCTCTTAACTTGGTCTTCAAGGTCTGATGCCACCTTTCCAAACTCCCTGGGATTCAGTATGATACATACTTGATTTAAGGTGTTGTATGCTTAAGTTATCCATGATGTCCTTAAACAGTCTAGGAGTAAAATTAGACCCTGGGTCTGACTGAATCTCTCTGGGTAGCCCATACCACATGAAGAAAGCTATTAATTTTTCTACCCCCTTTATTTTCCTTAATACTCCATAATGGAATTGCCTCCAGAAATCTGGCATTCACATCCATTATGATTAGCAGGTCCTGGTTCCCAAATTTAGCCCTCAGGAATATAATCAATCATAATCTGCATGAAAGGCTCTTCGAATGTTGGAGTTGGCAACAAAGGTGCTGGCTTTATTCGGAGAAAGTGAGGACTGCAGATGCTGGAGATCAGAGTCAAGGAGTGTGGTGCTGGGAAAGCACAGCAGGTCAGGCAACATCCAATGAGCAGGAGAGTCGACGTTTCCAGTGTAACCTCTTCATCAGAAATGAGAGGGTGGCCCAAGGGGGCTGAGAGATGAATGAAAGTTCGGGAAGGGCAGGGGGCAGTTAGCTGGGAAGACAATAGGTAGATGAAGGTGGGGGTGAAGGTGATCGTTCAGAGAGGAGAGTAGAGCAGATAATAGAGCAAATGGAAGATGGACAGGTAGGATAGTTCAAGACGATGGTGCCGAGTTGGAAGGTTGGATCTGGGAAAAGATAACGAGAGGGGAAATGATAAAGCAGATTGATCCCATGAGGTTAGATGGGCCCAAGGCGGAAGATGAGGTATTCTTCCTCCAGGTGCCGGGCGGCTAGAATTTGGTGGTGGAGGAGATGGATCATCCATTTCGTACTTTTAACTGAAGATTCCGACAAATGCTTCATCCTGATGTGTGTGGCTCTTCCACTATTTCGGATGGGAATATTTGTGGAGCTTCCTCCTCCAGTGAGTTGTTTAATTGATCACCATCATTCACAACTGGATGTGGCAGGACTGCAGAGCTTAGATCTGATCCATTCTTTGAGGAATCCCTCAGCTCTGTCCATCACTTGCTGTTTATACTGTTTCACATGCAAGTAGTTCAGTTTGGGGCTTCCACCTTCAGCTATGCCTGGTGTTGCTCCTGGCATGCCCTCCTGCACTCTCCATTCAACCAGGGTTGATCCCCGAGCTTGATGGTCATGCTTGAGTGTGGGATGTGCTGGGCGATGAGGTCACCTACTGTGCTGCTGTTAATGACTCACTTCACATCATGGATGCCAAGTCTTGAGTTGTTAGAGTTGTTTGAAGTATATCTCATTTAGCACAATGATAGTGCCTCACCACAGAACGGAGGTTATTCTCAATGTGAAGAGGGGACTTTGTCTCCTGAAGGACTGCGCATTGATTTCTTTTCCCATTCCCATCATGGACAGATGTATCTGTAGCCAGCAGATTGGTAAGGATGACATTGAGTATGTTTTTTCCTCTTGTTGGTTCCTCACCACCTGCCGTAGACCCGGTCTCACAGCTATTTCCTTTAGAACCCAACCAACTCAGTCAGTCGTACAGCTGCCGAGACACTCTTGATGGTGAACATTGAAATCCCCCCTCAGAGTACATGTTGTGTCCTTGTCACCTTCAGTTGTTCCTCCAAGTGTTGTTCAACATGGAAGAGAACTGATTCATCAGCTGAGGGAGGGTGGTACATGGTAATCAGCAGGAGCTTGCCTTGTTCATGTTTAACCTGAAGCCGTGAGACTTCATGGGGTCCGGAGTTAATATTGAGGACTCACAGGGCAATTCCCTCCTGACAGTATCCCCACTGTGCTGTGTCATCTGCTGGGTCTATCAGGACATATTCAGGGATGGTGATGGTGGAGACTGGGACATAGCATGTCAGGTAGGATTCTGTGAGGATGACTATGTCAGATTGTTGCTTGACTACTCTGTGAGACAGCTCTCCCAATTTTGGCAGTAGCCCACAGATGTCAGTAAGGAGGACTTTGCAGGGTCGACAGAGCTGTTCCTGCATTTTCCGGTGCGGAGGTCGGTGCCAGGTGATCCGTCCAGTTTCATTTCTTTGAGACTTTGTAATGACTGGTACAACTGAATAGCTTGCCAGGCCAGTTCAGGGGGCAATTGAGAATCAGTCACACTACTGTGGGTCTGGAGTCACATGTAGGCCAGACTAGGTGAGGACAGCATGAGTGAACCAGATGAATTTTTCCATCATCATCAGTGAATCTTAATTACAGATGATTTAGATTGAATCGAATGACTTCATTTGCGGTACAGGATTCACTCCTGGGTCCCCAGAGCATTGGCTGATATTCTGGATTGATAGTCTCGTGGTAATACCAGCCAGTATCACCTCCCTTCCCCCAGTGCATGGAGGGGTATAGAAAACTCTATTGAGGTTTATAGCAGACTGCATGGAGGGGTATAGAACACTGCATGAAGGAATATAGAACACTGCATGGAGGTGTATAGCAGGCTGCATGGCATTGTACAGAGGACTGCATGGAGCGGCATAGAGGATTGCACGGATGTATATAGAGGACTGCACCGAGATTAATGGAGCACTGTATGGGCGTGAATGGAGGACTGCATGGTGGTGTATCGAGCCTTGCATGGAGGTGTCGACTGGACTTCATGGTAATGTATACAGGAGACTGTGTGGAGTTCTGCAGAGGACTTTGTTGTGGTCAAAATAGGATTGCATGGAGATGTAGAGAGGACTTCATGGACTTCCCAACAATGCCTCTTATTTCTCAGGAGGGTCAGGAAATTCTGCACATTTGGACGGCCTCGCACTAACATTTATCGCAGCACCATAGAAAGCATCCTATCTGGGTGCATCACGGTTTGGTACCGTAACAGCTCGGTCCAGGAACATAAGAAACTACAAGAAATTTCATCAGGAGAGATGAAATGCTGAAGCCCATAACACCGACTCTCCTGTTCCTCAGGTCTTGCCTGACCTGCCGTCTTTTTCCAGTGCCACACTTTTTGACTCTGACTCTCCAATATCTGCGGTCCTCACTTTCTCCTCCTCCTCATTCAGATTTGTTTGTTCACATGTATCCCAGAGAGGGCAGACCTAACTCACTGTGTCTTTGTCACAGACCTTGGAAAGGGCAGATAGTCCTTACTGTGTCTGTATCACTTGACTTGGGCAAAACAGACAGATCCCATTGACTATATCTTTGACTCCAGGAACCCTGGCTATTTATTCTGTGTCTGTAGTAGGTTAATAGGACTGCCAACGGAATATAATCAGTTTGTATCACGAATGTTGGAGAGAGCAGACTCACCTCATTGTGTTTTATCACTGACGCCACGGAGAGTGGGTATGGATGGGCTCTGAGACAGATCACATTTCTAATCCCTGAATTCTTCAATCCATCTCATCATTTAGTGAGTTTCCCCATTTGCGTAAAAAGGTATCTTACCATGTTCTTCAGCTGTTTCCTGAACTTAGTTTGGGTCACAACATATATACAAGTGTTTGTGCAGCAACTTAGGAGCTGGAGAATGAATCCGATCTCTCGCACAAAATGATGTAGATGTATGGCCCTATATCCTATCCAAAACATGCGTTTCCACAGAGAGTATACCATAAACACTGACCATAACAGGATGAAATTCCCTGAGATGACAAACAATAAAACGATGGACTTCCGCCGAGTCCCCATTTCTGGGTCACTGGGATTCTCCCCACCGCTGTGAGCCCGAAGTTTCCTGCGGGCTCTGCTGGTCACTAAAATGTGCCTAACACTTAAAGCATTGAGCAGCAGAATCAGGACAAATGGCACTACTGGGTTCACAATATAATATATGCACTCAATTGTTCCCCAGACTGGAGATGACAGAATATCAGTTGGTACTGAACAAAACCAGGGAAGATTTCTCAGCAAATACTGAGATGTGAACATAAAGTACCAGAAAATGTTCTTCAAACCACTCAGCACAGTCACCGTTCCCAGAACCACAGCTGCTGTCTTCTCAGTACAAAATTTAATTCGCAGATTTGAGCAGCAAATGGCCACATATCGATCAAAGGTAAAAGTGACGGTAAACCAGACAGAACAGTCGGTGGCTGCATAAAGGAAGACAGCGTGGATATTACAGATGGGGATGGACCGTATGAAATGTAAGTCTGCCTTATAGACAATTGGAATGTGCCTCAATAGCAGATCGAGGACAATAACCAGAATATCTGCTGTTGACATTGCCACCAGGTATTGAGTGATACATTTTGAAAGACCACACCTTCCTTGCAAGAGGATTATAATTATTATGATGTTAACTGTAAGGAAGAAAAACAAATATGGAAGCAAATCAAGCTGGTGGAATACTTAACAATTTCACTGAGTACTTTATATTATTTGAAAATCTGTCCCTCTTTCTGACAGTGCATTGAGGTATTCATACCTCTGTTCAAGTAAAATGCTGGACCCAAAAAAACATTCAATTAAATCAGCCATTAAGTAAAACTTCATACTTGGTATGAAACAGAAAATGATTAAGAGCAGTTTATAAGAGATGATGTGAATGTTGACACTAGACTGACAGATTATTTATGTGAAAACAAGGGAATGCAAGGGAAATCACCAAGACCACGAGCGGGATGTTTTAGTTACTGAAGTAGAACAAACTTCAGTGACACTGTATTAGAGTGGAGGAAACATCCAGGTTCCTGCTCTTTATCTTTCCAGTGTCATTCAAAATTAGTGTGGAAGAATTGGCCCAAGTTCCCCTTCACTAGTACCTGGTAACCATGGAGTATATCATCGCACATATCCTGCTCTTGATCCTCATTCAATGCAGATAGATTTATGTCATCATATATCAAGATATATTATTGACTCTGATACCTACTTGGGGATTTTGCGTAATGGAAGAATATTAGTCCTTGATCACCCTCTTATATCATACATAAAATATGAGTGTTGTTGGTTAGGTCAGCATTCGATACCCATCTCTGATTGTCCCTGCAAAAATGCTGCCAAGCTGTCTTCTTCAGCTACTTAGGTCCATGTAAAGTAGATATACCCACAGAGATGTTAGGGAACAAGTTCCTGCTTATGACTCTATGACAGTGAAAGCACAGCAATATGGTCCCAAGATAGTTTCCCTGTGCACCTCATGGCCTGTTGCTTTGAGAAGGTGGAGGTCACAGGTTTGGAAAATGTTGTGAAAGGGCTATTAACAAGTTGCTGCAGTGCATCTTCCATATGCCTCACATTGCTGCTAGCATGCGTTGATGATGGAATCAGGGAACATTTCTGGATGTGGAGCCAATCAAAGGTTTTGATATATTTCTTCAGTACTTTGGAGCTAAATTCATTGAACCAAGTGGGGAGTATTGCATCACAAGCCTGCCTCGCCCTTTGTAGATAGTGAACATGCTTTGGGGAGTACGGAGGTGACGGATGTGCCATAAAATCACCAACCTCCAACATGGTCTTGTAACACTGTCATTGACAGAAATGGTCCAGTTCAGTCTGTCACCTCCCAGCAGATTGAGAGTGGGTAAAGCGGTGATGGTAAAGCAATTAATGACAAGATAAATGGTTAGATTTGCTCTTTTTGGAGTTACCTGGCACTAGTCAGCCCAAGTCTGAATATTAGTCAGGTGAAGTTACATGTGGATATCGAGATTTTCTGTGCCCAGCAAAGTGGGAATGGTACTCATGCTTGTGCAACAGTCAACAAACATCCTGAATTCTGATCCCATGATGGAGAGATGGTCGGTGATGAAGCAGCTGAAGATGGTTTGAACTGTACTGTTGCTGCATCATCGGATGGTTCCTGCATTCTCAGTGATGTTAACATCTGCACAGTGGCCTTAGTGAGGCTGGAAACATTTTAAAACATCCCACTGTTGCCATGGGAGATGAAAGTGATTGGGCCTGCAGTGGGGTCTACGAAGAGGGAATGGTTTCTGGTCGATGTTTTTTTCTTCCCAATCGCCCTGCCTGGGATCCTCAGCTCTGGGTCATAGAATTGTGGAATCGTGGAGCATGGAAACAGATCTTTCGATCCAAATGGTCCATGCCAATCATGTTTCCAAATCTGAACTAGTCCCACATTCATGTATCTATCCCATATTCCTCTGATCTTTCTTATCCACGTACCTGTCCAAGTTTGTTTTGAATGGTGCCATTGTATCTGCCTCTATCACTTCTGAGAGCTCATCTCATACAAGCGCCACCCTCTGTGTTACAAGACCATGTTGGAGGTTGGTGATTTTATGGCACATCCGTCACCTCCGTACTCCCCAAAGCATGTTCACTATCTACAAAGGGCGAGGCAGGCTTGTGATGCAATACTCCCCACTTGGTTCAATGAATTTAGCTCCAAAGTACTGAAGAAATATATCAAAACCTTTGATTGGCTCCACATCCAGAAATGTTCCCTGATTCCATCATCAACGCATGCTAGCAGCAATGTGAGGCATATGGAAGATGCACTGCAGCAACTTGTTAATAGCCCTTTCACAACATTTTCCAAACCTGTGACCTCCACCTTCTCAAAGCAACAGGCCATGAGGTGCACAGGGATATGTTGCCCCTTAGGTCCATTTTCCATTTTTTCACTCTCTCCTTAAACCTATGCATTCTGCTTTTGGGCAAGGGTGCCAAATGCCTTCTTTACCACCCTTTCTACCTGTGATGTCACTCTCAGATATGAGATACCTGCATCCACTGGTGTCTCTGCTCAACAACTCTCCGCATTGCCCTCCCATTAACTGTGATGACTCCTTGTGGTTAACTACAAAGGGGTGATGTGGAGGAAGGTGTATGGCTGGTGGGGTTGAGCAGGTCATTGAATAAGCTTGTGTTGGAGTAGACCTTCTCCAGTACAAATACAGGAACATTCTCTCATGGCCAACAGTCATGGCACTGAGACTCTTGCCTGTTTTCGTTTTTGCCAGATAGGGGGTTGGTCACATTTTGGCAGTTTGGACAGAAGAGGTGTCAAGAATTACATGGAACACAGGAATAGATTGATGCACAAGAAGTGGAATAAATAACACTGTCAGCACCATGCATTGTCTGGGTATGTTCATTACAATTGAGGGAAACTTTGAAGAAACAATGAAAGGCACATTGTAAAAATCATTGGTTTCACACAGCTCCATTTCTGTGGCAGTCAGTTCTGAGACAGTGTACTTGTTTAATCCTGCTGTCGAGGGAATGGCAGAGGATGGGGATCAGGAAATGTTGGTCAGGATGGGGAACTTGGAAAGAGAGTTGAATGTAAAGCTTCCTGTGATGAAATACATTTTGCGAACAGTGGCCACCTGACTCAGTGCCAGGAACGAACATGAGGGTGACCCAACTCGGGTCAAATGGATCGGTAAGATTCTGAATACTCTCACTGATCGTCATGACTTGGCCAAGGATGGGATTGGAATCAATGGATCGGGATTAAAGTTTAAGGTAGTGACAAAAGACAATGGCTTTGATCTTTCCAAATTGAAACGATAAGAACATTGCTGTGGTGAAATATGATTTACAGATTTCATGGGTAGACTTTGACACTTAGCAGGAATAACAGCAAAAACAGCAAGGAGGATAGAGGGACTGGCAGGCAAAGTGATGCAGTTAAATAACGTTTTTAAGATTAATAGCAGACTAGTGACTTACCAGAAACACCAGCAATAACAAGGATGGGATAGTAAATATGTTGAATAACCAGGAGTGTATAACGGATCCGAGTTGTTAATGATATCAAGTGGTAATTTGCAGAAATATAATCAATTGTTGCTGAGAAACTCCTGGCCATTGTTGTAAAGTTCCGATCTTCTGTATTCAGATTCCAACCCATGGTTGTTAAAATTCCAATCTATTGTTCTCAGATTCAAGTCTCTCTTCCCCCGAGCTCCCAGTCTCTGGAGCTGCTTGTCCCTGTTAGTGCTGGGAGTGATGCTGGAGGTGATGCTGTCACTGATACTATAGCTTTGTACATTGTAAGGAATTTATAATTCATAGAAGAAGGAAACCCTCCTGGGACAGAATTATGGTTCATGGAGTTTGACATTAATTACAGTCACAAAACAAACAGGTTCAGTTTAACCCACTTCTATCCAGTACACTATTCCCTGAATGGAATAGATCTTGTACCTACCTTGGACTGCATGTATGTGAGTTTTGAGAGAAGCAGAGATAAAGGCTTTGAACATTCTCTGGTGGTATTGATGTGTTTCCAAAGAAATGTATTGTTACAGACAGTGCACCCCATGTTCGAAAAAGGCTGGAGAAATAATAGCTGCTCCTCCAGCCAGTCAGTTAGGGCACTCTGCCTCCCTTGTTGAAAGTAAGGACCGCCTCAGTAACATATTGTCGTAGGCACAGACAAAGAGAGACAGGTTGAAATGCTGTGGTTCAGATTGAAGGGAGACACTTTCATTGATTGATTGATTGACTGGTTGATCAATTGTCATAATTACCTGAATACAGTGAAAAATGTTCTTTACGAGCAGTACAGGCAGATCACAGTAAGCAGAGATGTACAAATAATAGCTTGAACAGAAACTTGGACAGAGGCGTACAGGTTACACCCCACAGTGCGTGCACGAGGCAAGATCAACATTAACAAGGTCAGCATTATTTGAAGTTAGAGATTACATTCATCAATCTAATAATGGCTGGGAAGGAGCTGTTCCTGAAGCTGCTGGTGCGTGTGTTCAAGTTTGTGTATCTTCTGCCGGGGGGGTTGTAATGAGGGTGGGGGGGGGGGGGATGCGGAGCGAGGTTGTAGGAGATTATTACCGATGTGGGAGGGGTCTTCACTTTTGTTTGCAGCCATTCCACGGCAATGAGCCGTGTAAATGGAGTCCATGGATGGAAGGTTGGCTTCTGTGATGGTCTGGGCTGTGCACAGAACCTCCTATAGTTCATTACAGTACTGTGCAGAGCAATTGCTACACCTGGACAGGATGCTCTCTCTGATGCATCTGTAGAGTTTGGTGAGGGACTTAAACGGACAGGCCAAATTCCCTGAGATGCCTGAGGAAGAAGATGCGTTGTTGCGACTTCTGGATCAGCCCATTTGTGTGCGAAATCCAAGACAGATTGCTTCGTATTGTCACTCCTAGGAAGTTAACGCTTTTCACCCTCTCAGTCTCAGCTCCATTGATGTAGAAGGAGGCACGTTCTTCTCCTCTCTTTTTGAAGCCAATGATCAGTTGTTCAGTTTTGCCGATGCTGAGAGAGAGGGTGCTCTCACTGCACCATGGCACCAAGCCCTCTATCTCCTTCCTGGTGTTTGATATCCATCCTCCCACAGTGGGGTCTGCAGCAAACATGGAGATGGTGTTTGTACGGACTTTAGCCACACTGCCGTGGGTTTACAGGGAATAGAGTAGGGACTGAGAACACATCCTTGGGGGCTCCAGAGTTGAGGGTTATCGTGAAGGGAGTGTGCTGTCTATCTTCACTGATTGCGATCTGTGGGTCAGGAAGCTGAGAATCCAGCTGCAGAGGGTGTAGCTGGCACTCAGAATTTCATAGTATTATCATCAGTCTGGAGGGGAAAATGGTGTTGAAGGCGGAGACGTACTCGATGAGCAGGAGTCTGAGTAGAAGTGCTAGCGGTCCAGATGTTCCAGGGATGCGGGCAGGATTAGGAAATGCTGTGGAAATGTTACATCGCTTGGCAAATTGCAGGGAATCGAGGCAGGCTGGGAGACCAGGGCTGATGTGGGCCATGTCCAGCCTCTCGAAGCACTGCAGCATTATGGAGGTCAGAACCATCGGGTGGGAGTCATTAAGGCACATTGTATTTGCTTTCTTAGGTACGAGGATGGCGGTGGTCTTCTTGAAACATGTGGAGTCTTCGGCTTGGAGGAAGGAGAGGGTGAAGATGTCAGCTGGTCCGCACAGGATCTGAGTAAACGGGCCAGGGACTCCATCTGGGCCTGTCACTTTCCTTGGATTGACCCGAGGAAGACTGATCTGGCATCAGCAGAAGGAGCAGAGGGAACACCTGCCCCTGGGGCTATCGGTGCAATTGTCACCGTGCTTCTGGTATTTTGTTTGATCTAAGCACAGAAAGCGTTAAGTGCATCAGGGAGGAATGTGTCTTTGTCTGCTGTCATGCTCTGCTTCATTTTATATCCCGTTATGTTGTTCAGGCCTTCCCACAGGCAATGGGTGCCTGCAATGGGTATGGACCTCTAACTTGGTCCCGCATTGCCTCTTGGCATCTCCAATGGCTTTGCGCCGTTTTTGCGTGGATTTCCTCCAGGTGCTACGGGTTCCTCTCACAGTCCAAAAATGCGCAGGTTGGGTGAATTGGTCATGCTAAATTGCCCGTATTTCGGGTAATGGGTCTGGGTGGGTTGCTTTTCGGAGGGTCAGCGTGGACTTGTTGGACAGAAGGGCTTGTTTCTACACTGTAAGTAATCTACTATCGGGATTTTCTGTAGTGGTCTGGGTAACCCACCATGAATGCCGAGTGCCTGGCTTTTAGGGCGGTGTGGATCTTCCAGTGTATCCAAGTTTCCCATTTGGGAAACACCCGGAATGACTTTGGAACACACTTCTTCATTGATTTCCTCATGATGAATGCTGACCTGAATGAATGCTAACCTTATGAAGGCTGACCTGTTGAATACTGACCTGATGAATACAGACCTGATGAATGCTGACCTGAATGAATGCTGACCTGAATGAATGCTGCTTGACGGGTTTTCAGGAGGGAGTGGATTTCCCAGTCTATCTACGGTTCCCATTTGCAGAACACCCGGAGTGACTTTGCCACACACTCCTCCATGGATTTGCTGATGACCTCCGAGATGGTGTGGTGTATTTATCCAGAATTTCTGCTGAGCACTTGAGTATAATCCAGTTCACTGATTCCAACCTGTCCCGGAGATGCTCTTCCACTGCCTCAGACCAGGATTGTATTGTTTTCTGTGAAGGATCCTCCTGCTTTAGCTTCTGTTTGTTCGCTGGGAGGAGGGACACAGCGCTGTGATCTGATTTTCTGATGTGTGCTTTGGGGGGTGGAGTGGTCGGTGTGTTTGAAAGTTGGGATGTTGTGTCCTCAAGTGGGGCCGGAGATGTGTTGGTAGGACTTTGGCAGCATCCTTTTGAGGTTGGATCAGTTGAAGTCATGAGCCACGGTGAGTGAGGCCTTGGGAAATTTTGTCTCAGATTGTTTTTGATGGTGTAAATTTAATCCAGGGCATTCTTCCCTACCGCATGGGGTGGTATGTAGATTGCTGCCAGGATGGTGAAGTGAACTCTCACGGTAGGTAGTTGGGACGGCATTTTACTGTAAGGCATTCTAAGTCAAGGAGAGCAATGGCTTATCAGGGTCATTAGACCTGACTACCCAGAGGCTTATCCCAGCTGCATTATCCTTCCCCGAGGACGCTATGTGGTCCATGTGGTGTTTGGAAAACGTGTCACCTTGTAGGGAGCAGTCAGAAATGGCAGGAATGAGCCAAGTTTCTGTGAACCTGAGCACACAACAGCCTCTGAGTTCCCCCTGTCGGTATGTCTGGATCTGAGTTCGGCCATTTTGTTTTTGATAGCCTGGAGATTGGTGAGGGGTATGCTGGGGAGTAGGGTATTGAAACCATGTTGTTTCAATCTCAACTTCAGGCCAGCAGGTTTCTCCAATTTCCTTGCAGCTTTCTGGACAGTTACAGAAGTTGGTGGATTGAGTTTGCTGCTCCTGGAGAGAAGTTGAGTTGGTTCTGGTCGGGCAGGACCTCCTCGAGGTGGAGCAGTCGTGGCATCTGGGAGTGGGCCAAGGCTGGTTGGGGCGCCTCGGGGTCACATAGCTGACAGGGCCGATTGCATTCTGGGTCACGATTAGGACGCTGCGGGGTCAGGGGTCAGATCATCACTCCGGGTGTCCACGTGGGTCCTTTGGGAAGCCGATAGGTCTTCCTTTGGTCCTACAGGATGAACAACATTGAAAATACGCAGGCCTGAGCTACCGTGGGATCCTCAAACCTGTGAGTAGATTAAAAAGAACATTGTTTGTAAATCTTATAGAGTTATATTTTATGCTGCCTTGAGTGATAATAGCAAAGACAAGAAATTTGGGGAAATAGGGCAAGAATGAAAGCTTTAGATTTTATTGTGAAAAGTATTTCTAATTTCACCTTTCTGGTTTAAACAGTGAATCCTGAATCTCACTAGTGCGGGTTGACCACTTCATTTTCATGCCGTTCTATCTCATTAGGAGCTGATCTTGCCTCATTTCGATGGAGATTCTAATCCTTCCTTCAGTTCCTATGGAAACCAGATGGTGCCAGTTCCCAACAGTGAAGCCTGGGCAGTTACCTGGGGGCAGGAGCTCACTGTTTGCTTCTCCAGGTCTTCATCCATCTCCACCATCATCACCATGTACACTGTCCTCTCCCACACTTTGTCGGTGTGTGTGGGCATCACCAAACCCCAGCCTCACCACATCATTCTGGCTGCTTTCAGATTAACTCACCCTTCACGGTGGAGGTCAGAGACAATGATGTCGTACCTGCTTCTGCCAGGTTGGTTCACAGGGGCATGGGCACATTTCGTGCAGCGACATAGGATGCACCGTCTGGCTCTGAGTTAACTTTCTAAAGGCCCATTTACTTGTGGGCTGTTAGGTTTATCTCAGTGTTTAGTGCAGAGTGACAGGCATTCACCATGTCACTCATCAGAGTAGCACACAGTGCAGGGTAATGAATTCATACATTTCCTCTGCACCCTTTCCGATGCTTACACATCATTCCCATAAAGCAGTGACCAAAACTATACACAACACTCCAAGTGAGGCTGAAACAGATCTTTGTACAGCTGCAACATGATCTCATGGCTCTAAAACCCAATCCCATTACCAATAAAAGCTAATACACCATGTGCCTTCTTAACAGCCCTATCAACATTGGTGACTACTTTCATACAACGTAGAACAGTGACTGTTACAGTGCACTACAGCCCTTTCAGCCCTCGATGTTGCACTGACCTGTGAAATTAACCTGATGCCCATCTAAACTACACTGTTCCATCGTTATCCCTATGTATGTCCAATGCACATTTAAATGCCTTTAATGTTAGCATGTCTACTACTGTTGCAGGCAGTGCATTCCATGCCCCTACTACTCTCTGAGTAAAGAAACTACCTCTGAAATCTGTCCTAAATATATCATCTCTCAAAGTATCCCCTCGTGTTAGCGTTCACCATCCGAGAAAAAAGGATCTCACTGCCCTCCCTATATAACTCTCTGATTATTTTATACGTTTTGGTTAAGTCATCTCTCAACCTTCACTCTAATGAAAACAGCCTGAGTTTCCTCAGCCTTTCTTCGTAAGACCTTCCCTCCATACCAGGCAACATCCTAGTAAATCTCCTTTGAACCCTTTTCAAAGCTTCCACATGCTTCCTATAATGTAGTGACAAAAACTGCATGCAATCCGACAGGTGAAGACTTACCTGTGTCTTGTACAGCAGAAGCATGAACTCATGGCTCCAAAACGCAATACCCCAATCAATAAATCCCAACAATCATGTGCCTTCTTTACAGCCCTCCCCGCTTGGTTGGCAATGTTCAGGGATTTATGCACCTGGACACCGAGATCTCTCTGTTCATCTATGCTGCCAAGAGATTTACCAATAACATAGTTCTCTGCATTTTTGTTACTTCTTCCAAAGTGAACTACCTCACATTGTTCTGCATTAAACTCCATTTATCACTTCTCAGCCCAGCTCTTCATCTTATCTATATCCCTCTGCAACCCACAATATCTTTCAGCGTTACCCACAACTCTACCTATCTTGGTGTAATCTGCAAATTTACTTACCCATCCTTCTATGCCCACCTCCAGATCATTTATAAAAATGGCAAACATTAATGGCCCCAAAACAGATCCTTGTGGCACACTACTGGTAACTGAGCTCCAAGAATACTTCCCATCAACCACCACCCTGTCTACTTTCACCTGGACCATTTCTGATCCAAACTAGTAAATCGCCTTCAATCGCAAATTTTATGCAATAGCCGACTATGCGGAGCCTTATCAAAAACCTAACTGGTGTCCACATACACTACATCAACCGCAATATCTTCATCCACCTCTTTTATCACCTTCTCGAGGAACTCAATAAGGTTAGTGAGGAACAACCTATCCTTCACAAAACTGTGTTGACTATCTTGAGTCAAATTATTCCTTTCCTATTATAAATTCTATCTTTTATAATCTTGTTGAATACCTTACCCAGGGTCCCAGATTCAATTCCAGCCTTGGGTGACTGTCTATGTGGAATTTACACATTCTCCCCATCTCTCCTCCAGAGGCTCCAGTTTCCTCCCACAGGACAGGTGAATTGGCCATGCTAAATTGCCCATAGTGTTCGGTGCATCAGTCAGAGGGAAATGAGTCTGGGTGGGTTAGTCTTCAGAGCGTCGATGTGGACTTCTTGGGCCGAATGGCCTGTTTCCACATTGCAGAGAATCTAATCTAATCTGAAAAAAACTCCCCTTCTGAAATAAGAGAACACCATTTGCTGTCATCCAATCTTCTGGCACTATTCCTGTCAACAATGATGACATAAGAATAGAAGCCAAAGGCTCTGCAGTCTCCTCCTTGGCTTCCCAGTGAATCTGAGGATAAATCCTATCCAGCCCAGGGGTCTAATCTAGTTTCAGATCTTCCAAAATTGCTAAAAACTCCTCTTTGTCAACCTCAATCCCATCTCATTTTGAAGCCTGTACCTTTGTATTCTCACTAACATTGCCCTTTCCCAATGTGAGTACTGATGAAAAGTATTCATTAAGCGCTTCTCCATGTCCTCAGGTTCCACACACAACTTTCAACTTCCATCTTTGATTGGCCCGAATCTTTCTGTAATCAGCCTTTTCTTCTTGATAACCCAACAGAAGGCCTCAGCGTTTTCCTTTATCCTATCTGCCAACAACATCTCATGTCCCCTCCTGGCTCTTCGTAGCCTCTACTGCCAGCAAAACAAAACTTTTCACCGTACTTAGGTACATGTGACAACATTAAATCACATCAAATGTTGTGCATGTTTGGTCTGAAAGGGTTAATACTGATTGAGTGTAGAATGGACAACCCACAGTGACTGTGACGTGGCAGGAGGATCGAGGAGGAGTCGAACAAAAGATCAGACCCTTCTAACAGTCTGTTACAATGAACAACATATCCTTCTGATGTGTAAATAATCACTGAGAGGCAATGAGCTGTCCCCTGTTTGGTGTAAGAGATTCACATTCTATTTAGGGAGCAATTCTCAGGGTCCTCGTCTACCTAGAAGATTTGAAGTAATTGGAGTAATGGAATTTAATATAAATTATATGCAATCTGGTGTTTTTAGGGAAGCTTTACAAGTATACACATTTTGTTAATCTTACACAAGGGAAAGAGACCAATGTTTCTTTCCAAAACAGTCTACATCAAAGGAGCTATCTTGCATAGTCACACAGCTGCAATTATTCCCAGAACAGTAACACACCAGTCTATGGTGCAAAGCAGCTGCATTAGAAACACATATATTTTGCTGGAATTGAAGAAAAAATAAAGCGCTTGAGGTGTATTGTCTCAAAGAAGGAAGTGATTTTATATCCAAGAGTTAGGTTTCAGACCCAGTTTGATGCCTGTCTGGTATTTATGACGAGGATAACTGGGCAATTGAATGGCTGCAAGGGGATCAGGATTAGGAGCTGAATATTCAAGGATTTACATCCAATTGAAAGGATAGGCAGGTGTGCGGAGAGGGTCGCGTTGTGTACTTGGAAGAAATTAAATTAAATCAATAGTAAGAAATAAAGGAGAGACAGATGGTGTTGAATCTCTGTGGGTAGAATTGGGGAAATGCAAAGGTTAAAAAACAGAGTTAGAGTTATGTACAGACCTCCAAACAGTATTCAGGAACTGGGACACAAGATACACCAGGAGATAGAAAGGATGCATTGGGAAGGCAAAGTTACAGTGATCATGGGGGATTTCAATATTCAGGTGGACTAGGAAAATCAGGTTAGTAGTGGAATGCAAGAAAAGGAATTTGTGGAATGTCTACAAGATGGCGTTTTGGAGCAGCTTCTGGTGGAGCCCACTAGGGAATGGGTAAAACTGGACGAATACAACGAGTCAGACTTGTTAAATCAACATAATATGATGGTACCCTGAGGAGGCAGCGATCATAATGTGATTGAAATTACTCTGCAATTTGAGAGGGAAAAAATAAAATCTGCCGTAATGGTATTACAGCTGAATAAAGGCAACTACTGAGGCATGAGGAAGGAGCTGGGAAGAATTGACTGGGAGAGGAGCCGAGCTGGAAAGACAGTGGAACAGCAATGGCAGGAGTTTCTGGGAGTAATTCAGGAGACACATCAGCGATTCATCCAGAAGGAAAAGGGAAGCATGGTATGGGGAGGATAAGGTAACGGCAGCAGACTAAGGAAGTCAGGGATAGCATAAAAGCAAAAGAGAAAGCATGTAATATGGCACAGAGCAGTGGAAACCAGAGGATTGGGAAGCTTTCAAAAAAACCAACAGAGGGCAACAAAATGTGAAATAAGGAGGGAGAAGATTAAATATGTGGGTAAGCGAGCCAGTAATATAAAGGGAGACTGCAAGAGTTTCTTTAGATGTATAAAGAGTAAATGAGACGCAAAGTGGACAATAGTATGCTGGGAAATGATGCTGGAGAGATAGTAGTGGGAACAAGGAAATGGCTGAGGGACTGAATAATTACATCAATCTTCACTGTGCAAGACAACTATAATATCCTAAAAATACAGAGAGTGAGGGGGAGGAGCTCAGTATGGTGGCCATGTCAAGGAGAAGGTGCTAGTAAAACTGAATGGCCTGAAAGTGGATAAATCACCTGGACCAGATAAACTACACTCCAGAGTTCTAAAGGAGATGGCTAAAGAGATCGTCAGCATGTTTTCACCAAGGGGAGGTCATGTCTCACAAATTTTCTAGAATTCTTTGAGGAAATAACAAGCAGGTTAGACCAAGGTGAGCCAATGGATGTTATCTACCTGGACTTCAAGAAGGCCTTTGACAAGGTGCCTCACTGGAGGCTACTGAGTAAGATAGGGGCCCATGGTGTTGGAGGCAAGGTGCAAGCATGGAAAGAAGCCCGGCTATCTGCCAGAAAGCAGACAGTGGGGATGAAAGGGTTCTTCTCAGTATGGCAGCTGGTGACAATTCATGTTCCATAAGGCTCGGTGTTGAGAACCCAACTTTTTACTTCATACGTTAACGATTTAGATGAAGGAATCAATGGCAGTCTGGCTAGGTTTGCAGATGATACAAAGATAGGTAAAGGGACAGGAATCATTGAGGGGGCAGGGAGGCTGCAAAAGGATTTGGGCAGGTTAGGGGAATGGGCAAAGAAGTGACAGATGAAGTTCAATGTGGGAATGTGTGAGGTCATGTGCTTTGGCAGGTAATATCAAGGCATGGACTATTTTCTAAATGGGCAGGAAAATCAGAAATTTGAAGAGCAAAGAGACTCTAGTCCAGGATTTTCTCAACTTAAACTTGTAGATTGAATCAATAGCTAGGAAGGGAAATGTGATGATGACACTTATCTTGAGATGATTTGAATATAAAAGCAGGGATGGACTTCTGAGGCTCTATAAGGCTCTGGTCAGACCACATTCAGAGTCCTGTGTGCAGTTTTGGGCCCCACATCTCAGGAAGGATGTACTAGCCCTGGATCATGTTCAGAGGATGTTCTTGACAATGACCCCAGGAATGAAAAGCTTAACATATGAGGAACGTTTGAGGAGTCTGGGTTTATACTCGCTGGAGTTTAGAAGGATGAGAGAGGATCTAAGAGAAATATACAGCATAATGAATGTCATGAATTGAGTAGATGATGGGAAGGTATTTCCATTGGGTAAGAGAGACTAAGACCCAAGGGCACAGCCTTAGAATAAAGGGAAGACCTTTTTGAAATGGAGATATGGAGAAACTTACTCAGCCAAAGAGTGTTGAATCTATGGAATTTATTGCCACAGAAGGCTGTGGAGGCCAGGTCTTTCAGCATATTTAGCACTGACTTAGATCGGGTCTTGAGTATCAAGGGCATCAAGGGTGTGGTGAAAAAGTGGGAGAATGGGTTTGAGAAACATTTCAGCCAAGATTGAATGGCAGAGCAGACTCTTTGGGCTGAATGGCCTAATTTCTGTTCCTCTGTCTAATGGTCTTATATCATTTGTGTCTCTTGCATGTTCTTTCAATCGAGTTTTGTTGTCAGATGAGTCAGTTTTACTGCATGAAACTTAATTCAATTTGATATTGTTCATTACTCTCAAGTCTCCTGAACCTGAAACACTTGAACATCATCGTTTGAAACAGTTAGTCCAAGACTCTTTTAATCAGTTGAGTTTAAACATATTGAACTCATCCAAACTCTGTGAACTGACTTTTAAAACAGACAAAGTATTTGTGGCAGCACATACAACATGTGTTTTGACTCACTGTACAATAGTGTGAGGAAGGATCTTCCAGTTAACAATGGAGGCAGACTCATTAATGACTTGTATGGAGGAGTTACATAGACTCTTCACTAATAAGTCAATTGGGATTGAAAGTAGGTGGAAAAGAGGATTAAGGCTGTAACCAGATCCACCATGATCTTATCAAATGGCAGGTTAGAAGAAATAGGCTAAATGGCTTACTCCTTACTCATATTTGTTCGTTCACTTAGTCTGTAGAATGATCTTCCAGATATCAATAGAGGCAGGCTCATTAATGACTTGAGTGGGAGACTTATGTGAACTCTTCATTAACAAATCAGTCAGTGGGGTTGGAAAGTATGTGGAAAAGAATATTATGATCAAGATCAACCATGAAACGATCTAATCCCAGATCAGACTCAAAAGGCGAACTGACGTTCTCTTCATTCATATTAGTGTGTTCATATGTATCCCATGGAGGGCAGACCAACCTCTCTGCCTCTTTGTCACAGACCCGATAGAGGACACATTGTTCCTACAGTATCTGTATCACACATCTTGGATAGAGCAGTCTGACCCCATTGTGTCTATATTATTGACTGTGGGAGAAAAGGTTATTTACTCTGTGTCAGTTGTAGATCATCAGGACTGCCAACTGAACATACTCAGTCTGTAACACAAGGATTGACGCGGGCAGGCTCCCCTCACTGTGTCTAAACGCTGAATTCTTCAATCTATCTCATCATTTAATCAATTTCACCATTTGTGAAAAAGGATATTTTGCCACGTCCTTCAGCTATTTCCTGAAATTAGTCTGGGTCACAACATATATACAAGTGTTTGTGCAGCAGCTTAGGAGCAAGAGAATGAATCCGATCTCTCGTACAAAATAATGTAAATATAGGTCCCCAAAACCGATCCAATATGTGCATTCCATTGAGAGTATAGCATAAACACTGACCATAACAAGATGAAATTCCCTGAGATAACAAACAATAAAATGATGGACTTCCTTCGAGCCCTCATTTCTGGGTCACTGGGATTCTCCCCACTGCTGTGAGCCTGAAGTCGCCTGCGGGCTCTGCTGGCCACTAAAATGTGCCTGACACTTAAAGCATTGAGCAGCAGAATCAGAACAAATGGCACGTATGGGTTCAAGATATAATGAAGGCACTCTATTGTTCCCCAGACTGGGGATGACAGTACATCAGCTGGTACTGAACAAAACCAGGGGAGATTTCTCAGCAAATACTGAGATGTGAACATAAAGTACCAGAAAATGTTCTTCAAACCACTCAACTCAGTCCCTGTTCATAGAACCACAGCTGCTGTCTTCTCATTACAAAGTTAATTTGCAGATTTGGGCAGCAAATGGCCACATAGCGATCAAACATAAAAGTGACAGTAAACCAGACAGAACCATCGGTGGCTGCATAAAAAAAAGGCATGGATATTACAGATGGGGATGGCCCATAGGAAACTTAACCCTCTCTTATAAACAATTGGAATGTGCCTCAATAGCAGATCGAGGATTATATCGCCACTTGATATTGAGTAATGCATTTAATAAGATCACACTTTTCTTTGGACAGGATTGTAATCATTATGGTATTGACTGCGAGGATGAAAATTAAACAGGAAAGTTAATCAAGCTGGTAGAAGCGTTACCAATTACATCGGGTGTGATTTCGAAATCTGTCTCTCTTTCTAAACATGTTTTGTAATATTTATAACCATGGTCATGTAATCTGCTGAATTATTTTTTTTAAATCAATAAAATCAGCCATTAAGTAGAAATTAATATTTGCGATGAAGCAGAAATTGAGGAAAAGCAGTTTATAAGAGATGATGTGAATACTGACACTGGGCTGACAGATTATTGAAGTGTAAACAAGGAATGTCGGAAACATCACAAAGACCATGGAAGGTATGATTCAGTTTCCGAAGTGGAACAGAGATCAGTGACTCTGTATTAGGGTGGAGGAAACAACCAGGTTCCTGTTCTTCATCTTTACAGAGTCATTCAAAATTAGTGTGGAAGAATCAGCCCAAGTTCCCCATCATGAGTATTCAGTGACCATGGTCGATATCAGCACACATATCCTGCACCTGATCATTTTGGAATAAAGATAGATTAATATGAAGGTGTGTCAGTCTATGTTATTCTCTCTGATATCTACTCAGAGATCGTTTTCATGTGGAGCTGATGGTCTATTGATTTGAGATGGGAGAGGTCGCAGGTTTGGAAGATGCTGTGAAAGGTGTCTTACGATGTTGCTGAAATGCTCCTTCCTTATTCCACACACTGCTGCTGGTGTGTATTGATGGTGGAGGCCGAGAATGTTTGTGGATGTGGTGCCAATCAAAGGTGCCTTATTTTGAATATCACCAGGTTTTTGGAGTGTTGTTGGAATGGAAATTACCCAGGCAAGTGGGGAGTGTTCCTTCCCACTCCTGACTTGCCCTTTGTAGATGTTGAACAGATTTTGATGAGTCAAGAAATTAGACATGCATCACAGAATAACCAATCTCCTACATGGTCTTGGAACAGTGGTATTTATATAAGTGGCCCAGATAGTCTGTGATCAATGGTTATCTCCTTCCACCCTGCCCCAGGATGTAGGTAGTGCGCGATTCAGTGATGGGAAGACTAATCAATGTCAAGAGAAATGGTTAGATTCTCTCTTTTCAGAGATACCTGACACTTGTGTGGCACACATGCTGCATTGAGCTTAGTTCTGAATACTGTATACGTTTTGCTATATATGGACATAGTGTCCAAAATGTGAGGAATGCTACTAATTATTGTAGAACAATCAACAAACATCCTGAATTATGACCTTAAGATGGTGTGATTGCCAATGGAGTAGCAGCTGAAGATAACTGGGCCGAGGACACTTCCCTGAGGAACCCCTGCAGAGATGTCATGGAGCTGAGGTGATTGACTTCCAACAATCACACCCATCCTCCAATGTGCCAGGAATGACACCAACCAATGAGACTTTCATCCCATCTCTCGTTATTTTAGGTTTCATTCAGGTCAGACGTGGTCAATTGCTGCTTTGATGTCAAGTTCAGTCCCTCTCACCTCACCTCAGGAGTTCAGCTCTTTTGTCCTTGTTTGGATAATAGTTGTTATGAGGTCTGGTGCTGAGCAACCCTGCAGAACTAGACACCAGAGAACAAGTTATTGCTGAGTGAGTGCAGCTCGGTAGCACTCTTGATGACACCTCCAGCATGTTGCAGTTAATTCTAATCAGATTGATAATTATTTTGATTTGCTTTGTTCTACTCTTTGAGATGGACCTCTCTATATCCCTATATTAATAATTGGTTGTCAGTTTTGTAACTGTACTCAGTTCAATTCAGGGCACAGTGAATATTGGAGCCATTTACCATTGACAAGATATTTTCACGGCCATCACTTTATACAGTGCTTTAGCTGTTTGTTGTGTTAGCTTCTGGTGAGCACTGGAGAACCTCCATTGACGCACAATCCAGCATGCGGTCCACATACCCAGGAAAAGAAAAGGGAGATCAGGTTTAATAATTACCCAGTTAGCAGAAGGAAGCCATTCAGCCCATCATACCTGCATGGGCTGTTTATATGTGTTGAGACAGTGGCGAGCACGTGCCTTTTCCCCATCTCCCTACACATTGATTCGTTTTCAATAATCATTCAAGTACCTCTTCATTGTCTCAACACAACCAGACCAAGGTTCCTTCTCCATCTACTATTAAGTTATTTGCCTGTTAGGAATGGGACATGAAAATGTATTGTTTATCAGAAATGGAAACCATTGGCTCAACTCGTTCTGTTTCACAGGATAACTAGTGATCAGAAATTACAGCAATATTGTATTATTTTATTAGATCAGGCTAAACTTGTGGTGAGATAAGTTAACATTTCAGGTTGATGATGTTGCATTCGCACCCCCAGGCTTTTCTGTTCTTTTTTCAGATTTCTAGCACCTGCAGTATTTTGCTTTAGCTCATTCATTTTATGACTTTATATGAATAATGGCAGATTGGTACATTTCCTTGAAGAATCAGGAACTGCTTTGAGTGACCGCAATACAAATCTTGAATGCTTTCTCAATTCTGTGGTAAATGGAGAGATTTTCAAAGAGTCATAGATGTCAAAACATCTGAAAGTTGTCATAGTTCACTGTACATCAGTGTAGGATTTATTTTACTGTAGCACTGTCAGAACATGGTGATCATATTCTTCAGTATAAAATTGTATTCCATATGTAATATAGCCACAGAAGTGAGATGGATATGCTCAACTGAACATTAGTTCCAATATTGTGCAAGTTATGTGATGCGTAAAGTTGATGAAAAACATTAATTCAGAAGATGTAAAGATCCTTTATTTCAAAGTTGATAGAACATGGATTTAGACTATAATTAGAATCTCTACAATGTGGAAACAGGCCGTTTGGCCGAACAAGTCCACACCAACCCTCTGATGAGGATCAAACTCAGACCCATTCCACTGCACCAATTACACTAGATTTCCCCTGACTAATGCACGTGGCCTACACATCCCTGAACACGACAGGCAATATAGCACGGTCAATTCACTCAACCAGCACATCTTTGGACTGTGGGAAAAAACCAACGCAGACACGGGGACAATGTATCCGAGGGTGGAATCAAAGCGGGATCGCTGGCGCTGTGAGGCAGCAATGTTAACCACTGAGCCACCGTGCTGCAACTGCATATTAACCAGTAACAACTGTCGACTGCAATAACCAAAATAGTCATGAAGAGGGGCAAGTGCATCGTGATCTCACTAATTGGTCATTTTAATGAATAAACAGCAAGGAGAAATGGATTTCAAAACCAGAGTATTATCATGGAAAGGACAGTTAGTTAACAAATTAATCAACTGATTGAGTAGATACAGAGCTTTACTCAATTTCACACAGAACCAAGTGGCAAACGGTCTACAAAGTAATGGTTTGTAAGGCACTAAACATATATCCTGAGGGAAAGACAGTGATAGGCTGCAGTTAAGGGACAAGGTTGAGGACTGCAGCTTGAAGACGGGTGTTCCATTGTGAATGTGACAACGTTCCACTGCCCTTTGCTCAGTATCACAACGTTATGTTTATTGTGGGGAATGTAATCAAGACTATGAAACTTATGAAAACGCCCATTATACTCATGTGCTTACGTAACTAATCCAACTGAAAGTCCCTTTGCATTAGCTCTGCCAACTTGGTGTGTTATTGCAATTGACCTAAGGCTTGCAATTACATGATAGCAAAGTTCAGAAGTTGTATCAGTTTAAACCAGATTAAAAAAAACTTTACAGCAAGGGCAAGAAGGAAATGCTGGAAATTCTCAATAGTTCTGGCAGTGCCTGTGGGGAGACAGATTAGATTAGATTAGATTACTTACAGTGTGGAAACATGCCCTTCGGCCCAACAATTCCACACCAAACCGCAACCCACCCATACCCCTACATTTACACCTTACCTAAAACTACGGGCAATTTAGCATGGCCAATTCACGCGACCCACACATCCTTGGACTGTGGGAAGAAACCGGAGCACCTGGAGGAAACCCACGCAGACACGGGGTGAACGTGCAAACTCCACACATTCAGTCGCCTGACGCGAGAATTGAACCCGGATTTCTGCCGCTGTGAGGCAGCAGTGCTAACCACTGTGTCACCATGCCACCCACAAGCATTTGTGATTTAACATTTCAGGCTACTAACCCTTTGTCAGAACTGGAAATGTACTGAAACAGGATTTAAACCCGTCATGGAAAGGAAGGAACAACAAATAGAAAGATCTGTGGTAACCCAGGAGACAGGAGACATTAGATGGGAGAAGGGATGAAAACGAAATGCAAAATGAGATTGTATTTGCTTGTATTTAACCCAGATCAGGAATGCTGACCCGTAGTGTTATTGTGGCACAGTGATGATTTTATATCTGTACTTAGAGTCATAGAGTCAAATAGAGATTGGGGCAGTATGGTGGTCAGTGGTTCACACTGTGATTAGCCTCAGTGCACCAGGGATTCCAACCTCAGGTATCTGTCTGTGCGGCGTCTGTGAATATTCTCCCCTTGTCTGCGTGGGTTTCCTCTGTGTGCTTGAGTTTCCTCCCAAAAACCAAAGATGTGCAGATTAGGTGTGGTCTCCTTCGGAAAGATGTTGTGAAACTTGAAAGGGTTCAGAAAAGATTTACAAGGATGTTGCCAGGGTTAGAGGATATGAGCTATAGGGAGACGCCGAACAGGCTAGGGCTGTTTTCCCTGGAGCGTCAGAGACTGAGGTGACCTTGTAGAGGTTTACAAAATTATGAGGGGCATGGATAGGATAAATAGACAAAGTCTTTTCAATGTAACCGGGGAGTCTGGAAATGGAGGACTTAGGTTTAAGATGAGAGGGGAAAGATATAAAAGAAACGGGCAACTTTTTCACGCTGAGGGTGGTACGTATATGGAATGAGCTACCAGAGGTCGTGGTGGAGGCTGGTACAATTGCAACATTTAAGAGGCATTTGGATGGGTATATGAATAGGAAGTTTTTGGAGGGATATGGGCAGGGTGCTGGCAGGTGGGACTAGATTGGGTTGTGATATCTTGTCGGCGTGGACAGGTTGGACCGAAGGGTCTGTTTTCATGCTGTACATCTCTATGACTGTAACTCTATGACTACATGGAGGTTTGTAGAGCAGTGCATGGAGACGTATCGATGACTACATGGAGGTGTCTAGCAGTGTACATGGAGGTGTGTAGCAGATTGCATGGAGTTGTTTCGAGGACTGCATGGAGGTGTATAGAGCACTGCATGGCAGTGCATAAAGGACTGAATGGAGGGATACCACAGAGTGAATGGAGGTGTATAGAGGATTGCATGGAGTTTTATAGAAGACAGCATGAAGGTGTAAAGAGGACTGTGTGGCGGTGTATAGCAGAGTGCATGGAGATCTATCGAGGACTGCACGGAGGTGGAAAGATGACTGCAGAGATGTGCATGACAGACTAAATGGAGATGTGCAGAGCACCGCTGCAAATGTGTTGCTGGTCAAAGCACAGCAGGTTAGGCAGCATCTCAGGAATAGAGAATTCGACGTTTCGAGCATAAGCCCTTCATGCTCGAAACGTCGAATTCTCTATTCCTGAGATGCTGCCTAACCTGCTGTGCTTTGACCAGCAACACATTTGCAGCTGTGATCTCCAGCATCTGCAGACCTCATTTTTTACTATGTGCAGAGCACCGTATTGAGCTGTATGCAGGACTGAACAGAGGTGCACAGAGGACAGCATGGATGTGTGCAGAGCACCGTTTTGAACTGTATGCAGGACTGAACAGAGGTGTACAGAGGACTGCATGGATGTGTGCAGAGCACCGTATTGAGCAGTATGCAGCACTGCACAGAGGTGTACAGAAGATTGCATGGAGGTGTATAGAGGACTGAATGGAGGGGTACCACAGACTGCATGGAGGTGCATAGAGGATTGCATGGAGTTGTATCGCAGACTGCATGGAGGTGTAGGTAGTACTGCATTGAGGTTTATCCAGGACTGAATAGAGTTGTATAGCAGACTGCATGGAGTTGTATGCCACACAGGATGGAGGTTTATAACAGAGTGCATGGAGGTGTATACAGGACTGCATAGAGGTGTACAGAAGACTGCATGTCGGTGTACAGAGGACTGTATGGGGGTATATAGCAGAGTGCATGGAGGTGGATGGAGGACTGCATGGAGCTGTATAGATGACTGCATGGAGGTGTATACCAGACTACATGGAGGCATATAGCGGACTACATGGAGATGTATAGTGGACTGTATGGAAATGTATAGCAGACTACATGGAGGTTTAGAGATGACTTCACGGAGATGCATAGAGGACTGAATGGTGGGGAACCACAGACTGCATTGAAGGGTATATATGACTATATGGATGTTTATAGCAGAGTACAAGGAGGTGTGTAACAAACTATATGGAGGCACATAGCAGGCTGCATCAAGGTGTACAGAGGACTGTATCGGGGTATATAGCAGTGTGCATGGAGATGTAAAACAGACCGCATGGAGGTGTAGAAATGTCTGTATGGACGTGTACAGCAGACGACATGAAGGTGTAAAGAGGACTGTATGGCGGTGTTTTAAGGACTGCATGGAGATATTTAGAGGACTGCATGGAGGTCGAGTGTAGACTGCCTGGAGGTGTCCAGATCACTGTATGGAGGTGTATAGAGGACTGCATAGAAGTGTACAGAGGACTGCATGGAGGTGTAAAGAAGACTGAATGGATGTGTAAAGAGGATTGTATGGCGGTGTATAACAGAGTGCATGGAGGTCTATAGTGGACTGCATGGAGGTGTATAGACGACTGCAGACAGCTGTCTAGCAGACTGCATGGAGGCATATAGCGGACTGCATGGAGGTGTGAAGAGCACTGTATTGAACTGTATGCAGGACTGCACAGAGGTTCACAGAGGGCTGCATGGAAGTATATAGAGGACTGAATGGAGGGGTACCACAGACTTCATGGAGATGCTTAGAGGATTGCATGAAGTTGTATAGCAGATTGCATAGAGGTGTATAGAGGACTGCATGGTGATTTATCGAGGACTGCATGGAGGTGTACAGTAGACTGCATGGAGGTTTACAGAGGACTGTATGTGGGTGTAGGTCAGACTGCATGGGGGTGTATAGAGCACTGCATGGAGATTTATCGAGGACTGTATGGGGGTGTATAGCAGAGAGCATGGAGGTTTTTCTAGCAGACTGCATAGAGGTGCATAGCGGACTGCATGGAGGTGTATGGAGGACTGCATGGAGGCGTATGGCAGTCTGCATGGAGATGTATAGACGACTGCATGGTGATGTGTAGAGGATTGCATGGCGACGTATAGCAGACTGTTTGGAGGTGCATAGAGGACTTCATTGAGGTGTATAGCATACTGCATGGAGGTCTTCATGGACTGCCATAAAGAGGACTGAATGAAGGTGTATGGCAGACTACATGGAGGTGTATCGAGGAGTGCATGGAGGTGTTTAGTGGACTCTATGCAGATGCAAAGCAGACTGCATGGAGATGTATAGACGACTGGTGATGTATAAAGGATCGCATGGCAATGTATAGCAGACTCTTTGGCGGTGTATAGAGGACTTCATTGAGGCGCATAGCAGACTGCATGGAGGGCTTTATGGACTGCATGGACATGTATAGAGAACTGCAAGGAGGTGTATAGTGGACTGTATGGAGATGTATAGCAGAATGCATGGAGGTGTATAGATGACTGCTTGGAGATTTACAGATGACTGCATGGATGTGTATAGTGGACTTCCTGGAGGTGCTTAGTAGATTGCATGGACATATGCAAACGACTGCATGGACATGTGTAAAGGACTGAATGGACATGTGGAAAGGACTGCATGGCGGTGTAGAGCAGCCTGGATGGTTCTGTATAGAGGACTGCAAGGACGTGTAGAGCAGCCTGCATGGTTCTGTATGGGGGACTGCATGGAGGTGGATAGCAAACTGCACAGAGGTGTATGGAGGACTTCATGGAGGAGTATAGCAGACTGTGTGGAGGTGTATAAATGACTGCATTTTGGTGCATAGAAGGTTTCATGGTGGTTTATAGCAAACTGCATGGAAATATATGGAAGACTGCATGGAGGTTTATAGAGGACTGTATGGCGGTCGAGAGAACTGTATGGAGGTGTTTGCCATACGTCGATCATGGAGGTTGTATTGAGGTATATAGCAGTCTGCCAGGTGGGTTACAGCAGACGGCATGGGGGAGTGTAGCAGACTGCATGGAGAAGACAGCGGACTGCATGGAGGCTTTTATAGGACTGCATACAGGTGTCAAGTGGGCTTCATGGAGGTCATAACAATGCCCCTTCTTCCTCAGGAGTCTTTGGAAAGTCAGCACAATCATCAGGACTCTCGCCAACTTTTGTAGATGCATTCTATCTGGGTGCATCACGGTTTGGTACAGTTACAGCTCTGCCCAGGTGTATAAGAATCTACAAGAAAGTTAATCAGGAATGATGAAGTGCTTCTACACATAACGTTGACCCTCTTGTACTTCAGATGCTGCATGAGCTGCTTGCTTTTCCAGTGCCATCCCTTCCACTCTGACTCTCCAGCATCTGCAGTCCGCACTTTCTCCTACTCCTCATTCAGATTTGTTTGTTCACTTGGAAACCAGAGAGGGCAGACCAAACTCACTGTGTCTTTGTCACAGACCCGAGAGAGGGCAGATTGTCCCTCCTGTATCTGTGTCAGTGATGGGGGGATAGAGCTGACTGACCTCATTGTGTCTGCATCATTGACTGTGGGAGAACAGGCCATTTACTCTGTGTCTGCAGTAGACCACCAGGACTGCCAACTGAGCATACTCAGTCTTACCACAAAGATTTGAAAGAGCAGTGTCCCCTCACTGTGTCCATATCTCTGACCCCACAGAGAGTGAATTGTATGGATTATGAAACAGAACAAATTTCTAATCCCTGAATCCTTCAATCCTCTCATCATTTCATGAATTTCACCACTCGAGTAAAAGGGTATTTTACCATGTTCTTCAGCTGTTTCCTGAACTTAGTCTGGGTCACAACATATATACAAGTGTTTGTGCAGCAACGTAGGAGCTGGAGAATGAATCCGATCGCTCGCACAAAATGATGTAGATGTATTGCCCTATATCTCATCGAAAACATGTGTTTCCACAGAGAGTATAGCATAAACACTGACCATAACAGGATGAAATTCCCTGAGATAACAAACAATAAAATGATGGACTTCTTTCGACTCCCTATTTCTGGGTCTCTGGGATTCTCCCCACTGCTGTGAGCCTGAAGTCTCCTGCGGGCTCTGCTAGCCACTAAAATGTGCCTGACACTTAAAGCATTGAGCAGCAGAATCAGAACAAAAATGGGATTACTGGGTTCAGGATATAATGAAGGCACTCGATTGTTCCCCAAACTGGAGAGTACAGAATATCAGTTGGTACTGAACAAAACCAGGGCTGATTCCTGAGCAATTACTGAGATGTGAGCATAAAGTACCAGAAAACATTCTTCAAACCACTCAGCACAGTCACTGTTCCCAGAACCACAGCTGCCGTCTTCTCAGTACAAAATTTAATTTGCAGATTTGAGCAGCAAATGGCCACATATCGTTCAAAGGTAAAAGTGACTGTAAACCAGACAGAACAGTCGGTGGCTGCGTAAACGAAGACAGCGTGGATATTACAGATGGGGATGGACCATAGGAAATGAAACTCTCTCTTAAAAACAGTTGGAATGTGCCTCAATTGCAGATCGAGGATAATAACCAGTAAATCTGCTGTTGACATCGCCACCAGGTATCGAGTAATACATTTTGAGAGACAACACTTTCCTTTGGACAGGATTGTAATTGTCATGATGTTTACTGTGAGGAAGGAAAACAAACAGCAAAAGTAATCAAGCTTCTAGAAAAGTTACTAATTGTACAGAGTACATCGTGCAATTTCTAATTGTGCCTTGTTTTCTGAAAATGTATTAAGGCAATTATACCCATGCTCGTGGAATTATATGGATCCAAACATTCAATAAAATCAGCCATTAAGTAGAAATTCTTTTTTTGGGATTACACAGAAAATGTGGAATAGCAGTTCATAAGAGACGATGTGAATATTGACAAGGGGATGACAGATTACTGAGGTGAAAACAAAGGAATGTAGGAGACATCACAAAGACCATTTTTTTCAGTGTCTGAAGTGGAACAGAGATCAGTGACCCTGTATCAGGATGGAGGAAATGTCCAGGTTCCTGTCCTTCATCTTTACAGAGTTATTAAAAATTAGTGCGGAATGATCAGCCAAAGTTCCCCTTCTTTAGTATCGAGTGACCATCAGTGTACATAACTGATTATGGTCCAATCATGGTTGATTGATGTGGAGGTATGATAGGAGAAAGTGAGGTCTGTAGATGCTGGAGATCAGAGCTGAAAATGTGTTGCTGGAAAAGCAAGGCAGGTCAGGAACAGGAAATTCAACGTTTCGGGCATAAGCCCTTCATCAGGAATGAGGAAAGTGTGTCCAGCAGGCGAAGATCAAAGGTAGGGAGGAGGGACTTGGGGGAGGGACGATGGAGATGTGATAGGTGGAAGGAGGTCAAGGTGAGGGTGATAGGCCGGAGTGGGGTGGAGGCGGAGAGGTCAGGAAGAAAATTGCAGGTTAGGAGGGCGGTGCTGAGTTCGAGGGAATCGACTGAGACAAGGGGGGGGGAGGGGAAATGTGGACACTGGAGAAATCTGAGTTCATCCCTAGTGGTTGGAGGGTTCCCAGGCGGAAGATGAGGCGCTCTTCCTCCAACCGTCGTGTTGTAACACAGACTTGGCAGTATATTACACAGTCATGGAACACTGGTATCATTACAACATGGGGCAGTTCAGTTTGTGGCAATGATAACCCCCTCTCCCTACCAGGGTGTTGGAAGTGGGGAATTCAGTGATGGCAATGCCAATCAATGTAAAGAGAAGTCGTTACATTCTCTCTTTTCAGAGATACCTGACACTTATGTTCAGGCTTAAATTCACATGTCAGCCCAGGCCTGAATACTACCCAAGTGTTGCTATATGTGGGCATCGTGTCTGACAAGTCAGGAATGGGACTAAACTTTGTGAACAACTAACAAATATCCTGAGTTCTGATGTTATGATGGAGGGATTGTTAATGATGGAGCAGCTGAAGAAAGGTGGGCTGAGGATACTTCACTGATGAACTCCTGCAGAAATGTCCTGGAGTTGATGTGACTGACTTTCAACAACCACACTATCCTCTAATATGCCAGGAACGACTCCAACCAATGGGAGCTTCATCTAATTCCTCATTATTTTAGGTTTCCTTCAGGTCAGACTTGGTCAATTGCTGCTTTGATGTCAAGTGTAGTCTCTCTCACCTCACCTCAGGGGTTCATCTCTTTTGTCTTTGTTTGGTGCTGGGAAACCCTACAGAACTGAACACTAGTGAACAAGTTATTGCTGAGTGAGTGCAGCTCGGTAGCACTCTTGATGAAACCTTTCCCCATGTTCCTGTTCATTGCGATCAGCCTGATGGGATGGTAATTATTTGGATTTGCTTTGTTTTACTCTTTGAGATTTACAGCTTAAATTCACATGCTATCAGGTGTTTGCAGGTATTGTAAGTCTATCGGAACAGTTCTGCTCAGGAGCCATGTACTAATATCAAGATATTTTCAGGACACATTAATTTAAACAGTGCCTTAACTGTTTCTTGTGTTAATCTCTGCTCAGCACTGGAGAAACTCTATTGAAGCACAATCCAGCATGCGGACTATGCACCCAGGAAAGGAAAAGGGAGATTAGGTTGAATAATCACCCAGTTATCAGAAGGAACCATTCAGCCTATCGTATTTGCGTGGGCTGTCTGTATGTTTTGACTTCATGGCAAACACTTGTCCTTTCCACATCTCCCTGCACATTGACTCTATTTCAATAATCATTCAAGTAACTCTTCATTGACTCAGTGTAACTTCATCAATGTTGCTTCACCATCAACCGTCAAGTTATTTACTTATTAAGAATGGGACCTGAATATTTCGTACTTGCCAGAAATGGAAACCATCAATTCACCTTTTTCTCTTTGATAGGATATGTAGTGATCCAAACTTGCAGCAATATTCTATTATTTTGTTGGACCAGGCTAAACTTGCGGAGCGATAAGTTAACATTTCAGGTTGATGCTGTGCCATCAGCACTCCCAGCTTTTTCTGTTCTAATTCAGATTTCAAGCACCTGCAGTATTTTGGTTTAGTTCATTTATGGTTTCATTTATATTGGCAGAATGGGCCATTTCTCTGAACTCACAGGAACTGTTTTGAGTGACGTCAATACGACTCTGCGAAGTTTTCTCAGTTCTGTGGTAAATGGAAAGGTTTTGAAAGTGTCATAGATGGCAAAACATCTGAAACTTGACATTGTTCACTGTACATCAGTGTAGGATTTATTTTATAATAGCACTGTCAGAACATGGTGATCATATTTTTCAGTATATAATTGTATCCCATACGTAATATAGCCAGAGAAGTGAGATGGATAGGCTCGTCTGAATATGTGCTTTGCCAGCAAAACTCTAATCTTAACTGAATATTAGTTATAAATTTGTGGAAGTCATGTGATGGGGAAAGATGATGGAAAAGATTAATTCAGCGGATGAAAAGATGCATTATTTCAAAGATTATTTGCAGATAAACCATTGACACCTGTAGACTGGCACAGCCGAAATAGTCATGAAGAGGGACAAATGCGTCGTAGGCTCACTAATTCGTCATTTTAATAAATAAATAACAAGGAAAATCAGATTTCAAAACCAGAGTACTACCACGGAAAGGACAGTTAGGGAACAAATTAATCAACTGATTGAGTAGACACAGAGCTTTACTCAATATAACACAGAACCAAGAGGCAAACTGTGGATAAAGTAATGGTTTGTCAGACACTAAACATATATCCCGAGGGAAAGGCAGCGACAGGCTGCAGTTAAGGGACAAGGTTGAGGACTGCAGCTTGAGGTTGGGTGTTCCATTGTAAATCTGACAACGTACCACTGCCCTTTGCTCAGTATCACAACTTTGTCTTTACTGTGAGAAATGTAATCAAGTCTGTGCGATATTTGCAAACGTCCATTATACCCATGGGGTTGTGGAGCTAATCCAACTGAGCATCCCTTTCGATTCACTCTGCCAACTTAGTGTGTTATTGTAATTGACCTAAGGCTTGCAATGACATGATATCAAAGGTCAGAAATTATATCAGTTTTACTCAGATTACAATCTTTACAGTCAGTGCAAGAAGGAAAAGGTATGATTATAGAAAGCAATCAGGGAATGCGGGAAAATCTCAGCAGCTCTGGCAGTGCCTGTGGGGTGACAGTGTTAAAATTTCAGGCTGATAACCCTTTATCAGAACTGGAAAAGTACTGAAACAGGATTTAAACCTGTGGCAACCCAAGAGACAGGAGACATTAGATGGGAGAAGAAATGAAAACAAAAGCAAAATAAAATTGTACCAGGACATGTAAAGGAGCAAAAGATGTACATGTAAATAGGAAAATACAAAATCATCATCAAAGATGCTTCCTGAGAAATGGAGTAAAGTTTGAAATTAACACTGAGGTCAACAACTTCAGATGGAAACAGTGACCCGTTGTGAATTGTGGCAAAGTGATAATTTTATATCTGTACTTGGAGCCATAGAGTCATACAGATATGCAGCACAGAAACAGATCCTTTCGTCCAACTGGCCCATGTCAAACAGGTTTCTCAAACTGAAGTAGTCCCATTTGCCTGTATTTGGCCCATATCCCTCCAAGTCTTTCCAATCCTTTTGGAGTTTTTTTCCTAACAATATACCTGTCCAAAAGTGTTCCAAATAAAGTTAAAATTGAACCTCACTCTACCACTTCTTCCGGCAGCTCATTCTGGACGCAAACCAGTCTCTCCATGAAAAACATTTCGCTCAGGTCCCACTTAAATCTTTCCCTTCTCACTATAAATCCATGCTCTCTAGTTTTGAGCACGTTTGGAAACGCCTTCTTTCCCAACCTGTCGACCTGTAATGCTATTCTCATGGGACTATGTACCTGCACCCCTCGGTGTCTCTAATCAGGAAGTCTCCTCAGGGCACTACCATTTACTATGCTGACTCCTTTATATGGTTAAGTTCATGCGGATTGTGTGGAGGAAGATGTATTGCAGATGAGACTGAGCAGATCATTGCATGTGTTTGTGTAGGAATAGACCTTGGCCAGTGCAAATACAGAGACACTTTTTCAAAACCAACAATCATGGCACAGAGCCCTTGCCTGGTTTTAGATTTTGTCATTGCTCAGTGTGAACACATTGTGGAGTAAGAAGGGTCAAGGGTCACTTGCAACATGGGAGTAGATTGACATGCAAATAGTGAAACGAATAATAATTCCTTGACCTGACATTGTCCAGGCAAGTTAATCATAATCGACAACACTTCTCAGAAACAAATCAAGACACATTCCAAAACTCTTCGGTTTTCAAACTCCATTTTTTTTGGCAGGCAGTTTTGCAAGAGTGTACTTTTATACTCCTGATGTAGAGAGGATGGGAGTGTGTGAGTAATGTCAGTCAGGATGGGGACCTGGAAGATGAGTTACCTGAAAAGGTCTCCGTGATGAGACATATTTTGGGAACAGGTGCCACCTGAATCAGTGCCAGGAATGAACATGAGATTGATCCTGCTCAGGGTCAAATAGATTGGTAAGATTCTGAACAATCTCACTAATCCTCATGACTTGGCCAAGAATGGGGTTGGAGTCAATGGATAGAGATTAAAGTGTAAAGTAGGAACCAAAGACAATGACTTCCCACTGTCTTCCCAGTTTGAAATGACAAGAACATTAATACAGTGAAATGTGATTTACAAATCTAATAGTTAAAAGGCATAGAGACTTGGCTGGAATAACAGCAACAGCAGCATTGAGGACAGAGTAACTGGCAGGAAAAGCAATGCATTCCGGTCAACTCTATTTAAACCCAAATCTGGGTGTGTATTGTGAAGTCTGCAACTCCCAGGTCGATTGCAGACTCTCTGTTGGTAGCTGCAGCCTGTCTGGATTCGGCAGCATGTTTATTAGCGCAGTTGCTTTGGTCAAGGGTTGCTTCAGGTTCCCAACATGCCTCAGTTATTGTACAATTTTTTGTGAATCCATCATAAATTCATCATGTTGAGTGGCCTGTCTGGCCACAGCCCTCTTCTTGATCCTGAATGCGAAGTGTGTTGGATCACGTAATCGAAGACCAATCTCTGTGCAGTGAGCACACGATCATGTGGCTTAAACAATATACACTTAAGTGTTAAGCTCTTACAGATAATGTAGCAAATTAATATAAATGAATACATTTAAAAAATCAGAATGGAAATAAAATGTTTACAATACCAGGGAATATGTTATATAATAGATGTATATTTTATATATATATATATATATATATCTAAATGGAACATAAAAAAAACCTCATACTTAATGTCTGATCGAGCAAACATAGTTAAATAAAATAAATAAGACATTACAGAAATAAGCAAATACAAAACTAAAATCATGAAGATAAAAATATATTCGTAATGAAAATCAAACAAACATCAGAAAGCCGGAGAATATTTTATGCAAGGAATAGGATAACTAATATTTACGAAGCAAACAAACATATCTCCTGGTCTGTTTGGTGTTTATTTTGTGTTGTTTCTGACGATGACGATGACCATCCCAATCAGGCGTACCTTGAATGCGTTTTGCACGGACATCATTGTCCTGGAGAGAGATCAAGGTTGTTTCTCTCGTTGTCTTTGTCTAATATCTGAATTGTTTTGAACTAATGAAATACATATGCCCGAACCCAACCCCACTTTTCTTTTTAAAAACACAAATAATAAATAAAGCAAAATCGGAATGTGACCCCCACCCCGCCCGCCCCCTCCCGTGGAATGTGAAGTTGGGTTGAGAGGACTGGTAGGCTCCAACCTCAGTTTCTAGTGGGAATGGTTGCCGTGATTTTAAATGACCTGATGAGAGGGTGGTCACAAAGATTGAATCAAGGCTGCCATTATGACCAATTTTATAAATATGCATGAAAATGAGCGGAAAATTGAAGGATTGTAACATGGCTAATCCCATCAGTGATTACAGGAACTCGAATTGGAAAACATGTGAGATGCCTGTGAGGTGTTACCATTGGAAAGAGTTGCCCCTTGCCTTGGGCGGTCAGGAACAGTTTCATTGTATGATTAGTGAATGAGTGCTTTGCAAAATAGCTGCCTAACAGAGACTCATCAGTGTGTTGTGAATCCTCGGTCTCTGTGGCTTGGCAATACTGCATCCTCCTGGTTCCCATGTCTGTGTCCAATCATTCTCTCCAGTGGTGACACATGGAATTACCATTTGGCTGTCTGGGTGAATCTGTATTTCTGTAGTCTGTACTAGTCCTTTTGTGTTGTCACGTGTCCACAGTGCAGGTATGTTGTTAGGGGTCTGATGTAGAGTGAGATGGGGATGTCTGGTTTCCCTTTTTTTGGGAGTTATTAGGAAGCCCTGTCATGCTTAGAACATGGGGAGGTATTTAACATGTATGTGTTATTGGTGATGAGTGAATCACTAGAAATTTGTTCAGGAGCTTTGTATTGAATCAATCAAATTGTCCAGGGGTCCCTTGGAAGTTGTAGTTATAGTTGGTGATGGAAAGATATGGATTTTGTCAGGGGAGGTGTGTGGTCTCTCCGTGAGGATGTGTCAGGGGGTGTCCTTGGTCTTTTCTATTTGTTCCAAGGCAGTGACATCCACCATAGATATATATTAAGGTGGTGAGAGTGACTGTGTTTGGGGTTTTTAACTAGTTGATATGGAACCAGCCGTTTTTTGTCCTGTGGCGACTAGAACCATGTATACTGAGGGGTTTGCCTTATCCACCACAGTGTGTGGACCTGAGTATTGAGGAGAAAGACAGGAGCTAGTATTGTATATCTGTCGGATCAGCTGCTGTCCTACAGGATATCTGACAGGGTTAACGTTGCTGTGGAGGGAGGCCTGCCTTACTTTCCTTTTGGTCTCGAACCTGCCAGCTGCTGCCAGCTGAGTGACGGTGATATTCTCGGTGAGATGCTGCATTGCTTTCTCGTGCGTGAGGGCAGTAAGGACGGGTTCACTGAGGTTGGAGACTGAACAGGTCGTCAACTCCTTTCATGTGTTGGCCTGTCAGCAGGTTATTGGGGGATATACCCTGTAGATTGGGAGATGGTGTGATGTACCATCATGGGGACAAATGGAAGTACTGTGTGACAGGTTTTATTGTTCTGCTGGACTGTCTTCCTGATCATCCCATTTCAGGTGTGATTCATCCTTACCTCGATCCCACTGGATTCGGGGTGATATGCAATGTGTATCTTCTGCTTGATACCAAGCATAGCCATCCCAGTCTGCATGACCCAGCTGGTGAAATGGGTTCCCTGATCTGACTCAATACTGCAGGGTGGACCCCATCTTGTAAACAACTGTTGTGTTAGGATTTGTGCGGTTGTTTTGGCTGTACTTGTCGGAACAAGAAAACCACGAACCATTTTGTGCAAGTGTGTACAATGACCAGAATGTAGGTAAACCCATTCATATATGGTGGCAGGGGACCTACAGTCAATTTGTAGATTTGCCCAAGGCCCTTGTGATGATGCTGTTCCTTTAACAAGGTTATGTGGTCCTTGGTTTTTATTCAGAGGAGTTGTAAAGGCAGAGGTTCTGAAATGTCTGTCTTTATCTATTTGAAGAAGTTTTCAAGTTTAAAAAATAGCTTTGTGTACAATGAAAGGGGAGTGGCCAGTTATTCCAGATCAGCTACACTCTGGTTTGGTTTGGTGTGAGCTGTCTGGCTGTTCTCCAGCTGCTGGTCAGTCTTTTTGAGGCTGCTGAGCAAAAGAAAAATCAGCTCCATGGTGGTCATGCTCTCTCTCTGACATCTTTCCTGAAATAACCTGGGTTTGAGTTGATCTATTTTACAAAGGGGCTGTTTATGGGGATGTTGCAAATATTTAGAACAGCATCATTAAGTTGCGATAGAGTCGATTGGCTTTTAAAATAGTTGTTATTCTATATTCTTTTGTTTCTCTTTTGTTTCTGTTTCATTTGCTAATCTTGCAAACCAATTCTGTTTTGTATAAAACTGAGTGGTTGTGCCAGCTGCATCCCACCTGGAATATCCGCTCTACACCTGCTTAGAACAATGAGCAAAGTTAAGGTCTGGGTTAACTTCTTGAAATGTTTGGAGGGGGTCTGGCCTTATCCATAACACCCTTCCATGGGACGGGTAGGTCTCAGTCTTCCCTTTCGAGCATAACTGTCTGGATTATTTTGGGCTTACACCAGACAGTTCCCTATCTAGTGTGCTGCAGTCCTGTGTAACTCAGTTCACCAATGCAGTTCCATTAATCGTTCGGTACTGGCCTTTCCCTGAGTCGGAGCGATATAGACTCCTGCTTTTAAAACAAATCCATCCCATAGCTGCGGGGAATCTCTCTAATTGGTGTAAGTCTCTGAGTAAATCCCTCCCAAAATGTTTTTGAAGGAATCATTGTGGTACTGGGCCTGTCTATGTTTGTCTGGCTGACAGTGACTGCATTGGCCTACTCACCCATGGGGGGGGCTGCCAGAACTCCCTGACATTAGCACCTCTCTGAGCTAACACACCTGTTCTGTGGTTATCTTCTGGAGATGTTTTCTGGTGGTTACTAACTTTAATTATGATGTGTTTCCTTCCACTGACGGCCTGCAGTGTGTATTTTAATAAGGGGGCTGATGATACGGTTTTCCCAGCAGCAGAACTAAACCTTCGACATTCCCATAATGGTGAGAATTCAGTGAGGATGTTGCACACAGACAATATAGCTGTGGGTGAAGGTAACAGATCAGGGTGGCTGACCACATCAGCTCCAGCTGCTATTTCCATAGCCTGAGCACTTTAATAGCTGCCTCATTTTAAAGCTAGTCCCAATAATGGCTGCTGTCCTTGAGTGTTGGTCATGTATATCCCACAGCCGGTGATCCGACTGCCGACTTCTACTGTGGAGGATCCATCTCCATCAATTCTGACAGCTGGGTCTGCCTGGTTATCTTTTTGTTTCATCCTTAATCGTTTTTCCTGTTGTTTCAGTATAGCAGGGTGTGTGAGGCTGTTTAATGGCTATGATTTGGCAGGCATGTGTGTTTCCCCCATTATTTACGTTACCTGCTAGGAAGGTGGGCACCTTGGTATATCCAACCTTGATGTCCCGGTGTTAAAGCAGTGGAGTCCATCTACCAGCTCGAAGCTGGCTCACTGAGCTGCCTTTGATTTGGTGTGTGCTCAGTCAGTGCGTTTATACTAATGATATCGTCGAAGTACTGAATTGCCCAAAAGACTGCAAGGGAGTGTCGTTCACACATGGAAAACCCTTGTTACACGGGATGTAGGAGCCTGGAGGGGTAGGTCACTGTGTCTGGCCTACCGTGCCGCTCCTGCAGTAGAACAGCAGCTATTGCTCGGTCTGTGGCTGCAATTTCGAGACTGCATGTTATGTCAGGGTGTGGTACTAGTAAGGCAGATGCTGTTGTGAGTACACATTTTAATTCAGTTACTGTTTCAGTGTGTTGAGATGTCCAACACCAGACAGCATTCTTTTCAGCAAGTGTGAAAGTTGAGCTACTTTGGTAGTGAACCCATCAAGGTAGTTCCTGCAGTATCCCACTAACCTGAGGAAAGATCAGAGCTCACTAACATCTCGGGGGAGTGGGAGTCATTCAATGGCCTCTATTCGCTATTCCCAAATGTGCATCCCTGGCCTGTAGAATTTGTGACTTTTTTGGATTTATTTTGCATCCTAGTTTGTGTAATTGATTGAGAAAGCCAACCGGGAGCTGAATGTGCTCCCCCTTTGCTTCCATTGAGAGAGGTAGGTCGCCTACATATTGGATTAGACAGTCAGGCCGGGAAAGCCTTTCCAGTCCCTTGGCTACCCGCCTGTGAAAAATCGAGGGTGAGTTCTGGAACCCTTGAGGTAGATAAGTCCAGGTATACTGCTTTTCCTGGAAGGGAAACGTGAATTATTTACTGACAGGACTGATTGAAGGTGATGGAGCAGAAACCATTCCTAATATCATGTCCTGTTAAGTACTTTGTTTGCAGGATTTGCTTCATTATAATGGCTGAGCTGGTAGTTACTGTTGGTGCGGTGAGTGGGGTGACTTTATTAAGGACCCAATAATCGACGCTGAGATGCCATGAACCACCTGACTTCCTGACTGTCCAGATTGGAGCATTATTAGTGAAAGATACAGGTCCCAGCACTCCTTGCTGTAACAGATTGTCAGTCACCTTGGCTCCCTCCCCCTCTGCCTGTCCGGGGAAACCGTATTTCTTTGTTGTTTCTGGTGTGGCCCATCGATTATCAGCTCTCCTGGGATACGCCCACAGTCATGTTTACGCTGGGCAAATAGCCCTTTGTGTTTCACATCACCTCTCTCATAGCTGGACCTTTGGTCATTTTTAGGGGATTGATTCCAAACTCCCGTATTGTGCTGATCTGATTAGGATCATATCCTGTTGAAATGATGGATGGGGGCAGTGCGAGAAAGAGACAGTTGCCATATGCAGATATTCACTGGGTCTAAGGAAGGATAGCACCTAGTCATGGAATTGCCCTTAGAATGTGTTCTGCGCCTGGGGGATGGTTAAGTCAGATCGCAGGGTGCTGGAATGTTACGTTGCACAGTTTAAACTCTATTGGCTCTGTAATTACTTTCCTGTATATGGTCAATAAACCCTTTTAAACCAATAGACCCTGTGGTCTGCCAGGATAGATAATTAAATCCCGAGGTGTACGGCGTTTGTCGAGGTGTTAACGAGGTGCTGTATTTGACTGTTGGGGGTTTCAGTGCCCCCGACCCATCTCTCAGTACTGATCAGATTCCTTACCACAGGGACTGTCCCTGGAGATGCTGAAGGTGTTGGCCCCTCTGAGTAGGGTGGGGGTGGACCTCAATCTTCCAAACATATGGCATGCTGCTGCACTTCTTGCCTGAGCTCATCTCAGTCTATGAGTAAAAAATGAGGTCTGCAGATGCTGGAGATCACAGCTGCAAATGTGTTGCTGGTCAAAGCACAGCAGGTTAGGCAGCATCTCAGGAATAGAGAATTCGACGTTCTTATGCTCGAAACGTCGAATTCTCTATTCCTGAGATGCTGCCTAACCTGCTGTGCTTTGACCAGCAACACATTTGCAGCTCATCTCAGTCTATCCCTTGCTCCTCTCCTTCCTCTCTAACCTCTCCAATACACGTATTATTCCATTGTGGATTTAGAGCTGTTCTTTTAATTTGTCTATCTTCTGCAGGCACTTGGTGTGGTCTGCAGCTCCCTCTTTCTCTTTCCTGTCTGCCTGGTGCCATACTCTGACTGTTGTTTGCAAATACAGTCATAGAGTCATAGAGATATACAGCAGGGAAACAGACCCTTTTGTCCAACACGTTCATGCCAACAAGATATCCCAACCCAATCAAGTCCCACCTGCCAGCACCTGGCCCATATCCCTCCAAACCCTTCCTATTCATATATCCCTCCAGGTGCCTTTTAAATGTTGCAATTGTACCAGTCTCCAACATTTCCTCTAGTAGCTCATTCCATACAAGTACCACGCTCTGCATGAAAAACTTGTCCCTTTGGTCTCTTTTATATCTTTCCCCTCTCACCGTAAAGTTATGCCCTCAAGTTCTGCACTCCCACACGCCTGGGAAAAGAGTTGGTTTATTTCCGCTATCCATGCCCCTCATAATTTTATGAACCTCTATCAGGTCACCCGTCTGTCTCTGACGCTACAGGGAAAACAGCCACAGCCTATTCAAAGTTCCAAAAGCTCAAATCCTCCAAACCTGGCAACATCCTTGTAAATCTTTTCTGAACGCTTTCAAGTTTCACAACATCTTTCCGATAGGAAGGAGACCAGAATTGCATGCAATATTTCAAAAGTGACCTAACCAATGTCGCAACATGACCTTCCAACTCCTATACTCCATACTCTAACCAATAAAGCATACCAAACGACTTCTTCATGATCCTATCTATCTGAGACTCTACTTTCAAGGAGCTATGAACCTGCACTCTTTGTTCAGGAACACTCCCTCAGACCTTATCATAAAGTGTATAAGTCCTGCTTAGATTTGCTTTCCCAAAATGCAGCACCTCACATTTAACTGAGTTAAATTCCATCTGCCACTTCTCACCACATGACTCCACCTGACCAAGTTCCTGTTGTAATCTGAGGTTATCCTCTTCACTGTTCACTACACCTCCAATTTTGTTGTCATCTGAAAACTTACTAACTGTACCTCTTATGCTCACATCCAAATCATTTATAAAAACGATGAAAAAGTGGACCCAGGACCGATTCTTGTGGCAAACCACTAGTCACAGGCCTCCAGTCTGAAAAACAACCATCCACCACCACCCTCTGTCTTCTACCTTCCAGCCAGTTCTGTAACCAAATGGCTACATCTCTCTATATTCCATTAGAGCTAGCCTAGTTAATTAGTATCCCGTGGGGAACCTTGTCCAACACCTCACTGAAGTCCATATAGGTCACATCCATAGCTCTGCCCTCATCAATCCTCTTAGTTGATTCTTCAAAAAACATTTTTGAGACATGATTTTGAATACACAAACTCATGTTGACCATCCCTAATCAGTCCTTGCCTTTCTAAATACATGTACATCCTGTTCCTCCGGATTCCCTCCAACAATCTGCCTACCACTGATGTCAGGCTCACTGATCTATAGTTCCCTGGTTTGTCCTAACCAACTTTCTTAAATAGTGGCACCACTTTAGCTAACCTCCAGTATTCTGGTACCTTACCTGTGACTACAGATGATACAAATATCTCAGCAATAGGCCCAGCAATCACTTCCCGAGTTTCCCACAGAGTTCTCGGGTACACCTGATCCGGTCCTGGGCATTTATCCACTTTTATGCGTTTCAAGACATCCAGCACTTCCTCCTCTGTTTTATGGACATTTTTCAATATGTCAACATCCACTTCCGTACATTCTGTATCTTCCAGGTCCTTTTCCACAGTAAACACTAATGCAATGTACTCATTTTGTATCGCCCCCATCTCCTGATGCTCCACACAAAATCAGCCTTGCTGATCTTTGAAAATCCCTATTGTCCCATAGTTTCTCTCTTGTCCTTAATGTATTTGTAGAAACCATTTGGATTCTCTTTAACTCTATTTGCTAAATCTATTTCATATCTCCTTTTTGCCCTCCTGATTGCCCTCTTAAGTTTATTCCAACTACCTTTACATTCTTGTAAGGATTCAGTCAATCTATCGTGCCGATACCTGACATATGCTTCTTTCTTTTTCTTAACCAAACCCTCAATTTTGTTAGGCATCCAGCATTCCCTACACCAACCAGCCTTTCCTTTAACTCCAACAGGAATATATTGTCTCTAGATTCTCATTGCCTCATTTTTGAAGGCTTCCCATTTTCCAACCAACCCTTTACCTGTGAACATCTGCCTCCAATCAGCTTTCGAATGTTTTTGCCTAATACCATCAAAATTATCCTTCCTCCAATTTAGAACTTCAACTTTTAGATCTGGTCTATCTTTTTCCATCTCTAATTTAAAACTAATAGAATTATGCTTGCTGGCCCCAAAGTGCATCTCCACTGACACCCCAATCACCTGCCCTCCTTATTTCCCAAGAGTAGGTCAGGTTTTGCATCTTCTTTTGTAGGTACATCCACATACTGTATCAAAAAACAATATTTTTACACATTTCACGAATTCCTCTCCATGTAAACCCTTAACTATGGCAGTCCCAGTCTATATTTGGTCAGTAAAAATCCCAGACCATAACCACCCTATTAAATCCTTCCATTTATTTCCCAACTCCCTTCCTGCCTTCTCAGCAGCTTATTTAGCCGACACTGTGTGTTGGGGATCTCAGTATGCTCATCCTCACTGGGTATGGTATTGCCCCATGGAAAGGAGGTTTGTTTGAATTCTCTGGTCCGGAGTTGCGTTTTTCAATTCTAACTCCGTGATTTCCCTTTTTGCGTCCTCTAGTTACCCACAGATGGATTTTAATTCCTGCTCTGTCCCTAAGAATTGCCTTCGACAGCACATTATCGTTGTGACCTTCTCGAGTTAGGAAGTCCCCTTGCTTGAGCTCTGCTAAAATTATCCCAATATTTCTGCATCGGGATCCTGGGCCCACTTCATTGTTACAACAAAATTCTGCCCATGTGGACCACTTTTTCAAACTAATATACTGTCTCAGTGTTGTTTCCCACTCTCTGCTCTGGTGCCATTCTCTGCCATTTTCAATTAAACTACGGGATATAGGGATTGATCAGACTGAGGGTACGGTTTTCACTATGTTCCAATCCTAATCCCACCGAGTTTAAAAAATTTCAGTGTTTTACCCCCCGCAACCCCCCACCCCACCCACACACACCCCCAACACATGCATGCACACACACGCGCACACACACACACACACATACACACAGAGGAAACAGTGGTGTGCTGGTTTAGGAGTAAACATCTGTTGGTTTTATATTTTAAAGAACAGTTCAATTTAGACAATTCTGTTATCTTCAATTTACCTGAATTCCTGGCCTTCACGTGGGACAGCTGTCCTCTTAGCAGCCGTCTCAAGCAACATCTCAAGGAATATTCGGTTCCACAGACTTCAATCTCAGAGCTACAAAGTCGCTTCTTATCGAGGTCCCATCTTGGGGGGGGCAATTTGTTGTCACTGCCACACAGTGTGTTGTACCTCATATCCAGCAACAGCACTGAGTCGGCTCCATTTATTTGACGCAATTAATACTATCTTAACAAGGTACACTATAAATTAACCATTTACACAACAAATGCTATCTTGTGCTTTACCTTAAATCTGGATGATTATATATCCCCAGAGGCCTGGTCTTCTCCCGATGATTTCAGGGATATCTTCCTTGCTCGGTGTTGGGTCTCAAGTTACTGTTGTTGAGTCACCCCCCGAGCATGGTGTTGTGGCAATTCTTACACTCTAAAGTCTTCGTATCGCTTTGGGAGGGGCTTCCCCATTAAATAAGGGATCGATCAGGCTCGATCACCCTGATGGATCAGACCGAGCCAGGTGTTGCCATGTCGATGGTAGGATCATCCTTAGGCCTCCATTCTTGAAGGTGCTGGGACCACATGCCCTCCTCCAAATAAGGGTTTGAAGCACCCCCCCTACCACCACCACCACCACCACCACCCAACATGTCTGGTACACACCTCGATGTTTCCTATCACCGAGGTCGACATTATTTTGATACCATTCAATCCCAACTTCGGATGTGTATTGTAGAGTCCGCAGTTACCAGGTTAGTTACAAAATGTCTGTTGGTATCTGCAGCCTGCCTGGGTTCTGCAGCATGTGGATTAGAACAGTCACTTTGGTTAAGGCAGGTTTCCATTTCCCAGCATGCTTTAGTCCTTGTCAAATTTGCATTAAATCAATCATAGACTTTATCCGTTGACGGTAACTATCTATTAGTTTTTCCTGATTACTTTCTTTACCTGCACACGGACCTTCAGGACCCACAGATCCCTCTGCACCTCAGAGATGTGCAACCTTTGATCATTCAGATAAGGTGCTTATTTTTAACTCTTTCTGCCACAATAGACAGTTTCCCATTCTTTCTAATTTTCCTCCAGATGTCAGAATTTTCACTCACTGAACCAATCCTTCCCCTTTGTAGACTCTTCATGCTCTCTTCAAAATGCTCTTTCCCAGCTAGCTTTGTGTCGTCAATAAATTTAGCTCCATACATTCAATCCCTCCATCCAAATCATTTGTGTAAATTGTGAAGAGTTGAGCCCATTGTGCCCCGTTTCCCTGTCTGCCGCCCCTCCCTGTACATTCAGATGTGGGTCCTGATTGTTGACACCAAGGGCACCTCTCCTGCCTGAGCAGCTGCCCGGTCTCTGTCGGTCCCTCCGAGTGCCAATGGCCTGGGGCATTTCTTCATCAGGCATCTGCGGTGCTGTGGCAGTGAGGTGCTCACCAGCTTGTGTTGACACACTCTCTAGGGCTAATCTTCCCATCGAGGTCTCAGGGTCTGAGCTGGTGGGTGCCATTTACACCTCAGTACTCTCGTCCTCACAGGAGGAGGAGGGGGTTTGTGTGGGAAATGGCCACATCACTGTGGGGGTGTGGAGATGCTGGTGGTACCCACAAGGCACAGAGAGAGAGAGAGAGAGAGAGAAACACGTTTGAATTTTCCAAATCAGACAACTAAATAACATTGAAGTTTGATACTGCGAGACTGAAGATGATATCAGTGGAATACTTGGGTCTGAATTAATCAAACCACCACAGACGGTGTAGTATGCAGCATACCGGATGAAGCAGACAGGAGACAAAGATATTACAGAGGGGATGGTAAACAAGCTTTGCAATGGAGAGGATGTGGGGTCAAACCTCAGGTTAGGGTTAAAGAGAGCCCTGAGGTTACAAACATTCCTGATCCAACAACGTCCCATTTTAATATTCTCATTTTGGGGTTCAAATTCCTTCAACGCCTGACTTGTCCGATTATTCCCACCCCTGTAGGTAGAGTCACAGAGTCACACAGCAGCCTTCCCTGTTCTCAGTTTTAGATTAGACTTACAGTGTGGAAACAGGCCCTTCGGCCCAACAAGTCCACACCGACCCGCTGAAGCGAAACCCACCCATACCCCTACATTTACCCCTTACCTAACACTACGGGCAATTTAGCATGGCCAATTCACCTGACCCACACATCTTTGGACTGTGGGAGGAAACCGGAGCACCCGGAGGAAACCCACGCAGACACGGGGAGAACGTGCAAACTCCACACAGTCAGTCACCTGAGTCGGGAATTGAACCCTGGTCTCAGGTGCTGTGAGGCAGCAGTGCTAACCACTGTGCCACCGTGCCGCCCACTTACCCCTTCTTCCTGAAAATCTATCCCATTCTCAATTTTACCTAATTCCATTCTGAAAATGTCTTTCTTTCACGTTGTCTCTCCCTCTTCTACATTTTACTTTTTCTGTCACTTTCCCTCTTCGTCTTCTGTTTAAAACTCTTTCACTCTCTCTTTCTCTCTCTCCGCCCTCCTCCCTGTTGACTGGATGTTCACTCTGAGGGAGGTGTTCCTGCGTCTGTGTGTGGGCCCTGCAGACACCCCCACCCCCACCCCCAGGGTCATCCAACCAGATCCTCCAAAGGCAATGGGATCCAGTGTAGGGCAGGCTTCCTCCAGCCCAGCTGCAGGCCCCGGGAATGCACCTCGACCTGGCGATAAAGTGAGAAAGAAGATGTCCTGGTGGCACAGATGACGTTATTGTAAATAGTTTTCCACATCTATGTATTCACCCTTTACAATCAGCTCTGTCTGAGAGTCTCTGTCCGGCTGCAAATCTGATGTTACAGAGACTGGAGCCAGCCATCCCTGTCAGTGCACACCGCTCCATCATCCCAAGTGAGAGGTAAGCCATAGCTACCGTATCCAGGCTAATGGAAAATCAGAGTTCACAGTCACTCTGCCAGCTACGCTTTCACTTTTTAGTGACACCAATGTGCTGCAGAAATGACTGGACTTCACGAGTTATTCAAATTATTCCCAAGCTAACAAAAGGTACTGCGGAGAAGTGACTGAGGAGGATTCTGGGAGGAATCAGCTCAGCCACCAGGAGTGAACAAAAAGGGAGGCAAGCTCCAGCCGAGTGGCCATTGTTGGAGTGGCCATTTTAAGAAGGACTGCTTTGCTGTTGAAGTGCTTCTGGAGGTTTAAATGCGAATTTGGTGGATACTGGGCTTCGGTGAGGAGGGGGATCAGCAACTTGGTACGGGTATGATAAATTCTATCCTTTGTCTTCCTGTGAGGTGACAGAAATGGCAGTTAGGGCAGTGGTATGCTCCTCCTGCCAGATGTGGGAGATCAGGGAATAGTCTAGTGTCCCTGACGACTGTCTGCAGGAAGTGTGATCCTCACAGACCGAGTGGTTGAGTTGGAGAAAGAGTTCGACACACTGAGGAGCATACGGGGACAGAGAGTGTGATAGACACTAGTTACAGTGATGTGGCCACCTCACAGGTTCAGTCAGGGAGAAGGGTGACTGCCAGAAGAGGCAGGTAGTACAGGAGTCTCCAGTGGCTATTCCCCTTTCTAACAGGGATACCGTTTGTCATACTTTTGGTGGTTATAATCTCTCTCAGGGGAGTACAACAGCAGCAGATAGGCCTGTAATACCATGAATGGCTTAGCTGCAAACCTTCAGGAAGGCAATTGCAACAGAACATTAGGTGACTCGTTGGTCAGGGGCACAAACAGGGTATCTGTGGCAGTGACTGATACTCCAGGAGAGTGTGCTCCCTCCCTGGCTCCAGGGCTGATGGCATCTCTGAGCATTGCGTGGAATTCCTCAGGGGGTGGGTGAGCAGACAAAGGTCATTGTACACACTAATACCAACAACATAGTGAGGAAAAGGGATGAGGTCCTGAAGGGAATTTGAAAGGGAGGTTGGTAGAAGTTAAAATGTCGGATCTCAGGGGAAGTAATTTGGGGGCAACTAGCATCAGCGAGAATAGGAAAAGGAGGATTTGGCAGATGAATGTGTGGCTGAAAGCTGGTGCAGGTGGCAGGGATTCAGATTCTTGGCTCACTGTGACGTGTTCTGGAGCAGAGCTGACCTGTCAAAGTGGGGCAGGTTGTATCTGAACTGGAGGCAGCCAATATCCTGTTGGGGAGATTTGTGAGAGCCACTTGGAAGGGGTAAACTAGTCTGGCAGGGAGGAGAGGATGGGTGTTGTGTGGTCCAAAGTAGTAGGGTAACATAAGAAAAGGTTAATGACAGTTTAGAAGTTAATGAGAGGAAGTAAAACAGTCATGGCAGTTTTGGTAATCTTGCACGAGACAGGACAGATTAGAGTACGCAGAAAGCAAGGGAAGTCAGGGTTAACCTGCATTTATTTCAAAGCAAGAGGCCTGAGAGGTAAGGGAAATGAATGGAATCATGGGACGGGGACATTACAGCTAATACAGAAATATGGCTGTAATCAACACTTCACTATAGGAATCAGTGATGAGTCTACTTTTATTCATCATTTATTTAAATAATATGGCTGAGAATTCAGCAGGAATGATTAGTAAGCATATGGATGCCACTAAGATTGGTGGTACAGTGGACATTGAAGAAGGCTATCTGCGAATACAGTGAGATCTTGATCAATTGGGCCAGTGGGCCGAGGAATGGCCATTGGAGTTTAGTTTTGATAAATGTTAAGTGTTGCATTTTGCTGGGTCAAACCTGGGCAGGACTTACCCAGCCATTGTTCTGGCCATTGTGAGGGGTGTTATAGAACAAGGAGATCCTGGGGTACAGAGTCATTGCTCGTTGAAACTGGAGTCACAGGTCGACAGGGTGGTCAAGAAGGCTTTCAGGATGCTTGCATTCATTCGGGAGAGCATTGAGTATAAGAGTTGGGACATCTTGGTGCAGCTGTACAAGATGTTGGAAAGGCTACATTTGGAGTACTGTGTGCAGTTTGGTTACCGTACCATAGGAAGGATATAATTGAACTGGAAAGAGCACAGAAAAGATTGAATAGGATTCCTCTTGAACAGGAAGTCTTGAGCTTGATAGGCTGGGAGTGTTTTTCCTGCAGAATAAGAGACTGAGGGGAGCCCTTATAGATGTCCATAAAATCATGAGAGGCAAAGATAAGGTAGATAGCCAACAGCATTTCCCCAAGTTAGGGGAATCTGAAATTAGAGAGCACAGGTTTCGGCTGAGAGGGGAGAGACACAAATAGGTGCAGAGGGCCAATTGCTTCCCACAGAAGGTGGTGAGTGTCTGGAATGGCTCGCAGAGTTAGTGGTGGAAGTGAGTACGATTTTGTCATTTAAGAAACATTTAGACAAGTATCTGTTCGGGATAGGTATGAAAGGAAATGTACTAAATGTATACAAACTGGACAAGTTTAATTGTACAAACAGGGTAGCATGGACATGTTGGGCCGAAGGGCCTGTTTCCATGCTGTAAACCATTATGACACTAAATGCTCTGAGCTGTTTGGGGACGGAGCTGCAATGTACAATATTAAAGGGTCTGCCCTTCAGTGTCTGTGTGTGTGCCAAGTGACCGTGCCCTTTCAAGGGGCCTCCCATTGCACGGACTTGTAGATACCCCACCCACACCCGAGGCTGCACATCCAAACACTGACCCTGCTGGCCTCATGTTCAGGTGCAGCCATCTTCATTTCTGAGTCACAGCAGGATGGAAGGCAAGAGCAGGTTTCCCTCAGACACTGAGTGACAGCCTCCTCCTCTGCACACAGGGGAACCCTCAAGGATAAAATGTCCCTTCCTGCTTGCACACTCCCCCTCCACCCTGTTAATCTTTCAGACTTCACACCTCACCGAGTCCTTAACCAACCCATCTGCATCAACATACCTTCCAGTCCCGACCCTAGTCCGGTCGGGTCGATATGTCAGGTTTGGGAATACACTGGCCCCGTTCTTGTATCCAGGGTGTTGCTGACTCTCACTGAACCCCTCCCCCTTACATGGTGAATTGTCTCCCTTTAGTATTATCATTCTCCAGTTTCCCAAATCCCATTCCCACTCTTATGTTCCCCAGCCGTCATTCCACAGGAGTGGCCTCCTTGGCAGTGCCCTACCAGTGGCTGGGAGATGTGCCAGGATGGTGCGTGGTGACACTGGTACATGTCGGATTTCAATGTCTGTGAACGTGGGCTGTGTGCGGTCACCACCCAGAAACCGGACATTGAGCTATTGGTGCTGGGGTTCCAAGCTGGAGGGCTGGAGGAACAAGCAGTGAGCTGGAGTCACCAGGTTCCCAGGCTGACTTCCACGTTGGGAATTCTCAGTGTCTAGTTTCTATCCAGTGGATGCTAGAATGGGAATCTGCATATAAATGAGGTGAGATTTGGTGTTAATGAGGATGATAACGAGCAATGTCGATAAATGCCTCTCACTGTAGCTCACCTTGTTCTTGCCCCTGTATTGCTCGCTAGGTTTCTCTTGTACTCTCATTGTTCACTCCGGTTAATCTTTTAGTCTATCTGTGCTGACTTTTATTTTATTTTCCTGACCTACCAGCAAACATTTCACAATTATCTGCTTTTTTATTGAAGTTTGATGCTATTTTGAACACTGATAGTGGGTGTTCAATTTGGAACTTATCCTTTCTCATTTTGAATGCATTTATTGTGTATAATCTGAATTATGTCCTTAAATGTCCACCACTACTGTGTCCCTGAACCTCATTTCCCTGTTCTCTTCAGTTCGGTCTAATTTCATGCTCTCAGATCTACCCTTCCTTAAATTCACAACACTGATCTTGGACTCACTCTTCTCTCTCTCACACTCTGTTTCCTCATGTCCTTTAACTTTTCCTGCCTCACATATTTCTCCAGTCCCATATTTATAATCTACAATTGAATCTATCTGTGTCATTCTATTAGACTGTGAATTCCAAATCCTAATCACTTATTGTGTATAACAATTATGTTCAAGTCATCCTCTGCTTCTTTTGCCAATCGTATTAAATCTGTGTGCTCTGATAACTGACTTTATAAGCCTTTTGGGGTGTAGGCAATGGAGGAGACCATCCAGCCCATCGAGCCTGCTCTGCCATTAAATTTGATTGTGGCTTATTAGTCATTTCAATGCCTCTGACGCAGAATATCCTCATAACTCTTTATGCGATTGATACTGACAACTTTCTTGTGGCCTCCCCTCCACATTCTTATGTCCTCCTTGTCTCCTCCCAGTCTCCTTGCAGCTTCCCTCTTGCCCCTGCAACACTCCTGGATGTGTCCGCAATGGCTGGCTTGGCTCCTCCCTCTGGCTCTCCCTCCCAAACCTAGCCTACCGCCAACTGTTCCTCGCCCTCAGCCCACCATCCCCCAGAGAGACACTCATTGGCAGCAATTACCGAGTTGCCTGCTGTCCCCTCAACCAACACACAATCACCAATCACAAGTTGTTTCTCTCTTGCATTTGTTCCTGATAGGCTCATCAGTAAACCTATCGATAGAAAGATGGAGAGAAGCAGCCTGTAATTGGAGAATAAGTTGCTCTCCTTTCTCCCCAACTTCTGGGGACTATTGGAAAATTAGGGCAGAACGGTGGCACAGTGATTAGCACTGCTGCATTACAGCGCCAGAGAGCCGCGTTCAATTCCCGCCTCAGGCGACTGACTGTGTGGAGTTTGCATGTTCTCCCCGTGTCTGCGTGGGTTTCCTTCGGGTGCTCCAGTTTCCTCCCACAGTCCAAAGATGTGCAGGTCAGGTGAATTGGCCATGCTAAATTGCCTGTAGTGTTAGGTAAGGGGCAAATGTAGGGGTATGGGTGGGTTTCGCTTGGGCGGGTCGGTGTGGACTTGTTGGGCCGAAGGGCCTGTTTCCACACTGTAAGCAATCTCATCTAATTAAAAACAGCGCATCTGCTAACGCATCCAGCATTCCTTTGAAAACCCTTAGATCCAATTTCTCAGATCACGGGATACATCAGTCTTTGGTTCGAATAATTTTCTGAGCAACATTTCACAATGATTGTAATTGTGTCTAATTCATCCCTTCCTTTCAACTTGTTAATCATACTTAATTCTGGCAAGTTGTTTGCATTCTGAAGACAGACATGAAATGTCCGTTCAATAATGCCAGTTTATATTCCATTATTATATCAGTACTGGATATAACAGTTTTGAATATTTCAACAACTAATGGAACTTATTGACTGTAAACGTAATAAGGTATAACTTTACTTTTCAGCCCAACATAACATGATATTGTATGTCTTCCTTTCTCACAGTTAACATAGTGACAATAGTGACTCTGTTGCAGAGAAAGTATGATCTTTCTTAATGTATCACTAGCTACCTAGTGGTCATGGCAGCAGTGGACTTCCTGCTCATGATCATTGACCTGACATTAAGACACATTCCAATTATTTCGAAAACTGAATTTAAATTTCTGATGACCGTCCCCGTGTGTAACATCCACGCTGTCCTGTTTTTTTTTGCAGCTATGGACTGCTCTGTCTGGTTCACTGTCGATTTCACCTTTGATCGATTTGTGGCCATTTGTTGTCAAAAGATGAAAGGCAACTATTGCACTGAGAAAACAGCAGCCGTGGTTCTGGGAACAATAACTGTGCTCAGCTGTTTAAAGAACATTTCCTGGTATTTTATGCTAACACCTTGGTATAGTCTGAGGAACCAGTCTTGGTTTAGTTGGGCAAAGAAATGTGTTATGTTACCTCCAGTCTCGGGATCGATTGAGTTTATCACGGCATTCTGACCCAGCACTCCCATTTGTTCTGATCCTGCTGCTCAATGCTTTCACTGGGAGGTACATTTTAGTGGCCAGCAGAGCCCGCAGGAGACTCCAGTCTGACAGCAGGGGGCAGCATTCTAAGGACCGACACTTGGGGAGCCGAAGGAAATCCATCATTTTAATGTTTGTTATCTCAGGGAATTTCATCCTGTTATGGTCAGTGTTTCTGGTGTATTCTATGTGGAGACGAGTTTATCATTTTGGGTATACAGTTGTATATTTATCTTACTTTTTACGAGATATAGGATTCATTCTCCCGCTTCTGAGTTTCTGTACAAACACTTGTATATATGCCGTGATCCAGACTAAGTTCAGAGAACAGCTGAAGAACATAGTAAAATACCGTTTTGCTCGATTAGCGGGTTTAGAAAAGATTTACAAGGATGTTGTCAGGGTTGGAGGATTTGAGCTACAGGGAGGGGCTGAACAGGCTGGGGCTGTTTTCTCTGAAGTGTCGGAGGCTGAGGGATGACCTTATAGAGATCGACAAAATTATGAGAAGCATGGATATGATAAATAGACAAAGTCTTTTCCCTGGGGTCAGGGAGTCCAGAACTAGAGGGCATAGGATGTGGGCGAAAGGGGAAAGATATAAAAGGGGCCCAAGGGACATTTCTTTCATGGAGGGGGTAGTATTTGTATGGAGTGAGCTGCCAGAGGATGTGGTAGAGGCTGGTACAATTGCAATATTTAAGAGGCATTTGGATGGGTATATGAATAGGAAGGGTTTGGTGGGATATGGCCCGGGTGCTGGTAGGTGGGGCTAGATTGGGTTGGGACATCTGGTCGGCATGGACGAGTTGGACCGAAGGGTCTGTTTCAATGCTGTGCATCTCTATGACTCAATGACTCTACGAGATGGATTGATGCATTCTGGGATCGCAGTTGAACAATCCAGACTCCTTGGGTCAGTGATAAAGACACAGTGAGGTCAGTCTGCTCTCCCTGACGTCTGTGAGACACACAGAGTAGGTTCAGTCAACACTCCCCACGATCCTTGAAACAGACACAGTGCAATCAATCGGTCCTTCCTGGATCAGTCTTGGAAACACAATATTTCCTTTTGTTAAGGTATACAAATTCGCCCTTATCAACACTGTGCATCACTCCTCATGTTGAGGAACACTCTGCAGTGGATGTCCCTGGGTAAAGTTCCTGAAGAGCACTGAAAATAAATTCTCCATCAGCTATCTCTTCAATCGTCACTACATATGTAACATTCACTGATTGCAGCTCAATTTAGCCTGGCCAAGCCAACGAACCGACACATTTTGGACTGTGGAAGGAAAGTGGAGGACCTGACAGAAACCCACTCAGACACGTACAGCTTGTCTATACTCCACAATGACAGAGCCACCCAGGCCTCGAAATAAAGCCAGTCCCCTGGCACTCTGAGATAGAGTGTTTGTGTTTCATTTGGTAATCTTGCTCATACATTCCATTTTGTTTAAAACGGTGTGGTTTGACCAGCTGCATCCAACCTGGAATATCCGTGTAACACCTGCTTTAAACAACTGAGCAGACAATCTGGGGTTGGAGCTGCCCCCTTCCGTGGGGAAAGGACAGATAGTTACAGCAATACCTCAGCATTTCAATTTGCTGGAAACACTGTAACATTTTTTAGAGTTGGCCAAAATTCAATTGAAAATGAAGCAGCTTGAGTTAGAGGCAAAAGACTAGGAAAGGGCAACAGAAATGAAACAGTTTGAATTAGGATTGAAAGTAGAGGAAAGAGAAAAAGCACAAATTGCTTTCACAGAACAAAAAGAAAGAGAGAGAGAGGAAAGAGAGAAAGAGGGAAAGTTTGAACATCAGAAATTGGCACTGAGACAGGAGTTCAACATTTCCCTTTCTGAAGCAGTGCACACTCATGTGGAAGAACAGAGAGCTAAAATGGCAAGATTTGCAGCTAAAATGGCTAATGGTAATGAGCTGGCCCATAAATCAAAGTTTATCTCCAAAATCGATTTCAATCTGTGAGGGATAGAAATTTGTGAAAAGAGAAATCCTCACATGGAACGGGAAAGGTAGATCTCAGCGAAGATTAGAAGGATAATTTACCCACAGGGTAAAAGAAAACCCTTGAAGAGGAAGGAGAAATTAAAAAGCTCCAGTATTTTCACTACAATAAAGTAGGCCACATGATACCACTGTGTTGGTGGGTTAGGAAAAATAGTGGGAAGCCTGATGTAGGAAAACAGGATAAACCAGTGAGTTTTGTTGGAGTGATAATGAAAAGCACAGTGGAGGCTAGAAAGCTGCACAAGAATGTACAAACAGCTCAGAGGTCAGTTAAGGAGGAAGTGCCAGATCTTCTTAAACCATACACCTGTGAAGGTACAATTTACTCACATAGGTCAGGAGCAGCAGGTAAAGAGGTTACAATACTAAGAGATAGAGGATCCTCTCAGTCTGTGATGATGAAAGATGAGGAGATATGTACCTCTGAAGGACGATTAATAGGAAAGTTACTAGTAACAGGAATTCACAGAGAGACAAGAAGCACTCAGTTATGTAAAGTGAGGTTAGTGTGCCCAGTGAAGAGTGGAGATGTTGTGGTCGGAGTACTGAACAAACTCTCAGCTCCAGGAATACAGTTTGTCCTTGCTAATGATATAGCTGTGTCACAGGTTAGAGTGCTGCCGACTGTGGTTGAAAAGCCAGTGGAAACTCAGGCAACTGAACTATTGCAGAACAAATCCTGGGATTTTTCCTGACTATATGATAACAAAGTCACTGAGTCATCAGTTGAAAAAGGACAGATCAGAGAGTACAGATAAGAAAGTTGAAGTGGAATGAGTGGAGCTCCTGTTTGGGTGGCAGAGTGGCTGAGTTGTCAGCACTACTGCCTCAAAGTACCAGGGCTTTGTTTGATTCCAGCCTCAGGTGGCTGTCTATGTGGAGTTTGCACATTCTCACCGTGTCTGTGTGAGATTCCTCCCACAAACCAAAGATATACAGGCGAACTGGCCATGCTAAATTGCCCAAAGTGTTCAGGAATGTATAGGTTAGGTGCATTAGTCAGGGGTAAATGTTGAGTAATAGGCCTGGGTGGGTAATTCCCTGGATGGTCAGTGCGCATTGCTGGGCTGTAGGGCATGTTTCCACACTGGAGGGATTCTATGATTATTGATGAGATGGTTGACACAAACCAGCAACATTTCGATCACAATGTAGACATCTTTTGCTCAGATAAATTAATTGAGTTATGGCTGAAAGATGAAAATTAAAGCAATTGTATCAAAAGACAGTCACTGAGAAAGAATCCGAATGTATTCCTGAATGTTTCTAATGTAAAAATGCTATCTCATTGTTGCATTCTTGCAATCTTCCATCATGTCATTTTTGTGTTCTTGCATTTTCTTTCGTTCTGTCATTCTTGCATTTTTGCAATTTTGCATCCTGGCATTCTATTAATCTTGGAAGGTGCCACTGTTTAAGAAGGGTAGTAAGGACAAGCCAGGGAACTATAGACCAGTGAGCCTGACCTCGGTGGTGGGCAAGTTGTTTGAGGGAATCCTGAGGGACAGGATATACATGTATTTGGAAAGGCAAGGACTGATTCGGGATGGTCGACCTGGTTTTGTCCGTGGGAAAACATGTCTCACAAACTTGATTGAGTTTTTTGATGAAGTAATAAATAAGACTGATGAGGGCAGAGCAGTAGATGTGATCTATATGGACTTCAGTAAGGCGTTCGACAAGATTCCCCATGGGAGACGAATTAGCAAGGTTAGATCTCATGGAATATAGAGAGAACTAGCCATTTGGATACAGAACTGGCTCAAAGGTAGAAGAGAAAGGGTGGTGATGGAGGGTTGTTTTTCAGACTGGAGGTCCCTTGTGGGACCAGTGGAGTGCGAGGTGCTGCATTTTGGGAAAGCAAATCTTAGCAGGACTTATACACTTAATGATAAGTTCCTAGGGAGTGTTGCTAAACAAAGAGACCTTGGAGTGCAGGTTCATAGCTCCTTGAAAGTGGAGTTGTAGGTAGATAGGATGGTGAAGAAGGCATTTGGTATGCTTTCCTTTCTTGATCAAAGTACTGAGTACAGGAGTTGGGATGTCATGTTGCAGCAGTACAGGACATTGGTTCGGCCACTGTTGGAATATTGTGTGCAATTCTGATCTCCTTCCTCCTGGAAAGATGCAGCATTTCAAAGCACTTCATGAACACCGAAATTAGGGCCATTGGGCTGTAGTCACTGAGACATGCTGCATGAGCCTTCTTTGGGACACGGATGATGTTGGCCCTCATATAAAAAAAAATGGCAAGAATGAAAGCATTAGGTTTTATGATGAGAAGAAGTTCCAATTTCCCCCTTTCTGGTTTTGAATGCAAATTTTGAATCTCACTAGTGAGAGGTGACCACTTCATTTTCATGCCATTCTATCTCATTCGGAGCTGATCTTGCCTCATTTCGATGGAGATTCTAATCCTTCCTTCAGTTCCTATGGAAACCAGATGGTGCCAGTTCCCAACAGGAACACCTGGGCAGTTACCTGGAGGCAGGAGCTCACTGTTTACTTCTCCAGATCTTCATCCATCTCCACCATCAGCACCATTTCACTGCATGATCCATCAACACTGTCCTCTCCCACACTTTGTCCGTGTGTGTGGGCATCACCAAACCCCAGCCTCACCACATCATTCTGGCTGCTTTCAGATTAACTCACCCTTCACTGTGGAGCTCAGAGACAATGATGTCGTACCTGCTTCTGCCAGGTTGGTTCACAGTCAGGGGCATGAGCACATTTCATGCAGTGACATCGGATGCTCCGTCTGGCTCTGAGCTAACTTTCCAAAGGTTCATTCACTTTGTGTTTACCTGTAGGCGGGGGTCAGGTTTATCTCAGTGTTTAGTGCAGAGTGACAAGCACGCATCATGTCACTGGTCAGAGTGTCACACAGCACAGCGGATGAATCTGTATCGACGACAGCATGGTGGTGTGTAGAGAACATTATTTATTCATTGGTGGCGTTGTCCTTGGCTGGCTGGGCCAGTATTTATTGCCCATTCCTAGTTTCCCTTGAGAAGGTGGTGCTGAGTTAACTTCTTGAACCCTGCAGTCCACCTGTTGTGGATTGACTCACAATGTCATTAGGGCAGGAATTCCAGGATTTTAACCCAGTGATGGTGAAGGAATGGCGATATATTTCCAAGTGGAGGGTGTATGGAGGACTGAGTGGAGGTGTATGGAGGACTGAATCGAGGTATATCGAGGACTGAATTGAGGTGTGTGGAGGACTGAGTGGACGTGTTTGGAGTACTGAGCGACGGTGTGTGGAGTACTGAGTGAAGGTGTATGGAGTACTGAGTGAAGGTGTATGGAGGACTGACTCGTGGTGTATGGGGGACTGAATCGAGGTATATAGAGGATTGAATTGAGGTGTATGGAGGAAATGAGCTATAACCTGTTGATTCGAAGAGATTCGGGCTCCAGTCAGATAACAGTTCTTAGGTCCCTCATATACCTAGAAGATTAAAAGTATTTGGAGTTATATAGAATTTAGTACAGGAAGGCATTTAATCTGGCGTTTTCAGGGAAGTTTTTCAAACATACACATTTTGGTAATGTTACGCAAGCCAAAGAGGACAATGGTTCCTTTCCAAAACACATAAAAGAAGCCATCTTGTACAGCCACACAGCTGTACTTATTCCCAGAACAGTACCACACCAGCCTATGGGTCACAACAAAGCAACTGCATTAGATACACGTACATTATGATGGAATTGACGAATAAATAAAGAACGTGACGTGTTAAACACTAAGTTTTAATTAATACTGGACAAATAAAACGATACAGCACAGAACAGGCCATTCGGCCCACGATGTTGTGCCGAACATTTGTCCTAACTTAAGCACCTACCCATGTACCTATCCAATTGCCACTTAAAGGTCACCAATGATTCTAACTATGCCACTCCCACAGGCAGCGCATTCTATGCCCCCACCACTCTCTGGGTAAAGAACCTACTCCTGACATCCCCCCTATACCTTTCCACCTTTCACCTTAAATTTATGTCTCCTTCTAACACTCTGTTGTACGTGGGGAAAAAGTCTCTGACTGTTTATTCTATCTATCCCCCTGATCATCTTATAAACCTCTATCAAGTCACCCCTCATTCTTCGCCGTTTCAATGAGAAAAGGCCTAGGACTTTCAACCTATCCTCGTACTACCTATTCTCCATTCCAGGCAACATCCTGATAAATCCCTTCTGCACCCTCTCCAAAGCTTCCACATCTTTCCTAAAGTGAGGCGACCAGAACGGCACACAGTACTCCAAATGTGGCTTTACCAAGGTCCTGTACAGCTGCAACATCACCTCACGACTCTTGAATTCAATCCCTCTGCTAATGAACGCTAATACACCATAGGCCTTCTTACAAGCTCTATCTACCTGAGTGGCAACTTTCAAAGAGCTATGAACATAGACCCCAAGATCCCTCTGCTCCTCCACCTTACTAAGAACCCTACCATTAACCCTGTATTCTGCATTTTTGACAGGGTTGAACTCCATCTTCCACTCCTCAGCCCAGCTCTGCATCATAGCTAAGTCCCTTTGCAGCCAACAACAGCCCTCCTCACTATCCACAACTTCACCAATCTTCGCATTGTCTGGAAATTTACTGACCCACCTTTGACTCCCTTTTCCAAATCATGAATAAAAATTACAAACAGCAGAGGGCCCAGAACTGATCCCTGCGGAACTCCACTTGTAACTGGGCTCCAGGCTGAATATTTACCATCTACAACCGCTCTCTGACTTCGACCGGTTAGCCAGTTCTCTATCCAACTGGCCAAATTTCCCACTATCCCATGCCTCCTGACTTTCTGCATAAGCCTACCATGGGGAACATTATCAAATGTCTTACTAAAAACCATGTTCAGTACATCCACTGCTCTACCCTCATCCACTCCTCAAAGAATTCAATAAGACTTGTAAGGCAAGACTTACCCATCACAAATCCATGCTAGATGTCCCTAAGCAAGCAATAACTGTACAGATACTCATAAATCCTATCCCTCAGTACCCTTTCCATTACTTTGCCGACAACCGAAGTAAGACTAACTGGCTTGTCATTCCCGGAGTTATCCCTATTCCCTTTTTTGAACAGGGGCACAACATTTGCCACTCTCCAGTCCTCTGGTACCACCCACGTTGACAGTGAAGACAAAAAGATCATTGCTAACGGCTCTGCAATTTCCTCTCTTGCTTCCCACATAATCCTAGGATATATCCCATCAGGCCTGGAGGACTTGTCAGTCCTCAAGTTTTTCAAAATGCCAAGCACATCTTCCTTCATAACAAGTATCTCCTCTAGCTTACCAGTCCGTTTCATACTCTCCTCTTCAACAATACGGTCCCTCTCGTTTGTAAATACTGAAGAAAAGTACTCATTCAAGACCTCGTTATCCTTGATCCTACCACCAAAGATTTTTCATGCCCTCTCTTAGCTTTTCTCATCCCTTTCTTCAGCTCCCTCCTGGCTATCCTGTATCTCTCTAACGATCTGTCTGAACCTTGTTTCCTCAACCTTATGTAAGCCTCCTTCTTCCTCTTTACTAGACATTCAACCTCCCTCATCAACCAAGGTTCCCTCACACGATCATCTCTTTCCTGCCTAACAGGTACATGCATATCAAGGACACGTCGTATCTGTTCCTTGAAAAAGTTCCACATTTCAACGACATCCTTCCCTGACGGCCTATGCTCCCAACTTATGCTCCTCAGATCCTGTCTTGCAGCATCGTATTTCCTGTTCCCTCAATTGTAAAACCTACCCTGCTGCACGCACCTATCTCTCTCCATAACCAAGGTGAAAGTCACAGAATTGTGGTCACCATCACTAAAATGCTCACCCACTAACAAGTACCAAATCCAATATGGCTTCCCCTCTGGTTGGACAATTTTCATCCTGAGTTAGAAAAGCTTCCTTGACACACTGCACAAACACCGCCCCGTCCAATCTACTTGATCTAAAGAGCTTCCAATCAATATTTGGGAAGTTGAAATCGCCCATGACTACTACCCTGTGGCTTCTGCACCTTACCAAAATCTGTTTCCCAATCTGTTTCTCCACATCTCTGCTGCTATTTGGGGCCCTATAGTAAAGACCCAACAAGGTGACTGCTCCTTTCCTATTTCTGACTTCAGCACATACTACCTCCAAAAGCAGATCCCCCTCAAACTGCCTTTCTGCAGCTATTATACCATTTCTAATGCTCAACGCCACACCCGCTCCTTTTTTACCACCGTCCCTAATCTTACTGAAACATCTGTCACCAGGAACCCCCAACAACCATTCCTGTCCCTCTTCTATTCTCGTTTCCATGATGGCCACAACATCGTAGTCCCAAGTACCGATCCACGACTTAAGTTCACCCACCTTATTTCTGATACACCTTGTGTTGAAGTATACACTCTTGAACCCATCTCTGCGTCTGCAAGTACTCCTTGTCAGTGCTACCTTCTCCACAGCCTCCGAACGTTCTTGTACTCAAAAACAGCTAACCTACTTGCTGGACTACAAGTCCAGATCCCATCCCCCTGACAAATTATTTTAACCCCCCCCCCCCTCCAAAGACAAAGGGCCAAATGAACTACAAAACAAGGATTCGAGTGCCACATTGTGAGAGCTCCCAATATCCTGGGGGAAGATGAAGTGTGCTCCTGTATCAGGTTGGGTTTGCTTGATCAAATTGATGACTTTTTTGGGTTTGTCAACTTTCAAAGACAGGAGTCAAAAGCTTTTGTCCATGTGAGCACTTGAGGTGTTTTGTCTCAAGGAATGAAAGAAGTGATTTTTTGGCCTTGAGTTAGGCTTCAGACCCAATTTGATGCTTGTCTTGTATTTATGACGAGGAAAATTGGGCAATGACTGGCAGCAAGGCGATCAGGATTACGAGCTGGATATTCAGATTTAAATCTTATTGAAAAGATAGACAGGTGTGCAGAGGGGGTGGCGTTGTGTATTTTTAAGAAATGTGCTTAAATTAATAATAAGAAACAAAGGAGGGTCAGATGGTGTACAATCCGTGTGGATAGAATTGAAGAAACACAAAGGTTTAAAAGCTACAGCTGGAGTTATGTGCATACTTCCAATAGTATTCAGGAACTGGGATGGAAGATACACCAGGAGATAGGAAATATGTGCAGGAACGGCAAAGTTACAGTGATCATGGGAGATTTCAGATGGACTGGGAAATCAGGTTGTTAATGGATTGTCAGAAAATAAATTTATGGAATGTCCATGAGATGCCTTTTTGGAGCAGTTTGTGGTGGAGCCCACTGGGGAACATGCAGCAATGGATTTAGTGTTGTTCAATGAGGCAGCCTTGATAAGGCAGCTTAAGGTGACGGAACGCAGAGAAGGAACTGATCGTAACATGACTGAATTTACTCTGTATTTTAAAGGGAAAAGATAAAATCAGGGGAAATGGTATTACAGCTGAATAAAGGCAACTAAAGATGTAAGAGGAAGGAGCTGGGTAGAATTGAGTGCGAGAGGAACCAAGCAGGAAAGACAGTGGAACAGCAATGGCAGGAGTTTCTGGGAGTAATTCAGGAGACACAGCAGAGATTTATCCTGAGAAAAAGAGGATGAGGTAACCATGGCTATTTAAGGATGTCAGGGATAGTTAAAAAGCAAAAGAGAAAGCATATAATGTGGCGAACAGCAGTAGGTAAACAGAGAATTGGGAAGATTACAAAGACCAACAGAGGGCAACAGAAAAATGAAATAAGGTGTAAGAAGATTAAGTATGTGCATAAGCCAGCTAGTAATATAAAAAGAAGAATGTAAGAGTCCTTTAGATATATAAAGAGTAAAAGAGAAGCAAAAGTGGACACTGGACAGCTGGAAAATGACACTGGAGAGATAGTGATGGGGAAAAAGGAAATGGCTGAGGAACTTACTTTACATCAGTCTTCGTGGTCGAAGACAACAGTAATATCCCAAAAAATACAGAGGGTGAGGAGGCGGAGCTCAGTGGCCATCGTCAAGGAGAAGGTGCTAGAAAAACTGAAAGTCCTGAATGTGGAGAAATAACCTGGGCCAGATGGACATCACTTCAGAGTTCTAAAGGAGTTGGCTAAAGCGATCGTGGAGCAAACTCAGCATGGTTTCATCAAGGGGAGGTCATGCCTGATAAACCTTCTCAAATTCTTTGAGGAAGTAACAAGGAGGTTAGACCAAGGTGAGCCAACAGATGTTAATGTCTGGACTTCAAAAAAGGCCTTTGCCAAGGTGGCTCACAAGAGGCTACTGAGTAAGATAAGGGCCCATGGTGTTGGAGGCGAGGTGCTACCATGGAAAGAAGCCTGGCTGTTAGGCAGAAAGCAGGCAGTGGGGATAAAAGGGTCCTTCTCTGGATGGCAGCTGGTGAGAATTCTAATTCCGCAAGGCTCAGGGTTGGGAACACAAATTTTCACTTTGTACATTAATGTTTAAAATGAAGGAATCAAAGGTATTCTAGCTAAGTTTGCAGATGATACTCAGGTAGGTAGAGGGACATGTAGCATTGAGGAGCCAGGGAGGCTGAAGTTGTACTTGGCAGGTGAGGAGAATGTATAAACAAGTGGCAGAGCACTGCATGAAAAACTGTGAGTTCATGCACTTTGTCAGGAAATATCGAGGCATGGACTATTTTCCAAATGGGGAGAAAATGAGAAATCTGAAGTGCAAGGAGACTCTAGTCCAGGATTTTCTCAAGTTAAACTTGCAGGTTGAATCGGTAGCTAGGAAGGGAAATGTGATGATGGTATTTATCTTGAGAGGACTTAAATATAAAAACAGGCTTGTACTTCTGAGGTTCTATAAGATTCTGCTCAGAGCACATTCAGAATATTCTGTGCAGGGTTAGGGTTAACAAGGGACGCAATGGGATAGAAAGTGGATGGAAAAAAAAGGATTAAAGCTGGAGCCAGAACAACGACGGTCTTATCAAAAGTCAGATTAGAATGCAGGGGCTAAATGATCTACTCATCATTCATATTTGTTTGTTCACAAAGTCTGTGACATGATCTTCCAGATAACCATGGATGCAGGCTTATTAATGACTTGTCTGGAAGGTTGATATGAACTCTTCACGAACAAGGGAGTCAATGGGGTTGGAAAGTTTGTGGAAAAGAGTATTACGGTCGTAGCAAGATCAACTATGAACAGATGAATTCACAGATCAGACTCAAACGGCCAACTGAGCTACTCCTCATTTATAATAGTATGTCGCATGTATCCCATGGAGAGCAGACCATCCTCAATGTCTCTTTATCACAGACCCTAGAGAGGACAGACTGTCCCTAATGTATCTATATCACATACCTTGGATAGAGCAGACTGATGCCATTGAATCTATATCATTGACTGTGTGAGACCAGGCCATTTACTCTGTGTCTGCAGTAGACCACTAGGACTGCCAACTGTACATGCTCAGTCTGTCTCACAAAGGTTGGAGAGTGTAGACTCCCCCCACTGTGTCTGTACCACTGACCAAACGGAGAGTGGATTGGGTGGATTCTGAGACAGAACACATTTCTAATCCCTGAATCCTTCAATCCGTTTAATCATTTAATGAATTTCACCATTTGGGTAAAAGGGTATTTTACCATGTTCTTCAGCTGTTTCCTGAACTTAGTCTGGGTCACGACATATATACAAGTGTTTGTGCAGCAACTTAGGAGCTGGAGAATGAATCCGATATCTCCTACAAAATAATGTAGGTATAGGTCCCTGTTCCCCATCCGATATGTGCGTTTCCATAGAGAGTATAGCATAAACACTGACCATAACAGGATGAAATTCCCTGAGATAACAAACAATAAAATGGTGGACTTCTTTCGAGTCCACATTTCTGGGTCACTGGGATTGTCCCCACTGCTGTGAGCCCGAAGTCTCCTGCGGACTCTGCTGGCCACGAAAATGTACCTGACGCTTAAAGCATTGAGCAGGAGAATCAGGACAAATGGCACTGCTGGGTTCAGGATATAATAAAGACACTCGATTGTTCCCCAGACTGGAGATGACAGTATATCAGCTGGTACTGAACAAAACCAGGGGAGATTTCTCAGCAAATACTGAGATGTAAACATAAAATACCAGAAAATGTTCTTCAAACCACTCAGCACAGTCACTGTTCCCAGAACCACAGCTGCTGTCTTCTCAGTACAAAATTTAATTCGCAGATTTGGGCAGCAAATGGCCACATATCGATCAAAGGTAAAAGTGACTGTAAACCAGACAGAACAGTCGGTGGCTGCGTAAACGAAGACAGCGTGGATATTACAGATGGGGATGGACCGTAGGAAACGAAACTCTCTCTTATAAACAATTGGAATGTGTCTCAATAGCAGATCGAGGATAATAACCAGTATATCTGCTGTTGACATTGCCATCAGGTATCGAGTAATACATTTTGAAAGACCACACGATCCTTTGTACATAATTATAATTGTTAAGATGTTCACTGTGGAGAAGGAAAATAAACAGGAAAATTAATCAAGCTGGTAGAAAAGTTATCTATTACATGGAGTACATCGTGTAATTTCTACATGTCACTGTTTCTGAAAATATATTGAAGTATTTGTAGCCATAATCATGTAATCTGTTGGGTCCAAGTAATTCAGTAAAATTAGCCATTAGGTAGAAATTCACACTTGAGTTGAAACAGAAAATGAGGAATAACAGTTTTTCGAGATGATACAAAGATAGACACTGGGCTGACAGACTATTGAAGTAAGAACACTCTAAGAGTCATCACAAAGACCATTTCAGTTTCTGAAGTGTAACAGAGATCCTTCATTAGGGTGGAGGAAGCGTCCAGGTTCCTGTTCTTCATCTTTACAGACTCATTCAAAATACATGTGGAACAATCAGCCCAAATTCCCCTTCATTGGTATCTAGTGACCATGGTGGATATCAGCACACATATCCTGCATCTGATCATTATGCAATAAAGACAGATTAATGTGGAGGTGTGTCAGTTAATGTTATTGTCTCCGACATCTCGTCAGAGATCATTTCCCTGTTGAGCTGATGGCCTATTGATTTGAAATGGGAGAGGTCGCAGATTTGGAAGATGCTGTAAAGGTGTCTTATGAAGTTGCTGAATGCACCTTCTACATGCCGCACATCACTGCTGTGGTGTATTGATGGTGGAAGCCGGGAATGTTTCTGGATGTGGTGCCAGTCAAGGGTGCCTTATTCTGGATATTATCAAGTTTCTTGAGTGTTGTTGGAACAGTACTTACTCTGGCAAGTGGGGAGTATTCCATCACATCCCAGACATGCCCTTTGTAGATATTGAACAGATTTCAAGGAGTCTGTATGTGAGACATACATCAGAGAATTACCAATCTCTGACATGGTCTTGTAACAATGGTACTTATATAAGTGGTCGAGCTAGTCTGTGGTCAATGGTAACCTACTTTAACCCTGCCCCAGGATGTGAATAGTGTGGAATTCAGTGATGGTAAGACCAATCAATGTCAAGAGAAATGGTAAGATTCTCTGTTTTCAGAAGTATCTGAGAATTATGTGACACGCATGCTACTTTCAGCTCAGGTCCGCATGGTGTCCAAGTATTTCTATAAATGGGCATAGTGTCTGACATGGGAGAAATGCTACGAATTATTGTGGAATGATCAACAAACATCCTGAATTCTGACGTTACGATAGTGTTTGTTCATGATGAAGCAGCTGAAGATAAGTGGGCCAAGGACACTTCTCTGACGAACTCCTGCAGCGATGTCCTGGACTTGAGGTGATTGATTTCCAACAACAACACCCATCCTCCACTGTGCCAGGAATGACTCCAACCAATGTGAATTTCATCCTATTTCTTGTTATTTTCTGTTTCATTCAGGTCAGACTTGGTCAATTGCTGCTTTGATGTCCAAGACGGTCCCTCTCACCTCACCTCAGGATATAGATCCATTGTCCTTGTTTGGATAAGAATTGTTATGAGGTCTGGTGCTGAATAACCCTACAGAACTGAACACCAGTTAACTTGTTATTGCTGAGTAAGTGCTGCTCGGTTGCGCTCTTGATGTCACCTTCTGCCTTGTTGCTGTGAATTCTGATCAGACTGATGGGGTGGTTATTAACTTGATTTGCTTTGTTCCACTCTTTGAGATTTACCTGTTTAAATCCCTGGATTAATAGGTAGTGCCAGTTTTTTTAACTATACTGGAACAGTTCAACTCAGGGCACAGTGAGTATTGGAGCCCTTTACCACTGACAAGTTATTTTCAGTATCATTGCTACACACAGTGCCTTAGCTGTTTGTTGTTAGCTCCTGGTGAGCACTGGAGAACGTCTACTGAAGCACAATCCAGCATGTGGACTACACACCCAGGAAAGGAAAAGGGAGATCTGCTTTAATAATCACCCAGTTGTCAAAAGGAAGCCATTCAGCCCATCGTATCTGCATGGGCTGTCTATGCGTGGGAGACAGTGGCAACATTTTTGTCTCCTTCCCATTATCCTGCACATTGATTCAATTTCAATAATCATTCAAGTCCCTCTTCATTGTCTCAACACAACCGGACCAAGGCTCCTTCTCCATCAACTGTCAACGTGATTATTTATTAGAAATGGGACCTGATAATTTATTGTTTGTCAGAAATGGAATCCTTCAGCTCAATGTACTCTCTTTCACAGGACACCTAGTGATCCAAACTTACAGCAATATTCTATAGTTTATTATATCACTGTAAGCTTATGGAGAGACAAGTTAACATTTCAGGTTGATGATGTTCCATCAGCACTCCCAGGCTTGTCTGTTATTATTTCGGATTCCCAGCACCTGCAGTTCGATCATTTGGTAACTTTTCATTAATATATGGCAGAATGGCCCATTTCTCTGAAGTCTCAGGAACTGTTTTGAGTGACTTCAGTCCATGTCTGGGAATGTTTTCTTAATTCTGTGGCAAATGGAGAGGTTTTCAAAGAGTCATCGATGGAAAGACACCTGAAACTTGTCAAAGTTAACTGTACCTCAGTGAAGGCTTATATCACTATAGCACTGTCAAAAGGTGGTGATCGTATTCTTCAATATAAAATTGTATTCTATGTGTAATATAGCTACAGAAGTGAATAGAATAGACTCGACTGAATACTAGTTACAATTTTGCGCAAGTTATGTGATGTGCAAATATGATGGAAAAGATTAATTCAGAGGATGTGAAGATCCTTTACTTCAAAGTTGATAGAACGTGGATTTAGATTATAATTAGAATCCCCACAGTGTGGAAACAGACCACGTGGCTCAACAAGTCCACATCAACCCTCTGATGAGTATCACACCCGGCACATTCCCTTAGACTGACTACTCTAGATTTCCCCATGACTAATGTACCTGGCCGACACATCCTTGAACACTACAGACAATACAGCATGGCCAATTAACATAACGAGCACATCTTTTGACTGTGGGAGGAAACCAGAGCAACCAGAGGAAAACCAGGCAGACACGGAGACAATGTACAAACTCCACACAGACAGACTGTCAGAAGGTGGAATCAAACCGGGGTCATTAGTGAGGCTACAGTGCTAACCACTGAGCCACCGTGGTGCAACTTGCATTTTAACCAGTAAAAACTGTAGACTGGAACAGCCAAATAGTCATGAAGAGGAGCAAGTGCATCATTGTCTCATTAATTGGTCATTTGAATAAATAAACAGCAAAACCAGAGTCTTATCACAGAAAGGACAGTTAGGTCACAAATTAATCAACTGATTGAGTAGATACAGAGCTTCACTCAATATAACACAGAACCAAGTGGCAAACTGTGTATAAAGTAATGGTTTGTAAGGCACTAAACATAAATCCCGAGGGAAAGGCAGCGATAGGCTGCAGTTAAGGGACAAGGTTGAGGACTGCAGCTTGAGGACGGGTGATCCATTGTGAATGTGACAACTGAGCACTGCCCTTTGCTCAGTATCACAACTTTATGTTTATTGTGGGAAATGTAATCAAGAGCGTGAAACGTATGAAAATATTCATTATACTCAACTGGTTGCGGAGCTAATCCAACTGAAAGTCCCTTTCGATTCACTCGCCCAACTTGGTGTTTTATTGTAATTGACCTGAGGCTTGCAATGACATGATAGCAAAGGTCAGAAGTTATGTCAGTTTGTATCAGATTAAAATCTTTACAGCAAGGACAAAAAGGAAAAGATAAGATGACAGAAAGCAAACAGGAAATGCCGGAAATTCTCAGCAACTCTGGCAGTGCCTGTGGGGAGACAGAGTTAACATTTCAGGCTGCTAACCAGAACTCGAAATATACTGAATCAGGATTTAAACCAGTCATGGAAAGGAAGGAACAATAAATGAAAAGACCTGTGGTAACCACGGTGACAGGAGACATTAGATGGGAGAAGGGATGAAAACAAAATGCAAAATGAGATTATATCAGGACAAGGAATGGAGTAAAAATTAGAAATAGGAAAATCCAAAGTCATCATCAAAGATGTTTCCCAAAAAATGGGACGTTTGTGATTGACACTGAGTCAACAACTTCAGATCAGGAACGCCGACCCGTAGTTTTATTGTGATGATTTTACATCTGTACTTAGAGTCATAGGGTCAAATAGAGATTGGGGAAACACAGTGGCTCAATGGTTCGCACTGTGATTAGCCTCACTGCGCCGGGTTCCAGGGTTCGATTCCCACCTCAAGTGACTGTCTGTGTGGGGTTTGCACATTCTCCCTGTGTCTGCGTAGGTTTCTTCTGGATGCTCCGGTTTCCTCCCACAATCCAAAGATGTACAGGTTATGTGAACTGGTCATGCTAAATTGCCCAGAGTATTCAGAGATGTGTAGGTTAGGTACATTAATCAGGGGTAAATATTGGGGAATGGGCCTGGTTAGTTTGCTCTTTGGAGGGTCTTTTGGACTTGTTGGGCTGAAGGGCCTGTTTCTAACTGTAGGTATTCCATAAGATATACAGCACGGAATCAGAGCCGTCAGTCCAGATCGTCCATGACGACCAGATATCTAAAATTTATCTAGTCCCGTTTCCCTGAATTCGACCCATATCCATTTAAAATATTCCTACTCATATACCTATCCAGATGAATTTTAAATATTATAATTGTACCTGCCTCCACCACTTCCTCTGGTGCTCATTTCATGCATGCACCACCCCTTGCATGAAACATTTCTCCCCCTGGTTCCTCTTAAATCTTTTCCCTCTCACCCTAAACACATGCCCGATAGTTCTTAGCTCCTCCACCTGAGGGAAAAGATCTTGTCTATCCTATCCATGCTCCTCATGATTTTATTAACCTCGATAAGTTGACCCTTCAGCCTCTGATATTTAGGGAAAACAGCCCCAAGCTATGCAGCCTCTCCCTATATCTCAAACCCTTCAAGCCTGGCAATGTCCTTGTAAACCTTTTTTGTACCCTTTCAAGTTTCACAACATCCTTCCTAACGAGGGAGACCAGAATTGCACACAATATTCCAAACGTGGCTGAACCAATGTCCTGTACAGCAGCAACATGGACTCCCAACTCCTTCTTAGAGAAATATTTTTCTCTCATTTTCATTTTGTATTCCATAACAATTCTTTGTGTCATTTAATCTCTCCTGTCTTCCACCCAAGTACAGACCTTGCCATGTTCTCTCCAGCCATCTCATTTCTCTGCCTCATGTAAACAAATAGCTCTGACCACTCCCAGTTCTGACTCCAGGTCTCTAACTTGAATTCCTGCCAGATCTGATGAGTACTTTGAGCAGTGTGTTTTGACTTCAGATTGGCAGAATCTGTGGTATTTTACTCCACATGGGGAGTTAAATGTTGGACTGGCTGAAAGATTCCCCAATCTGAAAGAGGGTGTACAGAACTCAATTCCAATCAATGAAAAAATAATCACAATTGTCACTTCATTGTAAATTCGCGAAATTGTACATCATGTTTAGATGAAAAGGAATGGTTTAGGATGACATTTTGCAGATTTCTCCCAGCAGGCAGTGATAGATCCAATTATTTTTCCCATGTCAAGGATTTCCATTGTGGTGGCACAATGGCTCAGTGATTATCACTGCTCCTCACAGTGCCAGGGATCTGGGTTTGATTACAGCCTCGGGTGACTGTCTGCGTAGAGTGTTCACATTTGCGCGGTGTTTACGTGGCTTTTTCCAGGTGCTCCGGTTTTCTCCTACAATCCAAAGATTGTAGGTGAGATGAATTGGCCATGCTAAATTACCCATAATATTCAGGGATATTGGGTGCATAAGTTAGGGGTAAATATAGGATAGGGGAATGGGTCCTAAATGGATTACTCTTCGCAAGGATGATGTGGACTTGTTTGGCTGATGGACCTGCTTCCACATTTAGGGGTTCTAATTCCGACTGGTTGAAATGAAACAATCATCACTGGGCTGGAAAGAGAGATCAGAGAAACATGGATATTCTCAGTAGATTGAGAAGTAAATAAACTAACAACATCATATTGAATAGAAAAAATAACAGACTCCTCCATATCATTGAGGATTGTAACAAAGTTCAGGTGGACTTTATTCAGCGTTGTGTTGAATAGATATTTTACAGACTGTCGGCTTATAAACATGAGTGCTCCCTTATTGTTCCACTGGGCCTGGTGAGGTACACACATGGCTCAAATTCTGCATTATAGGGCAACATTTCAAACTTTGATGACATGACACGGGTAAATAAAGAATGAGAAAAATTGTCCTGGAAATCAAGATCCATTGACAGGCGGTGAAATAAGCAGATGTATGACAATTGTATGAAACAATGCATCTTGTTCGGAGGAGTATTTATTATCTGGGTGCACACATGGTCACTGAGCCCAGCAATAGCTTTGTCAGTGACTAGAAAGAGTTCTGTAAGCCCACTGCCAGGTTTGGTGAATGGACACTCAAACAGGTTAAGGTATTGTTTGGACTGTACCATAGCTGTAGCCTCAGATGATCTCTGCATTCTCACCGATGTTGGTATCTGCACAGAGAGCTGAGTCACTCTGGAAACATTTTAAAGCACACACTGTTGCCATGGGAGATGAAAGTGGTTGGGCATGTCGTGGGGTCTATAATGAGGAATGATTTCATATCGATGTTTTCTCCTGCTAATCCTCCTGTTTTTGGTCCTCAGCTCTGAGCCACAGAGTCATAGAATCATACAGCACAAAGACAGAGCTTTTGGTCCATCGATCATTACACCCAGGTTTCCTGAACTAAACTTGTCCCATTTGCCTGTATTTGGCCCATAGCCCTCTCAACCTTACCTATTATTGTGGTTGTTTACCTTATCCAGATACCTGTCCAAAATTGTTTCAAATGTTGTCATTGTACTTGCCTCTATCACTCGTACTGACATCTCATTCCATACAAGCTCACCCTCTGTGTGAAACAGTTTCCCCTCAGGTCCCGTTTAAACCTTTCCCTTCTCACATTTAACCCTGTGCCCTTTCGTTTTGAGGAAGTGAGCCAAATTATTTGTTTACCACCCTGTCTACCTGTGACGTCACCTCCAAGGTACAATGTACCTGCACACTTTGGTTTCTCCATTCAATAACTCTCCCCAGGGCCTGAACATTAACAGTTCTGACTGCTTGGTGTGTTTAACTCATAGTGAAACAAATAATACGTACACGGCCAGGCATTGACCAGGCAAGGTATTATTAATTGAAAAACATTCCTAAGAAACAAAGCAAGACGCATTCTAATAATCTCCGGTTTTCAGGAAAACTCTATTTCATTGGCAGCCAGTTTTGTGAGAGCGTACTTTTATATTCCTGATATAGAGAGGATGAGGGTATTTGGACAGTGTCAGTTCGAGTGGGCAACTGGAAGATGAGTTGCTTGAAAAGCTCCCTGTGATGAGGCACATTTTGGGAACAGGTGCCACCTGAATCAGTGCCAGGAACAAACACGATATTGACCCAGCTCAGGGACAAATGGATCGGTAAGGTTCTGAACAATCTCACTAATCCTCATGACTTGGCCAAGGATGGTGTTGGAGTCAATGGATTAGGACTGAAATTTAATGTTGAGATTAATAACAATGGCTTTGATCTTTCCAATTTGAAATGACAAGACCATTAATACAATGAAATGCAATTCACCGATGTAATGGGGCAGACATAGAGAGTAAGCTGGAATAACAGCAACAGCACCAAGGAGGACAGATTAACTAGCAGGAACAGTGATGCAGTTAAAGATGGCTCTAAGACTAAATATAAGATGATTAGGGGTTCTATAAGATGATTAGGGGTTTAGATAGGGTAGATACTAAGAACCTTTTACCGCTAATGGAGTCAGGTGTTACTACGGGACATAGCTTTAAATTAAGGGGTGGTAGGTATAGGACCGATGTTAGGGGTAGATTCTTCACACAGCGGGTTGTGAGTTCATGGAATGCCCTGCCCGTATCAGTGGTGAACTCTCCTTCTTTATGGTCATTTAAGCGGGCATTGGATAGGCATTTGGAAGTTATTGGGCTAGTATAGGTTAGGTAGGATTCGGTCGGCGCAACATCGAGGGCCGAAGGGCCTGTACTGCGCTGTATCCTTCTATGTTCTATGTTCTATGTAAGGCTAGAGACTTACCAGGAACACCAACAATCGTGAGGGTGGGATAGTAAATACGTTGAATAACCAGACATATATAATTGATCCGAGTTGTTAATGACATCAAGTGGTAATTTGCAGAAATATAATCAATTGTTGCTGAGAAACTCCTGTCCATTGTTGTAAAATTCCGATCTTCTGTGTTCAGATTCCAACCCATGGTTGTAAAATTCCAGTCAATTGCTCTCAGATTCCAATCCATCTTCTCCCGAGCTCCCAGTCTCTGGAGCTGCCGGTCCCTGTTAGTGCTGGGGGTTATGCTGGAGGTGATGCTGTCAGTGATACTATAGCTTCGTACATTGTAAGGAATTTGTAATTAATAGAAGAGGGGAACTTTCCTGGGACACAATTGTGGTCCACAGAGTTTGAAATTAGTTTCAGTCACTAAACAAACAGGATCAGTTAACTCTCTTCAACCCAGTACAATTTTCCCCAATGGAGTAGGATTTGTACCCACCTTGGACTGCATGTATGTGAGTTACTGAGAGAAGGAATAACAGAGGCATTGACCATAATCTTTCAATTCTCTGGAGATATTTAAGTGTTCCCAAAGAAATAGATGATCACAAACAATACACCATTGTTCAAAAAGGTGAGAGAGACAAGTACTGTTCCTACATCGACTCAGTTTTGGTGCTTCATTAACCCAGTTCACACAAAATATTGCTTACAATAAGAAGCATGAAAACTGGCATGGACCTGCCAAGAACAAATCGTACCTGATAAATCTGACTGAGTTATTCAATGGAGTGACAGAGCATTTCTGGGATTTGTGCCGTCGTTACAACACAGCAGTAAATCCCACTGCTCAATAAACAAAACATATAGTAAAGGACACCTCACCTCGTAATCTGTTAAAGTATGAGTGTCAGAGAACTATCCAAATTCCATTATTTAACAAAAATATCAATTTAATTCTTTAACACTAAAAGTGAACATTAAACAGCAACTATTTACAACTGTGAGACTCCTTTCTCTGAAAGATTTAGAATCTACCTCCCACTCTATAACATTATACTGATCCAATAAAACCCCAATTAAATTTACAACAGCTTAGTTTTCAAAACCAGACAGTAGCTCTCATCTTCAATGTCCATCCTCTACTGTTTGTAGATCTCCCTGGGTTGTCTTTAGTGTTCTGCTGCAGAGATGTTTCAGCTGAAAAAGGTACCTTTGACACAGAGTGTGGTGAATAGCAGTCTTTCAATACCAATTGGTCCACTTTCTAGCTAACTGTCCGAAATACCAAAATTCAAATTCAACGGGGTTTATCTTCTTGGGGCATAATTTAAACTGATCGATTAAATCCGAACTGCTGTGAACACAACTGAAGTCGCGAGGTTACACCCAAACGTTAAACCTTTCAATTTTCCAGCACACTCTGTGACTGCTAGTCAGTCATGTGACAGGTGCCTATCAGCTTTCAGCTTTCACTGTCGCTTAAAGATACTTTACACGCCTTCAAATTCTTAACACCACCCATCTTAAGAAAAAAAAAGTACCATCAAAATGAAAATATGGCTTAGATGATTTTTTTTTCTAATTCTTAACAATATTACCATGCAATACATAGGACAATAATCTAACTTCATGTTAACCTCTGCACGCATATATAAAGCATTTGTATCTGTTCAATTTTATTCATACTTTATCCATTAAATCCGAAATAACGCACCTGCTATCGCATCCTTACAACCCACAATATGTACAATTTGTAAATTAAATTTCTGTAACATCAGGCTCCAACAAAATAATCTCATAACACATAGAACATAACCGCGCACTAAAGGGCCTTCTGCTTTCAATGTTGCACTGCTCTCTGAAACCAATCTGAAGCACCGACACTATTCGATTCTTATTCATATGCGTATCCAATGATCACGTCATTGCCTGTCAGGTTTACAAGTCTACTACTGTTGCAGGAAGTGCATTCCAAGCCACTACTACAATTCCTGAGTAGAGAAACTACCTCTGACATCTGTCCTATATCTATCACCACTCAATTTGAAGCTATGCCCTCTCTCCCATGATAGCCATCACTGTCCGAGGCAAAAGGCTCTCACTTTCGACGCTATCTAACCTTCTAATTATCTTACATTTCTCAATTAAGTCACCTCCCGACATTCTTCTCTGGAGCAGTAATAGCTTTAACTTCTTCAAGCTTTCATGAAAGACCTTCCCTCCATACCAGGGACATTCTAGTAAATCTCCTCTAACCCTTTTCCAAAGCTTCTGCATCATTCCTATGATCCAGTGACTAGAACTGTGCGCAATATTCCACATGCAGATGCACCAGAGGTCTGTATAGCTGTAGCATGACCTCGTGGTTCCAAAACTCGATCCCATTACTAATAAAAGCTAACACACCATATGCCTTCTTAACAGCCCTATCAACCTGGTTGGAAACTTTCAGGGATCTATGTACATGAACACCGATATCTCTCGGCTCATCTACACGACCAAGAATCTTACCATTCACCAAGTACTCTGCATTCCTGTTCCTCATTCCAAAGTGAATCACCTTACACTTTTCTGCGTTAAACTCATTTTGCCACCTCTCAACCCATCTCTACAACTTATCTATGTTCCTATGTAACATACAACATCCTCCAGCCCTGTCCACAACAATGCCAATCTTAGAGTTGTACATAAATTTACTAACATATCCCTCTTCATCCTGGTCAAGTTCGTTTATAAAAATGAAAAACAGAAGTGGACCCAAAACAGATCTTTGAGGTACACCACAAATAACTGAACTCCAGGATGAACATTTCCCATCAATGACCAACCTCCGTCTTCTTTCATCCAACCAATTTCTGATCCAAACCACAAAATCACCAACAATTCCATGCCTCCTTATTCTTTGCAGCAGCAGCCTATCATGGGGATCCTTATCAAATGCCTTACTGAAATCCATGTCCACCACATCAACGGCTTTACCCTCATTCACCTGTTTGGTCATCTTCTCAAATAACTCAATAAGGTTTGTGAAGCACGACTTACCCTTCACAAAACCGAGTTGGTTATGCTGGTGGGTGTTGGGTTTCTTTCAACACCGCGAGTTAATTCCATCATCACCTTCCTGTCGCAGTGCAGATCCAACTTCGGTGTCCCTAGCATCGATTGAAACATTGAAGGGTTTCAATTAGCTTGGTGTAGCTAAAACTGGTGTGGTGATTAATATTGCTTTTACCTTGTGAAACGCCCCCTGGCTTTGTTCCATCCAGCTAAGTTTTGTGTCCTTCTTCAGCAAATCTGTTAACGGTGCCACTAAGCTGCTGACATTTGGAACGAACTTCCGGTGGAATCCACTTCTCCCCAAAAATGGAAGCACATCCTTCTTCGAGGTTAATCATGGAAATTCCTCGATGGCCTTTGTCTTTTCACTCTGTGGGGTCAAGCTTCCATGTCCGGTGTTATGCCCCAAGAACATCTCCTCTGCCTTTTGTGAATACAGTTTTCTTTAAGTTTATTACTAGTCTGGGTTCTCTTGAGAGCTCTGCCAACTGTACTATGTAATCTTTCCAGGACTTATTGAAGATCACACACATCTAGATAGACTGCACAATTTGTTAACTCAATCACAACTCTGTTCATGAGTCATTGGAATGTGGCTGGTACATTCTTCATTCCAAAGGGCGATGAACTAATATCGCCCATTTAAGGTTGCAAATGGACAAAATTATTCTGCTTTTTTCTGATAAAAGTACCTGATAATAACCACGCTGTACATCCAGCTTTGTGATGTAACTGGCTTGTCCAGCTTTTTCTATACAGTCCTCCAACCTTCATATTGGGTATGAGTCCAAAAGTTGCAGTGTTGACCTATTGATTGTCTACACAAAATCGCTGAATCCTGTCAGGTTTGGGAACTAACATGATTGGCGAACTCCACGAACTCTGACTCAGATTCGGTGATGTCTTCGTGGAGCATCACATCCATGTCTGTCCGCATCTATGTGACTTTGAAAGGATTTAGCATGTATGGGTGCTGTTTTATCAGAACAGCATTTCCTAAGTCTACCTCATGCACAATAGCATTACTCCTCCACATCTTATTCCTGCATATGTTCTCATATTGCTGCAATGAACCTTTAACTGCGTTCTTTGCTCCTGAGACAGATAGTTTACTCACCTATCCCATTCCTCAAGGATTTCCTCATCGTTTAACGTATTTTGAGGCACATCAACCTCCACAACATCTGGATTTGATTTCTCATTCTGCAGAAAGTAGCGAACACCTGTTTCTCCAGTTTCTTCTCTCTATTATATTAAGATTTCAATATATTGACATGACATACGTGATATAGATTTTCTCTTACCTGACATCTTTTCCAGATAGTTTAACTGACTCAACTTTTTCTCAATTTGACAGGGACCGCTAAACCTGGTTTTGAAGGACTGTACCACTGGTTCAATACTAATATGTCATCCCCACTGGAAACCATCCGAACTGCAGAGTTTTATCTGCCAGATACTTCATTGAATATTGTGCCCTCTTCAGGTGCTTGCCGATTTAATCTCTCCCTCACCTCCGATATATAATCCAAGTGCGAGATGTTTGACTTCAGTTCTGTCAGTTTCTCTTTAATTAATTCCAAAGGCCCACTAGCTTCATATCCAAATATTAGCACAAAGCGACTAAACTGATTAGAATGTTTGGGGCATCTCTAATGGCAAACAACATAAATAAAGTCAAGTCGATAAGTGTGGTGTTGGAAAATCACAGCCAGTCAGCCAGCAGCTGAGAAGCAGGAGAGTTGATGTTTCAAGCATAAGTTCTTCATCAGTATCTGAGTCTCTTGCTCCTCAGATGCTGCCTGACCAACTCTGAACCTCCAGCACCACATTCTTTGACACTAATATCCAGCGTCTGCAGTCCTCACTTCCTCCTAACACAAATAGAATACCTTTATCCTCATCATTCAGGTAATGCTGACAATTCACTCTTAACATGGTCTTCAAGGTTTAAAGATACCTTTCCAAACTCCCACGGATTCAGGATGGTACGCACTTGATTTAAGGTGCTGCATGATTAAGCTATCCGTGATTTCCTTAAACAGACGAGCAGTGAAATTAGACTCTTGGTCTGACTGAATCTCTCCGGGTAGTCCTTACTGCATGAAGAAAGCTTCTACCAATCTTTTGCCTTAATACTCCATAATGGAATTCCCTCCAGAAATCTGTTCCACACATCCATTCTGGCTAGCAAGTACTGGTTCCCAAATTTAGTCCTCAGGAGGGGACCTATATAATCAATCATAATCTGCATGAAAGGCTCTTCAAGTGTTGGAGTTGGCAACAAAGGTGCTGACTTTATTAGGAGAAAGTGAGAAATGCAGATGCTGGAGATCAGAGTTGAGGAGTGTGATGCTGGAAAAGCACAACAGGTCAGGCAACATCCAAGGAGCAGGAGAGTAGACGTTTCCAGTGTAACCTCTTCATCAGAAATGAAGTGGTGGCCCAAGGTGGCTGAGAGATAAATGGGAGGATGGGTGCGGCTCATGGGCAGGTAGCTGCGAAGGCGATAGGTAGATGAAGGTGGGGGTGAAGGTGATAGGTCAGAGAGGAGGGTAGAGCAGGTAAGTGGGAAGGAAGATGGACGGTTAGTAGAGATCAAGAGGATGGTGCCAAGTTAGAAGCTTCAATCTGGGTTAAGGTGAGGGCAGGGGAAATGAGTAAGTTGGTGAAATCCACATTGATCCCATGTGGTTTGAGGTTACCAAAGCGGAAGCTGAGGAATTCTTCCTCCAGGTGCCGGGTGGATAGATTTTGGCAGAGGAGGAGATGGATCATCCATTTCATACTTCCTGCTGAAGATTCCTGCAAACGTTTAATCCTTATCCTCTACACTGATGTGCTGGGCTATTCCACCATTTAGGATAGGAATATTTGTGAAGCCTCCTCCTTCAGTGCGTTGTTTAATTGTCGATCACCATTCATGACTAGATGTGGCAGCGCTGCAGAGCTTAGATCTGATCATTCATTATGGGATCACAAACAGTCACTTGTTGCGTATTCTGCTTGACGTGCGAGTAGCTCAGTTTGGTGGCTTCACCAGGTTGACACCACATCTTCAGCTATGCCTGGTGTTGCTCCTGGCATGCTCCCCTGCACTCTCCATTGAATCAGGGTTGATCCCCTGGCTTGATGGTCATGGCTGAGCGGGGGATATGCTGAGCCATGAAGTCACAGACTGTGCTGCTGTTAATGACCCACATCACATCATGGATGCCAAGTCTTGAGTTGTTGGATCCATTTGAAGTCTGTCTTATTTAGCACGGTGATAGTACCACGCAACACAATGGAGTTTATTCTCAATATTAAGATGGGACTTTGTCTCTTTAAGGACTGTGTGGTTGTCATTCTTACTGATACTGTCATGGACAGATGTATCTGCAGCTGTCAAGTGGTAAAAATGAGCTCGAGTGTGTTTTTCCCTCTTATTGGTTCCCTCACTACCTGCAGTAGGCCCAGTTTGACAGCTATGTCCTTTCGGACACAAACAGCTCAATCAGTTGTACTGCTGCCGAGACACTCTTGATGGTGAACATTGAAATCCCCCCCAGGGTACATGTTGTGCCCTTGTCACCTTCAGTGGTTCCCCCAAGTGTTGTTCAACATGGAGGAGAACTGATTTATCAGCTGAGGGAGGACAGTACATGATAATCAGCAGGAGCTTTCCTTGTTCATGTTTAACCTGAAGCTGTGAGACTTCATGCGGTCCTGAGTCAATGTTGAGGAAACCCACAGAGCAACACCCTCCCGACTGTATCCCCACTGTGCTGCCTCCTTTGCTGAGTCTGCCAGGATATATCCAGGTATGGTGATGGTGCTGACTGGAACATAGAATGTCAGGTAGGATTCTGTGAGTATAACTATGCCAGGTTTGTGCTTGACTAGTCTGTGCGACAGCTCTTCCAATTTTGGTAGGAGCCCCCAGATGCTAGTAAGAAGGACTTTTTAGGATCGACCGGGCTGTTTCTGCATTTTCCGGTGCCTTGGTCGGTGCCAGGACTCCCGTCCATTTTCAGATCACGGCTCAGCTTCCAGTGTGAAATGCAGGACTGCTGCACAATCTGCTTCACAGAAACTTGGCTCAACTCATCCATTCCCAACTGCGCACTTCAGGCTGATGGTTTATCGATCTATCATATGGACTGTACATCGTCCTCGGGTAAGACAAAGGGTGTAGAGGTTTTGTTTTTAATCAATCACTAGTGGTACATGGATATTGAAACGCTGAACAGCCATTGCTCCCCAAACCTTGGATTCCTCATCATCAAATGCTGCCTCCTATGTGTACCAAAGGAATTTACCTGCTGCTGTACTAACTGTTGTGCACATATTGTGCAAAGCAAAAGTTGAGGAAGCTCTGGATGTGCTGTACTCCAACAACGGATGGCCCGGTGGCTCAGTGGTTAGCACTGCTGCCTTACAGCGCCAGGGACCCGCGTTCAATTCCCCCTTGGGCAACTGTCGGTGTGCAGTTTGCATATTCTCCCCGTGTCTTCGTGGGTTTTCTCCCACAGTCCAAAGAAGTGCAGATCAGGTGAATTGGCCATGCTAAATTGCCAGTAGTGTTAGGTGCATTAGGCAGGGGTGAATATAGGGGAATAGATCTCGGTGGGTTGCTCTTCAGAGGGTCAGTGTGGACCTGTTATGTTGAAGGGCCTTTTTCCACTCTCTGGTGAATCTAAGAATCAAAAAAATCTAAACTAACATCCTGGAGATGGAATACTTCAAGGCCCTTTTTTTTGTAACTGGCGACTTCAAACAAGCCAATCCAAGGAAAGTGTTGCCAAAGTGCCACCAGAATATTACCTGCCCCTCCCGCCAAACATTTTAGACCTCTGATACACCACTGTGAAGGATGCCTACCGCCCATCCTTCGTCCTCATTTTAGGAACTCCGAATACAATGCCACGCTTCTTCACCCAACTTACAGGCATAAGCTCATATAGGAGACCCCCTCGCTGATACATGTCCAGTGCTGCTCAAAAGAGGCAGAGGATCAACTCCAGTGCTTTCTGGAATCGGCTCAATGGGCCATGTCAAACAGTCTGCAGGTATCTTGGCCGAGTACGTCACCACCATCACACACTTTATCAGCAAGTGTGTGGGGGATTGCATACTGAGGAAGTCAATCAAAATGTTCTCCACTTGAATACCCTGGATGAATCAGGATATATAGAACCTGCTAAAAACCAGGTGTGAGGCCTTCAGGTCAGGATACCCACTCAAATATAAGGAATCCAAGTATAACCTTCACAGTGCCATTAAGACAGCCAAGGATCAATGCCAATCCTAACTAGAGACTCAGACAGACACCCAACAACTACGGCAAGGACTGAATGTCATCACAAATTCGAAATAGAGACAGTGCAAGATAGCAGACGATGATCGTCTCAACATCTTCTATACTCGATTTGTGCAGAATTTCAGCGGAGAGGCAACACCTATTCCAACAAGTCCTGATGAAACTATACCATCAGACACTGCATCAGAGGTCAGATCAGTTTTCCTTTGTGTGAATCCAAAGAAAGTGATGGGACCAGACGGAGTACGAGGCCGTGAAGTCAGGGCATGTGCAGATCAAAAGGCAGAGGTCTTCTCGGACATCTTCAACCTCTCCCTGCAGCAGACCTCTGACCTTGCCTGTTTCCAGAGGGTCAACATCATCCCTGTGTCTAAGAAGGCTCATTCAGCATGTCTCAATGACTACCACCCAGTGGCCCGAACCTCAGTAGTCATGAAGTGCTTTGAAAGGCTGGTCCTGGCATTAACCAACTCCAGCCTCCCCACTAACCTTGACCCACTCCAATTTGCCTACTGGACCAACAGATCCATGTCAGACGCCATATCACTTGCCCTTCACTCCCCCCTAGAACATCTTACGTAGCTGCGTAAGAATACTACTCATTGACTACAATTCAACCTTCAACATTATTATCCACTTGTGATTACAAAACTTAGTGATCTTGGACTAAGCTCCACTCTCTGCAACTGGATCCTCAGCTTCCAGACGCACAGGCCACAATCAGTGAAGATTGGGGACAATATTTCATCCTCAGTAACACTCAACACTGGATCATCCCAGTGGCATACTCGGCCCCCTACTGTACTCACTGTATACCCATGACTACGTCACCAAATACCACACTGATGCCATTTACAAATTCGCTGATGACACCACTGTAGTCGTTCAAATCTCAGATAGTGATGAAACAGACTACAGATGGGAGATGGAAAACCAGAAAAAAATGGTGCACTGGGAACAACCTAGCCTCCTAATGCCGACAAAACCATTGAACTCATTACTGACTTTCGGCAGGATGTTACTCAACCCCCCGCCCTCCCCCCCGCCCCCACCCCTACACATTAGCAGCACAGAGGTGAAATGAATGAAGAGTGTCAAGCTCGTGGGAGTGGTCATCCACAACAAGCTTTCTTGGACTCTTCCAGTGGACGCATTAGTTACAAAGGCCAAACAATATCTCTTCTTCCTGAGACAGCTGAGTAAATTTGGCCTGATGGCGAATACCCTTCCTAGCTTTTATAGATGCACCATCGAGAGCATTTTGTCTGGATGTATCATTACCTAGTATGACAACAATTTCATTCAATATCGGACACGGTTACAGAGAGTGGTGATCTCGGCCCAGACAATCACAAAGTCCAAACTCCCATCTATAGAATCCATCTATCAGGAAAACTGTCAAGGAAAGGCCTCTAGCATTCTCATAAATCCATCCCACCCTGGCAATGCTTGTCTGCAATCTCTACCATCAGGGAGTAGGTACACATGCCTGAACACATGCACCAGCCTGTTTCGCAACAGTTTCACAAACTCTTAACATTCACCTGTACTTGTGTTCTTGTTTTTGTTGCGGATTCTCTATTATTTACTTATCTATGCAACTTAACTATGTGATTTGCCTGTATTGCTCACATGACAAAGCTTTTCACTGTGCCTCAGTACACGTGACAATAAATTCAATTCAATTCAATTCAATTTATTTCTTTGAGACTTTGTAATGACTGGTACAACTGAATGGCTTGCCAGGCCAATTCAGGGGGCAATTGAGAATCAATCACATTGCTGTGGGTCTGGACTCACATGTAGGCCAGACCAGGTGAGGACAGCAGATTTCCCCTTCCCTGTCAGGCATTAGTGAACTATACGTATTTTGCCATGGTCATCAGTGAATCTTAATTCCAAATGTTTTTTTTAATTGAAGACAAATTCCACCATCTGACGTGGCAGGATTCACTCCCACATCCCCAGAGCATTGGCTCAGTTTCTTGATATTGAGACTCGTGATAATAACAGCAAGTATCACCTCCTTGCCCCACTGCATGGAGGGGTAAAGAGGACTGTATGGAGGTATATATAGGACGGTATGGAGGGGTATAGAGAACTCCATGGAGGTGTACATAGTGCTGCATGGAGGTATAAAGAGGACTGAATGGAGGCATATAGCAGAATGCGTGGAGGTACATAGAGGACCATATGGAGATGTACAGAGGACTGAATGTAGATATGTAAAGGATCTCATGGTGGGGCGTAGTGGACTGTGTGGAGGTGTACAGCAGATTGCATGTAGGTGTGTCACAGACTGCATGTAGATGATTAGAGGACTATATGGAGGTATATAGCAGACTGGTTGGAAGTATCTAAAGAACTGTATAGAGGGATATAGCAGATAGCATGAAGGTATGTAGAGGAGTGTATGGACAGGTATAGCATGGAGGTATTTAGAGGACTCCATTGAGGTGAATAGCAGACTGCGTGAAGGTGTATAGCAGACTGCCTGGAGATGTACAGAGGACTGAATGGAGATGTATACAGGACTGCATAGAGGTGTACAGAAGACAGAATGGAGGTGTATAGCAGACTGCATGAAGATGTGTAGAGGATTATTTGAAGGTGTATAGCAGACTGGATGGAGGTGTATAGAGTCCTGGACGGTGGTGTATTGCAGCCTGCATGGACGTATATAGTGCAATGTAGAGGTATGTAGCAGACTGCATGGAATTTTATAGAGGATTGAGTGGAGGTGTGTAGTGCACAACATTGAGGGGTATAGAGGACTGCATAGGGGTGTAAAGAGTACTGCATGAAGGTGTCCAACAGAATGCACAGAGGTGAACAGAGGACTGCATGGAGGTGATTCGAGGATTGTATGGAGGTGTACAGAGGACTGTATGGAGGTATATACAGGACTGCATGGACTTGTATACATGACTGCTTGGAGGTGTATGGAGGACTGCATGGAAGTCAATGTTGGAGTGCATGTAGGTTTACAGGGGAGTGCAAGGACGTTTACAGAGGAGTACATGGATATATGCAGAGGACAATATGGGGGTGTGCAGCAGACTGCATGGAGGGGTAGAGCAGAATGCATGAAGGTGTATAGAGGATTGTACGGAGGAGTATAGAGTTGTCTGTATGGAGGTGCACAGAGGATGGATGGAGGTCTATAACAGACTGTATGGAGGTGTGTAGAGGACTGCATGGAGGTGTGTAGAGGACTGCATGGAGGTATATACTGCACTATACGGAGATGTGTAGCAGGCTGCATTTAGTTGTATAAAGGATTATGTGGGTGTGTATCGCGTACTACATTGAGAGCTATAGAGGTCTTCATGGAGGTGTATACAGGCCCGCACAAAGGTGCAGAGAGGACTGCATGGAGGTGTACAGCAGGCTGCATGGATGTGTACAGAGAACTGAATCAAAGTGTACAGAGGACAGCATGGACATGTATATCAGACTGAATAGAGGTGTACAGAGGACCGTATGAAGGTGTATATCAACCTGCATGGAGGTGTATGGAAGACTGCAATGAGGTGTATAGCGGACTGTATGGAGATGTATATAGGACTACTGGTTGTGTATGCAGGACTGAATGGAGGTGTATAGCAGAGTCCGTAGAGGTGTATAGAGGACTGAATGCATGTGTATAGAGGTCTGCATGGAGGTATAAAGCAGACTGCATTAAGGAGTATGAAGGAGTGCTTGGAGATGTACAAAGGATTGCATGGAGGTGTATACAGAACTGCACGGTGGTGTATAGAAGACTGCACTGATGTGTATAGTACACTGCATGGAGGTGGATAGCGGACCTCATGGAGTTTTATAGTGGATAGTATGGAGGTGCATAGAGGACTGCATGGGGATGTATAGCTGACTGCACGGAGGTATATACAGGATTTCATGGAGCTGTATAATGGACTGATTGGAGGTTGATAGAGGATTGCATGGAGGTGTAGAGCAGACTGCATAGAGGTACACTGAGGACTGAATGGAGATGTATAGCAGATTCTATGGCGGTGTATAGAGAGCTGTGTGGAGGTGTATAGAGGGCTGTCTGGAGGTGTATAGCGGACTGTATGGAGTTGTATAGAGGACTGCATGGAGAGGTATCGAGAACCGAATGGAGGTGTACAGCAGACTGCATGGAGGTGTTTAGCAGCCTGCATATGGGTGCAGAGTGGACTGCATGGAGATGCATAGAGGAGTGCATGAATGTGTAGAGCAGACTGCATCGAGGTGTGCATTGGACTGTATGGAGGTCTGTAGAGGACTGCATGGCTGTATATAGCAGACTGCATGGAGTTGTATAGCAGAGTAGATGGAGGTGTATCAAGGAATGCAGGAAGTGTATGACAGACTGAATGGAAGTGAATAGAGATGGATGGACATGTATAGCATTCTGCTTGGCAGTGTCTAGCAGACAGCATGTAGCCGTATAGATGACTGCGTGGAGGTACATCGAGGACTGCATGGAGGTGTATAGCAGACTGCGTGGAGGTGTATTGCAAAATGCATGGAGCGTTATAGAGGACTGTATGGAAGTGTATAGCAGACTACATAGAGGCATATAAAGGATTGCATGAAGATGCATAGAAGACTGAATGGAGGTGGATAGAGGACTGCATGGAAGTATGCAGCATACTGCTTGGTGGTGTCTCACAGACAGCATTTTGCTGTATAGAGAACTGCATGCATGTGTGTAGCTGACAGCATGGAGGTGTTTAAAGGACTGCATGGATGTGCATAGAGGATTGTATGGATATGTATAAAGGACTGCATAGAAGTGTAAAGAGGACTGTGTGGAGCTGTATAGCAGACTGCATGGTGGTGTACAGCAGACTGCATGTAGATGTATAAGGGATTGCATGGAGTTGTTAAGTGGACTTCAGGGAGTTCAAAACAATACCTCTTCTCCCTAAGGAGCCTTAGGAAATTCTGCACAATCATAAGGACGCTCGCCAACTTTTACAGATGCACCATAGAAGGGACTCTATCTGGGTACACCTCCATACAGTCCTCTTTACACTTCTATGCAGTCCTTTATACATATCCATGCAATCCTCTATACACATCCATGCAGTCCTTTAAACACCTCCATGAAGTCAGCTACACACATCCACGCAGTTCTCTATATGGCAAAATGCTGTCTGCGAGACACCACCAAGCAGTATGCTACACACTTCCGTACAGTCCTCTATCCACCTCCATCAGTCTGTTTGGTGCAGTAACATCTGTATCCAGGTCCATTAAAAATTACAAGGAAGTTCATCAGGAATAATGAAATGCTCATGCTTGGAACATTGAATTTCCTGTTCCTCGGGTGCTGCCTGACATACTGTCCTTTTGCAGTACCACCCTGTTCGACTCTGAATCTCCAGCAGCAGCGGTCCTCACTTCCTCTTTCTCCTCATTCAGATTTGATTGTTCAATGTATCCCAGTGAGGGCAGAACGAACTCACTGTGTCTTTGACACATACCCTAGAGAGGGCAGATTGTCCTTACTGTACCTGTATCACATATCTTGGGTATGACCACAATGTTGATATCATTGACTGTGGGAGAACAGACCATTTACTCTATGTCTGTAGTTGATCGCCAGGACTGCCAACTGAATTTACTCAGTCTGTCTCAAAAAGATTCGAGAGAGCAGACTCCCCTCACTGTGTCTTATCACTGACCCCACAGAGAGTGGATTGGATGGATTCTGAGACAGAATACATTTCTAATCTCTGAATCCTCCAATCCATCTCATCATTTCATGAATTTCACCACTCGAGTAAAAGGGTATTTTACCATATTCTTCAGCTGTTTCCTGAACTTAGTCTGTGTCACGACATATATACAAGTGTTTGTGCAGCAACTTAGGAGCAAGAGAATGAATCTGATATCTCATACAAAATACTGTAGACGTATGGCTGTATACCCCATCCGATACATGCGTTTCCATAAAGAGTATACCATAAACACTGACCATAACAGGATCAAATTCCCTGAGATAACAAACAATAAAATGATGGACTTCCTTCAAGTCCCCATTTCTGGGTCACTGGGATTCGCCCCACTGCTGTGAGCCCGAAGTCTCTTGCGGGCTCTGCTGGCCACTAAAATGTGCCTGACACTTAAAGCATTGAGCAGCAGAACCAGGACAAATGGCACTGCTGGGGTCAGGATATAATGAAGGCACTCAATTTGTCCCCAGACTGGCGATGAGAGAATATCAGTTGGTACTGAACAAAACCAGGGGAGATTTCACAGCAAATACTGAGATGTGAACATAAAGTACCAGAAAATGTTCTTCAGACCACTCAGCACAGTCACTGTTCCCACACCCAGAGTTACTGTTTTCTCAGTACAAAATTTAATTCACAGATTTGGGCAGTAAATGGCCACATATCGATTAAAGGTAAAAGTGACGGTAAACCAGACAGAAGAGTTGGTGGCTACATAAACGAAGACAGCGTGGATATTACAGATGGAGATGACCCGTAGGAAATGTAAATCTCTCTTATAACCAATTGGAATGTGCCTCAATAGCAGATCAAGGACAATAACCAGGATATCTGCTGTCGACATTGTCACCAGGTATCGAATAATACATTTTGAAAGACCACACTTCCCTTGTGAGAGGATTTTAATTGTTATGGTGTTAACTGAGGAAGGAAAATAAATATGGGAGTTACGGTAGAAAAGTTAACAATTTCACACAGTAATTTGTAAGATTTACAAATGTGTCCCTCTTTCTCAAAATGCATTGAAGTATTCATATCTATGTTCGAGTAATCTGCTGGACCCGAAAATTACCATTATTAAAATCAGCCATCATGTAACAATTCATACTTGGTATGAAACAGAAAGTGAGTAACTGCAGTTTGTAAGAGATTATGTAAATGTTGATACTGAGTTGACAGATTATTTATGTGAAAACAACTTGGGCTGCACAGTGGCACAGTGGTTAGCACTGCTGCCTCACAGCGCCTGAGACCCGGGTTCAATTCCCGACTCAGGCGACTGACTGTGTGGAGTTTGCACGTTCTCCCCGTGTCTGCGTGGGTTTCCTCCGGGTGCTCCGGTTTCCTCCCACAGTCCAAAGATGTGCGGGTCAGGTGAATTGGCCATGCTAAATTGCCCATAGTTTTAGGTTAGGGGTATGTGTGGGTTGCGCTTCGGCAGGTTGGTGTGGACTTGTTGGGCCGAAGGGCCTGTTTCCACACTGTAAGTAATCTAATCTAAGGCAATGCAGGAAAAATCACGAAGACCATGAGAGGTTTGCTTTAGCTTCTTAAATCGAACAGACATCACCAACCCTGTATAAGAGTGGAGGAAATGATCTGGTTCCTGCTCTTCATGTTTACAGAGTCATTCAAATTTAGCATGGAAGGATCATCCCAAGTTCCCCTTTACTAATATCGATTGACCATGTTCGACATCAGCACACATATCCTGCTCCTGATCCTCAACAAATGCAGAGGGACCTATGTCATCATATGTCAATGTATATTGTTCTCTCTGATGACTACTTTGAGATTTTGTGCAACTAACGAACATTAGTCCTTGATGCCCTCTTTTACCATTTGTAAAATATGGGTGTTGATGATTGGGTCAACATTCGATGTCCATCTCTGATTGTCCCCACAAAGATGTTGCCAAGCTACGTTCTTCAGCTATTGATGTCTATGACATGTAGATATACCCACAGAGATGTTGAGGAGGGAGTTCCAGTATTTTGACTCTGTGACAGTGAAGGAAGAGGAATCTGGTCCCAAGATAGTTTCCCTCTTCACCTATCGGGCTGTTGCTTCGAGATGGTGGTGGTCACAGTTTTGGAAGATGCTGTGAAAGGGCTCTTAAAATGCGGCTGCAGTGTTATTTCCACATGCCTCACCTTGCTGCTGCCGTGCATTGATGGTGGAAGCAGAGAATGTTTGTGGATGTGCTGCCTATCAAAGGACTTGCTATATCCTGGATATTGGCAAGTTTATTCAGTGTTTTGCAGCTAAACCCATTTAAGAAAATGGGGAATATTGCATCACACTCCTGCTTTGCACTTTGTGGATAGTGGATACGCTTTGGGGAGATTAGAGATGAGGTATGGAACACAAAACCTCTTAATGGCCTTATAACACTGTTATTGACAGATCTGGTCCACTTCAGTCAGTGGTCACTGGTAACCCCCCAGAAGATTGAGAGCGGAAAATTCAGTGATGGGAAAGCAATTAATGACAAGTGAAACAGTTAGATTCACTCTTTTTGGAGTTAGCTGGTACAAGTCTGCCCAAATGTGAATATTATTCAGGTGGTGCGTCATGTGAATATCGAGACTTTCTGTGTCCAGCAACTCGCGAATGGTACTGAAGCTTGTGCAACAATCAACAAACATCCAGGATTCTGACACCCTGATGTTAGATGGTCAGTGATGAAGCAACTGGAGATGGCTTGGACTGTACCATTGCTGCTTCGTCGGATGGTCCCCGCATTCTGTGATGTTAGCAGCTGCACAGAGGCCTGAGACAGGCTGGAAACAGTTTAAAACAGCCTACTGTTGCCATGGGATATGAAAGTGATTGGACCTGCAGTGGGAACTACAATGAAGGAATGGTTTCTGGTTGATGTTTTCTCCTGCCAGTCCTCCTGTCCTGCATCCTCAGCTCTGGGCCATAGAATTGAAGAATCATAAAGCAATAAAACAGATCTTTCCATTCAAATGGTCTATGCAAACCAGATTTCCTAATATGAACTAGTCCCATTTTCCTGTAACAGCCCTATATTCCTCCAGTCTGTTCTTCACCACAAGTTTGTTTTGGATGTTGTCATTGTACCCAGCTCTACCATTTCTTCTGGCAGCTCATCTCATACCACCCTCTGTGTGAAAAAGTTGCCATTAAGGTCCATTTGACATATTTCCCCTCTCCCTTTAAAACAATACCCTCTGGTTTTGGGCAAGTGTGCCAAACACCTTCTTCACCACCCTGTCTACCTGTGATGTCACTCCCAGATGCTGTGTACCTGCATCCACTGGAGTCTCTGTTCTACAACTCTCCCCAGGGCCCGCCCATTAACTGTGCTGACTCCTTGGTGTAATTAACTGAATGGGGGTGATGTGGAGGAAGGAGTATGGCCGGTGGGGTTGAGCAGGTCATTGAATAAGCTTGTGTTGGAGTTGACCTTTTCCAGTACAAATACAGGAACACGTTCTCTTAGCCAACAGACATAACCTTTGCCGGGTTTGGTCACAATTTGACAGTTTGGACAGAAGAGGGGACAAGTGTCACTTGTGGCACGGGAATAGACTGATGCACAAGCTGTGGAATAAGTAACACGTCCAGCACCATGCATTGTCTGGGTAAGTCATTTGTAATTGAGAGAAAATGAAGAAACAATGCAAGGCGCATTCTAAATGTTTCTGGCTTTCAGACAGCTCCATTCCTATGGCATCCAGTTTTGAGAGAGTGCACTTGATTAACCCTGACATAGAGGGGTTGGAGGAGGATGAGGATCAGGAAATGTTGGTCAGGAACTGAAAAAGTGAGTTGACTGAAAAGCTCAATGTGATGAGACACTTTTTGGGAACAGTGGCCACCTGAATCAGTGCCGGGAACAAGCATGATATTGACCCCCAGCTCAGGATCAAATGGTTCAGTTAGATTCTGAACAATCTCACTGATTCTCATGACTTGGCCAAGGATGAGGTTAGAGTCAGTGGGCATGAATTAAAGTTTAAAGTAGGAACAAAAGACAATGGTCTTTCCAAATTGAAATGATAAGAACATTATTATGGTAAAATATGATTTACAGATCTAAAAGGTAGACTTTGATGCTTAGCAGGAACAGCAGCAGCATCAAAGAGGACAGAGGAACTGGCAGAAAAAGTGATGCAGTTAAAGGTAGTTTAAGAGTTAATAGGAGAGCTAGAGACTTGCCAAGAACACCAACAACAACCAGGGTGGGATAGTAAATACATTGAATAACCAGAAGCATATAATGGATGCGAGTAGCTAATGATGTGAAGTGGTAATTTGCAGAAATATAATCAGTTGTTGTTGCGAAACTACTGCCCATTGTTGTAAAATTCTGATCTTCTGTATTCACATTCCAACCCATGGTTGTAAAATTCCAATCTATTGTTCTCAGATTCGAATCCCTCTTCTCCCGAGCTCCCGCAGTCCCTGGAGCTGCCAGTCCCTGTTAGTGCTGGAGGTGATGATGGAGGTGATGCTGTCACTGATACTATAGCTTTGTACATTGTAAGGAATTTGTAATTAATAGAAACTCCTGGGACACAATTGCAATCCATGGAGTTTGACATTAATTACAGTCACGAAACAAATAGGTTCAGTTAATGCTTTCAATCTAGTACACTATTCCCCGAATGGAATAGGATTTATACCCACTTTGGACTGCAGGTATGTGAGTTACTGAGAGAAGCAGAGATAGAAGCATTGACCATAATATTTCAATTCTCTAGAGATATTGAAGTGATTCCAAGGAAATGGATGGTTACAAATAATACACCCCTATTCAAAAAAAAGTTTGCTAGAGAAATGATTGCTGTTCCTCCAGCCAGTGAGCTGGGGCACTCTGTCACCCCTAGATTAATGTAAGGACAGCTTCAGTAACATGTTGTCTCAGGCACTCACAGCAGAGATACATGTTGAAAAGCTGTGATTCACGCTGGAGGGAGACACTGATTGATTGATTGATTGTCATGTGACCTGAATACAGTGAAGAGCCTTGTTTACTCGCTGTACAGGTAGATCACAATAAGAAAGGGTGTCCAGATCACAAGGTGAACAGAAACTTGGACAGAGGCATACAGGTCACATTCCACAGCATGTGAACTTGGCAAGACCACCATTAACAAGGTCAGCATTATTTGAAGTTAGTGATTCAATTCACCAGGCTCATAACAGCTGGGAAGAAGCTGTTCCTGAAGCTGCTGGTGCTTGTGTTAAAGTTTCTGTATCTTCTGCCTGACGTGCGAGGTTGTAGAAGATCATTACCAGGGTGGGAGGGGTCCTCGATGATCTTGGCAGCCAGTCCATGGCAACGAGCCGTGTAAATGGAGTCCATGGATGGAAGGTTGGCTTCCTTGATGCTCTGGGCTGTGCACACACCCTCCTGTACTTCATTACCGTACTGGGCAGTAGCTCAGTGGTTAGCACCGCTGCCTCACAGCACCAGGAACCTGGGTTCACTTCTAACCTCGTGTGGCTGTATATATGGAGTTTGCGTGTTCTCCCTGTGTCTGCGTGGGTTCTGGTTTCCTCCTTCAATTCAGGCTAGGTGCATTGGCCATGCCAAGTTGCCCCACAGTGTTCAGGAATGTGCAGGTTATGTGCATCAGTCGGGGTAAATGTTGAGGAATGGGTCTGGGTAGATTATCCTTCGGAGGGTCAGTGCGGACTTGTTGGGCTGGAGGGCCTGTTTCCACACTGGAGGAATTCTATGAATCTCGATCAGATGGTTGACACAAACAAGGAACAGTTGGATCACAATGGAGACATCTTTTGCTCAGATAAAATAATGAAGTTACAGCCGAAAGATGAAAATGAAAGCAATTGTATCAAACGGCATTCACCGATAAAGAATCCAAATTCATCCCTGAATGTTGCTATCATAAAAATGCTGTCTTAATGAGGAAATGGAATGCATTGTTGCATTCTTGCAATCTTCCATCATGTCATTTTTGTGTTATTGCATTTTCTTTCATTCTGTCACTCTTGCATTTTTGTAATTTTGCATTCTCTCATTCTATTATTCTTGCATTCTGTTCTTCTATTCTGTCATTTGGATCTTGTATTCTGTTGTTCTTCCATTCTGTCCTTTGGATGTCCGTGCATGCTTGCATTATAAATTGTCATCCTTGCACTCTGCATTTCCAATGTTCTTGCATTCTATCCTTGCTGCATGGTTGCGGTGTTACATTCTTGCAACCTTGCATCATGTCATTTTCGCGTTCTGTTATTCATGTAGATGAGAAATGGGCAGAAATTCATCGAGTTATATTGCCAGTGGGTGAAGAGAAAAGAGGTGCTGCGAGTGGCGCATGACTCACTCTGGCGGGGGGGGGGGGGGGGGGGTGCGGGGACGGGAGGTGAGGAGTGCATTTCAGAGTGAGGAAATCTCAGGCTAAAATACAAAATCATTTCTACTGGCCTGGACTGCACAAGGATGTTGTTGAATTTTGCCAGAAATATCATCCATGTCAGGTAATTGGAAAATCACAGACAGTGATAAAACCTGCACCTTTAATACCTATTCCAACATTTGGGGAAACTTTTACAAGAGTCTTAATTGATTTCTCAGGACGACTGTTTAAAACAAAAAGAGGGAATCAGTATTTGTTAACAATAATGGATGTATTCACTAGATTTCTAGAGACCATCCCATTATGCAACATCACAGATTAAAGGATTGGAGAAGAGTTACTCTCTCGGACTATCCGAAGAGATACAATCAGATCAAGGGCTAATTTTTACATCAAAATGTTTCAAGGAAATTGTGGAAAGCTGAGCAATAAAGCATTAAATGATCTAAAAGAGTTATTACCATCACATGGGGAGATATGTGGAAATAAGCTAGGAAATACAAACCAAATTAAAAATGAGGTAGATATAGAAAATGCTGCTCTGATTAAGCAACATCCTTATGAACATCACATTCTAAAGTTGGCACAGGTTCAAAAAGAGGTTGAAGGCATGCTGCAAAATGACGTAATCAAAGTGAGTTAAGTTCGTAGACAGACGGTGGTGGTGGACGGTTGTTTTTCAGACTGGAGGCCTGTGATCAGTGGAGTGCCACAAGGATTGGTGCTAGGTCCTCTATTTTTTGTCATTTACATAAATGATTTTGATGCGAGCATAAGAGGTACAGTTAGTAAGTTTGCAGACCAACACCAAAATTGGAGGTGTAGTGGACAGCGAAGAGGGTTACCTCAGATTTCAACAGGATCTGGACCAGATGGTCCAATGGGCTGAGAAGTGGCAGATGGAGTTTAATTCAGATAAACGTGAGGTGCTGCATTTTGGGAAAGCAAATCCTAGCAGGACTTATACACTTAATGATAAGGTCCTAAGGAGTGTTCCTGAACAAAGAGACCTTGACGTGCATGTTCATAACTCCTTGAAAGTGGAGTCGCAGATAGATAGAATAGTGAAGAAGGCGTTTGGTATGATTTCCCTTATTGGTCAGCGTATCGAGTACAGGAGTCGGGAGGTCATGTTGCAGCTGTACAGGACATTGGTTAGACCACCGTTGGAATATTGCATGCAATTCTGGTCTCCTTCCTATCGGAAAGATATAGTGAAACTTGAAAGGGTTCGGAAAAGATTTACAAGGTTGTTGACAGGATTGGAGGATTTGACCTACAGGAAGAGGCTCAACAGGCTGGGACTGTTTTCCCTGGAGCGTCAGAGGCTGAGGGTTGACCTCATAGAGGTTTAAAAAATTATGAGTGGCATGGATAAGATAAATAGACGAAGCATTTTGGACCCCCTGGGATGGGGGAGTCCAGAATTAGAGGACATAGGTTTAGGGTGAGAGGGGAAAGATATAAAAGAGACCTCAGGGGCAACATTTTCAGGCAGAGGGTGGTACGCGTATGGAATGAGCTGCCAGAGGATGTGGTGGAGGTTGGTGCAATTGCAACACTTAAGAGGCATTTTGTTGGGTATATAAATAGGACGGGTTTGGAGGGATATGGACCGGGTGCTGGTAGGTGGGACTAGATTGGTTTGGGATATCTGCTTGACATGGACAGATTGGACTGAAGGGTCTGTTTCCATGCTGTACATCTCTATGACTCTATGACTGGAACTCACCCAGGTTAATGGTGCCAAGGCCAGATGGTACCCAATGGTCAGGTGTGGACTATTGCCAAGTCAATGTAGTTACAAAGACTGCAGAATATCCGATTCCATGTTTGGAAGACTCTGTTGAAAAGATGGGGCAACTTACTAATTTGGACTTGCTTAGAGGATACTGGCACGTAACTTTATCAGAAAGAGTGAAGGCAATTTTAGCTTTCATAACGCTTTTGGACTATATCAGTTTACAGTCATGTCATTTGATATGAAAGGTGCATCAGCTACATTTCAGATTCTAACTGATAAGGTCATTGCTGGATTATCTAATTGTGTTATATATATAGATGACCTGGTGATTTTTAGTCATAGATGGAAGGAACATTTCCAAAATTTATCAGACTTGTTCAATTGACTGTGGAAGGCAGACCTGGTCATAGATTTGGTGAAAAGTGAATTTGCCAAAGCTCAAGTAACCTTCCAATACCATTTTATTGGACATTGACACATGGCCCCATGGAATACAAAAACAAAGTTAATTAGGGAATTCCCAAACCGGAACAAAAAGAGCAGTACTCCGGTTCCTGGGATTGAGTGTTTTTTATTGAAATTTCATACCAAAGTTTCGCAGTGTGGCAGCTCCACTCACTGAATTGCTAAAGAAAGGCAAGACGTTTCAGTGAACAGCGGACTGTCAGCGGTATTTCACAGCTTTGAAAGCCGAGTGAACGACTGTCCTGGTATTTGCCAGAGCAAGTCATGCAAAGTCACTCAAGATGGCTATCAATGAAAGTGGTGCAGTGATCAGTGCTGTGCTCTTGCAAGAAGACAACAAGTGGATAGAAAAACATACCGGGCGTTGCTCTTGCAGCTTCACAGCTTCCTGATGAAGAAGCAGTGTTCTGAAAGCTAGTACTTACAAGTAAATCTGTTGCACTATAATCTGGTTTTCTGTGATATTGAACTTTGTTCAGGCAATTGAAGGTTCCTCAGAAAAAATATTCAATAGTTGCGAAAGAGACTTTGAGTTGGTGTTGGAGTTACAACATTGCAAGGTTTGTGTTAGCAATAGCGAATGTGAGACAATCATATACGTTGATCATAACCCATTGAAATCTGTGGAGAAATTTATTGACAAAGATGTGAGATTATTTAATGGAGATTGTTGTCACATTCATTCAATTTCGAAATGGAGCAGGTGTCAGGACTAGCAAACATGATTATCGACGCATTGCTGAGATGTGAATGAGAAATGGAGGTGTTCGTTGACAGGAGTAAAACAGACTCAAACAAAAGGTATTCATGCATGTTTGTGTGGTTACTGGCTGTGTAATGTATACGAGTATAAATGGTTTAGCATTAAGGATGCCTTAAAGTAAAGCCATCTTTGCATATGGATGTTTCATTTCATTTAAGGTGAGATGCTGTAATGAGGCTGCTCCTTTAACAAGACAACGTTGTTCTTCGTTTCTTTATGAGAAGGTTGGAAAAGCACAGGTTCCAAAACTTCTCAGCTCAGTTGGGTTTTAGGGTCAGTTTGATTATACCTAACAGACAATGTCTCAGGAAAAAGGCTTTCAGGTTTATAAAAAAACCCTTGTACAGTGAAAGGGATGTGGTGAGTTCTCCCAGCTCAGCAGCCCCCTGGTTTGGTTGGGTCAGTAAGCAGTAACGTTGTGAAGCTGATGTTCCCAAGAGAAGCAGCTCCATGCTGATCCTCTCTCTCTATCTCTCTCTCTCTCTCTGATTTCTCTCCTGGAGGACCCTGTGTTGGATTTTACCTTTTATGCCCAGTGGTGTTTTGAGGAATTTTTATAAGTATTTGCAACAGGATCATTATGTTGGGATGATAATTGGCTTTTTGGTTAGGTTATTAGTCAGTATTCTATTTTTCTTGTTGTTTGTGTTTTATTTGGCAATCTTGTAAATAAATTGTTTTCTTTAAAACTAAGTGGTTGAGTCAGCTGCATCCCTCCTGGAATATCCACGTTATACTTGCTTAAAATAACTGGTAAAAGACAGGGTCTGGACTACTTACTTGAACTGTTTTGAGTGGGTCTGGCCTGGGCCATAATACCTGAGCTGAAGGAAATGTCTAACAGTGCATGGAGAAGGTCAGTGAGGGACTGTGCTCTGCAAGTGTAAGTGCCACTATCTTCTCTCTGCTACCTCACTCACAGGGTCAGCACTCCCTCTAACTGTACCATTGCACATGCCTCTCACCAAGACTCATGGACGACAACTCTCACTGTTAAATGTATCATGGCCACTCATCGACTCTTACCCACTGCATCCTCCAGACTATACATTATTCCCACCCTCTGTGCTTCCTACTCACTCACTGGGGACACCTCACCACCTGTCCTGCTCATGCATCACCATGAACTGCTTGTGCCTTCACGTCCATCAGACCCAATCCTCCCTTTAGTCCCATTGGCAGGAACGAGATCTCTCACGGCCAGATGGCCAGTGCTGGGTGGTGGGTATGAGAATCCTCTCCCCATTTGAGGAAAATGAGCTGAAGTTGGCTGGAGAGGAGGGGAACTGATCAGCTGGGGAAGTGCAATTATGCAAGAGAGGTATATTGTGCTGCTGTCCAGAACCATTCACTCATTCTTTTCTGAACAGGAATTGAGTCCTTTTACACAACTCATTCCCAGTCTCCTCTTACATGGACAATAATGGGATCCAGGGATTCACTGAGAAACCACCAAGATCCCTGTGCATCTCAGAGCTGTACACCCACTCTCCATTTAGTTCATGAGGTTATTTTTAATTCGTTCTTCCTAAATGGACAATTTCCCAATATCCCACATTGTACTCCATTTGCCAGATCTTTGCCACTTTACCCCTGATATCATTTTATAGACTCCTTATGTACTTTCAAACTCACTTCCCTGTTTATCTTTGTGTCATCAGTAAATTTAGCTCCACACCTTCGATCCCTCAATCCATATCATTTCTGTAAATTGTAAAGAGTTGAGAGACCAGCACTGACCCCTGTGACATACCGCTGTCACATCCTGTCAGACTGAAAATGACCCACTTATTCCTATTCTCTGCTTCCTGTTCACCAGCCAATCTTCTATCCAGGTCACTATATTACCCACAATGCCATGAGCTTTTCTTTTCTCCCATAACTTTGATGTGGCACCTTATCAAATACCCTCAGGATTCACTGCCCTGCCACAGCCTCAGAGTAATGGGGTCCATTGTGTCCCAATTCCCCGTCTGCCACTCCTCCCTGTACATTCAGATGTGGGTCCTGATTGCTGAGCGGCTCCTCTCCTGTCTGAGCAGCTGCCTGGTCTCTGCCGGTCCCTCCGAGTGCCAGCAGCCTAGGGCATTTCTTCCTCAGCCAGCTGTGGAGTTGTGGCAGTGAGGTGCTCACCAGCTTGTGATCCCACACTCTTGAAGGCTAACCTTCCCATCGAGGTCTCAGGGTCAGAGCCTGTGGTGTTGACAAAAGGCAGCCTTGGTGACCCTTCCTCTGAGCCCTCAGGGGGTGAGGTGGCGGCTTCTACAGGAGCTGAGCTGAGTTAGGCACACAGCTTTCTTGTTTGTGTCTTATTTGTGTTGCTCTGAGTAGAGTGGAACCACACACTTATTTTCACACATTAATTTCGATGTATTTTACACCTTTTCTTTTTCTCATACAACACCATTTACAATGGCTTTGTCTTTTACATGGGGTCTCAGCAGTATCTCCCCCATCTACTCCCTCTGTCATATCAATAAAATGACCCATTTTCACTCCGTCTTCAGCTATGTTTCCCTCTACAAGGATGCTGCTTGATCTGCTGAGTTTCTGCAGCAATCTGTGATTCTTTCAGTTTTGCAGCATGAGCAATATTTTGTTTTAACTGAATTTCTGATGTCTGATCCTATCCTCCTCACTGTTCACTGTCTTTCTGTCTAAACTTGAAAACTTCTCCTTCCCATGTAACATACTTGTTTATGTTATTTATGTATGTATTACAAAGATCAGTGGTCCTAACACTAGCCATGAGGGAAGAAGAATAATGTATCTTCCTGCAGTATTTCTACCTGCTCATCAATCTATCTCAGGGATGTTATTACGCATCTCTGGAACAGTCGGGATTTGAACCCAGGATGTCTTGCCTGGGATAAGATCACTGCACCAGAAAAGCCCTCTCCCTGCAGCTAATCATTACATGCACAGCATTTCTCTCTGAGTTATGCTCCTCAGCCAATGCCATTTCTCCTTCAATCACATGTTTACATTTTCCAAATAAGTCAATTAAATAGCACCTCACCTTTTTGAAAGTCTACGTATATAACATGAAATATGTGAAACTCAACTAATTCCAGTTACTTTATCCAAGAACTCCATTAAGTTCTTAATACCTGTCATTTGTTAATCTCTTCTTCAAAGAACAAAGCCACAATTTATCTTGGATCACTAGGGGGCACTATTTACAAACTCCCATGTCTCTTGGCCCACTCCCATATTTTCATTGTTCCTTTACTCAGCAACCCTCACACATTCTATCCAGACCCGGGAAAAGTTTTACTTTTGCGAAGTCTGGAACAAAGTCACTGGATTGAAAGAAGTTCAATGAACCTGTTTGTTCAGTGACTGTAATTAATGTCAATCTCTATGGGTTCTAATTGAGTCTCTGGATGGATTCCTCCTTCTATTTAAAAATGGGCCCCAGCTGCAACATCCCTCGAAACAGGGAGAGATGACAGATCAGAATCTGAGGAGAGCAGACTGCAATGTTCCCACAATGGGCAGGAGTCTCTCTGAGACAATCAACTATTTTTCTGCAAATTATCACGGAATGCATTTGGAGCGTCGGATCCTTTGCATACTTCGGATTATTCAACACATTTACTATCCGATTCTCACTGCTGTTGGTATTCCAGGTAAGTATCTCTGTCTGGCTAGTAATTCTGTGAATCATGATTTTACTTTATTACGATTCTTCTCATTTCCTATTCCCCAACTTTCATCTTTTAGAATGGGTTTCCTACACTGATATGCAAACACTCACTCTGCCTTTCCTGCAAGCACACCTTTCAGTTTATGGAGTGAATCTGTATTGTAGAACTATAATTTATTTTGCTCATAAAATAATCATGTAAGATGTTGTAAATATCACTTTAGAATTAGAACCAGTCCTACAGCCACACTGGGACACCGACAGACTTTAACCTCACACCTTTAATGCATTGTCTGAGATGAGATGACACCTTTTGTTGAAGAATCTGAATTTATCTTGAGAATGTGACTTAAAAAGAGTTCTGTGATTTACCTGTTAATGAATTGAAATTAGGAAACCCATTCTAAAAAAATGAAAGACTTAATCTGAGTTTGATTTATATATTCAAGCCGCATGACACTGCAAACTTTCGCGAACATTTCTGCATCTTCTGGTCTTGCTCCATAACCAACTGATGAAGAAGCAGCGCTTCGAAAGCTAGTGCTTCCAAGTAAACCTGTTGGACTCTTACCTGGTGTTGTGTGATTTTTAGCTTTGCAAACTTTCCAGGTTGAATTCCTCTTGTCCCTGCTCTTCCCAACTGCCCAGTCCATTGACATCCTCCTGCAGGTTACAGATACCGTTTTCACTTTTTACCAGACTTCCAGGTTTCATGCCATTTATGAACTCCTTTATCATATTACCCTCAATTTAAGTCTAAATCATTCATCTACAAAACAGACAGCCAGCTCCCAGCACAGAGCTCTGTGAAACCCCAGTGGAAACAGACTTGCTATCACAGAAACATCCCTCAACTATTCCCCTCTCCCTCCTGCCTCTCAGCCAGTTTTACATCCAGCATGTCACTTTACCTGGGATCCCATTGGCTCTTACTGTCTCAACCAATCTGCATGAGGAACTTTACCAAAAGTCTTGCTGAAGTCCACGTAGACCACATCAAATGCACTGCCCTCATCAACACACCAGGTTATCACTTCAAAAGGTTATCAGACACAAACTTCCTGTAACAAATCCTGAGTCTGATTATTTAATCTGTCTTCAAATGCAGATATAGTCTCCCTGCACTGTCTTTTTGGTCTCCTTTGTTGATGTATTTCTCCTGCAGCTGCGAGACTGAAAGGGAACCGAGATTGTCGAGCTTGCAGTTCTGAAACCACATTGGGAACTGGGGGCAGATGCCTTAAGCCAGTGTCTGCAGCCTGACAATGCCACATGGGGAAATCCTGTTCAAATGCAGGGAGGCTTAGCAGGGAGACACCTCAACAGTTATGGCAATCTCTGCAGTTGCTCTTGTTCATGTACAGGGTCACAATCCTTGCATCGCACACTCCTGTGGAAATAACCCCTCCTCCTGAAGAAACAGAGAGGTTAGTGCAGAAGCTGCAGGAGTTGGATGTTCTGGTTTGATGAGGACAGTCAAATGTGACTGTAGCTTTGACTGTGAGTGAGCATCAATAGCTTTGATAAGGCCCTGCACTTTGGGTTTGATTTCCAGCTTTGCCGTAACAGGGGGGCTTTTTAATGGTGTCTAGAGCCTCCTGAGTGACAATGTTCTCCCTATGTTATAGCTTAAGGTGAGGATCTCCAAATCTCTGCAACTATTTGTTACAGTGGGTGATGACCTCTCCTGCCTTTGTTTCAGTTGAGCATTTTATTTTCCTCATGCATCTTTCACCTTCCCCATTCCTTCGTCCATACATTTTCCTGTGACGGATGGCTGTGGATATTCTTGCAAGCTTAGAAATGTTATTGTTGGATCGTTGTTTCGCATTCTCTTGGACTTTATTCAAATGGCTCTTTCTGAATTCTCACTCAGATCTCTCTTGTTATCAATGCGAGTGGAACTCTTGCCTTCAATGACAGGCTCTATCACAGTAATGTTAGCCTCAAACCAGTCTGTGATATTTTTCTGTGGCTTCTTGTCTCTTCAGGGTGTAGTATTTTAGATGATGATGTCTCACAGAATGTGCTACTTCACTTCTGTTCTCTGAAAGGGAATGCTGCAAAGTGCCTTTTAGTCAAGTTGAGCAAAAGTTGCTTTTCAACTGAGAAAGCAGTGTGTCTGATGTTAACATGAGGGCAGCATTTCTGCTTTGAATGAATAAGACCTTCAAGAGTTCTACAGTTAATTTGATATGTATCAGAGAGATATGTGTCTCAAAGCACAAAATATTTATGTTTGACAGCTCCTCTTGAGTGTTACATTTTGGTTTCCAGGGCTACCCTTCCATTCTCGCTAACTCCTTTATTAACTAATGCAGTCAACATGTCGCATTACCTTCCGTGTATGTCTTATGGATATTTTCATTCATGAACAGAACTCAGGAAACCTATTAATATTATCAATAACCACAACGTTAACCCACAATAAAGCCACAATATTTCGGGAAAACATAAATTTCCTGGATGGATGCTGGAGTCAAATTGACACTAAACAACAGGGATAAGTTTGCAAAATGTTTTTCCCCAAAATAAGTGGCACATAATTCACGGGACACAAAAAGCTACAATAATAAACATGCTTCCTGCAGACTGAAAGAGTGACCGTTGATGTGTTTCCACACATACTCGCAAAGTTGGAACAGTTTTTAAACCAGTTTGTTGCTACTTACTTTTACTGAGATGTGAGAACATACATATTTATTTGTTTATTTATTATTCAATCAAATAAAAATATCAGATGTCAATTTCTGATTTAAATGTAACAATTGGCTCCAACTACATGACAATATAATCTACTGAAATTTTCCCAAAGTGAAGGCCACATACGCTCAGGTGCTAAAGCTAGAAATACAAAGTCTACTTGCAAGCATTTCATCAGCTCAGTGATTGCGTCTTTCCCTCATTCCTCATTAGTGGAAGTTTCTTTTGTGAACAGATCTGAACTCAGTCTCTGTTGTGTGCAAAGTCCAATGTCTCCCACTTCACGTGCAACCTCTCTCTCGACCACCCTCTTGAAATTTTTATTCTCTTCCTCTCTCTCTCTTTCCAATCTTGCTCGCTCTCTCTCTGTTTTTCTCTCTCTCTTTCCACATCTCTCTCTCTCCCTCCCACTGTCTTGCAGTGTTGATCTCTTGCTTCCACCCACCTCCTTTCTGTCTAACCTGTTCTCATGTGATCTCTCCATGTTCCCAATCCACTGGGTTCCCATTGTCCCCTCAGAGCCGTTGTGGCCTCCCCATAACGTCCCACTCCCCTCATGGCCTCATTGTCTCCTCCCAGGTTCCTTGCAGTTTCCCTCTTGCCTCTACACCTCCCCTTAATCTATCTGCAACGACTGGCTTGGCTTCTTCCGCTGGCTCTCCCTTCCAGACCTTTCCTCCATCCACCTGTTACTTGCCCACAGGCCACCTTCCCTTACAGAGAACCTTCCTGCTCACACTTACCTTGCAGCATGCTTCCCCACCTCCAATACAACAATAGAGTCATAGAGGTGTACCGCATGGAAACAGACCCTTCATTCCAACCTGTCCATGCCGACCAGATATCCCAACCCAATCTAGTCCCACCTGTCAGCACCCGGCTCATATCCCACCATACTCTTCCTATTCATATACCCATCCAAATGCCTCTTAAATGTTGCAATTGTACCAGCCTCCACCGCATCCTCTGGCAGCTCATTCCATACACGTACCACCCGCCTCGTGAAAAAGTTCCCCCTTATGTCTTTTTTATATCTTTTCCCCCTCACCCTAAACCTATGCCCTCTAGTTCTGGACTCCATGGTCCCAGGGAAAAGACTTTGTCTATTTCTCCTAAACATGCCCCTCATAACTTTGTAACCCTCTCTAAGGTCACCCCTCAGCCTCCGATGCTTCAGGGAAAACAGTCTCAGACTGTTCAGCCTTTCACGAGAGCTCAAATCCTCCAACCCTGGCAACATCCTTATAAATCTTTTCTGAACATTTTCAAGTTTCACAACAGCGTTCCGATAGGAAGGAGACCAGGATTGCACGCTATAATCCAACAGTGGCCTAACCAATGGCCTGTACAGCCGCAACATGATCTCCTAACTCCTGTTACCAATACTCTGACCAATAAAGGAAAGCATACCAAACACGTTCTTCACTACCTTATCTACGTGTGACTCCACTTTCAAGGATCTATGAACCTGCACTCCAAGATCTCTTTGTTCAGCAACACTTCCTAGGACCTTACCATTAAGTGTATATATCCAGCAAGATTTGCTTTCCCAAAATGCAGCACCTCACATTTATCTGAACTAAACTTCATCTGCCACTTCTCAGTCCATTGGCCCATCTGGTCCAGATCCTGTTGTAATCTGAAGTAACCCTCTTGTTTCTCTCTTGCATTCATCATTGATAGGCACATCAGTAAACCTATCAGCACCACGCATTGCTATACAAAGCCTGTGATTGGAGGAGCATCTTATATCCATTCTCACCCACTTCTGGTTACTTTTGGAAAATGATTAAACAACACAACTGCTATCTCATCCAGCATTCTATTGACAAGTGTTGGATGCATTTCATCTGAACCAGGGACATGTCAGCCATTGATTCTAAGAATTTCCTGAGCAACATTTCCTCATGATTGTAATTGTGTCTAATTCATCCCTTCCTTTCAACTTGTTATTCATACTCATTTCTAGAATGTTATTTGAAAGACAGGCACAAAATATATTTTCGATGAATCCACTGTTTCTTTATGTCCTATTATGATGTCATTACTGGATACATTAACACATTTGAAAATCTCAATACGCAATGTAAGTTATTAACTGTATCGATACTAAGGTGTAACTTTACGCTTGGCTTAACATAATGTGCTCTTGTTTATTTTCCTTTCTCATAGTTAACACAGTGACAATAGTGATTCTGTCACGGAGAAACTGTGATCTTTCTAAATGTGTCACACGCTACCTGGTGGCCATGGCAGCAGTGGACATACTGCTCATAATCATAGATCTAATGTTGAGACACATTCCAATTATTTATAGAAATGAATTTACATTTCTGATGACCGTCCCCGTGTGTAACATCCACGCTGCCCTAGTTTTTGCAGCTATGGACTGCTCTGTCTGGTTCCTGGTCGCATTCACCTTTGATCGATTTGTGGCCATTTGTTGTCAAAACTTGAAAGACAACTATTGCACTGAGAAAACAGCAGCCGTGGTTCTGGGAACAATAACTGTGCTCAGCTGTTTAAAGAACATTTCCTGGTATTTTATGTTAACACCTTGGTATAAGCTGAGGAACCAGCCTTGGTTTTGTTTGGTGAAAAAGCATGTTTCGTTATCTCTGATCTGGGGATCGATTGAGCTGATTCACTACATTCTGACCCCAGCACTCCCATTTGTTCTGATCCTGCTGCTCAATGCTTTCACTGGGAGGTACATTTTAGTGGCCAGCAGAGCCCGCAGGAGACTCCAGTCTGACAGCAGGGGACAGCATTCCAAGGACCGACACTTGGAGAGCCGAAGGAAATCCATCATTTTAATGCTTGTTATCTCAGGGAATTTTATCCTGTTATGGTCAATGTTTCTGGTATATTCTATATGGAGGCGATTGTATCGGTTGGGTTATAAGGCTGTATTTTTACGTTACTTTTTACGAGATATAGGATTCATTCTCCAGCTTCTGAGTTGCTGCTCAAACACGTGTATATATGCAGTGATCCAGACTAAGTTCAGAGAGCAGCTGAAGAACATGGTAAAACAGCCTTTTGATCAATTATTGATATTTATGAAATGCTGAGATGGATTGATGCATTCTGGGATCACAATTGAACACTCCAGGCCCCTTGGGTCAGTGACAAAGACACAGTGAGGTCAGTCTGCTCTCCCTGATATCTGTGAGATACACAGAGTAGGTTCAGTCAACACTCCCCATGATCCTTGAAACAGACACAATACAATCGACCAGACTTCCTTAATCAGGGAGACAAACACAATGCTTTCCCTGGGTAAATGACAAAAGTTGGCCGCTATATACACTGCATTACTCCTGATGTTGAATAAGAGTCATATAATGTGGAAACAGACCCTTCAGTCTAACCCGTTGATGCCAACCATCTTCCCAAGCTAAAATATTCACACCTGCCCGCACTTGGTTCATATCTTTACAAACCTTTCATATTTATGTACATATCGGAATGCCTTTTAAACCTTGTAAGTGTACCTCCACCCATCACTGTCTCTGGCAGTTCATTCCACACATGAACCACTCTCTGTGTAAATAAATTACCCCTCATGTCCTTTTGAAATCTTTCTCCTCACACCTTAAAGGTATGCCCTCTAAATTTGGACTCCCCCTACCTCGGAAAAGACCATTGTCATTCAACTTGTCTACGTCCCTCATGATTTTCTAAATCTCAATAACGTCACGCGTCAACCTCCTGTGTTCCAGTGAAAGAAAGTCCCAGTCTTTCCAGTCTGCTTTGATACGTCAAACACTTCATTCCCGGCAACACACTGGTAAATCATTACTGAACCCTCTCCAGTTTAACAATATCCTTCCTACAACAAGGCAACAAGAACTGCACACAGTACTCCAGAAGGGACCTCACCAACATCCTGTACAAAATCAATATAACGTCCAATACCCAACAGCAGATATCCCTGTGCAAAGAACCTGAACTGCATTTAAAAAGAATATCCAGCAAATATCTCTATAATTGTCAGCACGGATGTAATTTTGAGTGATTACAGTGCATAACAAAAAGCAAAATTATGATATAAAATGATGACAGCAAATGTCACTGAAATCATTGCAGCAAATATTGATTAACGTGCTCACAACAAGGAACATTTAAACTGCTCACTCTGTGTAATATTTAAAAGACAGGGATGACAGTCACTGATGTGACCCCATTTGAACTTGCTCCTTCCTTCTCAGAGGCAATTCAGCATCAGCAGCAAATGTTGGCTTTCCCGATGATGCCCACATCATGTGAAGGAATGTCTGTGTGAAAACATTCTTGAAGAATTGATACAGATAAAAACTGATATAAAGCATCATAGTGATATTCAGTTCCATGTTTTAAATTTCATGTACCACAATAATACCTGATAAAATAAGAGCAAGTACTTGGTCAAATATTATTTGTTAGTTATTTGGTATTACAGAACTTGAGCATTGCTGGAAAAGACATTTTGCCAGAGCTTTTTCTTTTACATACATTAGGATAATTTGCAAGAATACAGTTGAACAGGAACATTTGTACTCTACAAGGGAAGAGTGATGATTGGTTGGCAAGTAGACTCTAATGGAGACATTGCTGTAAAAATGCACCAATCACTGATGACTGATAGTTGACCCCCGGGGTTTGTTTAAATTTTAAACCAAGTAGATTGACTCTGATTAATTACAGCATTGCTCTATAAATAAAGAGACTGGGAATGGCTGTGTGCTTTTTTGCTGAATTCGAACAGAGTTCATGACGGTTTCTACCCTTTTCATCTGCAAAGAACAGGTTTCTGTATATTAAACTTTGTATCTTCCAGTATGCGCAAGTATCCTACACTGTGAGGCCAATTGACAATCCTAACCTACATATAAACATGAAATTGGAGCAAATATAGACTATTTGGCTCCTCAAGTCTATCTGTGTGTGTATGTGCAATGTTAAGTCCCACTATTGTCCCACCAAACTTCTAACCTGACACCAATGTCTCTATTTTATGGGATCGTGTTCAATTAAAAAAAAAACGATAAGCACTGCAGATGCTGGAAATCAGAATCAAAAGCAAAATTTGCTGGAAAAATCTCAGCAGGTCTGTCTGCATCTGTGGGGTGAAACAGAATCATCGTTTTGGGTGAATGACCATTCTTAAACACTGATTGCGGATGACAAAAGGTTCATATTTATGCTGAAGTTGGGTTGGGTAGGGAACGGTGATACAGTCCATGGTGGGAGAGATAGAGAGAGAGAGAGAGAGAGAGAGAGAGAGAGAAAGCAATCAAAGGTCTGTGTAAAAGTGAGTCTGGGAGAATAGATAGCTGCGAATGGGGATCATGAGAGGCTGACAATGGGTTGCATGTGGTCGTATCCTGTTGGGAAGCGATGCCAAAGAGGATCAGCCAAAGACTGCTCTAAACCTTGCTTTCGTGTGGGCCAGTCACCCATTTGCCCAGCTCAGTTCAGAGACAATGTCAATGATACTCCGGATTCCCCAGTGAGATACAACATTTTCATACTTTTTGTGTTGCAATAATTACAAGCAACGCTGATGTCAGTGTTCCTTCTCCTTTAATCTATACTTCCAATCCTGTGAAACACCTGATCAATGATGGACATCTCAATGGACAGCCTTAGGTTCACAAGATCTCAAGATATTTACCAGATTTCGTTATCATCAGGCGTTGGATTCTCACAACATATCCCATTGATCTAAGTTCCAAAGTTAACGGTTATAGTCTTTCTCAGACATGTCCCAGACTTGCATATCTCAAATTGCGCCATGAGTTCTGTTACTCATTGCAGTCATTGACATCCCTGTCAAGTTCTGTTCCTCATCTTGTATTTCCCCTGGCTTCATCACCGGAGATACAAAGAAATGTTAGTTCCTACTAATTGCTGTAAGATTCGTAATCTTAGTTCTAGTATACATTTAGTTAGATGTGAAGTTGTATGTTCTCACCTGTTGCTAGAATTCCTTCACTTGTACGTGTTGAGCAGTTTCGTTCTCTCCATGTTATAATTGCCTATCACTTAAGCACCTTTTAAATTCTGTTTATACAGTTTATTAACCTGATTACTTGACAAACAAAAGGATATTATTTCTTATTAATAGTTCTAAAAGTTGTACTATCAGTTCCAATAAAGTTATTTTGTTAGACACAGTGTTGGAATTCTTTCGCCATTTGATTGTGAGCAGCTTCTGTCCCATTTGATCTTGGATGGTCGGATAAACATGGCCCCTTTCTCTTACAGCGGCACTATAGCTCATTCTAGTCATATCCTATCATCTGGGAAGGAATCTACTGACCCTACTCTGAATATTTTGACTCTAATTCTTTTACCTAAGAAGGCAACATTTATGCCATTAATATGATCACAAACTGAATCACACTCCATCAATGTGGGGTCATGTTTTTCTTTCTTATGCTTGTTAAAATCTTAAAGCTGTCTCTTCCAGATATCTGTAGTTGTTATGTTTCCAGAAACCCCTGCATGTCAATTTGTAAGATTCTTTCTAAAGCACAGACCCTGTTACCTTGGGTTACCTCCTTCTCAAAAGTATCTCTGTGCTACACTATGACCTCACTTTAATGCTGGACCAAGCAAACTAATTATGGTGTTGCAACCATATTTATACTGAAGGACGGACATTTTGTGCCATCGCTGACCATGGGATGCCCCAACTAAAATACAGCCCATGTGATGACAGTGCACAATGTGTTGGGTGTTTGGATAAGGACATTGGAGAAAGTGCTCAGATCCAAAATTTGTTGAACTCAGTACAGAGTCCAGAAAACTGTGGTCCCCAAGCAGAAATGTTTTCTCCCAGTTCACACTGAGCTTCACTGGAGCACCGCAGCAAGCCCAGGATACACGTGTTGGCCAGGGAAATGCGGTGGTGTGTACAAGTGGCAGAAAGTGCAGGGCCATTTCTGTGGACAGCATGGAGGTGTTCTGTGAATTTGTGAACCAGTCCATGCTTCACCTCCCCAATGTAGAGGAGACCACACTGTGAGCAGTGAATACAAGAGGCTAGATTGAGTAAAGTGCTGCTTCACCTTGAAGGTAGGTCTGGGGCCTTGGCAAGTGAGGACAGAGGGAGTAAATGGACTAGTGTTGCAGGGGAAGGTGCCATGTGGGTGTGGGGAAGTTTTGGGAATGGAGGAGGGTTGGACCAGCCTGTCCCAGAGTGCATTGTCCCTGCAGAAGGCTGAGAAGGGAGAGAAAGGGAGAAAATGTCTGGTGATGGTATCCGCTAGAGGGGGTGGAAAGGGCAGCTAATGATCCTGTGGCTGTGGATGGTGGATGGGTGGTAGGTGAGGACAAGGGGGTCTCTATCAGTGTTGTGGGAGGTTTTGTCACATCCTCTAAGAATTCAATAAAAATTGTGAGGCAACACCTGCCCCTCACAAAGCCATGTTGACTATCTCGAGTCAAACTACGCTTTTCCAAATAATCATAAATCATATCTCGCAGAATGCTCTCCAATAATTTGGCTACTACTGACATAAGACTGACTGGTCTGTAATTCCCAGGATTATCCCTATTCTCTTTCTTCTCCAAGGAAACACCATTTGACACTTTCCAGTCGTTGTGGTTCTGTTCGCTGAGCTGGGAGTTTTTGTTGCATACAAAAACCCCCAGCTCAGTGAACAGAACCACAACAACGAGCACCCGAGCTACAAATCTTCTCACAAACTTTGAACTTTCCAATCATCTGGTACGACCCCAGGGTCAGTGAGGATACGAAGATCATCACCAACGGCGCAGCAATCTCTTCACTCACTTCCTGGAGTAAACTTGGGAATATGCGACACACACACACACACACACAGACAAATACCCGCAAGCACGCATATACTTTGTGGGGTGAATTTGTACTTGCGGAGTTACATTGTACTTTGCTCAAAAACTGCATGAATTTACGTAAAACTCCGTTATCTCACTTTTTAGATTAGAATCAATCTAAATATCATGGCATAGACAGAGAACACAGCAGGCTAACACCTTCAACATATTATCTAGCTATCACCATTGATAACAGCTAACCCGAGAATGCAACATTTTTTAGAAAAATGGTTTTGTGATTTACACGTGAAAGAAGTGGAATTATCACTGTATTCTAACAGATGAGAGGATAAACAGACAATCAATTTTTCAATGTATAATTTCAGTTGCATCACACTGTAAATGTTTGCTATAAATTCTGTGTGTTCGGATTGAGCCCTCCACTATCACCTGATGAAGGAGCGTCGCTCTGAAAACTAGTGTGCTTCCAATTAAACCTGCTGGACTATAACCTGGTGTTGTGTGGTTTTTAACTTTAACCTTCTGTAAGCTTCCTTATTCCTCTTGATAGATGTTACACATTACTTGTCATCCAAGGTTCCTTCACCCCATCATCCCTTCCTTGCCTCAACTGGACAAACCTATCCAGCACTTGCAGCAAGTGCTCCCTAAACCACTTCCATATTTCTGTCATGCCTTTCCATGAGAATGTCTGCTCCCAATTTCTGTTCCACAGTCCCTGCCTGATGGCACTGTAATTTCCCCCTCCCCGAATTAAATGCTTTCCCATACTGTCTGCTCCTATCCCGTTCCATGTCTATAGTAAAGGTCAGGGAGTTGTGATCACTATCACCCAAATGGTCTCCAACTGAGAGATCTGACACCTGGCATGGTTTGCTCCTAAGCACCAAATCCAATATGGCCTCCCCTCTAGTTAGCTTATCTACATATTGCATCTGGAACCCTTCCTGAACATACCTGACAACAACTGCTCCACCAAAATTATTTGAATTAAGTACATTCCATCAATATTAGGGTAGTTATAGTCATCCATGACAATAACTCTGTTACTTCTGCACCTTTCCAGAATTTGCCTCCCAATCTGCTCCTCCGTGTCTCTGTTGCTATTGAGGAGCCTGTAGAAAGCTCCCAATAAAGTGACTGCTCCTTTCTTGTTTCTGACTTTTTCATTGATCCTAACCCAGTAGACCAACTCTCCTCGCTGGCCTCCCTTTCTGTAGCTGTGATGCTATCCCTGATTAGTAATGCCATTCCATCACCCCTTTTACCTCATTCCCGATTCCTTTTGAAATACCTAAACCCCGGAACATCCAACAACCATTCCTGCCTGTGATATCCAAGTCTCCGTAATGATCACAACATCACAGTGCCAAGAAATGATCCATGCTCTAAGTTCATCCAGACACTTCTTGTTTTAAAATAGACACACTTCAACCCTTCACACCAACTTCAACTTTACCGACCAACTGTCTATGCCTCCTCGCAGACTCTCTGCAGGCTGTGTCTGCCTGTTCACCAGCTATCCCATCCTCTGATCTGTAGCTCTGGTTCCCATCTCACTGCCAAACTTGTTTAAACCCTCTTGAAGAGGTCAAGCAAACCTCCCATCCAAGATGTTAATGCTTCTCCAGTTCAGATGCACCCTATCCTCCAACATTCCCCAGAACGTATCCCAATGATCTACATTCCTAAAGCCCTTCCTCCTACACCAGCTCAGTAGCCACATGTTCAGCTGCACATGCCGTCTGTTCCCAACCTCTCGAGACTTTGGCTTCTGCAGCAATCCTGATATTATTACTCTGCTGGTCCTGCCTTCCAACCTAATTCCCTGCATTCACTTTTCAGGTCCGCGTCCCTTTCCCTACTGAAATCATCAGCACCCACGTGAACTATGACTTCTAGCTGCTCTCCCGCTCCCCCACCCTTAAGAATCCTGCAGACTCGATCAGAGACATCCTTGATCCTGGCACTGGGAGGCAACATACCATCCGGGAGTCTCGCTTGTTACCACAGAATCTCCTGTCTATTCCTCAAACCATTGAATCCCCGATCACTATCGCTCTGCCATTCTCCCATCTTCCCTTCTGAGCCACAGAGTGAGGGTCAGTGCCAGAGACCTGGCCACTGCGGTTTTCCCCTGGTGGGTCGCTCCCCCCAACAGTGTCCAAAGTGATATACTTATTCTTGAGGGGAACGACCACAGGGGATTCCTGTGACAGAGAGGGAGGAACTGGGAGAATGGAACAGAGTCTCTTCAGGAAGCAGAGTGTAAGGATGTATAATCCAGGTAACTGTGGGAGTCGGTGGATTTATACTGGATAGCGACGGATTCACAAAAAGAATATCTAAGAGAGATACAGAGATGAGATGAGAGGCTGTTTTCCCAACCTGTCGTTCCTCACCTGCAAATAAAGACCATCTGCACTGTACTCAAAATAGTGTTCAAACAAGACACTATCTCTCTATAGTCAGAAAGCAACAAATGTCTCCAGTATTTCACTGAAACCATGTGATTTTAAAAAAAAAATTGCCTTTTTTAAAAAAAAAATTCCGAAACGGTTGTTGCCAGGATTGGAGGATTTGAGCTATAGGAGAAGTTGAATAGGCTGGGGCTGTTTTCCCTGGAGCATCGGAGGCTGACGGGTGACCTCATAGAGGTTTATAAAATCATGAGGGGCATAGATAGGATCAATAGACAAAGTCTTTTTCCTGGGATTGGGGAGTCCAGAACTAGAGGGCACAGGTTTAGGGTGAAAGGTTAAAGATATAAAAGGGACATAAGGGGCAACTTTTTCATGCAGAGGGTGGTGCGTGTATGGAATGAGCTGCCAGGGGGAGTAGTGGGAGCTGGCACAATTACAGCATTTAAAAAAAATCTGGATGGGTATATGAAAATAAAGGGTAAAAAGGAAATGGGCCAAGTGCTGGCAAATATGACTAGATCAGGTTAGGATATCTGGTCGGCATGGATGATTTGCACCAAAACGTCTGTTTCTCTGCTGCACTGGTCTGTGACTCTATGTTGCTATCGATGGACGTCTTGCCTGGCGATTAAAGAGTCGTATTCAACTTGGTGGAACGATCAACAACCATCCTGAATTTTGACGTTATGGAGGGATTGTCCTTGATGAAGCAGCTGAAGATAACTGGGCCGAGGACACTTCCCTGAGGAACTCCTGCAGAGATGTCCTGGAGCTGAGGTAACTGACTTCCAACAACCACACCCATCCTCCAATGTGCCAGGAATGACTCCAACCAATGAGAGTTTCATCTTATTTAGCATTATTTTAGGATTCCTTCAGGTCAGACTTGGTCGCTTCCAGCGTTGATGTCAAGGGCAGTCACTCTCACCTCACCTCAGGAGTCCAGCTCTTTTGTCCTTGTTTGGATAACAGTTGTTATGAGGTCTGGTGCTGAGCAACCCTGCAGAACTGAACACCAGTGAATAAGTTATTGCTGAGTGAGTGCCGCTCAGTCGCTCTCTAGTTGACACTTTCCACCATGTCATTGTTCATTGAGATTAGACTGATAGGGTGTGAATTATTTGGATTTGCTTTGTTGATTTTTTTAAAAAAAGATTTCTCTGTTTAAATTCCTATATTTTCAGGAGGTTGCTAGTATTGCAACTGTGCTGGAACAGTTCAAATCAGGACATGGCTAGTGTTGGAGCCATGTCCCAAATACAAAATATTTACAGGATCATTGCTTTATTCAGTGTCTTAGCTGTTTATTGAAGACTGGCTGTCGAAAGTGTGATAATAAGGTAGTTCAGAGTCTTTGCGTTCCTGTTATAGTGAAAGGTAAGTCTGGTAGGTTTAGAGAACGATGGATTAATAACGGCATTGATGTTTGAGTCAAGAATAAAGAATTGTGTCTTAGATACAGACAACTGGGTTGAAATGAAACTCTTGAACAATATAAAGAATATAGGAGCATTCTTAACATGGAGTTCATGAAGGCAAAGATGAATACCCTTGGCAACTAAATTTAAAATAATTGAAAAAGCTTTAACAAGTCCATTAAGACCAAGAGAGCAGTGGTGGCTCAGTGGTTACCACTGCTGCCTCACAATGCCAGGGAACCGGGTTTGATTCCAGCCTGTGATGATTGTCTGGGTGGAGTTGCAGCATTCGCCCTGTGTTTGTGGGGGTTTCCTCCGACAGTTCAAGGAAGTGTGGGTCAGGTGGATTGACCATGCTAAATAATCCACAGTGTTCAGGGATGTGTAGGTTAAGTGCATTAGTCAGGGAAAAATATCAGATAATAGGGTTGGTCTTGGTGGATTACACTTCAGAAGCTCAGTGTGGACCTGTTGGGCCGAAGGGCCTGTTCCCACACTATTGGGATTGTATGAACTGGAGAGATTACTACTGCTTTATGATTAAATAGGTCGTCTATGGTTTGAAACTTAGGAGATGGGAGAGGAATTGAATGAATATTTCAGATCAGTTTTTACTGTGGAGAAAGAAATGGATGTGAGAGAACTCAGGGAAATGAATGTATTGAAACAGTTCACATTACATCAGAGGAGGTGCGAGAGATTTTAGAAAATATAAAGGTAGTAAATCTCCAGGACCTGATCGAGGTGTATCCCAGGATATTGTGGGAACTTTGGGAGCATTTTGTAGAAATATTTGTATCATCTATCACTGCAGGTGATGCGCCAGATGACTGGAGAGTAGCTAAGGTTGTGCTTTTGTTGAACAAGAATGTAAGGAGAAACCTGGGAACTATCAGCCTGTGAATCTGACTTTGGGGTTGGGGAAGCTGTTGGAGGTGATTCTGAAAGCTGAATTCATATACATTTGGAGAGTCAAGGAATGATTGGAGATGGTCAGCATCGGTTTATGCACGGGAAATTGTGTCTCACAAACTGGGCTGAATTTTTGAGGAAGTAATTTAAAAGATTGATAAAGGCAGAGCAGGAGATATTGTTTACTTGGATTTAAGTAAAGCCTTCGACAAGATTCCACATGGTAGACCGATTGGAGATGGTTCACATGGGATTTAGGGTGGGCTTGCCAATTGGACACAAAGTTGGAATACATGTGTTTTTTCAGGAACTCAGGAGCTGGAGAATGAACCCTCATAAAAAGTGGTGTAAAAACACAGCTTATACCCCAACCGAAATATTCGACTCCACATAGAATACATCAGAAACATTGACCATAACAGGATGATATTCCCTCAGATAACAAGCATTAAAATGATGGATTTCCTTCGGGTATCCAAATGTTGGTCCTTGAAATGCTGTCCCCTTCTGGAGTCTCCTGCAGGCTGTGCTGGCCATTAAGATGTACCTTCCAGAGAAAGCATCGAGCAGCAGCATCAAAACAAGTGGGAGTTGTTGGGGTCAGAATACAGGGATTAAGCTCAATTGTTCCTCAGACTGGAGATAACATAACGTATTCATTTGCCAAACAAAACCAGGGCTGATACAGCTTATACCTCAGCTTATACCAAGGTGTTAACATAAAATACCAGGAAATGTTCTTTAAACAGCTGAGCACAATTATTGTTCCCAGAACCACGGCTGCTGTTTTCTCTGTGCAATAGTCGCCTTTCATCTTTTGACAACAAATGGCCACAAATCGATCAAAGGTGAAAGCCACAGTGAACCAGACAGAGCAGTCCATAGATGCAAAAAAAAAAGGGATGGCATGGATGTTACACAGGGGGTAATCTTCAGAAATTTAAATTCAGTTTTATATAAAAATTAATATATGTCTCAATATCAGATCAATGATCATGAGCAGGAAATCCACTTTTGCCATGGCTGCCAGGTAACGAGTAATCCATTGATAAAGATCACACTTTCTCTGAGACAATTACAGCATTGTCACAATGTTAACTGTTAGAAAGGAAAATTGAAAAGAACACGTTGCATTTGACTGAGAGTAAAGTTATACCTTATTACAGTTACAGTTCATAAGTTACAAAGTTTATAGAGATTTTTAGATGTGTTATTGTATCCTGTAATGATTTAATAATGGGAAATTAAGAAATAGTGGATGCATTGAACAGATATTTTATGCCTGTCTCTCAAATTGCATTGCAGAAATAAGCATTTGAAAGAACATAGAACTATATGGCACAATACAGGCCCTTTGGCCCATGATGTTATGCTGATCATTTATCTTAATGTAAGGTCAAACTAACCGACACACGTCCCAATTTACTCCCATCCATGTGCTTGTCCAACAGTTGCTAATGTCTCTGACTCTTCTACCAAAACTGGCAGTGCATTCCACACACCCACTACTCTCTGCATAAAGAGCCTACCTTTGACATCTCCTCTCCACCTTCCTCAAATCACATTATAATTATAACCCCTCATGATAATCATTTCTGTCCTGCGGAAAAGTCTCTAGCTATCTATTCTATCTATGCCTCTCACTACCTTGTACACCTCTCTCAAGTCACCTCTCTTACTTACTCTCAACACTGTGAAAAGGCCTAACTCACTAAACTTCTCTTCATAAGAGGGTAAAAAATGAGGTCTGCAGATGCTGGAGATCACAGTTGAAAATGTGTTGCTGGTTAAAGCACAGCAGGTCAGGCAGCATCCAAGGAATAGGAAATTCGACGTTTCGGGCATAAGCCCTTCATCAGGAATCCTGATGAAGGGCTTATGCCCTAAACGTCGAATTTCCTATTCCTTGGATGCTGCCTGACCTGCTGTGCTTTAACCAGCAACACATTTTCAACATTCTCTGCAGAAGACATGACCTCCAATTCAGGCAGCATTCTGGTAATTTCCTTTGCGCCCTCTCAAAAGCATCTATATCCTTCCTGAAATGTGGCAACCGGAACTGGGCACAATATTCCAAATGTGTGGTCTAACAGGGTTTGAAAGAGCTGCAGCAAAACCTCACAGCTCTTAAACTCAATTCCTGTTAATGAAAGCCAGTACACCATACACCTTCTTAACAATCCTATCAATGTGGGCGGCAACTTTGAGGGATCTATGTATATGGATCCCAAGCTGCTGCTGTTCTTCCACACTGACAAGAATCCTGTCTTTAGTCCTGTATTCAGCATTCAAATTCGAACTTTCAAAATGAATCACTTTGCATTTATCTATGTTAAACTCCATCTGCCACTTCCCTGCCCAGCTCTGCATCCTGTTAATGACTTGTTGTCGGCTGCAACAGCCCTCAATGCTATCTCGAACACCATTGACATTTGTGTCATTGGCAAACTTAACTTTTCACTTTTTCTTCCATGTCAACTATAAAATCTACAAAGAGCAGAGGCCCCAGAACAGATTGCTGTTGGACACCAGTGGTCACTGACCCTCCATGCAGAATACTTTCCATTCACTACCACTCGCTGTCTTACTTCAGCCAGCCAATTCGGTATCCAGACAGTAAAATTTCCCTATATCCCTTACCTCCTAACCTTCTGAATGAGGCAATCGGAGGGAATCTTATCAACGACCCGACTAAAATCCAGATATGGCACATCCACTGCTCAAACTTTGTCAACTTGTCTCGTCACATCCTCAAAGAACTCAATGATGCATGTAATATATTACCTGCCCTTCACAAAGCCTTGCTGATTGTCTTTATGTTTTTCCAAATAGTCATAAATCCCATCTCTCAGAATCCTTTTCAGTACCTTGCTTACCACAGATGTAAGGCTGACTGGTCTGTAATTCCCAGGGATTTCCCTCTTCCCTCTCTTGAACAGAGGAACAGCATTCTCCACTCTCCAGTCATCCAATCCCAGTCCCGTGTGGATTGAAGATGCAAAGATCATCACCAGAGGCGCAGCATTCTCATTCCTTGCTTCCCATAGTAACTTTGGATATATCTGGTCTGGCCCTGGGAACCTATCTGTCTTGATGCTTCCCAGAATTCCCAGCACATCCACCTTCGTAATATAAAACTGTTTAAGCCTATTGACCTGGTCCACAGTGTTCTCAATATCGAAATGGTCCCTCCCTCTCTCGATAATACTGAGACGAAAAGCTCATTTAGGGCTGACTCGACCTCTGCAGACACCAGGCACAGGTTCCCTCCTCTATCCCTGATCGGCCCTACCCTCTTTATGATCATTCACTTACATCTTAGGTAAGTGTACAATTTTTCCAAAACGCAAAAGTTTTTCCAAATCCTTCCCTCCAAGGCCTTTTCGCCCCCGCGCCCCCAGCTCCCCTCAGTCCACTTCTGTGTTCTTTCGTAGCTATCCTGTAATCCTTTAAAGCTGTGCCAGACCTTTCCTTCCTCAACCTTTAGTAAACTTCCTTCTTCCTCTTGACGAGAATCTCCTCTTCTCTTGTCACCCAAGGCTCCTTCACCTTACAGAATAGCGTGGAAACAAATAGGAAGGAAGAGGCCGGTGTATCATTAATAAATTGCTTTTGAGGCATCACAGGGAAAGGGAAGAGTAAAAATTAAAGTAAGGCTAACCATCCCAAGGAAACGATAATTTAATCAGTTACAGGGAATCGATAACATTATCAGAAGCAAGATTACAGTAACAGAGAATTTAATGGCACAGTGGTCTTCCTAGTGAATATAGATAACACAAAAGAGACATTGGCAATAACATTTGTGCAGTTCAAGAATATATTGTTGATATAGAATCCAAGTCTGAGCACAGTACAATTAAAGCACAATATTGTGGATACTGGAGGTCTGAAATAAAAAAAAAACAGAATGGAAGGATTGAAGTAAAAACAATTATAATCATTAGGAATGGTTGCTCAGGAAATATCAGATATATCCCAGGTTCTGACAAAATACATCCAATGGTTTTCGAAGGAATGCTGTATGAGATAGCAGATGCACTGGTTTTAATTTTCCAGATGTTCCGAGAAGTTGGTGAGAATGTAGACCAACTTCTCCTACAATCACAGGTCTGTTCTCTACATGCTTGCTGCTGATAGGTTTATGATGAGCCTATCAGTGACAAATGCAAGAGAGAAACAACTTGTGATTTGTGACTGGGGTTGGGGACGGTGGCAGCCTGCAGCTTGGTAATTGCTGCCAGTGAGGGTCTCTCTGGGGGAAGGTGGGCTGAGGACGAGGAGCAGGTGGATTGAGGCCAGGTCTGGGACGGAGAGCCAGAGGGAGGAGCCAAGTCAGTCATTGCAGACAGGTCCAGGAGTGTAGTAGGGGGAAGAGGGAAGCTGCAAGGAGACTGGGAGGAGACAAACAGGCCATGTCGGGGTTGGGAAATTATGGGGAGGCCACAAGAAAACTGTCAAGAGTCGATGCTGACTCAACAGAGCTGAGGGAATACTGGGAAACCTGTGGAATGGGGAACGTGGAGAGGCCACAACAGGACAGGTGAGACTGGAAGGAGGGGAATGGAAGATAGAGACTGACACTGCAAGAGCTTAGGGGGCGGGGCGGGGGAGAGAGTGAGAGGGAGAAAGAGGGATAAAAGCTACGAGAGGTAGATAGAGAGAGAGAGGGAACTTGCAAGTGAAGTGGGAGTCAGAGGGACATTGTGGACAACAAAGACTAGTTTCAAAGCTGTTAACAAAAGAAACTTCACAGAACTAAAAATGAGGAAAATATGAAATCACTGAGATAATGAAGTAAATGGACATGGTGTTTCCAGCATCAGGCCATCTATGCTCAGAAGCTACTCTATTTGAGGGATTTCAACGGAATCTATTGTGATGGGCATTGTGGAGATTGTTACATTTAAATCTGAAATTGACATCTCAGATTTTTGTTTTAAATAATGAAAAAACAAGCAAATATTTATTTTCTGACATCTCAGCAAAAAAAAAACGAAGCCACAACATTGTGAAACAATATTACAAATTTATAAAAATTGTGTGGAAACAGATGAAAGGTCATTTCTCCAGTCTACAGGGAGTACGCTGATTGCAATAGCTTTTTGTGAATAGTGAAGTATGTGTCAGTTATGTTGTGGATAAAAACATTTTACAATTTATGCCTGTTGTCTTTGCCAAATGAAGTGCAGCATTCATCCAGGAAATTAATCTTTTCTCTGTACATTATCACTTTATTGTGGTTTGATAGTTTCTGATAATATTGATTATTTCTTTGAACTTCACTTGTGAATGCAAATATCCACTGCATCAAGACATACACAACAGGTAACGTGTTGACTGCATCAATTAATAAATGAGTTGGTGAGAATGAAAAGGCAGCCCTATACACCAAATGGTAACACTCAAGAGCAGGTATCAAACATAACTGTGCTGAAAGACCCACATCACTGATATGTACCAACACATTGATATAAGCCTTGAAGTCATTTTTCATTCAAAGCAGAAATGCTGCCCTCATGTTAACATCAGACGTACTGCTTTCTCAAATAAAAAGCAACTTTTTCACAACGTGACCAAAAGCCACTCAGAGAGCCGAAGTGAAATGGCACATTCTGTGAGACATTGTCATCTATAATATCACACGCTGAATAGACAAGAAGCAACAGTGAAACATCACAGGCTGGTTTGAGGCTGACATTACTGTGATAGAGCCTGTCATTGAAGCCAAGAGTTCCACTCTCAACAATTACCAGAGAGGTCTGAGTGAGAAATCTATGAATGCAGAAAGAAGTATTTGAAGTAACGTCCAACAGAATGCTAAACACCGTCCAATAATAATATTTGTAACCTTGCAGGAATATCCACAGTTACTTTGTCACAGGGAAATGTATGGATGAAGGGATGGGAAAGGTGAGAGATGCATGAGGAAAAGAAACAGCCCGACTGAAACAAAGGCAGGAGATATCAGCACCCACTGTAACAAATATTTGGAGAGATGGGGAGATCAATGCTTTGAGCTATAATGTAGGGAGAACATTGTCACTGAGGAAGCTCTAGACACCATTAAAAAGCCTCCCTGTTATGGCAGAGCTGGAAATCAAATCCACAGTGGGGGTCTTTATCAAAGCTATTGACACACACTCGTGGACAAAGCTCCAGTCACTTTTGACTGGACTCATCAAGTACAGAAAACCCCACTCCTGCAGCTTCTGCACTAACCTCTCTGTTTCTTCTGGAGGAGGGGACATTTTCACTGGGAGTGTGTGATGCAAGGATTGTGACCCTGTACATGAACAAGAGCAACTGCAGAGATTGCTATAACTGTCGAGGTGTCTCTCTGCTAAGCCTCCCTGCATTGGAAAAGGATTTCCCCATGTGGCCTTGTCAGGCTGCAGTCACTGGCTTAAGGCATCTGCCCCCAGTTCCCAATGTGGTTTCAGAACGGCAAGCTCAACAATCGCGGTTCCCTTTCAGTCTCACAGCTGCAGGAGAAATACATCAACAAAGGAGACCAAAAGAATAGTGCAGGGAGACTATATCTGCAATTAAAGAGAGAATTATTAATCAGACCCAGGGTTTGTTACAAGAAGTTTGTGTTTTGTAAATTTCGTAAATTCTTTGAGGAAATAAATTGCAGTGTTGATGAGGGCAGTGCATTTGTTGTGGTCTACATGTACCTCAGCAAGGCTTTTGCAAAAGTCCCCCATGCAGATTGGTCAAGGCAGTCACGGTAAAGTGACATGCTGGATGCAAAACTGGCTGAGAGGTAGGAGGGAGAGGGGAATGGTTGAGAGATGTTTCTGTGACTTGAAGTCTGTTTCCAGTGGGATTTCACAGATCTCGGTGCTGGGAGCTTGCTGTCTGTGGTGTAGATGAATGAGTTAAATTAAATTCAGGGGAATATGATAAAGACATTCACAGATGGCACAAAACTCAGAAGGATAGTGAAAATTGAGGAGGATATCTGTTAACCTGCAGGACGATATCAATAGACTGGTCAGCTGGACAGAGCAGGAGCAACAGGAACTCAAAATGGAAAAGGGTGCACTTTCCTTTGAGGAGGGGTTAACAAGGTAAAGGAATCTCTGTGAATGTTAGGGTTGGAAAGGACTGAAAATCAGAGGGACATCGGATGCATTTCCACCGATCACTGATGAGAGCAGGTCAGGCAGATAACAGTGTAAATAAAAAAATCAGTTACTTGTCTTTTATGAGCTTAGGCATGGAATAAAGGAGCTGGGCTTTTGTGCTGAAACTGTATAAAGCATTCGTTAGGCCACAACTGGAGTCCTGTCTGGAGTTCTGGTCACCGCATGATAGAAAGGATGTGATTGCACTAGATAGGAAACAGAGGAGATTCACCAGGACGTCATCTGGGCAGGAGGGGTTAGGCAATGAGGAAAGATTGGGAAGGCTGGAGCATTAAAGTCAATAGTCAGGGTGACATGAATATATTCGGATTTGGAATACACAGTTGAATAGAGTGACACATTTTCAACTCAATAGTATGGAACTGGAAAAGTATGTGAAGCAGAAAAGCGAAATGGTTTGCAACGAGACAGACAGTCTCAGACAGAGCTGTTGTAAAACGTAAACACATATTTACAATAACATCTTGACTGTGCCACAAGGACATCTTCCTTCCCGTTCTACCACCAGGTCTAGGTGCCTTCCTGGGGTTTAGATTAGATTAGATTACTTACAGTGTGGAAACAGGCCCTTCGGCCCAACAAGTCCACACTGACCCGCCGAAGCGCAACCCACCCACACCCCTACATTTACCCCTTACCTAACACTACGGGCAATTTAGCATGGCCAATTCACCTGACCGCACATCTTTGGACTGTGGGAGGAAACCGGAGCACCAGGAGGAAACCCACGCACACACGGGGAGAACGTGCAAACTCCACACAGTCAGTCGCCTGAGTCGGGAATTGAACCCGGGTCTCAGGCGCTGTGAGGCAGCAGTGCTAACCACTGTGCCACCGTGCCGCCCACAGGTCTGTGGCTGGGCTGAAGGAAGCCTGCCCTACACTGGAGCACATTGCCCTTGGAGGGTCTGGTTGGCTGACCTGGGTGGGGTTGTTCGCAGGAACCTCAAATGCTGATCATCTGCTGTTGCATTGCCATTGGTGTTGAGCTCCTGAGTTAAGAGTGATGGAGTATCGATGTAGTGCATGGATCCAGCAGACCCTGTGCCTGCTGAACCTCATTCTCTGTGGCAGACACTAACCTGCCCCTGGAGATAGCCACTCACACGCTGGGGGCTGCTAAAGGCATTGGTGCAACCCTGCAACCGTTGTGGAGACAGGGAGGTGATGGCCACCTGGTATGATTATGAGGCTATCAATCCAGAAACTCAGCTAATGCTCTGGGAACCAAGGTTTAAAACCTGGCTCACCAGAAGGTGGAATTTGTACTCTAATTTAAAAAAAATTAATAAAATATACTGAGCACCATGGGAAAACCCATCTGATTCACGAATACCCAACTTTGAAAGAAATCTGCTGTCTGCACCTGGTCTGTCCGACATGTGACTCCAGGCCCACAGCAGTGTGATTGATTCTAAATTGCCCCCTGAACTGGCCTGGCAAACCATTCAGTTGTACCAGTCATTACAGAGTCTCAAAGAAATGAAACTGGACGGATCACCTGGCACTGCCCCAGGCACCGGAATATGTGGCAAAAATCCTGCTGATCGGGCAAAGTCCTCGGTACTAACATCTGGGGGCTACTGCCAATAGTAGGAGAGCTGTCGCATGGGCTAGCCATACAACAATCTGACATAGGCATATGCACAGATTCCTACCTAACATTCTATGTCCCAGTCACCACCATCACTATCACTGGATGTGTCTTGACAGACCCAGCAGAGGAGGCAGCACAGTGGGTATAAGATCGGGTTGGAAATGCCCTGTGAGTCCTCAACATTGACTCTGGCCCCCATGATGTGCCACGACTACAGGTTAAACATATACAAGTAAAACATCTGCTGATTACCGCGTACCACCCTCCCTCAGCTCATGAATCAGTTCTCCTCCATGTTGAATTTGGAAGAAGCACTGAGGATGGCAAGGGCACAAAATGTACTCTGATGGGCATTCAATGTCCACCATCGAGACCGACCCGGCAGCAGTACTGCTGATTGAGCTTGTTGGGTTCTAAAGGACGTAGCTAACAGTCTGTGTCTGTGTCGGTGAGGAAGCCGACAAGATGGACAAACATACTCAAACTCATCCTTACCAATCTGACAACTACTGATATATCTGCCCATGACAGTATCAATAAGAGTGATAACTATGCAGTCCTTAAGGAGACAAAGTCCTGTTTGATTGAGAATAACTTCCAACATATTGTGTGGCACTAAATGTGTATAATAAATCAGACTGACTTCAAGCAGATCTCGCAACTGAAGACTTGGCATCCATGATGTGATGTGGGTCATTACAATAGCTCATGGTCTCAGCCTCCACTCAGCCATGACCATCAAACCAGGGGATCAATCCTGGTTCAATAGAAAGTGCAGGGGAAACATGCCAGGAATTATACCAGGCTTAGCTGAAGATGAGGTGCCAACCTGGTGAAGCCACCAAACTGACCTATTTCCATGCCAATCAGCATAAACAGCGAGTGATAGACAGAGCTAAGCGATCCCACAACCAACTGATCAGATCTAAGGTCTACAGTCCTGCCACATCCATTCGTGAATGATGGTGGAGAATTGAACAATTCACTGGAGGAGGAGTTTCCACAAACATTACCATCCTGAATGATGGAAGAGCCCGGCCTATCAGTGCAAAACATAAAGCTGAAGCTTTTGCAGCAAGCTTTACCAAAAGTGCTGAGTGGCTGATCCATCTCACCCTCCTCCATTGGGCCCCATCATTACAGATACCAGTTTTCAGCCAATTCGATTCCTTCCACGTGATATCACAAAATGGTGGGAGACACTGGCCACTGCAATGGCTATGGCCCTGACATCATTCCAGCAATAATAATAAATATGGCAGAACTGGGCAGCATGGTAGCACAATGGTTAGCACTGCTGCCTCACAGTGCCAGAGACCCGGGTTCAATTCCCGCCTCAGGCAAATGTTTGTATGGAGTTTGCACATTTTCCTCGGGTCTGCGTGGTTTTCCTCCGGGTGTAATTCCCCTAACTTGCACAGTCCAAAAATGTGCTAGTTAGGGGAATTGGCCATGTTAAATTGCCTGTAGTGTTAGGTGAATGGTGTAAATGTAGGGGAATAGGTCTGGGTGGGTTGTTCTTCGGAAAGTCGGTATGGACTTGTTGGGCTAAAGGGCCTGTTTCCACACTGTAAGTAATCTAATCTAAAGAAAACGTTGTCGCTTCCCTAGCCAAGCTGTTCCAGTACAGTTGCAAGACTGTCACCTAACCGACAATGTTGGAAATTGCCCAGGTATGTCCTGTACAGAAAAGGCAGGTCAAATCCAAAACAGCCAATTGCCACACCATCAATCTATTCTCGATCACCAGTAAAGTGCTGGAAGGTGTCATCAACAATGTTATTGAGCAGCTCCTGCTCAGCAATAATCGACTCACTATCGCCCAGTTTGGGTTCCACCAGAACCACCCAGCTCCTAACCTCATTACAGCCTTGGTTCAAACATGGACAAAAGTGCTGAATTCCAGAGGGGCGATGACAGTGACAGCCTGTGACATCAAGGCCAATTGGACCGAGTGTGGCATCAAGGAGTCCGAGCAAAATTTGAATCAATGCGGTGGTTGTGGGGGTAGGGTGGTGTTTTTTGGGAGATAGGTGGCGAACCCTCCAGTGCTTGTAGTCAGACCAGAGACAGAGGAAGATAGTTGTGGTTGTTGGAGGTCTGTCATCTCAGCTTCAGGACATCTCTACAGTCGTTCATCAGAGTGGTGTCCTTGGCGAAAACATCTCCATCTAATTCAGCATAAGGTCCCCATAAGCATCTTCCCTCCCACATAAGGTTAGAACTGAGGATGGTCACTGATGATTTCACAAAGTTCAGTATCGTTCACGACTCTTTAGATATTGAAGCAGTCCGTGTTCAAATGCAACAAGGTCTGGTCAATGTCCAGGTTTGGGCTGACAAATGGCAAATAACATTCTTAGCACACAAATGCCAGGCTATGACCTTCACCAATAAGACATAATCAATAAACTGCCCCATGACCTTCAATGGTGTGATCATCACTGAATCCCCCAAAGCCAACAACCTGGGGGTATCATTGACCAGAAACTTCACTGGACTCACGACATAAACACAGTGACTACAAGAGCAGTTCAGAGGCTATTTGTATTATAGTGAAAGCCTCACCTCCTGAATTCCCCAAGGTACAAGTCAGGAGTGTGTTAGCATTTCCCCCACCCCCCACCATCTGCTTGAATGAGTGAAGTTAAAACAAATTCAAGAAACTTGACACCATCTAGGACAAAGCAGCCAGCTTGATTGGCACTACATCCACAAGCATCCACACCCTCCATCTCTGACACTCTGTAGAAAATCACCAAAGATGCTTAGACAACAACTTCCAAATCTGCAAACACTTCGATCCAGGATAAGAACAGGAGAAACATAGGAATGTCACCACTTTCAAGTTCCCCACCAAGCCTCTCACCATCCTGATTTATAAATACATTGCCGTTCCTTTACCATCGCGAGGTCAAAGTCTTGGAATTCCCTCCTTAATGGCATTGTGGGTCAACCCACAGCAGCTGGACTGCAGCGGTTCAACAAGCTAACTCACTACAGCTTTCTCAAGCAGCAGCTAGGACGGGCAATAAATACTGGCCCAGCCAGCGACGTCCAGATCACACCAACGAATAAATAATGTCCTCTACACACCTCCATACTGCCCTGTATACAGATTCATCCCCTGCACTGTGTGATATTCTGACTTGCCTTTCCTGACTAATTCACAACGTCTAAAGCTCAAACTCTACCTCCTTTTATATTTCTTCTCTCTCTCTTTTTCTTTCCTTTTGCTCCGCTAAGGATCATTTCTCCCTTTCTTCCTGCTCTCCCTCAAATTGCTACATCTACAATTGAATTTTAGTCATTTCCAAAGACTCTAATGGCCTTTGTAGCACATTTAAATGCGAAGTTATTTCGGTAATAACCACATTTTTGTTTTTCAGTGTCTCAGGCAACCCCAGCTCCAATGAGTCTGCCAATTGCAGTACCTTTTCCTTGCTCACCTTTTCCACAACTCCCAAAGTCACCTCTTCCACCTCCGGAAAACATTTAGCTAGATTACGTTACTTACAGTCTGGAAACAGGCCCTTCGGTCCAACAAGTCCACACCTACCCTCTGAAGAGCAACCCACCCAGTCCCATTCCCCTATATTTACCCCCTCACCTAACACAACGGGCAATTTAGCATGACCTGCACATCTTTAGACTGTGGCAGGAAACCGAAGCACCCGGAGGAAACCCACGCAGACGCGGAGAGAATGTGCAAACTCCTCACAGTCAGTTTGCCCGAGGCAGAAAATGAACCCGGATCTCTGGCGCTGTGAAGCAGCAGTGCTAACCAATGTGCCAACGTGGCTCCCAAAGTTCCTGAAAGTGCCATTTCTACCACATTTTAACCGAAGCACTTACAAGTATCCAAAAATAAACAGATTTTCTCACCTAAATCTTATTTAAATATATAAGACAATAATCTTCAACTGTGTTTAAATCTATGCAAATCCATTTAAATCCATTCAGAGCCCATACTTTATCTATGCAAATCCATCTAAATCCACTCAATCCTGTCCGAACCCAAGCCCCCAGTCTACTATGACATGGAGGTCGAATCCCTCTTCTATTTAAAACAGAAACAACCAGAGAAGCTCGTCTCACCTCATAATCTGATCAAAATGTGAAGGAGTGAAAGAAAACGCATGATTTTCATGGTGCGAAGAAAAAGTAACAATTTATTTTCCTAATTCTTACTGTGAACACTAAACAAAAACTATAAACAAACCCAAGCCTCCTTTTTCTTAATTAATGATTATCTGACCCCAACCCTGTTAAAATGCATCTCCACAGTTACCAAACGTTAAATTAAATTAATATCTCGAAACCCATACAGTTGTGCATGCTGTCTTCCTTCTGCTCTTCCAAATCTGCTGTTTCCTTCCATCCTTCTCCCTTTGCCATCTTGTAATGATTTGCTTTTTAACTGAGTATCTTGATATAAAATTCCTTAGTATCTTTACCAAAGAGTGCTTTCTGAGATTTCTTTCAGAGCTGTTCAGAGCTGTTGGCTCTCTTTTGCTGGAAATTGCTCTATTTACCTGATTTTTGAAAACACTTGTTTCCCCTGATTCCACCTGAAATACCTATCTTCGGATTGGTTTCAGGGTGTCAATATCATCAGTATTTAAATTCGATTAGCTTTGAAGGGCTGAGTATTTTGTCTAACTTAATTTGAATTGTTGTCAAAACAGCAATCAAAACTCAGGTATCCATTTAACAGTCAATTGCTCCATATGTCTGCTTTGGAACAGCCTGTCCCAGCTGCTCTGTATACTGGCAGCGTTTGCAATACCTGAATCTCAAAAGAACACCTTCTCTCTTAAAGAGGACCATTCGTTATTTCTACTCATTATTATTCGAACTAGCATTGTAACAGATGACTGCAAACGTGCACACACACACATACACACACGCACATATATAGTTACCAAAAGGCACACACACAGATAACGATGCACAAACACAGATCGTGGTGCACACATGCACACAGATATTTGTATACGTAGAGATAACAATACACACTGCCTGGCCTGCACACATACACATATGTGTATATGTAGGGAGTGGGAGAAGTATGCACATATACAGATACATACACACAGAGATACATATAGATTTGAGGAGCTAATTGGTCTACTTTTGCTCCTGTTTTGTATGTTTATATGCATGTTAGGATTGTCAAGTGGACTCACAGTGGAGGATACTTTTGCATGCTGGAAGATACATAGTTTAATATTCAGAGCCCTGTTCTTTATAGATGAATAAATCACATACATGTACCATACCTGTTTCAATTCAAACAAAATAGACCACAGCCATTAATTAAGGGCAATGCCCTAATTAGTCAGAGTCAATCTACTTGGTTTAATATTTAAACAAAGCCTGGACGTCAAATATCAATCATCAGTAATAAAAAACCTAAATGTGCCCATTGAATTGTATTCTTGCATATTGTCCTGATGAGTGTCAGAGAAAAAAAAACCTCTAACAGACATCTTTTTCCAGCAATACTCAAGTTCAGTATTACCAAATAATGATCAAATAATATTTTTCTTTCCCAAGTACTTTCTCTTATTTGTATCAGGTATTATTTGTGGTACATATATTTTAAAATATGTAAACTCAATACAACCAAGATGCTTTCTATCAGTTTTTCCAGTTTCAACTCACAGAATCATAGAGTCACAGAGATGTACAGTATGGAAACAGACCCTTCGGTCCAACCTGTCCATGTCGACCAGATATCCCAACCCAGTCTAGTCCCACCTGCCAGCACCTGGCCTCTATTCCTCCAAACCCTTCCTGTTCATATCCCCATCCAAATGTCTCTTAAATGTTGCAATTGTACCAGCCTCCACCACAGCCTCTGGCAGCTCATTCCATATAAATACCAACCTCTGTGTGAAAACGTTGCCCCTTAGGTCTCTTTTATATCTTTCCCATCTCACCCTAAATCTATGCCCTCTAGTTCTGGACTCCCCCACCTCAAGGGAAAAGACTTTGTCTATGTATCCTATCCATGCCCCTCATAATTTTGTAAACCTTTGTGAGGATATCCCTCAGTCTCCAACGCTACAGGGAAAACAGCCCCAGCCTGTTCAGCCTCTCCCTGTAGCTCAAATCCTCCAACCCTGGCAACATCCTCGTAAATCTTTTCTGAACCCTTTCACGTTTTACAAAATGGAATATTCCAACAGTGCCTAACCAATGTCCTGTACAGCCGCAACATGACCACTCAACTCCTGTACTCAATACTCTGACCTATAAAGGAAAGCATACCAAACGCCTTCTTCATTTTCCTATCTACCTACAACTCCACTTGAGCTATGAACCTGCAAACCAAGGTCTCTTTGTTCACCAAAAATCCCTAAGACCTTATCACCAATGTATAAGTCCTGCTAAGATTTGCTTTCCCAAAATGCAGCACCTCGCATTTATCTGAATTAAACTCAATCTGCCACTTCTCAGCCCATTGGCCCATCTGGTCCAGATCCAGTTGTAATCTGAGGTAACAGTCTTCACTGTCCACTTCACTTCCAATTTTGGTTTCATCTGCAAACTTACTAACTGTACCTCTTTTGTTCACATCCAAATCATTTATGTAAATGGCAAAAAGTTGAGGACCCTGCACCGATCCTTGTGGCACTCCACTGGTCACAGGCCTCCAGCCTGAAAAACAACCCTCCATCACCACCCTCTGTCTTCTACCTTTGAGTCAGTTCTGTATCCAAATGGTTCGTTCTTCCTGTATTCCATGAGACCTAACTTTGCTAATCAGTTTCCCATGGGGAACCTTGTCGAATGCCTTACTGAAGTCCATATAGATCACATCTACTGCTCTGCCTTCATCAATCTTCTTTATTATTTCTTCAAAAACTCAATCAAGTTTGTGAGACATGATTTCCCAAGCACAAAACCATTTTGACTATACCGAATCAGTTCTTCCCTTTCCAAATACATGTACATCCTATCCCTCAGAATTCTCTCCAACAGCTTGCCCACCACTGAGGTTAGGCTCACTGGTCTATAGTTCGCTGGCTTGTCTTTACTGCCCAACTTAAACAGTGGCACCACGTTTGCCAACCTCCAGTCTTCCGGCCCCTCACTTGTGACTATCAATGATACAAATATCTCAGCAAGAGGCCCAGAAATCACTAGCTTTGCTTCTCAATGAGGTCGAGGGTACATCTGACCAGGTCCTGGGGATTTGTCCACTTTTAAGCATTTCACGACATCCAGTCCTTCCTCCTCTGTAATCTGGACATTTTGCAAGATGTTACCATCTATTTCCCTACAGTCTATATCTTCCATATCCTTTTCCACAGTAAATATTGATGCAAAATATTCATTTAGTATCTCCCCCATTTTCTGTGGCTCCACGTGGCTGATTTCTGAGGGGCTCTATTTTCTCCCTAGCTACCCTTTTGTCCTAAATATATTTGTGAAAACCCTTTGGATTTGCCTTAATTCTGTTTGCCAAAGCTGTCTCATGTCCCCTTTTTGCCCTCCTGATTTCTCTCATAAGTATACTCCTACTTTCTTTATTCTCTTCTAAGGAATCACTCGATCTATCCTATCTGTACCTGACATATGCTTCCTTGTTTTTCTTAACCAAAACCTCAATTTCTAGAGTCATCTATCATTCCCTATACCTACCAGTCTTCCCTTTCACCCTGACAGGAATATACTTTCTCTGGATTCTTGCTTTCTCATTTTACAAGGCTTCCCATTTTCCTGTCGTTCCTTTACCAGTGAACATCTGCCTCAATCAGCTTTTGAAAGTTCTTGCCTAATACCGTCAAAGTTGGCCTTTCTCCAATTTAGAACTTCAACTTTTAGATCTGGTATATCCTTTTCCATCACTGCTTTGAAGTGAATAGAATTATGGTCGCTGGCCCCAAAGTGCTCCCCCACTTACACCTCAGTCACCTGCCCTGCCTTATTTCCCAAGAGTAGGTCAAGTTTTGCACCTTCTCTAGTAAGCATATCCACGTATTTAATCAGAAAATTGTCTGGTTTACACTTCAGGAATTCCTCTCCATTGAAACCTTTAACACTATGGCAGTCCCAGTTGATGTTTGTAAAGTTAAAATCCCCTACCAAAACTATCCTATTATTCTGAGATCTCCTTACAAGTTTGTTTCTCAATTTCCCTCTGACTATTGGGGAGTCTATAATACAATCCCAATAAGGTGATCATCCCTTTCTTAGCAAATCTCCCTGCCAATATATTAGTCCCCTTCCAATTTTGGTGCAATCCATCCTTCTTGTACAGGTCACTTCTAACCCAAAAGAAATTTCAATGATCTAAAAATGTGGATCCTTCTCCCATACACCAGCTCCTTAGCCATGCATTCATCTGCTCTATCCTCCTATTCCTGCCCTCACTAGCTCGTAGCACTAGAAGTAATCCAGATATTACAACACGTGAGGACCTCCTTTTTAAATTTCTGCGTAACTCTCTGCAATCTCTTTTCAGAATTTCAGCCTTTTCCCTTCCAATGTTATTGGTTCCAATGTGGACAATCACCTCCTCTCTCCCCTTGAGAACATTCTGCACCCTCTCTGAGACAATCTTGATCCTGGCACTAGGGAAACAACACACCATTCTGCTTTTTCTCTGCTGGCCACAGAAACATCTGTCTGAACCTCGGACTTCAGAATCCCCTAACACAATTGATCTCTTGGAAGCCAACATACCCCTCGTTGCATTAGAGCCAGTCTCAATACCAGAAACTTAGCTGTTCGTGCTACGTTCCCCTGAGAATCAATCACTCCCGACATTTTCCAAAACAGCATACTTGTTTGAAATGGGTATATCCACAAAAGACTCCTGCCCTAGTTGCCGACCTCACTTTAACAGATACGACGTGTCCTTGAAACAGATACAACGTGTCCTTGATATGTATGTACCTGACAGGCAGGAAAGAGAACATCGTGCGAGGGAACCTTGGTTGACGAGTGAGGTTGAATATCTTGTAAAGAGGAAGAAGGAGGCTGACATAAGGAAACAAGGTTCAGACAGAGCAGTGGAGGGATAGAGGATAGCCAGGAGGGAGCTGAAGAAAGGGATTAGGAGAGCTAAGAGAGGGCATGAAAAATCTTTGGCGGGTAGGATCAAGGATAACCCCAAGGCCTTTTATGCGTATGTGAGAAACCTGAGAATGATGAGAACGAGGGTAGGTCTGATCAAGGAGAGTAGTGGGAGACTGTGCATTGAGTCGGTAGAGATCGGAGAGCTCTTGAATGAGTACTTTGCTTCAGGATTTACAAATGAGAGGGACCGTATTGTTGAAGAGGAAAGTATGAAACGGACTGGTAAGCTAGAGGAGATACTTGTTAGGAAGGAAGATGTGTTGGGCATTTTGAAAAGCTTGAGGATAGACAAGTCCCGGGCCTGACGGGATATATCCTAGGATTAGGTGGAAAGCAAGAGAGGAAATTGCAGAGCTGTTGGCAATGATCTTTTCGTCTTCACTGTCAACGGGGGTGGTACCAGGGAACTGGAGAGTGGCCTGTGTCCCTGTTCAAAAAAGAGAATAGGGATAACCCCGGGAATTACAGGCCAATTAGTCTTACTTTGGTGTTAGGTAAAGTAATGGAAAGGGTACTGACGGATAGCATTTATGAGTATCTGGAGAGGCACTGCTTGATTAGGGACAGCCAGCAAGGATTTGTGAGGGGTAGGTCTTGCCTTACAAGTCTTATTGAATTCTTTGAGGAGGTGACCAAGCATGTGGATGAGGGTAGAGCAGTGGATATATTGTACATGAATTTTAGTAAGGCAGTTGGTAAGGTTCCCCATGGTAGGCTTATGTGGAAAGTCAGGAGGCCTGGGATAGTGGGAAATTTGACTAGTTGGATAGAGAACTGGCTAACCGGTGGAAGTCAGAGAGTGGTGGTAGACAGTAAATATTCAGCCTGGTGCCCGGTGACAAGTGGAGTTCCATAAGGATCAGTTCTGGGTCCTTTGCTGTTTGTAATTTTTATTAATGACTTGGAAGAGGGAGTCGAAGGGCGGGGGGGTCAGTAAATGTGCAGACGATACGAAGATTGGTGGAGTTGTGGATAGTGAGGAGGACTGTTGTCAGCTGCAAAGGGACTTAGATATGATGCAGAGCTGGGATGAGGAGTGGCAGATGGAATTCAACACTGTCAAGTGTGTGGTTGTCCATTTTGGAAGAATAAATAAGAATGTGGAATACAGGATTAGTAGTAGGGTTCTTAGTAAGGTGCAGGAGCAGAGGGATCTTGGGGACTATGTTCATAGCTCTTTTAAAGTTGCCACTCAGGTGGATAGAACTTGTAAGAAGGCCTATGGTGTATTAGCGTTCATTAGCAGTGGGATTGAATTCAAGAGTCGTGAGGTGATGTTGTAGCTTTACAGGACCTTGGTAAGGCCACATTTGGAGTACTGTGTGCATTTCTAGTCGCCTCACTTTAGGAAAGATGTGGAAGCTTTGGAGAGGGTGCAGAAGAGATTTACCAGGATGTTGCCTGGAATGGAGAATAGGTTGTACGAGGATAGGTAGAGAGTTCTAGCCCTTTTCTCATTGGAACAGCGAAGGATGAGGAGTGACTTGATGGAGGTTTATAAGATGATCAGGGGAATAGATAGAGTAGACAGTCAGAAATTCTTCCCCAGGTACAACAGAGTGGTACAAGGGGACATAAATTTAAGGTGAAGGGTGGAAGGTATAGGGGGATGTCAGAGATGGGTCTTTACCCAGAGAGTGGTGGGGGCATGGAATGTGCTGCCTGTGTGAATGGCAGAGTCAAAATCATTGGTGTCCTTTAAACGGCAATTGGATCGATACATGGATAGGTGCTTAAGCTAGGACAAATGTTCAGCACAACATCTTGGGTCGAAGGGCCTGTTCTGCGCTGTATTGTTCTATGTTCACACTTCCTGGAGTTAATCCATCCATGTGACTATATCTGATACTTTCCCCCTTCCTATAACTGCCATCCATCACATACTGTTGCTGTTGCAAATTCCTCATCGCTTCTATCTGCCTCTCCACCTGATTCACTCGATCTGATAGATTCGCATCCAACAGCATTTATGGCAGATATAATCCACAGTAATCCTTAAACTCTCTTTAAACTCCCACGTCTGACAAGAAGCACATATCACTGCAAAGGCCATTTGTGCTCCTTCACAATCTACAGACCAGAAAATAACACCGTCTTATTCCTCTCCAAACACTGCCCCAGGTTAAATTAATAGGTATGGCTTATATTTTAGGTTTAATCAAGAGACTGAACTCCAAAAGCATATAATTAAGAATAATCCTCTATACTCACTACTGCAGCCTTTCTCTTGGACAGACTTAAAACGACAAGTAAATTATCTGATTTCGTACTGTGACCTTCGCCCAACAGTTCCTCCAAGACTGGTTGTGAATTTCACTGTTCGTTATTAAAAAAAAATTCTGGATGCTCTCCGATGTCCAGCGATACACGAATTCAAACAGCAAAGGTACTGTGCAGATTCTCTCTCTCTCTCTGTCTCTCTCTCTCTCACTCCCTCTCTCTCTCTCTCTCTCACTCCGTCTCTCTCTCTCTCACTCACCCTCTCTCTCTCTCTCTCTCTCTCTCTCTCCTGCACTGTCCACACCATGAGCTTCCTTTGTCTGCTCTCCTCCCTTTTAAACTGCTGTTGTTTTGACTTCTTTTCCCCAAAGTTCCAAAACAATGCAACAGCATCTTCAAGACTTTTTTTCACTCACACGATGTGGGCATCATTGGTAAAGACGGTATTTGCTGCTGATGCTGAATTGCCTCTGAGAAGGACGGAGCAAGGTCAAATGGGGTCACATCAGTGATTGTCATCCCTGGCTTTTAAATATTACACAGTGAGCAGTTTAAATATTCTTTGCTGTGAGCACGTTAAACAATATTTGCTGCAATGATTTCAATGACATTTACTGTAGCTATTCTGTGACATAGCTTTGCTTTTCATTATGCACTGCATTCACTTAAAGTTACATCCGTGGTGATGACTTAAGAAGTATTTGATGGAATCTTGGTTTCTAACAGCACTTTAGGAACTTTACACAGGGACATCTGCTGCAGAGTGTAGGACGTCATGTTGAAGTTGTACAGGATGTTGGTGAGGCCTCTTCTAGAGTAGATTAGATTAGATTAGATTAGATTACTTACAGTGTGGAAACAGGCCCTTCGGCCCAACAAGTCCACACCGACCCACCAAAGCGCAACACGCCCATTCCCCAACATTTACCCCTTCACCTAACACTACGGGCAATTTAGCATGGCCAATTCACCTGACCCGCACATCTTTGGATTGTGGGAGGAAACGGGAGCACCCGGAGGAAACCCACGCAGACACGGGGAGAACGTGCAAACTCCACACAGTCAGTCGCCTGAGGCGGGAATTGAATCCGGGTCTCAGGTGCTGTGAGACAGCAGTGCTAACCACTGTGCCACCGTGCCGCCCACAACAAAAGCTGCAGCATGCGATGGCCGGGTACTGTGTCCAGTTCATGTCACTTTGTTGTTGGAAGGATATTATTAAACTGGAAATGGATCAGAAAGGATTTACCAAGATTTTACCAGGCTCGGAGGGTCAGAGATACACAAATCGAGTGGAAAGACTGGGATTTTCTTCACTGGAGTAACCTGAATAGCTGGACTGTCAAAATACCCAAAACAAACCACTTGAGAGCTGAGTTGTGAGAACTGGCCTCTCCCCTTCCATTGTTTTGATATAAAAGCTGAAAGACTTTTGCCTGAGGCAGTATCTGTTATTTTTTAATCAAACTGGCCCCAAAACCCATCGAAGCCCAGACTTTTCAGACTCTATGTTTTTACAATCTTTTGAAACTAAAATCAAGTATAACATCACCTTGTTAAACAAGCAAGACCATTGTACCTCACCCTAAAATGAAATGAACCCACAAAACCAAAGCTGACTTCAATTTAAAACCCCTTAATTGTAGACTTTTTGTACTTTATAACAGACACATACCTTACAATGACAACAATCACACAAACATGCATTGGTACATTTTGTTTCAGTCTATTTCACTCCTGACATGAATGCCTCCATTTCTCATTCAAATCTCACCACTGCATCCACAATCATGTTTTGTCATCCTGCCACGTGCACAATTTTCAAATTGAATAGCTAAAGCTGCTTTTTTTGCCCTTACATTTCTCCACAAATTTCAATGGGTTATGATTGTCTCAGATACGTATCTTCCTGCCAGAGCACAGTACCAACACCCACATCACTTGCACTTCCACCTTGAATGGCTTTGCATAATTCGGTGTAGCTAGTACTGCGACAGTAGCTAACACAGTTTTCAGGCTGTCAAATGCCTCTGACAGTTCAATGTCCACTGAAATGCTTTGCCTTTCTTTAGCAATTCCGTGAGGCGAGCAGCCATACTGCTAAGATTTGGTGAAGTCCCTTCAATCCAAGAAATTGTTGTACTGCGTTTATTGTCGATTGCATGGGATACTCCCCAATTACCTTGGTTGTTGTATCCCATGTGGTCATTTGTCCCAGTCCAATAACATGACCCAGGAAGGTGACTTGGGCTTTGACCATTTACTTTGAACCAGGTTTATCACCAAGCCTGCCTTCCGAAGTTGATGGAACAAGTCTGATAAATCATTGCAAATGTTCATTCCATATGTGACGAAAAATCACCAGTTCATCAATATATATGACACAGTTGGGTAATCCAGCAGTGATATTATTGGTTAGTCTCTGAAACATGACTGGCACATTTTTCATTCCAAATGACATTACTTTAAACTGATACAATCTATTCTGTGTTACGAAAGCTGAAATTGTCTTTGCACTTTCACACAAACGACCTGCCAGTGTCTTTTGAGCAATCTAACTTGGAAATATACATTCCTTCTCCCACACTTTCAGCACAGTCTTCCAAACACAGAAGTGGATATACATCAGACTTTGTAACTGCGTTGACTTTGCAATAGTCCACACTTTACCGTTGGGTACTATTTGGTTTTGGCACCATGACTATGGCTCAGCTCTACTCACTGTAACTCGCTTCGATTATGTCATCTTGGAGCATGTGTCCAATCTCCTTTTGAACCTGCACCAACTTTAGAGGGTTATTCCTGTCAGGAGTTTGCTTAATTGGAACAGCATCTCCTCGATCTACAACATACATAATTCGGGAAGTACTTCCCAGCTTCTTCCCACATATCTCCCCATGTGATAGCAATAACTTTCAGGTCATTTTGATTTTCCACTGGAAGGTAACTCAATCATTTATCCCAATTTTTGAGAACTTCCTCATTGTCCAATTTAATTTGAGGAATGCCCAATTCAGAATCCTCTGGACTTGGTTCTTTCTTCTGATCTGTCTCGGGCGACTGACTGGGTGGAGTTTGTACATTCACCCTGTGTCTGCTTGGGTTTCGTCTGGGTTCTCCGGTTTCCTCCCCCAATACAAATATGTCCAGGTTCGGTGAATTGCCCATCCTAAATTGCCAAAGCGTTCAGGTGTCGAGGTTATGTGCATTTGTCAGGGATAAATACAGAATAGGGGAATGAGTCTGAGTGGGTTACTCTTCGGAGGATCGGTGTGGACATGATGGGTCCAAATGGCCTATTGCCATGCAATAGGGATTCTATGAAATGGATTGAATTTGGTCGAGTCATTTGGTGCATCTCTGATTGCAAGAACGATAAATTCCCTCATTCCAACTATCTGGATAGTTTTGACGGTAAGCCCTCAACATGGTTTTTAATGTCTGATTCCATCTTTTTAGTCCTCCCTGGGATATTGGATGGTACACAGTAGATTTGAATTGTTTTATTCCTGAGCTCTGCATAACCTCCTTGAATAATTATGCTGTAAAGTTTGACCTTTCATCTGATTTTCTCTGTGGGTACTCCATACCTCGTGAAAGAATTGGGGAACTCCTCTACAATCCTTTTAGCTGTGATATTGCGTAATGGGACAGCCTCTGGAAATCACGTGGACACATCATGTATTGATAACAAATACTGATTCCCACTTTTTGGTTTTGGTCGGGTCCTATACAATCAATTATGACTCTCATAAAAGGTTCCTTAAATGCAGGAACAGGTATTAAAGGGGCAGCTTTTATTACAGCCTGGGATTTTCCAATTACCTGCCAAATGTGACGTGTCTGGCACAATTCAACCAGTGCAGTCCAGGCGATGCAAAAGTGTTCTTGTATTTCAGCATGATCTTTTCTCACTCCTAAATGGCCCCCTAGAGGTAACTCATGCACCACTTGCAACACCTCCTTTCTATAACTCACTGGCAAAATAGCTTGATGAACCTCTGCCCATTTCTCATCTGCCTGAATATGTGATGGACTCCATTTCCTATTAAGACATAATTTTTAAGATGATAACTTTCAAAGACAGATTGGGATTCGTTTATTGTGTATGCTTTTTGATATAATTGCCTTAAATTTTCATCTTTCTCCTGTAACTCTGTTAATCCATCTTAGTTAAAGATATCTGCTGTGTCATCTATCTGATTCTGGCTTGTCTCAACCATGTGATCAAACAGGTTCTCTACTAATTCCACTTCAACTTTCTTATCTTTACCCTTTGATCTCTTCTGTTTCGACTGGTGACTCTGTGACCTTGTTATCACATTGTCAGGAAAAATCCCAGGATACGTGTCCTGCAATAGTTCAGTTGCCTGAGATTCCACTGGTTTTTCAACCGCAGTAGGCAGCACTCCTACGTGTGAAACAGCTGTATCATTAGCAAGGACAAACTGTATTGCTGGAGCTGCGAGTTTGTTCAGTACTCCCACCACAACATGTCCGTCCTTCACTGGACACACTTACCTCACTTTGTGAAACTGAGTGCTTCTTGTCTCCCTGTGAGTTCCTGTAACTTGTGTCTTTCCTGGTAATAGTCCTTCATAGGTGCATATCTCCTCATCTTTCATCATCACAGACTGAGAGTATCCTCTATCTCTTAATATTGTAACCTCTTTACCTGCTGCTCCTGGCCTATGTGAGTAAACTTTAACTTCATAGGTGTAAGGTTGAAGAAGATCTGGCATTTCCTCCTCAATCAACCTCCGACCTGCTTGTACATTCCTCGTGCAACTTTCGAGTCTTCCACTGTGCTTTTTGTTACCTTTCCAAAACAATTCACTGGCTTATCCTGTTTTCCTATATCTGGCTTCCCAGTACTTTTGTTAACCCACCAACACTGTGATTTCATGCCGTCTGTTTATTACAGTGAAAAAAAAAACAGAGCTGTTTGGTCCCTTTCTAGTGTTTCTTTTTTACCCTGTGGGTAAGTTATCCTTATGATCTTCACCGAGATTTACCTTTCCCTTTCCATGTCATGATTTCTCTTTACCCCAATTTCTATCTCTCACGGATTGATATCGATGTTGGAAGCCAAACTTTGATTCATAGACCAACTCATAACCATCAGCCATTTCAGCGGCTAACCTTGCTGTTTTAACTCTCTGCTCTTCCACATGAGTTCTCACTCGCTCAAGAAGTGAATTTTTGAACTTCTCCAAAATAATCATTTCTCTCTGAGTGTTGTATGTTTTCTCCATTTTTAATGCACCGATCAAAATTACTTTGTTTGATCCTTTCAAAATTAGTGTAGGTTTGACTAGGTTCCCTTCTTAGATTCCTGAAGCGTTGTCTGTGGGCTTCTGGTACATGCTCAAATGGACTTAAACTGGCTTTGTTCACCTCCTCATACGCCCCCCCCCCAGATACCTCCTCTGATACCTCCTCATAACCCCCAGATACCTCATCTGATACCTCCTCATACTCCCCCAGATACCTCCTCTGATACCTCCTCATACTCCCAGATACCTCCTCTGATACCTCCTCATATATCCCAGATACCCCCTCTGATACCCCCTCTGATAGTTATGCAAATACGTCACGAACTCGACCGATAAGTTTTGTTTGGATCAACAAAACCCACATTGTCACTGGCCACTGCATTCTTTTAGCCACCTTTTCAACTGAGATGGAATAAGTTTCCACATCCTCCTCATCAACTTCAGGCCATGCTTCAATATTTTTAAACAGTTTCTCACCAGTCTCTTGGCTACCATGGGTTTGCTCATCCTCACTCTCCTCCTCATCAAGCTTCCCTTCAGTGTTCATCACCATCCCTTTAAACTGACTTTCCTGTCGAAGTGACAATTTCCAGCACGTGGGAATATAGCCTTAAATTGAAGGGTTAGATGTCAGAGGAAGTTTCTTTAGTAGGAGGGGCGTGGAATGCACTGCCTGTAACAGTAGTAGACCTGGCAACTTTAAGGGCATTGAAATGGTCATTGGAATAATATTGGTTAGAGGGGCTTCAGATAGGTTTCACAGGTCGGTGCAACATCGAGGGTCGAAGGGCCTGTACTGCACGGTAATGTTCTATGTTCTGAAGTTCAAACTCCCTCTCTTTTTATTTTTCCTCACTCTCCTCTCTCGTTTTCTCCCTATTCTCTCTTTCTCTCTCTTTTCCTTTTTGTCCTGCACATTGAAATGCTGAGTTATTGCTGTTCCAGGTGTTGAATTGCTGTAATTATCTTTCCTTTCCTTACAGAAGGACACAGCTCCAGCCCCAGCTTGTCTACTCATTCCAGCAGCTTGTAAAACCCCCAAAGTCACTTCTTCCATCCCCACAAACCTCTTGGTGACTGATAGAGTCATTGCTATCCCAAGTGCTGATTGACCCGAGCAAATTCAACACCTAGGACAAAAGACATGAACACCTACCATTCGTTGTCTTCGAGACCAACATCCCTAAACCCAAACTGGAACTGCATAACAAATCCCACAAAGAGCCCCCAATCTGTTATAGACCAGGCCCGACCCCCTCAAAACATTTCAAGAAAATAATCTTGAGCCTCAATTTTGATGTCATCTGCAAACTTACTTACTATACCTCTTATGTTCACATACATAACATTTCCATAAATCACAAGAAGTAATGGACCAAGCACCAATTCTTGTTTACTACTGTTTACAGGCCTCCAGTCAGAAAAAAAGACCCTGTGCCACCATCCTCTTGTCTTCCACCTTTCAGCCACTTCTGTTTCCAAATGGCTCGTTCTCCGTATATTCCGTAAGATCTAACTTTCCAAATCAGTCTTCCATGGGGAACCTTGTTGAATGCCTTATTGAAGTCCATGTGATCACATCCAATGTTCCGCCCTCATCAATCCCCTTTGATACTTGTTAAAAGAGATTTGTGAGACATGATTTCTCACATACAAAGCCATGTTCACCTTCCCTAATTAGTCCTTGTCATTCCAAATCCATGTACATTCTGTCCCTCAGGACTCCCTCCAACTTGCCCACCACGAACATCAGACTCACCGGTCTATAGTTTCCTGGCTTGTCCTCGCCACCTTTCTTAAACAGTGGCACCATGTTAGCCAGCCTCCAGTCTTTCAGCACCTCACCTGTGAGTATCGATGATACAAATATCTCAGCAATGGTTCCAGCAATCACTACGCTTGCTTCCCACAGAGCTCTGGGGTACACCTGATCAGGTACTGGGCATTTATCCACTTTTATGCATTTCAAGATATCCAGCAGTTCCTCCTCTTTAATATGGACATTTTGCAAGATGTCAACACCTATTTCCCTACATTCTATAGCTTCCATATCCTTTTCCACAGTAAACGCTGATGCAAAATGCTCGTTTACTTTCCTCTCCATCTCCCGCGGCTCCACACAAAGGCTGCCTTGCTGATCTGCGACGGGCCCTAGTCTCTCCCAAGTTAACGTTTTGTCCTTAATGCATTTGAAAAACCCTATGGATTCTCCTTAATCCTATTTACCAAAGTCATCTCATGTCCCCTTTTTGCCCTCCTAATTTCCCTCTTAAGTATCCTCCTAGTGCTTTTATGTTCTTGTAAGGATTCACTCGATCTATCTTGTCTATACCTGACATATGTTTCCTTCTTTTTCTGAACCAAACCCTCAATTGTTTTCGTCATCCAGCATTCCTTACACTGAACAACTTTCTATTCACCCTAACAGGAATATCCTATCATTGGACTCTCGTTATCTCATTTTTTTAAAGTTTTCCCATTTTCCAGCCATCCCTTTCCCTGTGAACATCTGTCTCCAATCAGCTTTTGAAAGTTCTTGCCTAATACCATCAAAATTAGCCTTCCTCCGATTTAGAACTTTAACTTTGAGGTCTGGTCTCTCCTTTTCCGTCACTAATTTAAAGCTAATAGAATTATGGTCACTGGCCCCAAAGTGCTCCCCGACTGACACCCCAATCACCTGTCCTGCCTTATTTCCCAAGAGTAGGTCAAGTTTTGCACCTTCTCTGGTGGGTACATCCACATTCTGAATCAGAAAACTTTCTTGTACACACTTTATAAATTACTTTCCATCTAAGGGCGGCACGGTGGCACAGTGGTTAGCACTGCTGTCTCACAGCGCCTGAGACCCGGGTTCATTTCCTGACTCAGGCGACTGACTGTGTGGAGTTTGCACATTCTCCCCGTGTCTGCGTGGGTTTCCATCGGGTGCTCCGGTTTCCTCCCACAGTCCACAGATGTGCGGGTCAGGTGAATTGGCCATGCTAAATTGCCCGTAGTGTTAGGTATGGGGTAAATGTAGGGGTATGGGTGGGTTGCGCTTTGGCGGGTAAGTGTGGGCTTGTTGAGCCGAAGGGCCTGTTTTCCACACTGTAAGTAATCTAATCTCATCTACAACTCTTAAGACTATGGCAGTCCCAGTCAATGTTTGGAAAGTTAAAATCCCCTCCCATAACCATCCTATTAAATCTGTCCATTTATTTCCCAACTCCCTTCCTGTCTTCTCAGCAGCTTCTTTAGGTGACAGTGTGTGTTGGGGATCTCAGTGTGCTCATTCACATTGAGTTTGGTATTGCCCCATGGGTAGAAGGTTTGCTTGGACCAGAGCTGCATTTTCAATTCTAACTCTGATCTTGGGGGGCCAATTTCTTGGCCCTGCTACACAGTCTTTTTTAAATCATATCCAGCAAAAGAACTGAGAAAACTCTTCACAATAATAAACAATAATAATCATTTATTTGACACTATCATAACAAAAGACAATATAAATTAACCATTTACACTACAAATGCTATCTTGTGCTTTACCTTCACTCTGGGTGATCATATACCCCCACACTAGAACTCGACCGTGTTCCACATTATGATGTTGCCTGGTCATCTCCCAATGATTTCAGGGGTATCTTCCTTTCTTGGTGGTTTGTCTCGAGTTACTGCTCTCGAGCATGGTGTTGTGGCAATTCTTATACTCTAAAGTCTTCGTGCCATTTTTTGGAAGGGTCTTCACGATTAACCAATGAATCGATCAGGCTCGGTCACCGTGATCAATCTGACCCAGCCAGGCGTTGACATGATGATGGTCGGGTCATCCTCAGGTCTCCATTCCTGGAGGTGCTGGGAACACATACCCTCCTCCAAATAAGGGTGTGAGGTCCCCCCGTGTCTGGTTCATACCTCAATGTTTCCAATCACCCTGAGAATGACATTGCATCGACACCATTCGACCCCTAACTTCGGGGGTGTATTTTAGCATCTGCAGCTAACAGGTTATTTACAAACTGTCTGTTGGTATCTGCAGCCTGCCTGGGTTCTGCAGCATGTGGATTAACATCATCACTTTGATCAAGGCAGGTTTCCATTTCCCAGCATGCTTTAGTCCTTGTCCACTTTACATCAAATTAATCACAGATTTAATCTTTTAGAGTGTCTCATCTGAGCACATCTTCCATTCAATTCCTGCATTCAATTCTGTTCCTGATAAGCCATAATGTTCTATTAGATTTTCCTTATTATTTGCTGTAACTGCATTCCAGCATTCAGTATTCATGGACCAGGACCCCCAGATCACTCTGCATTTCAGAGCTCTGCAACTTCTGACCATTCAGATTAGGTGTTTGTTTTAATTCTTTCTGACACAATAGACAGTTTCCCAGTTCCCCACATTTTCCTCCATTTGCCAGATTTTTGCCAACTCAATGAACCAATCCATACCCTTTGTAGGCTTCTCATGTCGTCTTCACAACTCACGTCCCAGATATCTTTGTGTCATCAGTAGATTTCACTCCATACCTTCAATCCCTCCATCCAAATCATTTCTATAAATTGTAAAGAGTTGAACCCATTGTTTCCCATTTCCCCGCCTGCTGCTCCTCCCTGTACATTCAGATGTGCGTTCTGATTGTGATACCACGGGTTCCTCTCCTGCCTGTGTAGCTGCCTGGTCTCTGCCGGTCCCTCCGAGTGCCAGCGGCTGGGACATTTCTTCCTCAGCCAGCTGCAGAGCTGTGGCAGTGAGGTGCTCACCAGCTTGTGCTGCCACACTCTGGAAGGCTAACCTTCTCACCGAGGTCTCAGGGTCTGAGCTGGTGGGGTGCCTTTTACACCTCAGTACTCTCGTCCTCACAGGGGGAGGAGGGGGCATGTTCCTGTGGGGGTGGTGGAGATGCTGGTGGAATCCACAAGGCACAGAGAGAGAGAGAGAGAGAGAATTACAGCAGCTGGTTGAAAGTGGTGGGCGACGAATGAGACTGACAGAGCAGTTAATGGGAGAATGGGAACAAAGCACAGCACAAGCTTGAAGAACAACATCACCTTTTCCACAGAGGAACCTGTGGGCGGCACGGTGGCACAGTGGACAGCACTGCTGTCTCACAGCGCCTGAGACCCGGGTTCATTTCCTGACTCAGGCGACTGACTGTGTGGAGTTTGCACATTCTCCCCGTGTCTGCGTGGGTTTCCTCCGGGTGCTCCGGTTTTCTCCCACAGTCCAAAGATGTGCGGGTTATGTGCATTGGCCATGCTAAATTGCCCGTAGTGTTAGGTAAGGGGTAAATATAGGGGTACGGGTGGGTTGCGCCTCGGCGGGTCGGTGTGGACTTGTTGGGCCAAAGGGCCTGTTTCCACACTGTATGTAATCTAATCTAATCTAATAAGAAAACTGTGTGTCTCGAAGATTGAATATCGATCTTCCCAGCTTCAGATCTTGACTGTATGATGTCTCTGATTCTTACAATCTCCTTCACACACAGTTTTCTTATTTGTGCTTTATTTACATTGCTTCATTTCCTCTTTCAACCCCGTCACCTTGTACACTGGACGCCATTTCACCCGTCGTCTTCCTCTGCCGAAACAATAAAATATCCCATTTTCCCATCCCTTTCAGCTCCGGCTGAATCATTATTTCTACTTCCCTCTCCAGTGCTGCCTGATCGGCTGAGTTTCTGCAGCATTCTGTGTGTGTTTTAGTTTTGCAGCCTCAGCAATATTTTGCTTTATATGATTTTCTCCTGTCCTCCTCACTGTTCACTATCTTTCCGTCTCACTTGTTGTCTCCAAACCTTGAAGTCATGTCCTTTAGAAATAACATATTAACCTATGTCATTTATATATGTATTATAAACATCTCTGATTTTAATATTGATCATAAGGGATGAACAGTCTATATTCCTGCATTTTATCTATCTTCTAATCAACCTGTTTCCGAGATGATACTACACACCTCTGGAACAGGTGGGATTTCAGCACAAGATCTCTTACTTGGGGAACTATCACTGCACCACAAGAGCCCTTTACCTGCACAGTGTTTCTCTCTGAGTTATGTCCCTCAGTCTGTGTTATAGTCAGAATGCCATTGGTCCTTCAATTCAAATGTTTGAATTTTCCTAATCTGTCAATTAAATAACACTTCACCTTTTGGAAGTCATATTCCTTTTGGAACATGAAACACGCTGAACTCAGCATTTCCAAAGAACTTTACATTATCAATGAATTAATTAAGCCCATAATAGCTATCACTTGTTCAACTTTTCTTCAAATAAATAAAACTATATTTTATCTTGGTCATCAGGGGACACTAATACAAACATCCAGCCCTCTTGGTCCACTCCATTTTATCATTGTTTCTTTACTCAGCATCCCTCACACATTCTATACAGACCAGGTATACGGTTTACTTCACTCTGGGACAAAGACACTGGATTGAAAGGAGTTCAATCAACCTGTTTGTTCAGTGACTGTAATTAATGTCAATCTCCGTGGGCCCTACCTGTGTCTCTGAATGGATTCCTCCTTCTATTAATAAATGAGTGTCAGCTGCAACATTCCTCGAAACAGGGAGAGATGACAGGTCAGAATCTGAGGAGAGCAGACTGCAATGTTCCCACAATGGGCAGGAGTCTGTCTTGGACAATTGACTATTTTTCTGCAAATTATCAACGGATGAATTTGGAACGTCGGATCCAATATCTACTTTGGATTATTCAACACATTTACTATCCGACTCTCGCTGCTGTTGGTATTCCAGGTAAGTGTCTCTGGCTAGTAATTCTATGAATCGTGATTTAACTTTTTTCCTATTCTTGTCATTTCCCATTCTGCTGCTTGCTGCTCCTGCTTTAACTAAGTCTCTATCTCCCTCCCAGTAGATTTATAAACCACTATAAATAATAAGACTCCTGCTATTCTCACTATAATCTTGTGAAGACCAATACCATTGTCTTTGGTTCCCGTCACAAATTCAGTTTTCTATCATTTGCCTTGATCCAATCCCTGGTTTCAGGTTGAACCAAAATGTTTGTAACCTCAGGGCTCCCTTTAACCCTAACCTGAGGTTTGACCTCACATCCTCTCCATTGCAAAGCGTGTTTACCATCCGCTCTGTCATATCTCTGTCTCCTGCCTGCTTCATCCGGGATGCTACAGACTACACTGTCTCTGGGTTTGGTTAACCCAGATTCGAATATTCCACTGATATCATCTTTAACCTCACAGTGTCAAACCTAATAAACCAGAACTCATTCAAAGTTCTGCTGCCCGTTCTGAACTCCCATCATGTTTGGTTTACCATTTCTCTTTGTGCTAATTGACCAACGAACATTCCTGATCCAACAACTTCTCATTTCAATGTTCTCATTTTTGAATTCAAATTCCTTCAAGTTCTGACCTGTCTAATTAATCCCACCCCCGGTCCTGTCCTTATCGTCCTGTAAGTAGAGTGACAGAGACACAGCACCCTTCCCCTTCTCAGTTCTCTCCCCATCGTCCTGCAAATCTATCCCCTTATAATTTTTATCCAATTCCATTCTGAAAATTCATTTCTTTCGATTTGTCTCTCCATCTTCTGCATCTTACTTTTTCCCTCTCCCTCTTCTCATATTTAAACCTCTCTCTCTGTCTCTCTCTCTCTCTCTCTTTCTCTCTGTCTCCCTCCCTCTCTTTCTCTCTCTGCCCTCTCCCTGTTCTCTGCGTGGTCAGACTGAGGGAGGTTCACCTGCCTCTGTTAGTCAGTGTGTGAGGGCTCTGCACACCCACCCACCCCCAGGATCAACCAATCAGACCCTCCAAGGCCAATGGGCTCCAATGTAGGGTAGGCTTTCTCTAGACCAGCCGCAGTTCCCAGGAATGCACCTAGACCTGGCGATAGAGCGAGAAAGCAGATGTGCTCGTGATACAGGCGACATGTTATTGGAAATAGTTTTGCACATCCATGTATTCACCCTTTACAATCAGCTATGTCTGTGAGTCTCTCTCTGGCTGCAAATCTGACATTACAGGGACTGGACCCAGCCATCCCTGTCACTGCACAGTGCTCTATCGTCTCAAGTGGGAGGTAACCCATAGCTACCGTATCCAGGCTAAGGGGAAATCACAGGACACTGTCTCCGTGGCAGCTACACTCTCACTTTTTAGAGACACCAATGTGCTGCAGAAATGACTGGACATCCCGAGATATTCAGGTTATTCCTAAGTTAACAAAATGTGCTGCTGAGAAGTGACTGAGGAAGATTCTGGGAGGAATCAGCTCAGCCACCAGGAGTGAACAAAAAGGAGACAATCTCCAGCCGAGTGTCCATTGTTGGAGCGGTCATTTTGAGAAGGACTGCTTTTCTGTTGAAGTGCTGCTGGAGGTTTAAATGCAAGTTTTGGTGGATACTGGGATACTTGGTGAGGAGGGTGATCAGCAACGAGGTAAGAGAAGGTAATATTATGTTCTTTGTCTTCCTGTGAGGTGACAGAGATGGCACTTGGAACAGTGGTATGCTCCTCCCGCCAGATGTGGGGGATCAGAGAATAGTCTAGTGTGCCAGACGACTGTGTCTGCAGGAAGTGTGATCCTCACAAACCCGGTGGTTGAGTTGGCGAGAGAGTTGGACAAACTGAGGAGCATACAGGGTGCAGAGAGGGTGATAGACACTAGTTACAGTGATGTGGCCACACCACAGGTTCAGTTAGGGAGATGGGTTACTGCCAGGAGAGGCAGGTAGTGCAGCAGTCTCCAGTGGCTATTCCCCTCTCTAACAGGCGTACCATTTAGGATACTGTTGGGGGGTATAACCTCTCTCAGGCGTGTACAACAGCGGCAGACAGGCCTGTGGTACCATGAATGGCTTAGCTGCAAATCTTTGGGAAGGCAATTACATAGAAAATTAGGTAACTCGCGAGTCAGGTTCACAGATTGTGACCGAGACTCCAGGATGGTGTGCTCCCTCCCTGGTGTCAGGGCTGAGGGCATCTATGAACATTGCGTGAAATTCCTCAAGGGGAGGGTGAGGAGGCTGTGGACATTGTACACATTGGTACCAACAACATAGTGTGGAAAAGGGATGAGGTCCTAAAGAGTCACGAAAGGGAGTTAAGCAGATCGTTAAAATGTAGGAACTTGGGAACTGTTAGTTTCAGCGAGAACAAGAAAAGGGGGATTTGGCAGATAAATGTGTGGCTAAGAGCTGGTGCAGGGGGCAGGGATTCAGATTCTTAGATCATTAGGACATGTTCTGAGGCAGAGGTGATCTGCCCAAGTGGGACAGGTTGTACCTGAACTGGAGAGATTCAATAACCTGGTGGGGAGATTTGTGAGAGCATTTGGGATGAGTAAAACTAATCTGACAGGGAGATGCGGACAGGTGTCGGAGGACATCCAAAGAAGTAGGGAGACATAATAGAAGGTTGATGACAGGAGAGAAGATAATCAGAGGAAGTAAAACAGTCGAGGCAGTGTTGGTAATCGTCGTACCAGACAGGGCAGACAAATGTATGCAGGAAGCAAGGGAAATCAGGGTCAAATTGCATTTATTTCAAAGCAAGAGGCCTGACAGGTAAGGGAAATGAATTCAGGACATGGATGGATACATGGGACTGGGACATTACAGCTATTACAGAAACATGGCTGTGACCAGTGGTGTGCCACGGGGAATCAGTGATGAGTCCACTGTTATTCATCATTCATTTAAAGAATTTGGCTGAGAATTTAGGAGGTATGATTAGTAGGTTGATGAATGCCACAAAGATTGGTGGTACAGTAGACATTGAAGACAGTGATCTGGGACTACAGTGAGATCTTAATCAATTGGACCAGTGGGCTGAGGAATGTCAAATGGTGTTTAATGTAGAGGTGTTGCATTTTGCTGGGTCAACCCAGGGCAGTCCGGACCCAGTTACTTGTCAGACCCTAGGGAGTGTTATAGAAGAAGGAGCTCGAGGGGTACAGGTACATTGCTTCTTGAAGCTGGAGTCACAAGTAGACAGGGTGGTCAAGAAGGCTTTCAGCATGCTTGCTTTCATTGGGTCATCTTAGAACAACATTGAGTCTAAGAGTTGGTACATCTTGGTGCAGTTGTGCAAGATTTTGGAAAGGCTACATTTGAAGTTACTGTGTACAGTTCTCGTCACCCTATTCTGGAAAGGATATAATTAAACTGGACGAAGAGCAGAAAAGATTTCTGAGGATGCTACTTGGACTGGAAGTTTTGAACTTTAGGGAGAGTCTGGATAATCTGGGAGGTATTTTTCCATTGAGAATATAAGACTTTATATATGTCCATGAAATCATGAGAGGCAGAGATAAGGTAGATAGCCAACAACTTTTTTCCATGTTTGGGGAGTCTAAAACTAGAGAAAACAGGTTAAGGCCGAGAGGGGAGATACACAGATAGGTTGAGAGGGACAACATTTTCCCACAGAAAGTGGTGAGTGTCTGGAATCGGCTCCCAGAGGTAGTGATAGAAGTGAGCACAATTTTGTCATTTAAGAAACATTTAGACAGGTACATGGTTGTGATAGGCATAGAGGGATAAGGACTAAACGTATACAAACTGGACAAGTTTAATTGTACCCACTGGGTATTTTGGACATGTTGGGCTGAAAGGCCTGTTTCCATGCTGTAAATCTATATGACACTAAATGCTCTGAGCTCTTTTGGGGACTGAGCTGCAATGTACAATATTAAGTGATCTGCCCTTCAGTGCCGAGTGACATTGCCCTTTGAAGGGGCCTCCCGTTGCATGGACTTGCAGATACTCCACCCCCACCTGAGGCTGCACATCCAAACACATACCCTGCTTTCCTCATGTTCAGTTGCAGCCATCTTCATTTCTGAGTCACAGCAGGATGGAAGCCAAGAGCAGGCTTCCCTCAGACACTGAGGTCCAGCCTCCTCCTCTGCACACAGGGATCCCTCAAGGATAAAATGTCCCTTCCCTTGAGCACACCCCGCTCTGTTAACCTCTCAGACCTCACACTTCTCCGAGTCCCCACCCAAACCCATCTGCATCTACATACCCTCCAGCCCTGAGCCCAGTCCTGTCCGGTCAATATGCCAGGTTTGGGAATGCACTGCCCCCTCCTTGCATCAAGGGTGTTTCTGACTCTCACTGAATCCCTTCCCCTTACATAGTGAGTTGTCTCCCTGCAATATCATCATTTCCCAGCTTCCCAAATCCGATTCCCACTATTATGTTCCCTAGGTGTCATTTCACAGGAGTGGCCACCTTGGCAGTGCCCTACAAGTGCCTTGGCAGTGTGCCAGGATGGTGTGTGGTGAGACTTGCACATGTCGGATTCCAATGTCTGTGACCATAGGCTGTGTGCGGTCACCACCCAGAAACCGTACCTTGAGTTGGTTGGTGCCGGTGTTCCAAGCTGGAGAGCTGGAGGAACAAGCAGTGAGCTGGAGTCACCAGGTTCCCAATCTGAATTCTTTCCATGATGGAATTGTTAGTGTCTGGTGTCTATCCAGTGGATGATAGGATGGGCATCTGCATATTAATGAGGTGAGAAATGGTGTTAATGTGGGTGATTACGAGCAATGTCAATCAAGGCCTCTCACCACAGCCCACCTTGTTCTTGCCCATGTATTACTCACTAGATTCCTTTGTACTCTAATTTTTCACTCCTTGTCAATCGTTTTGCCATTTTGAACTGACTTTTATTTTCTGTTCCTGAATTACCAGCCAACTTTTAGCAATTATCCCACCATCCTCTCCCTCACACTCTGTTTCCCCATCAGTTGTAATTTTTCCTGCTTCACATATTTCTCCAGTTACATATTTATAATCTACTATTGAATCGAGATGTGTCACTCTATTAGACTGTGTACTCCAAGTCCGAATCACTCATCGTGTGGAACAAAAATGTTCACGTCATCCTCTGCTTCTTTTGCCAATCATACTAAATCTGTGTGCTCCGATTATTGCCTTTATAGGTCTTTTGGAGCATAGAAACTGGAGGATGTCATTCAGCCCATCAAGTCTTCTCTTCCATTTAATTCAATCCTGACTGACCAGACACTTCAATGCCTTTCACCGACGATCCTCCTAACTCTTTATGTGATTGATACTCAAAAATCTATCAACCACTCCTTTCGATAGACTCATAGGCTGAGCTGCCGCAGCCCTCTGTGAAAAAGCTTTCCAAAGATATTGAGCAAAACAATTTCTCATCAACAGAGTCCTGAATGGCATGTTTCGTATTCTTAATCAATGCTTATTTCGAGTCTCCTTGACCATATTCCTGCATCTATTTTGCCTTTCCTTCCAAGCATTCTGTAGATTTCCCACCTGACAATAACTCCGATTTCCCTGGTCCATCCATGTATCTGTATTCCCTTCGTGCTGGAACCCACACTGGTTAAAATGTCCTCATACACATTGTACAGTTTCCACATCCTTATTAAAGTGTGCTGCCTCGTACTGGTCACAGAGCAGAAAGCCCAAAGATATAAACATCAAATTCATCACTGATTGTTCTGACAAAATACAAAGGTCTTCTTCAACTCCTTCACACTACCCTCTTGGTTCCAGCATAATGTAGCATTTCCCATGGTAACTGCTGTGCCGATGGAATTGTTGAACTGACTGTTGTTCTGAATGTATTTAACATGATCGTTGTGATGACTCTGTATTCCCCCGTATGCCCTCCCTCCACAAGCGTTCTTTCTTGATTGACTCGGCCAGTGATGATCAAGTGGTCGAATCCCTCGGTAAAACTGGTGATGTCAATCTCGACTCATCGACTTAAACAGCACTGAAGTACCCTGGCCACCTTGCTCTGGAGAAAAAAAAATCATTTTCGCTCCTCTATATTCTGCCTCTCACGGAAAATCTATGCCCCCTGTTTATTGACCTCTACTCAAGGTGAAAGTGTCTTTCTATTCACCCTATCTCCAGCCCTCATAATCTTTTACACCTCGATCAGGTCCCCTCTCACTCCTTACTGTTCCATTGTAAACAGCCCCAGCCTTTCCAAACTTTCCTCATTGCTCAGACCCTCCAGCCCAGACATCATTCTGGTGAATCTCCTCTGTTTCCTCTCTAGTGCAATCACATCCTAACTATAATATTGGTGACCAGAATTACAGACATGACTTCAGTTGTGGCCTAACCAATGCACAACACCACCACCCAACCTGTCCTTTTCATCTAAGCCTCCGCTAATAAAAGACAAGTATCTCAAATGCCTTCTTAACCAGGTTATCTACCTGACCTGCTACCATCAGGGATCTGTAGATATGCATGTGAGGTCCCTCTGATCTTCAGCCCTTTCCAGGGCCCTATCATTCAGAGAGTAATCACTTGCCTTGTTTGCCCCTCCTAAAATAACACAGAGAACACAGAACAATCCTGTGCAGTACAGGCCGTTCGTTCCTCGATGTTGCGCCAACTTAAGAAGTTAATCTGATGCCCATCCATCCTACACCATTCCATTATTATCCATATGGATGTCCAATGCCCATTTAAATACCCTTAACTTCGGTGACTGTACTACCATTGCAGGCAGACTATGCCACGCCCCTCCTACTCTCTAAGTAAAGATACTACCCGTGATGTCTGTCCGAAATCTATTTAATTTAAATCTATGCCCCCTCATGTTAGCCTTCACCATCTGAGGAAAAAGGATCTCAATATCTAACCCTCTGATCAGCTTTGACGTCTTGATCAAGTCAACTCTCAGCCTTTTTCTCTGCAACGAAAACAGGCTCAAGTCCCTCAGCCTTTCCTCATAAGATCCTCCCTCCATACCAGGCAACATGCAATTAAATCTCCACTGCACAAAGGCACAGTGGTTAGCACTGCTGTCTCACAGCGCCTGAGACCCGGGTTCAATTCCCGACTCAGGTGACTGACTGTGTGGAGTTTGCACGTTCTCCCTGTGTCTGCGTGGGTTTCCTCCGGGTGCTCCGGTTTCCTCCCACAATCCAAAGATGTGCGGGTCAGGTGAATTGGCTACACTAAATTGCCAGTAGTGTTAGGTAAATGGTAAATGTAGGGGTATGGGTGGGTTGCGCTTCGGCGGGTCGGTGTGGACTTGTTGGGCCGAAGGGCCTGTTTCCACACTGTAAGTAATCTAATCTAACCCTTTCCATAGCTTCCACATCCTTTCCCAGAACTGCACAAAATACTCCAGGTGCGGGCTTACCAGTTTCCTGTACAGCTGACGCATGACCTCCTGGCTCTGAAACTCAATGTCCCTACCAATAAACATCAACACACCATATGTCTTCTTACCAACCCTGTCAAAGTGGTTGCAACTTTCAGGGATTAATGCACCTGGACGCTTAGAACTCTCTGTTCATCTACACTGCCAAGAATTTTATCATTAGCCCAGAACTCTGCATTCCTGTAATTTCTTCTGAAGTGAACTATCTCACACTTTTCTGCATTAAACTTCATTTGCCACTTCTCAGCACAGCTCTGCATTTTATCTATGTCCCTCGCTAGCCCACAACAGGAGCCTCATGGTGGCTCAGTTGTTAGCACTGCTGCCTCACAGCGCCAGGGAACCGGTTTTGATTCTAGCCTCAGGCGAAAGTCTGTATGGAGATTGCACACCCTTCCCATGTCTGTGTGGGTTTCCACCCACAATACAGAGATGTGCAGCTCAGGTGAATTAGACATGTTAAATTGCAAATAGTGTTGGGTGCATTAGTCAGGAGTAAATGTAAGGAAATGGGTCTGGGTTGGTTATTTTTCAGAGGGTCGGTACGGACTTGTTGGGCCGAAGGACATGTTTCCACGCTGTAGGGAATCTTGTCTTTTGGCAATATCTGCAAAGCTACCTACCTTAGTGTCATCTGCAAATTTACTAACCAATCCTTCTACGCACACATCCAGATCATTTATAAAAATGTCAAACAAAAGTAGATTCAAAACAGAAGCTTATAGCACACAGCTGGTAACTGAGCTCCAGGATGAATATTTCCCATTTGCCACTACCCTCTGCCTTCATTCAGCTAGCCAACTTCTGATTCAAACCACTGAATCAACTTCAGTCCTGAAATTCCATATTTTGTGCAATAGCCAACCATGTTGAACCTTATCAAAAGGCTTACTGATGTCCAATTCCTCGTAACGTTTTCCTAGACCTTACACACAACCGAATTAAGGCTCATTGGTCTATAATTACCAAGGTTGGCCCAAATTCTCTTCTTAAGAAGGGGAACAAAATTTGCTGTCCTCCAGTCTTATGGCAGTACTCCTATTAACATTGATGACATAAGGATTAACGCCAAAGGCTCTGCAATGCCCTCCCTGGCTTCCCAGAGAATCTGGGGGTAAATCCCACCCAGCCCAAGGGTCTTGTCTATTTTAAGATATTCCAAAATTGTGAAAACATCCTCTTTGCCAACTGCAATCCTATCTAATCTAATAGACGGTATCTCGATATTCTCACTGACATTGACCTTTTCACCAGGTGTGGCCTTACCAGTTTCTTGTACAGCTGAAGCATGACCTCATGGCTCTGAAACTCAATCTCCCTACATGTCAACACACCATATGTCTTCTTAACAACCCTGTCAACGTGGGTTGCAACTTTCAGGGATTTATGCACCTGGGACGCTTAGAACACTCTGTTCATCTACACTGCCAAGAATATTACCATTAGCCCAGAACTCTACGTTCCCGTAACTTCTTCTGAAGTGAACTATCTCGCACTTTTCTGCATTAACCTCCATTTGCCACTTCATCAGTGAATACTGATGAAGGGAAAGTAACCCTTTTTCCAGGTTGAGTTTCTGTTGTCCTTGCTCTGCCCAGCTGCCCAGGCCATTGATATCCTCATGCAGGTTTCAGATACATTCCTCACCTTTTACCACCGTGCCAAGGTTCATGCCATCTGTGAACTTCTTTGTCATATTCTCTGAATTTAAGTTTAAATGATTCATCTACACAACAGAGAGCAAGCTCTGTGAAACCCCACTGGAAACAGACTTCCTGACACAGAAACATCCCTCAAGGAACTTCTCAATTTTATTCAGGAGTCTGAACCCCCAATCAACCCACAATGTTCTTGGAAAATATTAATTTCCTGGATGGATGCTGTAATTAAGTTGGTACAAGACAACAGGCATAACCTAGCAAAATATGTTTCTTTCCCCAATATAGCTGACACAGACTTTCTGAGACACAAAAAGCTATAACAATAAACATACTTCTTACAGACTGGAAAAGTGACCACTCATGGATTTCCACACATATTCACAAAATTGGAATATTTCTCCACCATATTGTTGCTACCTTTTTATTACTGAGATATGAGAAAATGAATATTTGTTTCAATAAAATGTGGAGCTGGAAAGGCCCAGCAGGTACGACAGCATCAGAGAAGCAGGCAAGTCCTGATGCAGCATCCTGACCTAAAACATCGCCTTTCCTGCTCCTCTGATGCTGTCTGACTTGCTCGACCTTTCCTGTTCCACATTTCATCCTCTCTGACTTCTAACATCTGCACTCCTTATTATCTCCAATAAATATTTATCTGTTTGTTAACTGATCAGATAAAAAATTTTGGATGTCAAATTCAAAATAAAATATAACAACTTATATAATGTACATGACAACAGCATCCACTGATCACTCTCCCATCGATTATCCCCTGACCATATGTGGTCTTAATCTGGGAAGACCACATCCATTTGCAAGTAATTAATTCCTTCAATGATTTTCATGTTTTCCTCATTACTGGTTAGCTGTAACTTTTTATTATCAGTTTTGAAACTAGTCTCTGCTTGCAATGTCCCTCTTCTCTCTCACTTCAAACTTCACAGCCCCTTGCTCCCTCAACCACCCTCTCGCAGTTTTTAACTCTTTCTCTGTCTCTCTCTTTCTCTCTTTCTCCCTCCTAGTCTCTTGCAGTATCACTCTCCCTCTTTCATTCCCATCTTTCCTCTCTCTCTACAACCCTCTCGTGGTTTTGAACTGTTTCCCTAGATCTCCAATATCGTTCTCTCTGTCTCTTTCTCTCCCTCCCACTCTGCAGTGTCATTCTCTCTTTTCCATTTGCCTCCTTCCTGTCTCACCTGTCCCCTTGTGGCCTCTCCTTATTCCCCATTCCAATGGTTTCTCAGTACCCCTCAGCCCCATTGTGTCAGCACCATCTCCTGACAGATTTCTTATGGCCTCCCCATAATTTCCCAATTCCAACATGGCCTCCTTGTCTCATCTGGGATTACTTGGAACTTCTCTCTTGCCCCTACAACATTCCTGGACCTGTCTGCTATGGCTGGCTTGGCTCCTCCCTCTGGCTCTCCCTCCCAGCCATGGTCTCCATTCCCTTGCTCCAAGCCTACAACCCATCTTCCCCCCAGAGAGACCCTGACTGGCAGCAATTACTGAGATGCATAATGGACCTGCATCCAAACCCCACTCACCAATCACAAGTTGTTTCTCTCTTGCATTTGTCACTGATCAGCTCATCAGTAAACCTATCAACAGCCAGAATGCAGAGAAGCAGCCTATGTTTGAAGGAGCATCTGCTTCCCATTCTCACCAGCATCTGGGGACTTCTGCAAAATTAAAACCAGCGTATCAGCTATCTCATTCAGCATTCCCTTGAAAACCTTTGGATGCATTTTGTCAGAATCTGGGATAAGTCAGTCTTGAGTTCAAATAATTTTCTGAGCAACCATTCATCATGATTGTTATTGTTTTTAGATCATACCTTCCTTTCAAGATTTGAAAATCACTGTCAGTCTCGTAAATTGCTAACATTGATTTTATTAAGGTGTAACTTTACTCTCAGCTGAAATTAACATGTTCTTGTTTATCTTCCTTTCTCAAAGTTAACACAGTGACAATAGTGATACTGTCGCAGAGAAAATGTGATCTTTCTAAATGTATCACTCGCTACCTGGCGGCCATGGCAGCAGTGGACTTATTGCTCATGATCATTGATCTGATATTGAGACACATTCCAATTATATATAAAACTGAATTTACATTTCTGAAGACCGTCCCCGTGTGTAACATCCACGCCATCCTGGTTTTAGCAGCTGTGGATTGCTCTGTCTGGTTCACTGTCGCTTTCACCTTTGATCGATTTGTAGCCATTTGTTGTCAAAAGATGAAAGGCAAATATTGCACTGAGAAAACAGCAGCCGTGGTTCTGGGAACAATAACTGTGCTCAGCTGTTTAAAGAACATTTCCTGGTATTTTATGTTAACACCTTGGTATAAGCTGAGAAATAACCCCTGGTTTTGTGCGATAAAAATGTACATCATGTTATCTCCTGTCTGGGGATCGATCGAGCTGATTCACTATATTCTGACCCCAGCACTCCCATTTGTTCTGGTTCTGCTGCTGAATGCTTTCACTGGGAGGTACATTTTAGTGGCCAGCAGAGCCCGCAGGAGACTCCAGTCTGACAGCAGGGGGCAGCATTCCAAAGACCGACACTTGGAGAGCCGAAGAAAATCCATCACTTTAATGTTTCTTATCTCAGTTAATTTTGTCCTATTATGGTCAATATTTCTGGTGTATTCTGTGTGGAAACGAATGTATCGTTTGGGTTTTAAGGCTGTCGTTTTCGAATACATTTTACGAGATGTAGGATTCATTCTCCAGCTCCTGAGTTGCTGCACAAACACATGTATATATGCCATGACCCAGACTAAGTTCAGAGAACAGCTGAAGAACATGGTAGCATATCCTTTTGCTCGATTTGTGAAATTTATGAAAAGATGAGATGGATTGATGCATTCTGGAATCAAAACCTATTTGGTTGGGGAATTGTTGGTTTAAATGTTTTCATAATGAAGCACGTAACAGGCCACCAGGAATGGTCAGTTTTACATTTCATTCGTCACATTTCCCATGTAACCCAAGCAGTCAGTCTGTACCAGTTCCAACTGCCTGGTCTGATGAAGGTGTAAAAGGTACGTAGAACATAGAACATTCCAGCGCAGTACGGCCTCTTCGGTCCTCACTCGCCGCCCTGTCATACTAATCTGAAGCCCATCCCACCTACACTATTCCATGTATATCCATTTACTTGTCCAATGAAAACTTAAATGCACTTAAACTTGGCGAATCTACTACCAATGCAGGCAATGCATTCCATACCCTTACTCCCCTCTGAGTGAAGAAACTACCTCTGGCATCTGTCTTACACCTAATCTCCCCTCACTTTAAAGTTGTGTCTCCTTGCGTTTGCCGTCCCCATAATTGTAAAAAGGCTCTCCCTGTCCACCCTATCTAACCCTCTGATTATCTTGTATGTCTCTATTAAGTCGCCTCTCAACCTTCTTCTCTCTAACGAGAACAGCCTCAAGGCCCTCAGCCTTTTCTCATAAGACATTCCTTCCCTACCAGGCAACATCCTAGTAAATCTCCTCTGCACCTTTCCAAAGTTTCCACATCCATCTTATAATGCCGTCACAGAACTGTACACAATACTCCAAGTGTGGCCATACCAGAGCTTTGTACAGCTATAGCATAACCTCCGGGTTCCGGAACTCAGTCCCTCTTATTAATAAAGGCCAAAACACTGTATGCCTTCTTAACAACCCTGTCAATCTGGGTGGCAACTTTCAGGGATCTGTGTACATGGACACCAAGATCTCTATGCCCATCTGCACTCCTAAGAATCCTACTATTAGCCCAGTACTTTGCATTCCGATTACTCCGGCCAAAGTGTATCACCTCACACTTGTCCACATTAAACTCAATTTGCCACCTCTCAGCCCAGCTCTGCTTCCTATCTATGTCTCTCTGCAACCTACTACATCCTTTGCCACTGTCCACAACTCCCAACTTTAGTGCTGTCCGCCAATTTACTAACCCACCCTTCTAAGCCCTCATCCAGGTCATTTATAAAAATGATGAACAGCAGTGGACCCAACACCGACCATTGCGGAACGCTGCTAGTGACTGGACAGCAAGCTGAACATGTTCCATCAACTACAACCCTCTGTTTTCTTCCAGCAAGCCAATTACTGATCCAAACTGCTATGTCTCCCACAATCCCATTCCTCCTCATTTTGTATAATAGCCTAAGGTGGGGAACCTTATCAAACGCCCTGCTGAAATCCATATACACCACATCAACCGGTTTACTCTCATCCACCTGTTCAGTCACTTGGTCAAAAATCTCAATAAGATTCCTTAGGCACGACCTATCCTTCACAAAACCGTTCTGAATGTCCCTGATCAGATTATTATTTTCAAGATGGTTATAAATCCTATCTCTTATAACTTTTTCAAACACTTTACCAACAACTGAAGTGAGACTCACTAGTCTGTAATTACCAGAGTTGTCTCTACTAACCTTTTTGAACAAGGGAACCACATTTGCTATCCTCCAGTCCTCAGGCACTATTCCTATAGACAATGATGATTTGAAGATCAATGCCAATGGCTCGGCAATCTCTTCCCTTGCTTCCCTGAGGATCCTGGATAGATCCCATCCAGCCCAGGGGACTTGTCTATTTTCACACTCTGCGGTATTTCTAATACCTCTTCCTTGTGAACCTCAATCTCTTCTAATCTAGATGCAAGTGTCTCTGTATCTTCCGCACCAACATTTTCATTTTCTATAGTGAACACGGTCAAAAAATTATTTATTTCGTGCTTCCCCTATCTCCTCTGTCTCCACATACATCTTTCCAATATTATCCGTGATTGGCACTACTTTTACTCTCGTCATTCTTTTATTCCTGACATACCTATTGAAAGCCTTAGGGTTAACCCTTATCCTATCCACCAAAAACTTCTCATATCCCCTCCAGATTCTTCCGAGCTCTCTTTTTAGGTCTTTCCTGACTTCCTTGCAACCCTCAAGCACCTTAATTGAGTTTTCACACTTTTTCCTAACATAAGCCTTCATCTTCTCCTTGACCAGAAATTCCACTTCCTTAGTAAAGGAAGGCTCACGCGTTCTATATCATCCTCCCTGCCTGACAAGTACATACTTATCTAGGACATACAGGAGCTTTTCCTTGAATAAGCTCCACATTTTTAATGTGTTGATCCCCTGCAGTTTCCTTCCTCATTCTACGCTTCCTAAATCTTTCCTAGTTGCATTGTAATTGCCTTTCCTCCAGCTGTAACTCTTGCTAGGTGTAGTACACCTGTCCCTTTCCATCACTGAAGTCAACCTGACAGAAGTGTGATCACTGTCTCCAAAGTGCTCACCTACTACCAAATCTAACACATGGCTAGGCTTGTTACCCAGTACTCAATCTAAAGTGGCTTCGCCCCTTGTAGGCCTGTCTACATACTGACTCAAAGCCTTCCGCTTCTTCCTTTCCTGCCATACCAACCAGTACCCTTCCACTGACACCCTCTTTGACTGACTGAACTGGTCCTCAACCTGAACAACTTCTCTTTCCAATCCTCCCACTTCCTCCAAACCAAAGGAGTTGCCATGGGCACCCGCTTGGGCCCCAGCTATGCCTGCCTCTTCGTAGGATATGTGGAACAGTCCATCTTCCGCAACTACACTGGCACCACACCCCACCTTTTCCTCCACTACATCGATGACTGTATCGGCGCTGCCTCGTGCTCCCACGAGGAGGTTGAACAGTTCATCCATTTTACCAACACCTTCCACCCCGACCTCAAATTCACCTGGACCGTCTCAGACTCCTCCCTCCCCTTCCGAGACCTTACCATTTCTATCTCGGGCAAACGAATTGACACGGACATCGACTATAAACCGACTGACTCCCACAGCTACCTAGACTACACCTCCTCCCAACCTGCCCCCCTGTAAAAACGCCATTCCATATTCCCAATTCCTTTGTCTCCGCCGCATCTGCTCCCAGGAGGACCAGTCCCAATACTGTACAGCCCAGATGGCCTCCTTCAAAAGGACCGCAGACCCTCCCCAGACGAGATCGATGATGCCCTCCATTGCATCTTCTCCACTTTCCGTTCCTCTGCACTTGAGCCCCGCCCCTCCAACCGCCACTAGGACAGAACCCCACTGGTTCTCACCTACCACCCCACCAACCTCCATATACAGCGTATCATCCACCGTCATTTCCACCAACTCCAAACAGACCCCACCACCAGGGATATATTTCCCTCCCCTCCCCTATCAGCGTTCCAAAAAGACCACTCCCTTCGTGACTCCCTCGTCAGGTCCACACCCCCACCAACCCAACCTCCACTCCCGGCACCTTCCCCTGCAACCGCAAGAAATGCAAAACTAGTGCCCACACCTCCTCCCTTACTTCTCTCCAAGGCCCCAAGGGATCCTTCCATATCAGCCACAAATTCACCCCTACGTCCACACACATCATCAATTGCATCCGCTGCACCCGATGCGGCCTCCTCTATATTGGGGAGACAGGCCGCCTACTTGCGGAATGTTCCTGAGAACAGCTCTGGGACACCCGGACCAACCAACCCAACCACACCGTGGCTCAACACTTTAACTCCCCCTCCCACTCCACCAAGGACATGCTCCATCGCCAGACCATAACAACACGATGGTTGGAGGAAGAGCGCCTCATCTTCCGCCTGGGAACCCTCCAACCACAAGGGATAAACTCAGATTTCTACAGTTTCCTCATTTCCCCTCCCCCTACCTTGTCTCAATCGAATTCCTCGAACTCAGCAATGCCTTCCTAACCTGCAATCGTCTTCCTGACCTCTCCGCCCACACCCCACTCTGGCCTATCACCGTCACCTTGACCTCCTTCCACCTATCACATCTCCATCGCCCCTCCCCCAAGCCCCTCCTCCCTATCTTTTATCTTAGCCTGCTGGACACACTTTCCTCATTCCTGAAGAAGGCCTTATGCCTGAAACGTCGAATTTCCTGTTCCTTGGATGCTGCGTGACCTGCTGCGCTTTTCCAGCAACACATCTTCAGCTGTCTCCATACTGGGTCAGGAAACCCTCCTGCACAGACTGGACAAAAACTGACCCATCTATAGTACTCATACTGTAATCATCCCAGTCAATATTTGGATAGTTGAAGTCCCCCATGACAACTCCCCATGTGTCTCTCACTCCTATCGAGAATCATCTTTGCTATCCTTTCCTCTACATCTCTGTGACCTTTGAGGCCTATAGAAAGCTCCCAGCATGGTGACTTCTCCTTTCCTGTTTCTAACCTCAACCCATACTACCTCAATTAACGAGTTCCCAAACATCCTTTCTACAACTGTAATATTGTCTTTGACCAACAATGCCGCACTGCCCCCTCTTTGAACATCTTCTCTGTTCTTACTGAAACATCTGAATCTCAGAACCTGCAACAGCCATTTCTGTCCCTGCTCTATCCATGTCTCATTAATGGCCATAGTATCGAAGTCACAGGTACCAACCCACGCTGCCAGTTCACCCACTTTATTTCGGATGTTCCTCATATTTTAGTACACACACTTCAAACCAGGTTCTCGTTTGCCAGTGTCAGACACTTGATTTGGGAACTCCCTACTCTCATCCCCCTGCTGTATTAGTTTAAATCCACCTTAATAGCTTTCGCGAAACCCCCGCCCCCCCCCCCCAAGTATATTGGTACCCCTCTGGTTTAGATGAAGACCATCCTGCTTGTAGAGGTCCCACCTACTGCAGAAAGAGCTCCAATTATCCAAAAACCCGAAACCCACCCTCCTGCACCATTGCTGTAGCCACGTGTTAAACTCCTTTCTCTCCCTATTCCTCACCTCACTTGCACGTGGCACGGGCAGCAAACCAGAGAAAACAACTCTGTTTGTCCGAGCTCGAAGCTTCCATCCTAGCTCCCTGAATTTCTGCCTCAAGTCCCCATCTCTCTTCTGACCTATGTTGCTGGTGCCAATATGGACCATGACTTGGGTCTGCTCTCCCTCCCCCAGAAGGATCCCAAAAACAAGATCAGAGACTGTATCTTTAAGTGAGTTAATTTCCTTAAGAACTACCTAACCCAGCACCAAGATACCTATGTAGCATTGGGTCAAACTTCTAGATTAGTTAGGGTACCTGGAGATGACAAAACAAATTCAAATTCAGCCAATTCTTTGAAATCATTCTCCAAAATAACAATCTCCAATCAAGTTTGCATTAGCATTTTGACAATATTTGCACAAATGAAACGATCCTATGTTTCAGAATATAAAACCTAAAAAAAAATGAACATTTGGAGGAGGACTGCCAAGACACCAACATATGCAGACTGCACGGAGAATAGCTCTCTTAAAGATACATTAGCCCTTAAACCTTCATAACACCTCCCCACTGAAGAAAACAAATGAAAAAGTGGCTTTATTTTTCTATTCTTTAAACCAATTACCTTAACATACCGATAACGTTAATCAAAGTTCATCATAACTTCCTCCTGAGTTTTGGTTTCTGTTTTGATAACAATTCAACTGTGACCAATCAATTTAGACCAAACACTCAGCCCTTCAAAGCCAATCGAATTTAAAATCTGATGATATTGACAGCCTGAAACCAATCCAATGATAGGAATTTCAGATGGAATCAAGGGATAAAAACAATTGATTTTCAACATCGAGGAGAAAGAGAACCAACAGCACTGAACAGCTCTGAAAGAAATCTCAGAACGCACCCATTATTAAAGGTACAAAGGAATTTTATACAAAGATACTCACAGTCCAAACAGCTCAGTGGGAAACAGCAGAATTAAAAGGATGGAAGTAACCAGCACATTCAGAAGACCAGAAGGAAAGCAGCATTCGCTGCTGTATGGACTTCGTGATAAAAAAAATTAATTTAATGTTTCATAATTGTGTTATTGAAGCAGCATTTTAATTGGATTGGGATCAGATAGGGAAAACGGGATTGGGTTTGCTCATCATTTTTGTTTGGTGTTCACTAAATTGAGTTAGAATAATGAATGGTGATGTTTTCTTTACAGCGTGGAAATCGGGATTTCTTTCACCCAGAAGTGTTGAAAGAGGCAAAGCTGGTGGGATTAGTGGAAGTAGTAAAGTGAACCTCAATAGAGGTCAAGGAGCTGCAGGAGAGTGCACAGAATACACAGGGACTACGTTTTGAGTTAGTGCCTGATCTCAATGAAGTCTTCACCTCTGTGGGTAAAGTTTACTCAGGAACAACTGGGGGAGAAAAGAAAGAAATTGCAATTTCAAGAGATACAGGATCTGGTAAGTGTCTAATACTCAGAGATGAAAGTATTTTCACTCCTTCTGAACAGTTTCCTACAAGAGCGGTAATTTATGGAATCGATGGACTGAAGATTTGCATTCCTCTGTGTAAGATCAGGTTGGAGAGCCAAATCGAGTTTGGGGAAGTGATAGTGGGAGTTACTGACAGATTGTTACTTCCAGGAATACTTTTTGTTCTTGGAAATAACCTAGTAGGATCCAAGGTGGGGGTGATTCCCCTTGTGTGCAGAAGCTGAAGGAGAACCAGGGAACTGAGGTCTTTAAAAAATATACCTTGGATTTTTTTTCCAGACTGTGGAATAAAAAACATCTCACTCTCACTAGTTACAGCACGAAGGAAACACTAAAGAGAAAGATGAAGGAGTTGAGCTTCAGTTCGCTGACAGTCTGTTTGATGTAATGGTGCAGGGAAACCCTGAACAGTCAGAGGGTCAGGGAGTGGTGCTTAATCCTGAAAGACTAACGAAAGATGTTACGATAAAATATCTATACCATGATGCATACTCAGTAATGGAATCAGAAGTATTCCCAAGGGTTATTCTCTTAAGGAGAGAATCCAAAGGCGAAAATGGAGACCATGGCAGGTTAGTGTAGCGGAGTAATGGGGAAGTGGACTAGATTATGTTGCCAGTTGCATACAGACAGGAAGTGCTTTGGCTAGCACATGAATTATTTGTAGGAGGTCAGCTGGTGTGAGGAAGATCCAGGCTAAGATACAAAACTCCGTCCGTTGGCCTGGACAGCATAAGCATGTGGTTCAAGTTTGTTGTACATGTCATACGGACTAAATGGTAGTTAAGCCATGGGCAGTAATAAACACAGCCCCTTTGTTGATAATTCTCATATTCGAAAAGCCTTTCACGAGGGTTATGATTGATCGTGTAGGTCCCCTCCATAAAATTAAAAGTGGGAAACAGTATTTGCTAACCAAAATGGATATGTCTGTCAGGTTTCTGGAGGCAATTCCATTATAGAGTATTAAGGTTAAAAGGTTGCTGGAGGAATTGATAGCTTTCTTTATCGGGTATGGGCTACCCAGGGATATTCACTCAGAGCAAGGGTCGAACATTACTGCTAACCTATTTGTGGAAGCCATGGATACTTTGGCACACAGCACTTTAAATCAAGTGTAGACCATCCTGCATCCCAGGGAGCATTGGAAAGGTAGCATCAGACCCTGAAGCCAATCTTAAGAGCTTACAACCAGGATTACCTGAATGATTGGACTAAAGGTATCCCATTCCTTTGTGTATAAGGATCACAACTTTGGAAAGATTTAAAAGATAAAAATATGAGACTATTTCATTGGAGACTTATGTCACGGATTTCTCATGCATAAATGATACATGTTGCGGCTCATACAATGTCATTGCAGACGTGTTATCACAGAATTAAAAGAAAATGGAAAGATAAGTTTGGACTACATCAATTCCAATGTTATATAAATGCACAGAATTAATATGAGAGGAATAATTTATATTAATCGCATATGTATTTAATAATAATAGCTTTAAGATACAGAAACAAAAATGAACCATCGTTAAATTATTATAGTTAATTCTTTCTTAAGGGATGGGGTGGTGGTGGGGAGGTGTTACAATGTATATGGTCACTTTAAGATAGAAAGTGTTTTCTGCATTTAAATCACAGACACTGCTGCCAGTAGAGACAACAGCTGGGATACGGACTGTTCAAAAATAGATACATATGACAAGTGGCTATTTAACTGATACTTCAGTTGTTGCTGTTTTGTCAACAATTCAAATGCAAACATTAATTTTACTTACGTCCAGGATAACAATACCCAACTGAATTTGAATTTATTGTATTGACAACATCGCACCAATGAGCGGGTACAATGTTGGGGAATATAATATACGGAGGTAGTTTGAAAAACGGTCAGAGGCACAGCCATAGAGTCAAAGAACAAGTGACATCTGAAGAAAAAAGATATTGCTTCCAATGAAATCTCAGAAGGGAATATCCATTAAAAGTTCATTTTCCTGTAAAAGCAGTTAGAAGTAAGAAGACGGCCCAGGTAGCAGACCACAGAATTGGAAGATTAGAAGGAGGACAGCTTCTGGAACTGCATGGCCTTTGACAGATCATATTAATGTAAGGTTTAATCATTTATTTAATGGAAAAGCATATTCATAAAGTTTAGGTCAGCTAAGAGATACGGGTTAGTTGGAGGAAAGAGTATTCAAATTGTTCATAGTTTTGGTTAATACTCACTACTAAAGTTAAACAAATTGTGACTTTTCTTAGATAAAGAAAGTTGAAATCGAAGGTGGAGATGAATACGATGATATGCAGGATCCAGCTCCACTTCTCTTTTGGCTTCTTTCCTGAGGGAAGTTGGAAAGCAATTTGCAGCTTATTCAGGTTCGATCTCTGGGGATGTGACACAGCAACATTGACGGAAAAATGACTCAGCCAGAACAGAACTGCAAACAGGTTGGGGAAAAAAAGGAGATGGAGCAATATTGGTCAAAGACAGTAACATAGCCCCTGAATTGGATACAGTTCCTGAATTCGAATCTGTATGGTTGGAGGTCAGAAACAGGAAGGAAGCAATGACCTTGTTGGGTGTTTATTGTGGAGCCCCAAGTAAGCAGGAAGTAGAAGAGAGCATTTCTAGGCAGATTATGTACACTTGCAGGAGAAGAAGGGTTGTGATAAATGGTGATTTCAATAACTGAGGCAGACTGGGTATAAGATAGAACATAGAAAAGTGTATCACAGAACAGGCCCTTCGGCCTACGATGTTGTACCGAGGATTAATCCTAGTTTAAAATAAAATAATCTTACCTACACATCCTTCAACTCACTGCCATCTGTGTGCATGTCCAGCAAGCACTTAAATGTCCCTAATGACTCTACTCCAACACCATCACTGGCAACGCATTCCATGCATTCACAACTCTTTGTGTAAAGAAACTACTCTGACGTCTCCTCTATACCTTTCTCCAAATATGTTAAAACTATGACTCCTTGTCCAAGTCAATTGTGCCCTGGGGAAAAGTCTCTGGCTGTTGACTCTGTCCTTGCCTCTCATTACCTTCTATACCTCGATCAGGTCAGCTCTTTTCTTCCTTCTCTCCAGAGAGAAAAGTCCAAGCTTCGTCAACCTCTCTTCATAAAGCATGCCCTCCAGTCCAGGCAACATTCTGGTAAAACTTCGTTGCACCCTCTCCAAAGCCCCTGTGTATTTCTGATAGGAGGGTGACCAGAACTAGAGGAGAAAGTGAGGACTGCAGATGCTGGAGATCAGAGCTGAAAATGTGTTGCTGGAAATGCGCAGCAGGTCCAGCAGCATCCAAGGAACAGGAGATTCGACGTTTCGGGCATGAGCCCTTCTTCAGGCCGACCAGAACTAGACACAACATTCCAAGTGTTGTCTCACCAGGGACTTGTAGAGATGTAGGAAAACCTTGCAGCTTTGAAACTCAATCGCCCCTGTTAATGAAAGCCTGTTAATGAAAGCCATATGCTTTCTTAACAACGCTATCCACTTGGGTTGCAACTTTTGAGAGATCTAAGTATTGGACACCAACATCCACCTTTTCCTCCGCACTGACAAGAATTCTGCCTTTAATCACATATTCAGCAATCAGATTCGTCCTTCCAAAATGCATCACTTCACATTTATCCAATTTGAATTCCAACTGCCATTTCTCAGCTCAGCTCTGCAATAGCCCTCAATACTATTAACGGCACCTCCAACCTTTGTGAAGTCTGCAAATTTACGAACTCATCCCTCAATCTCCTCATGCAAGTCATTTATAAAAAACTACAAAGAGCAGAGAACCAAGAAGAGAGCCCTGCAGGACACCATTCAACGTTGACCTCCAGGCAGAATACTTCCCATCTGCAATCACTCTCTGCTTTCCATTAGCCAAACAATTCTGAATCCAGATAGCCAAATCTCCCTGTATCCCATACTTCCTGACTTATGAATGAGCCTACCACGGGGAGCATTATCAAGTCCCTTGCTGACTTCCCTATATGCCACAGCTACTGCCTGACTTTCATTGACCACCTCCTGGAAGAAATCAATAATATTAGTTAGACACGACCTGCCTCTCACGAAGCCATGCTGACTGCCTTTAATCATGCTATGCTTTTCCAAATAGTCATCAATCTTTTCTCTCATAATTCTTTCCAAACCATTGCTGACCACCGATGTAAGACTGACTGCTCTGTAATTGCCAGGATTTCCCTATTACCTTTCTTGAAAAGAGGAACAACATTCGCCTCCTTCCAATCCTTCAGTATGACTCCTATGAAGAGTAAGGAAGCAACGATCTTCACCAGTGGTTTGGCAATCTCCCTTCTCACTTCCCGGAATAACCTAGAACAAATCTGGTCTGGCCCTGGGAACAATCTTAATGTTTGCAAAATTTCCAACACATCAACTACATCAATCTTGATCTGCTCAAGCCCATATTCCAGCTCCTCAATGTTCTTATTCACAACAAGGTCCTTTTCCTTCGTGAATATTGAGACGAAGAAAACTCATTTCGTGCTTCCCCTATCTGCTCAGACTACACGCACAAGTTCCCTCTGCTCTCCCTGATTGTTCCTGATCGAGCATATGGGATGGATGGGAAGAACTTCCTGCAATGTGTCCAGGAGAACCTTCTTGAAAAGTAATTTCCAATTGAGCCAGGGAGGGAGCTGTGCTGGATTAGGTCCTAGGAATGAAGCAGACCAAGTGGGAGCAGCAGTCTGTAGAAGACTTTGGGAAATAGTGATCATAATATAAAAAAGTTCGATATTATACTGAAAATGATTTAAAAAAGAGTCAATCTTTATGATTCCACATTGGAAAAAGACAGATTGTCGCGGTCTAAAAGTAAAACTGGAGCAGTTGTTTTAAACACATTATTGTGGATTAAACAGAGGATGTAAAATGAGAGAATTTCACTGGAGAGATGAATAGGGTGCAAGTTCGGTCTATACCCAGGAGCAATACATACACGGTACAGTCTGTTCTGATATAAAACAGGAGTTGTGTTTTCATACAACCACATGTTACAGAAAATCGTCCATTAGAAATAATGAAGCCGATGGGAAAAACGTGGTTCGGGGCGACCAACTAAATATAAAAGTGAAAATCAAAACAAGAATAGTATTTAACTGAGCTCAAACAGTAGCAGAGCCTAAGTAAATGTTAACATTTTATATTTAATGGAATAATATAACAAATTTAAAACTGTGGGAAGCTTCTGAATTTGCTGAGTTATAGTACCATAATAAAACAGGGGCTGGGGGCTATCATCAGCATCATCATTCCTTCAGTTGCCATTCCGGGTACAGCGTGAGGATGAAAGAATACATTTAGTCCAGAAGTCGATGGCTGTGCTTCATTGTCCTCAGAGTGTTTCTTGAGTTTTGGCTTAAAATAGACATTTAGGTTTCGCTGCTTTGCCATCTTTCTTCTTTGATGGAGTTTATGCCATGAACCGCTATCCTGCTGTGTTCTGCATTGTAGTCATTGTCTTCCCTAAGCTGCAGCTGTTTCTCAACTTCCCTCAGGATGGAAGACAAAAGGGAAGTGGAAAGTTCTCATGGGGCTGGATCCTGGACTTCATCGCCTTCATCTCCAACTTCATCTTCCCCTGCAGCAACAAGTCATCGAGTCATAAAGGCATAGAGATGGAAACAGATCCGTTGGTTCAATGCATCCATGTTGACAAGATATTTTAACCTAATCTAATCCCATTTGCCAGCACTTGGCCTGTATCCCTCTACCCTTCCTATTCATTTGTCCATCCAGATGTCTTATAAATGTTGTAATTGTACCAGCCTCCACCACTTCCTCTGGCAGCTCATTCCATACACGTACCAACCACATGTCAAAAGGTTGCCCCTTATGTTCCTTTTAAGTCATTGTCCTCTCACCCTTAACCAATACCCTCTCGTTCTGTACTCCCCCACCCCAGGTAAAAGACCTTGTATAATAATCCCATCCATGCTCCTCACACTCTGACGTTCCAGGGAAAACAGTCCCATCTTATTCTGCCCCGCCCTCGAGCTCAATTCCTCCAACCATGGTGTCACAAATCTGATGCTTTTTCTAAAAGCTGTTCCTTTTCTCAAGGATACAGTGTCCCTGATTTTCACAGAAGGGTTGTAAAACAGTCTGAGCTCTGAATTGGCTGTGCTGTTCCAGAGAGTATTGAGAGGCTATTTGTTTAATACATAAACATATGAGACTTTAGGCCACAGCTTTCATGTTTTCGAAGTAACCTGTGTAATGAAATGGGAGTGGTCAGTCCTAAAATCTGAAGTATTTTTCGAGTCAGTTCAGCAGTGGCCTGGGTGGAAACAGGCTGCTCGACTCTCTCTCTCTCTCTCTCTCCTTCTGCCCTCTAAATTCGACCTGTCAGCGTTTGTTTCATTTTTACTCTGTGTTTAAAGGGGTTTGTTTATTGGGACTCTTGTGTACCTTCACAATATCATAATTCAGTCAAGTTTGGATAGCCTTATGTCTGCGGGTATTCTATATTCTGTTATTTCTGCTTTGCACAATAATTTTATTTTTCTGTTTTAAAACCTGGTAGTCAATGTCGCTATCATACTCCAGATAAGTTTCACTGCACACTTACATAAACAAATTGCAAAGTTACGGTCTGAGCTGCCTGCTTAAGAATGTCGTGAGTTTTCTGGCCTAGTCCATTACACCTGGTAACATGCTTGGAAATCTTTTCTGAATCCCTTCAAGTTTCACAACACCCTTCCGATAGGAAGAAGACCAGAACTGCACACAATATTCCAAAAGTGGCCTAACCAATGTCATTTACAGCCACAACATGACGTCCCAACTCCTGTACTCAATGCTCTGACCAATAAAGGAAAGCAAACCAAACACCTTTTCCGCTATCCAATGTGCTTGCGACTCTCAAGGAACTATGAACCTGAACGCCAAGTCCCCTTTGTTCAGCAACACAGTCCAGGACCCTATCATGAAGTGTATAATTCATACACAGGTTTGTTTTCCCAAAATGTAGCACCTCACATTTATCTAAGTTAAACTCCGTCTGCCACTCCTCAGTCCATTGGCCCATCTGATCAAGATCCTCTTGTGCTCTGAGGTAACCTTCTTTGTTGTCCACTACATCTCCAATTTTGATGTCATCATCAAACTTACGAACTATATCCTCTCAGTTTACATCTAAATCATGTATATAAATCACACAAGACAGCGATCCCAGCACTGATGCTTGTGGCACATCACTGGTCATAGGTCTCCAGTCTGAAAAGCAACCCTCCACCACCACCCTCTGTCCTTTGAACCAGTCCTACATCCAAATGGTTAGTTCTCCCTGTATTCCATAAGATCTAACGTTGCTAACCAGTTTCTAATAAGAAACCTTGTCGAATGTCTTGCTGAAGTCCATATAGATCACATCCAATAATCTGCCCTCATCGTTCCTTTGTTTCTTCTTCAAAAAACGCAATCAAGTTCATGAGACATGGTTTCCCACGCAAAAAGGCACACTGACTATCTCTAATCAGTCCTTACCTTTCTGAATACATGTAAATCCTGTCCCTCAGGATACCCTCCAACAACTTTGCCCATCACCAATGTCGGGCTCACCTGTCTATAGTTCCCTGAATTTTCCTTACCACCTTTCTTAAGTAGTGGCACCATGTTAGCCAACTTCCAGTCTTCCAGCATCTCACCTGTGACTATTGATGATAATAATATCTCATCAAAGGGCCCCACAATCGCTTCCCTCATTTTCGACATATTTCTAAGGTACACCTGATCAGGTCCTGGGGATTTATCGTCTTTTTGCATTTCAAGACATCCAGTATTTACTCCTCTGTAATATGGACATTTTTAAAGATATCCCCATCTATTTCCCCGCATTCCATGTCTTCAATGGTCTTCTGTGCGTTAAACACTGATGCAAAATATTCTTTTAATATCTCACCCTATCTCCTGCGACTCCACACATTGGCTGCCTTCCTGATTTTTGAGGAGTCCTGTTCTCTCCTTAGTTACTCTTTTGTCTTTAACACATTCATAAAAACCCTTTGGATTCTCCTTTACACTATTTCATGTCCACTTTTTGCCCATCTTATGTCCCTCTGAATTATGCTCCTACTGCATTTATATTCTTCTAAGGATTCATTCGATCTCTTCCAGTCTATAAATCCGCTGTGGAGAAGTCTTCACAATGGGATTCACGGAGCTCCTCGACATCCTCTGTCTCCACTTTCTTCAAATCCAACTTGCTTTGTCAGAGTGACACAATATCCATTGATTGCTGAAGGCTTCTCTGATGGTTCAATGCCTTTAAAATCATGGAGAAAATCTGGGAGAAACTTCTACCAAAGTGCATGCAGGCAGTCCTTACTGACATCACCCCAGACCTCCACCATGGTGTCATGAGCATTCTTAATGTTAACGCTCCTCCAAAAGTGTCCCTAATACTGGTCATGAGGGGCGAACTGTATACTGTCCTCATGATCCCCCTCAGTAGCTGCAATCAGCTTCCAGAATGTGCGCCTTATCTAATCAGCTTTAAAAGCTGATATTGCATCCTGGCCCATGGTTTGAATGAGAGACGTTGTTTTCGGAGGTAGGAATACTACTTTGATGTTTTCAGAAAGCTCACCAGTGGTGGGAGGATGGCTTGGTACATTGTCCAGAATGAGGAGAATCTTGAAATCCACATCACTTCCCCTGCAATCATTTCTAAAGTTCACCCTCAAAAACTTCAACAATACGGAAAGAAAAAATGTTCTCCGGCATCAAACCACTTTTGCTTGATCTGAAGTAAACACAAAGACTGGATTTAAGGGAACCGGGGATGGAATCACTTGATAGCCAAAAGGTGTTCGCCTTTTTAAAAAAAAATCATTCCTCATTTCACCAATCACTATGCGGCCAAGTTATGTTGGTGAAACGTGCGATGTAGCAGAATTACCTGTGTCTAATGCAGTTGTACCCTGGATGACTGAGGATATTAATAAGAAAATAAGGAAGATCAATGGAGCATATGATGCAAACGAGAATAATAATAACAAGGGAAATCAGGAAGAACACCACAAACGCAGGAGAGAGGCTCAGACTCGAATAAGGAAGGCTAAGAAAAAGTGAGAGGAAACGATGACACGCTGTTTTAAAACAAACAGGAAAATATTCTTCAAACATTGGAATAGTGAAAGGTGAATGAAAGATAGAGTGGGGCCTGGCAAAGACAGGCAAAATAAGCTACTCACTGAAGGAAATGACATGGTAGAGGTACTAAAGGAGCACTTTGTTCTGTCTTTAAAAAAATAGTGTGAATGGCTGAGTTAAAATATAAATGTTGAGCAACCGAGCAGTATAGTGATAGATAAAAAATACTTGCTAAAAGGTCTGGCACCTCAGCGTGAGAGTTCTCTACACCCAGGCGGGATGCATCTAGTTTGCTGAGAGAGTTCGGGAAGCAAAGCCATTGTCAGGAATTTTCCAGACTTCTCTGTACAGGAATAGTCCTGGGGGTCTGGACGATTGTAAAATGTGGCATCAATGTTTCAGAAAGGAGCAAATGATAACCCAGGAGCCTACAGACCTAGCAGCTTGACACCATCTGATGGAGGTCATAGTGCAGGATATATTAAATAAGGACAGGGAAAATAAATAAATTTGAGACAGTTAACAAGGTCTTGTCAATGGCAGGTCATATCTAACAATCTGCACTGTGTTCCTTGACAGGGTGACAGTCCCTCCTCCCAACCTTTTATCTTACCCTGCTGGACACACTTTCCTCATTCCTGATGAAGAGCTTATGCCCGAAACGTTGAATTTCTTATTCCTTGCATGCTGCCTGACCTGCTGCGCTTTTCCAGCAACACATTTTCAGCTCTGATCTCCAGCATCTGCAGATCTCACTTTCTCCTTGACAATAAAACTACTTCGGGTGAGATCCTTCTTTTTTTCTGCTTTTTATTAACAATTTGGAGATGGAAGTTAAGGGCACACTTTCTCAATTTGATGATGATACGAAGTTAGGGAGAATAGTGAAATAGTTGCGGTGTGTGATTCTCTGAAAGTGGCAGCTCTATTTCTAAACTGTCACCCCCTCCCCTGCCAGTTCTAGATTCTCCCAGAAGAGGTAACATCCTTTCCACATTGAATTGGTCAAGTCTCCTCAGGATCTTATATGTTTCAATTAAGTCACCTCTGTATAAAAGTCTTCTACACACCAGAGTATGCAGGCTGAGTCTGTCCAACCTTTCCTCATCAGGAAATCAGCACATTCCAGGTATCAGACCAATAAACCTTCTCTGAACAGCTTCCACCATGTTAACATCCGTTATCTACGGTGACCAGTACTGTGCACTGTACTCCAGATGTGGGGTCACCAATGCCCTGTATAACTGAAGCATAAACTGAATACTGTTGCATTCAGTTCCCCTCATGATAAATCAGAACATTCTATTAGTTTGTTTTCTGAATTCTTGCTGTACCTGCATACTAATTATAGCAGCACAGTTTCAGAGTAACAGAAACAGGAGGAGGTCATTTGGCCCATTGTGCCTGCTCTGTCATTCATTAAGGTCATGGCTGATCTATCCATCACCTCAGCTCCTCCCAACTGCATTACCCTCATAAACCTTCATTCCTCTACCATGTAAATTCTCATCCAGCTTTGTCTTGATTACATTTAATGATGCTGCCTCCACTGCTTTCTTGGACAGACAATTCCATAGATTCACTCCTATCTGGCAAAAGCAATTCCTCCTCATCTCTGTCCAAAGTCTACTCCACCTAAATTTGAGGCAATATCCCCTAGTCCTAGTCTCACTCACCAGTGGAAACAACTTGCCTATCATATCTATCATATCTAGCCATTTCATAATTTTATAGGTTTCTATAAGACCCCCTTTCATTCTTCTTAATTCTAGTGAGTACACTCCCAGGCATCTCAACCTCTCCTCAGAGAGTACCCCGCTCATCTCTGGAACCAACCTGGTGAACCTCCTCTTCACCGCCTCCAAACCCAGTATATCCTTCCTCAAGTAAGCAGACCAGAACTGAGCACAATACACCAGGTGCAGCTTCACCAACACCTTGTACAATTGAGCAGATCCTCCCTGCTCTAAAATTCGATCTCTCCAACAATGAAAGCCAATATTCTGCTTGCCTTCCTGTTTACGTGCTGCACCCACAAATCAACTTTTAGCGGTTCATGTATGAGCACTCCGAAGTCCCTCTGCACACCGGCATGCTGCAATCCTTCACCATTTAAACAATACTGTGACCCACTATTTTTGCTTCCAAAGCGGATAACCTCACATTGACCAATATTGTACTCCATCTGCCAGACCCTTGCCCTTAAATTAAGCTATCTAAATCTCCCGGCAGACGCTCTACCTTCTCTGGGCAGTTTGCCTTTCCACTCAGTTTAATGTCATCAGCAAATTTGGATGTGTTACACTCGGTCTCCTCTTCCAATACATTTGTATATTCCATGAACAGTTGCAGGCCCAACACTGGCCGATTTAAATGGCCTTAAAGTTGGCGAGTTTACTACTACCTTTACCTGCCTGTTGTCGACACCATTCAGTGTTATCCAATCCACCAGGATCTGGCCACAGTCCTGTGAATGTTGGTAAATTACGACTACCGCACCTACTGTAACTGCCGCCATTTCTTTCCGCACCCTGGGATGCCTTCCATCAGGACGAGGGGACTTATCTACATTTTGACCCTCAAGTTTGCTCAACATTACCACTTCAGTGATAACAATTGAATTGAAATCTTCACTGCCCATTGGTTACTTCATGTTATTTTTTAATATGTTAGACTCTCAGCCATCCTCAGATGCACCACCCTTCTCATGGACGGTGACCTGCGAAGGTCTCCTGTATAGTTGTGCCGACTTTGGAAATGTCTCCCAGAATTCTGTGATTACTCTCAGCTGCCCTCTGATTCGCCCTTCAGTGATTCATGCACTAGGCCACCAAGATCTCTCTGCGTCTCAGAGCTCTCCAAACTCTGACCATTCTTAGAAGGTGTTTATTTATTATACTTTCTGCCACAATAGATAGTTTCTCACTTTCTCACATTTTTCGCCATTTGACAGAACTTTGTAGGCTCCTCATCTCCTCTTCACAACTCACTTTGCTTTCTATCTTTGTTTCACCAGTAAATTTGGCTTCACACATTCGGTCTTTCCATCCAAATCATTTCCGTAATTTGTAAAGCGTTGAGAGTCCAGCACTGACCCCTGGGACATACCATTGACACACCCTGTCAGGCTGAAAAAGACCCACTTATTCCTTCTCTCTGCATCCTGCTCACTAACCAATCTTCCATCCAGATCACTATGTTACCCCAACACCATGAGCTTATATTTTCGGCAATAAAATTGTATGCGACATGTTATCAATTACCCTCAGGATCCATTGCACTCCTGCAGCCTCTGGGTAATGGGGCCCATTGTAACCCATTTCCCTGTCTGCCACTCCTCACTGGACATTCAGATGAGGGTCCTGATTGCTGACACCACGGGCTCCTCTCCTGCCGGAGCAGCTGCCTGGTCTCTGCCGGTCCCTCTCAGTGCCAACGGACTAGGGCATTTCTTCCTCAGCCAGCTGCGGAGCTATGGCAGTGAGATGCTCACCAGCTTGTGCTGCCATACTCTCTAAGGCTAACCTTCCCACCGAGGTCTCAGGGTCAGAGCTGGTGGGGTGCCATTTACACCTCAGAACTCTCGTCCTCACAGGGGGAGGAGGCGGCTTGTGTGGGAAATGGCCACGTTACTGTGGGGGTGGTGAAGATGCTGGTGGTACCCGCAAGGCATAGAGAGAGAGACAGAGAGAGAGAGAGAGAGAGAGTCATGGCCACTGGTTGGCAGTGGTACGCGATGAATGAGACTGACAGAGCAGTTAATGGGAGAGTGGGAACAAAGCACAGCAAAAGCTTGAGGAACAACATCTCATTTTCCACAGAGCAACTTTCCAGCTTTGATGTGTCAACACTAATTTCCACAAATTCAGAGTTTGACTGCATTTTGTCTCCACTGCACTTTTCTTTATTTGCTGCAATCTCTGACATGTTGTTATATTCACAGCGCTTTTACACACACAGCTTTCCTTTCTGTCTTATTTACATTGCACCTAGTAGAGAGGGCCCGTGCATTTCTTTTCACACTTTAAATTAGATACCCTATAATGTGGAAACAGGCCCTTCGGACCAACAAGTCCTCACCGACCCTTGGAAGAACAACCAAACCAGACCCATTCCTCTACATGTAACACTACGGACAATTTAGCATGACCAATTCACATAATCCGCACATCTTTGGACTGTGGGAGGAAACCAGAGCATCTGAAGGAAACCCACGCAGACATGGGGGTAATGTGCAAACGCCACACAGACAGTTGCCTGAGGTGGGAATTGAACTCAGGTCCCTGGCTCTGTGAGGCAGCAGTGCTAACCACTGAGCCACCGTGCTGCCCTAATTTACTTTATTCCCATTTTACATCTTTTCTTTTCCTCTTCCAGCACCAATCACAGCTCTTTTGCACTGAGCCTCGATACCATTTCACTTTTCTTCTGCCTCTGTCAAAAGTATAAAATAATCCATTTCACCCCCACCCCCAACTCGGTTCTGAGTCATACACAACAGCACAATGGCTCAATGGTTCACACTGCAGTCTCACAGTGCCATGGAGTTTGGTGGGTATTCCACCAGGTGCTCCGGTTTCCTTGCATGGTCCAAGGATGTGCAGGTTAGATGGAATGGTGATGTCAAATTTCCCACAGTGTCTAGGGATGTGTAGATTAGGTGGATTACCATGGGGAATGCGGGGTTACAGGGACAGAGTAGTACGCTGTGTTGGAACATGATAGCCGATATCAGAGGGTTAGTGTGGACTCTATGGGCCGAATGGCCTGCTATCTGTTCTGTGAGAACTCAAATCATTAACTCTATTACCCTCTTCACAGATGCTACCGGATCTGCTGCTTTTCTACAGCATTCTCTGTTTGTTTCGGTTTTGCAGCATCAGCAATATCTTGGTTCAAATGATCTCCTGATGTCTTATACTATCCTCCTTAATAATCAGTGGCTTTCTCTCTGTCTTGTTTTCGACAAACCTGGAAATCATGCCCTTTATGTGTAACATATTTGTCAATGTCATTAATACATGTATTTCAAAGATCAGTGTCCCTAAGCTGGTCTTGCCTTATTTTTATGGAGATTCTAATCCTTCCTTCAGTTCCTATGGAAACCAGATGGTGCCAGTCCCCAACAGGAATGCCTGGGCAGTTACCTGGAGGCAGGAGCTCACTGTTTGCTTCTCCAGGTCTTCATCCATCTCCACCATCAGCACCGTTTCACTGCATGGTCCATCAACAGTGTCCTCTCCCACACTTTGTCGGTGTGTGTGGGCATCACCAAACCCCAGCCTCACCACATAGAACATAGAACATAGAAAATACAGCACAGAACAGGCCCTTCGGCCCACGATGTTGTGCCGAACATCTATCCTAGATTAAGCACCAATCCATGTACCTATCCAATTGCCACTTAAAGGTCGCCAATGATTCTGACTCTACCACTCCCACGGGCAGCGCATTCCATGACCCCACCACTCTCTGGGTAAAGAACCCACCCCTGACATCTCCCCTACACCTTCCACCCTTCAACTTAAATTTATATCCCCTTGTAACACTCTGTTGTACCCGGGGAAAAAGTTTCTGACTGTCTACTCTATCTATTCCTCTGATCATCTTATAACCCTGTATCAAGTCACCCCTCATCCTTCGCCGTTCCAACGAGAAAAGACCGAGAACTCTCAACCTATCCTCGTACCACCTATTCTCCATTCCAGGCAACATCCTGGTAAATCTTCTCTGCACCCTCTCCAAAGCTTCCACATCTTTCCTAAAGTGAGGCGACCAGAACTGCATACAGTACTCCAAATGTGGCCTAACCAAAGTCCTGTACAGCTGCAACATCACTTCACGACTCTTGAATTCAATCCCTCTGCTCATGAACGCTAATACACCATAGGCCTTCTTACAAGCTCTATCCACCTGAGTGGCAACTTTCAAAGATCTATGTACATTCAAGGTTTGTGCGAAGATTTGTAGCTCGGTTGCTTGTTCTTGTGGTTCTGTTCGCCGAGCTGGAAGGTTTTGTTGCAAACGTTTCGTCCCCTGGCTAGGAGACATCATCAGTGCTCTGGAGCCTCCTGCGAAGCGCTTCTTTGATGTTTCTTCCGGTATTTATAGTGGTCTGTCCTTGCCACTTCCGTGTGTCAGTTTCAGCTGTCCGCTGTAGTGGTTGGTAAATTGGGTCCAGGTCGATGTGTTTATTGATGGAGTTTGTGGATGAATGCCAATCCTCTAGGAATTCCCTGGCTGTTCTCTGTCTGGCTTGCCCTATGATAGTAGTTTTTTCCCAGTCGAATTCATGTTGCTTGTTGTCTGAGTGTGTGGCTACTAGGGATAGCTGGTCGTGTCGTTTCGTGGCTAGTTGGTGTTCATGTATGCGGATTGTTAGCTGTCTTCCTGCTTGTCCTATATAATGTTTAGTGCAGTCCTTGCATGGTATTTTATAAACTACATTAGTTTTGCTCATGTTGTGTATTGGCTCCTTTGTTCTAGTAAGTTGTTGTCTGAGCGTGGCTGTTGGTTTGTGTGCCGTTATGAGTCCTAAGGGTCGCAGTAGTCTGGCTGTCAGTTCTGAAACGCTCCTGATGTATGGTAGTGTGGCTAGTACTTTTGGTTGTGGCATGTCCTCGTTCCGTGGTCTATCTCTTAGGCATCTGTTCATAAAGTTGCGCAGGTATCTGTTTTTGGCGAATACCTTGTATAGGTGTTCCTCTTCCTCTTTTCGCAGTTCTGGTGTACTGCAGTGTGTTGTAGCTCTTTTGAATAGTGTCCTGGTGCAGCTTCGTTTGTGTGTGTTACTTTCATAGTTTAGGACTTGGTCTGTGTGTGTTGTTTACCATCTACCACCACTCACTGACTTCGACCGGTTAGCAAGTTTTCTATCCAATTGGCCAAATTTCCCTCGATTCTATGCCTCCTGACTTTCCGCATAAGCCGACCATGGGGAACCTTATCAAATGCCTTACTAAAATCCATGTACACTACATCCACTGCTCTACCCTCATCCACATGCTTGGTCACCTCCTCAAAGAATTCAATAAGACTTGTAAGGCAAGACCTACCCTTCACAAATCCGTGCTGGCTGTCCCTAATCAAGCAGTGTCTTTCCAGATACTCATAAATCCTAGCCCTCAGTACCCTTTCCATTACTTTGCCTACCACAGAAGTAAGACTAACTGGCCTGTATTTCCCGGGGTTATCCCTATTCCCTTTTTTGAACAGGGGCACAACATTCGCTACTCTCCAGTCCCCTGGTACCACCCCCGTTGACAGTGAAGACGAAAAGATCATTGCCAACGGTACTGCAATTTCCACTCTTTCTTCCCACCTAATCCTAGGATATATCCCATCAGGCCCGGGGGACTTGTCTGTCCTCAAGTTGTTCAAAATGTCCAACACATCTTCCTTCCTAACAAATATCTCTTCTAGCTCACCAGTCCGTTTCACACTCGCTTCTTCAACAATACGGTCCCTCTCGTTCGTCAATACTGAAGAAAAGTACTCATTCAAGACCTCTCCTATCTCTTCCAACTCAATACACAATCTCCCACTACTGTCCTTGATCGGACCTACCCTCGTTCTTGTCATTTTCATGTTTCTCACATACGCATAAAATGCCTTGGAGTTATCCTTGATCCTATCCACCAAGGATTTTTCATGCCCTCTCTTAGCTCTCCTCATCCCTTTCTTCAGGTCCCTTCTGGCTATCCTGTATCCCTCCACTGCCCTGTCTGAACCCTGTTTCCTCAACCTTATGTAAGCCTCCTTCTTCCTCTTTACTAGACATTCAACCTCCCTCGTCAACCAAGGCTCCCTCACACGACCATTTCTTTCCTGCCTGATAGGTACATACATATCAAGGACACGTCGTATCTGCTCCTTGAAAAAGTTCCACATTTCCACCACATCCTTCCCTGACAGCCTATGCTGCCAACTTATGCCCCTGAAATCCTGTCTTACAGCATCGTAATTTCCCTTCCCCCAATTGTAGAATCTACCCTGTTGTGCGCACCTATCTCTCTCCATAACCAAGGTGAAAGTCACAGAATTGTGGTCACCATCACCAAAATGTTCACCCACTAACAAGCCCATCACTTGTCCCGGTTCATTACCGAGTACCAAATCCAATATGGCCTCCCCTCTGGTTGGACAATCTACATACTGAGTTCGAAAAGCTTCCTGGACACACTGCACAAACACCGCCCCATCCAATCTACTTGATCTAAAGAGCTTCCAATCAATATTTGGGAATTTGAAGTCGTCCATGACTACGACCCTGTGGCTTCTGCACCTTTCCAAAATCTGTTTCCCAATCTGTTTCTCCACATCTCTGCTGCTATTGGGGTCCTATAGTAAATACCCAACAAGGTGACTGCACCTTTCCTATTTCTGACTTCAGCCCATACTACCTCCAAAGGCCGATCCCCCTCAAACTTCCTTTCTGCAGCCGTTATACCCTTTCAAATTAGCAATGCCACCACACCTCCTTTTTTACCACCCTCCCTAATCTTACTGAAACATCTGTAACCAGGAACCTCCAACAACCATTCCTGTCCCTCATCTATCCACGTTTCCGTGATGGCCACAACATCGTGGTCCCAGGTGCCGATCCACGCCTTAAGTTCACCCACCTTATTTCTGATACTCCTTGCATTGAAGTATACGTACTTGAGCCCATCTCTGTGTCCGCAAGTATTCCCTGTCAGTGCTACCTTCTCCACAGCCTCCCTACATTCTTGGACATCCTGACAAACAGCTAGCTTACTGGCTGGACTACAAGTCCGGATCTTATCCCCCTGCCAAATTAGTTTAAACCGTCCCCGAAGAGTGCGAGCAAACCTACCCCCAAGGATATTGGTGCCCTTCTGGTTCAGGTGCAAACCGTCCTGTTTGTACAGGTCCCACCTTCCCCAGAATGCAGTCCAATTGTCCAAATACCTGAAGCCCTCCCTCCTGCACCATCCTTGCAGCCACGTGTTCAACTGTACTCTCTCCCTATTCCTTGCCTCACTGTCACGTGGCACCAGCAACAACCCAGAGATGACGACTCTGTCCGTCCTAGCTTTTAGCTTCCAGCCTAACTCCCTGAGCTCTTGAATGACCTCCCCACGCCTCTTCCTACCTATGTCGTTGATGCCAATGTGTACCACGACTTCTGGCTGCACACCCTCCCCCTTAAGGATTCTGAAGACACGGTCCGAGACGTCTCGGACCCTGGCACCCGGGAGGCAACAAACCATCCGAGAGTCTCGCCCATGTCCACAGAACCGCCTGTCCGACCCTCTAACTAGAGAGTCTCCTGTAACTAGCGCTCTCCTCCTCTCCCCCTTTCCATTCTGAGTCTCAGAGCCAGACCTCACGCCACAGACCCCGTCACTGCAGCTTACATCTGCAAGGCTGTCCCCCCAACAGTTTCCAAAGCTGTATACTTATTGTTTAGGGGAACGACCACAGGGGAACCCTGCACTGCCTGCTTCTTCCCCTTCCCACCTCTAACTGTTACCCAGCTACCTCCGTTCTCCGGCGTAACTATGTCCCTGTAGCTTCTATCAATCACCCTCTCAGCCTCTCGAATAATCCTCAGTTCATTCAATTCCAGTTCCAGTTCCCTAACTCGTTCGGTGAGGAGCAGGATCTGGCCGCATTTCCTGCAGACGAAGTCGGCAGGAGTATCGGTGGTCACCCCTACCTCAAACATCCTGCAGGAGGAACATTCCACTGCCTGCGCTGCCATGACTGTACACTTTGTCTCCAAAACAAGAACACTGAGTCAATAACACTGAGTCGCTCACCTGTGGATTTTAAAGTTAGGTTAGAGGAGGAGGATGGGAGGGAGGCCCTACGACCAGCTCTGTGCTCCAAACTCACTTCCGCCCAGCTCGCGCCGCTCTCTGCTGTGAAAAATGATTGGGATAAGGGAATTTTATTTGTAGCTTTTTGTGATCAGAGATGCACCAAATGAATTGACCAATTTCAGTCCATTTGAATTTGTTTTTGAGTATGAAGTGAGAGGACCACTAAAATTGATCAAGGAGAAATTAGTAAATGAGAATTCATATTAGGACAATGCGTTAAATTTTCAGGATTGATTAAGTAGCACTGGGGTGTTGGTTAGACAACATTTAAAAGTATCACAGCATACATTGAAACAGAAGGCAGATAAGAAATAAAAAACTCACAATTTTACTATCAGGAATATACATTGTTCATGTTACTTCAAGTGAAAAGTGAAACGTTCAAAGCAAGTTTTAATGGACCATATCAAGTTGAAAGTAAATTGAGTGAGATGAACTATTTGATAATGACTCAAGACTGAAATTTGACAGAGTGTGTCCTGTGAATATTCCCAAAAGGTATTTTGACAGGGGGAAGGAAAGCCAAAGGAACTGAGTTACCTTCCAGAGGAAAATCAAAATGATCTAAAAGAGTTATTACCATCGCATGGGGAGATATGTGGAAATAAGCTGGGAAATACAAACCAAATTAAGAACGAGGTAGATATAGAAAATGCTGCTCTGATTAAGCACCATCCTTATGAACATAACCCTCTAAAGTTGGCACAGGTTCAAAAAGAGGTTGAACTCATGCTGCAAAATGACATAATCAAAGTGAGTTAAGTTTGGAGACAGACGGTGGTGGTGGACGGTTGTTTTTCAGACTGGAGGCCTGTGACCAGTGGAGTGCCACAAGGATCAGTGATAGATCCTCTATTTTTTGTCACTTACATAAATGATTTGGATGCGAGCATAAGAGGTACAGTTAGTAAGTTTGCACACCAACACCAAAATTGGAGGTGGAGTGGGCAGCGAAGAGGGTTACCTCAGATTGCAACAGGATCTGGACCAGATGGACCAATGGGCTGAGAGGTGGCAGATGGAGTTTAATTCAGATAAATGTGAGGTGCTGCATTTTGGGAAAGCAAATCTTAGTTAGACTTATACACTTAATGATAAGGACCTAAGGAGTGTTGCTGAACAAAGAGACCTTGGAGTTCAGGTTCATAACTCCTTGAAAGTGGAGTCGCAGATAGATGGAATAGTGAAAAAGGTATTTGGTATGCTTTCCTTTATTGGTTAGAGTATTGAGTACAGAAGTCGGGAGGTCATGTTGCAGCTGTACGGGACATTGGTCAGGTCACTGTTGGAATATTGCATACAATTCTGGTCTCCTTCCTATTAGAAAGATGTAATGAAACTTGAAAGGGTTCAGAAAAGATTGACAAGGATGTTGCCAGGATTGGAGGATTTGAGTTTTAGGGAGAGGCTGAACAGGCTGGGCCTGTTTTACCTGGATCGTTGGAGGCTGAGGGGTGACCTGAAAGAGGTTTACACAGTTATGAGGAGCATGGAGAGGGTAAATGGACAAAGTCTTTTCCCTGGGGTTGGGGAGTCCAGAACTAGTTTAGGATGAGAGGGGAAAGATATAAAAGAGACCTCAGGGGCAACATTTTCAGACAGAGGGTTACAAAGACTGAAGAATTTACGATTCCATGTTTGGAAGACTCTGTTGAAAAGATGGGGCAACTTACTAATTTGTACTTGCTCAGAGGATACTGGCAGTTAACTTTATCAGAAAGAGCGAAGGCAATGTTAGCTTTCATAACGCTGATTGGACTGTATCAGTTTACAGTAACGCCATTTGACATGAAAAGTGCATCAGCTACATTTCAGATTCTAAATGATAAGGTCATTGCTGGATTATCCAATTGTATCATATATATAGATAACCTGGCGATTTTTAGTCATAGATGGAAGGAACATTTCCAACATTTATCAGACTTGTGGAAGGCAAACCTGGTGATAGATCTGGTGAAAAGTGAATTTGCCAAAGCTCAAGGAACCTTCCATTACCATTTTATTGGACATTGACACACGGCCCCATGGAATACAAAAACAAAGTTAATTAGGGAGTTCCCACACAGGAACAAAAAGAGCAATATTCCAGTTCCTGGGATTGAATGGTTTTTATTGAAATTGCATATCAAAGTTTAGCAGTGTGGCAGCTCCACTCACTGAATAGCTAAAGAAAGTCAAGACATTTCAGTGAACAGCGGACTGTCAGAGGCATTTGACAGCTTTGAAAGCCGAGTGAACGACTGTCCAATATTTGCCACAGCTAATCATGCAAAGTCACTCAAGATGGCCATCAATAAAAATGGTGCAGTGATCAGTGCTGTGCTCTTGCAAGAAGATGACAAGTAGATAGTAAATCATACCGGGCACTGCTCTCGCAGCTCCACAGTTTCCTGATAAAGGAGCAGTGTTCTGAAAGCTGGTACTTACAAATAAATCTGTTGGACTATAATCTGGTTTCCTGTGATATTGAACTTTGTTCAGGCAATTGAACATTCCTCAGAGGAAATATTCAATAGTTGCGAAGGAGACTTTGAGCTTGGTGTTGGAGTTACAACATCTCAAGGTTTGTGTTAGCAATAACGAATCTGAGACAATCATATACGTTGATCATAACCCATTGAAATTTGTGGAGAAATTTAAGGACAAAGATGTGAGACTGTTTAGATGGAGATTGTTGGCACAGCCATTCAATTTCAAAATGGTGCAGGTGTCAGGACTAGCAAACATGATTACAGACGCATTGCTGAGACGTGAATGAGAAATGGAGGTGCTTGATGGCAGGAGTAAAACAGACTCAAACAAAATGTAGTCATGCAGGTTTGTGTGGTTACTGTCTGTGTAACGTATACGAGTATAAACGGTTTAGCATTAAGGATGCCTTAAAGTAAAGCCATCTTTGGATATGGAAGTTTCACTTCATTTAAGGTGAGATGCTGTAATGAGGCTGCTCCTTTAACAAGACTATGTTGTTTTTAGTTTCTTTTTGAGAAGGTTGGAAAAGCACAGGTTCCCAAACGTCTCAGCTTAGTTGCGTTTTAGGACCAGTTTGATTTTACCTAACAGATACTGTCTCAGGAAAAAGGCTTTCAGGTTTATAAAAAAAATCCCTTGTACAGTGGAAGGGATGTGACGAGTTCTCCCAGCTCAGCAGCCCCCTGGTTTGGTTGGGTCAGTAAGCAGTAACGTTGTGAAGCTGATGGACCCGGGAGAAGCAGCTCCATGCTGACCCTCTCTCTCTCTCTCTCTGATTTCTCTCCTGGAAGACCCTGTGTTGGATTTTACCTTTTGTGCCCAGTGATGTTTTGAGGAGTTTTTTTTTTAAAAAGTATTTGCAACAGCATCATTATGTTGGGATGAGGCTTTTTGGTTAGGTTATTATTCAGTATTCTATTTTTCTTGTTGTTTGTGTTTTATTTGGCAATCTTGTAAATAAATTCTGTTTTCTTTAAAACTAAGTGGTTGGGTCAGCTGCATCTCTCCTGGAATATCCACATTACACTTGCTTAAAATGACTGTTAAAAGATAGGGTCTGGATTACTGACTTGAACTGTTTTGAGCGGGTCTGGCCTGGGCCATAATACCTGAGCTGAAGGAAATGTCTAACAGTGCATGGAGAAAGTCAGTGAGGGACTGTGCTCTGCAAGTGTAAGTGCCACCATCTTCTCTCTGCTACCTCACACTCACAGGTCAGGGTAAGCACTCCCTCTAACTGTACCATTGCACATGCCTCTCACCAAGACTCATGGATGACAACTCTCAATGTTATATGTATCATGGCCACTCATCGACTCTTACCCACTGCATCCTCCAGACTATACATTATTCCCAACCTCTGTGCTTCCTACTCACTCACTAGGGACACCTCACCACCTCTCCTGCTCATGCATCACCATGAACTGATTGTGCCTTCACTTCCATCAGACCCAATCCTCCCTTTAGTCCCATTGGCAGGAACGAGATCTCTCATGGCCAGGTGGCCAGTGCTGGTTGGTTGGTATGAGGATCCTCTCCCCATTTGAGGAAAAGGAGCTGGAGTTGGCTGGAGAGGAGGGGAACTGCTCAGCTGGAAAAGTGCAATTGTGCAAGAGAGTTATATTGTGCTGCTGTCCTGACCCATACACTCATTCTTTTCTGAACAGGAACTGAGTCCTTTTACACAATTCATTCCCAGTCTCATCTTACATGGACAATAATGGGATCCAGGGATTCACTGAGAAACCACCCAGATCCCTGTGCATCTCAGAGCTGTTCACACACTCTCCATTTAGATCATGAGTTTTATTTATCCTTTCTTCTGAAATGGACAATTTCCCAATGTACCACAATGTACTCCATTTGCCAGATCTTTGTCACTTAACCCCTGATATCATTTTGTGGGCTCCTTATGTACTTTTCACAACTCGCTTCCCTGTTTATCTTTGTGTCATCAGTAAATTTAGCTCCACACCTTTGATCCCTCAATCCAAATCATTTCTGTAAATTGTAAAGAGTTGAGAGCCCAGCACTGACCACTGTGACATACCGCTGTCACATCCTGTCAGACTGAAAAAGACCCACTTATTCCTAATCTCTGCTTCCTGTTCACCAGCCAATCTTCTATCCAGGTCACTACATTACCCACAATGCCATGAGCTTTTCTTTTCTGCCATAACTTTGATATGACACCTTATCAAATACCCTCAGGATTCATTGCCCTGCCACAGCCTCTGGGTAATGGGGTCCATTGTGTCCCAATTCCCTGTCTGCCGCTCCTCCCTGTACATTCAGATGTGGGTCCTGATTGCTGACACCACGGGCTCCTCTCCTGTCTGAGCAGCTGCCTGGTCTCTGCCGGACCCTCCGAGTGCCAGCAGCCTGGGGCATTTCTTCCTCAGCCAGCTGCGGAGCTGTGACAGTGAGGTACTCACCAGATTGTGCTCCCACGCTATCTAAGGCTGACCTTCCCACCGAGGTCTCAGAGTCAGAGCCTCTCGGGTTGACAAAAGGCAGCCTTGGTGACCCTTCCCCTGAGCCCTCAGGTGGTGATGTGGTGGCTTCTACAGGAGCTGAGCTGAGTAAGGCACACAGCTTTCTTGTCTGTGTCTTATTTGTGTTGCTCTGAGTAGAGTGGAACCACACACTTATTTTCACACCTTAATTTCGATGTATTTTACACCTTTTCTTTTTCTCATTCAACACCATTAATAATGGCTTTGTCTTTTACATGAGGTCTCAGCAGTATCTCCCCCATCTACTCCCTCTGTCATAACAATAAAATGACCCATTTTCACTCCGTCGTCAGCTCTGAACTGAAGCATTAACTCTGTTTCCCTCTACAAGGATGCTGCTTGATCTGCTGAGTTTCTGCAGCATTCTGTGATTCTTTCAGTTTTGCAGCATGAGCAATATTTTGTTTTAACTGAACTTCTGATGTCTGATCCTATCCTCCTCACTGTTCACTGTGTTTGTGTCTAAACTTGAAACCTTCTCCTTCCTATGTAACATATTTATCTATGTTATTTATGTATGTATTACAAAGATCAGTGGTCCTAACACTAGCCATGAGGGAAGAAGAATAATGTATCTTGCTGCAGTCTTTCTACCTTCTCATCAGCCTATCTCAGGGATGTTACTACGTATCTCTGGAACAGTCGGGATTTGAACCCAGGATCTCTTGCCTTGGATAAGATCATTGCAACAGAAAAGCCCTCTCCCTGCTGCTAATCATTACGTGCACAGCATTTCTCTCTGAGGTATGTCCCTCAGTCAATGCCATTTCTCCTTCAATCGCATGTTTTCATTTTCCTAATCAGTCAATTAAATAGTACCTCACCTTTTTGAAAATCGATGTATATAACATGAAATATGTCAAACTCAGCTAATTCCAGTTACTTTATCCAAGAACTCCAACAAGTCCTAAATACCTGTCATTTGTTAAAATATTCTTCAAAGAACAAAGCCACAATTTATCTTGGATCACTAGGGGGCACTATTGGCAAACTCCCATGTCTCTTGGCCCACTCCCATATTTTCATCGTTCCTTTACTCAGCAAACCTCACACATTCTATCCGGACCAGGGAAAAGTTTTACTTTTACAAAGTCTGGTAAAAAGTCACTGGATTGAAAGAAGTTCAATGAACCTGTTTGTTCAGTGACTGTAATTAATGTCAATCTCTGTGGGCCCTGACTGAGTCACTGGATGGATTCCTCCTTCTGTTAATAAATGAGTGTCACCTGCAACATTCCTCGAAACAGGGAGAGATGACAGGTCAGAATCTGAGGAGAGCAGACTGCAATGTTCCCACAATGGGCAGGAGTCTGTCTGGGACAATTGACTATTTTTCTGCAAATTATGAACGGATGAATTTGGAACGTCGGATCCGATACATACTTTGGATTATTCAACACATTTACTATCCGACTCTCGCTGCTGTTGGTATTCCAGGTAAGTGTCTCTGTCTGGCTAGTAATTCTGTGAATCATGATTTAACTTTATTACTATTCTTCTCATTTCCTATTCCCCGACTTTCATCTTTTAGAATGGTTTTCCTACACTGACATGCACACACTCACTCTGCCTTTCCTGCAAGCACACCTTCCAGTTTATGGAGTGAATCTGTATTGCAGAACTATAATTTATTTTACTCAAAAAACACATAACCTCCAGTCAATCCATGTAAGATGCTGTAAGTATCACTTTAGAATTAGAACCAGTCCTACAGCCATACTGGGACACCGACAGACTTTAACCTCACACCTTCAATGCATTGCCTGAGCTGAGATGACACCTTTTGTTGGAGAATCTGAATTTATCTTGAGAATGCGACTTAAAAGGAGTTCTGGGATTTACCTATTAATGAACTGAAATTAGGAAACCCATTCTAAAAAAAATGAGAGACTTAATCTGAGTTTGATTTTATATTCAAGCCGCATGACACTGCAAACTTTCGCGAACAATTCTGCATCTTCTGATCTAGCTCCATAACCAACTGATGAAGAAGCAGCGCTTCGAAAGCTAGTGCTTCCAAGTAAACCTATTGGACTCTCACCAGGTATTGTGTGATTTTTAGCTTTGCAAACTTTCCAGGTTGAATTCCTCTTGTCCCTGCTCTTCCCAACTGCCCAGTCCATTGACATCCTCCTGCCGTTACAGATACCGTCCTCACTTTTAAACAGCCTTCCAGGTTTCACGCCATTTGTGAACTTATTTATCATATTCCCCTCAATTTAAGTCTAAATAATTCATTTACAAACCAGACAGCAAGCTCCCAGCACAGAGCTCTGTGAAACCCCACTCGAAACAGACATCCCTTAACCATTCCCCTCTCCTTCCTGCCTCTCAGCCAGTTTTACATCCAGCATGTCACTTTATCTGTGATCCCATTGGCTCTTACTGTCTTGACCAATCTGCATGACGAACTTTACCAAAAGCCTTGCTGAAGTCCACGTAGAACACATCAAATGCACTGCCCTCATCAACACACCAGGTTACTACCTCGAAAGGTTATCAAACACAAACTTCCTGTAACAAATCCTGGGTCTAATGATTTAATCTCCCTTCAGTTGCAGATATAGTCTCCCTGCACTGTCCTTTCGGTTTCCTTTGTTGATGTATTTCTCCTGCAGCTGTGAGACTGAAAGGGAACCGAGGTTGTTGAGCTTGCAGTTCGGATACCACATTGGGAATTGGGGGCAGATGCCTTAAGCCAGTGTCTGCAGCCATGACAAGGCCACATGGGGAAATCCTTTTCCAATGCAGGGAGGCTTAGCAGAGAGACACCTCGACAGTTATGGCAATCTCTGCAGTTGCTCTTGTTCATTTACAGGGTCACAATCCTTGAATCACACACTCCCTGTGGAAATGACCCCTCCTCCAGAAGGAATAGAGAGGTTAGTGCAGAAGCTGCAGGAGTGGGATTTTCTGTGTTTGATGAGGACAATCGAATGTGACTGTAGATTTAACTGTGAGTGAGCGTCAATAGATTTGCTAAAGCCCTGCACTTTGAGTTTGATTTCCAGCTCTGCCGTAACAGGGAGGCTTTTTAATGGTGTCTAGAGTCTCCTCAGTGACAATGTTCTCCCTATGTTATAGCTTAAGGTGAGGATTTCCACATCTCTGCAACTATTTGTTACAGTGGGTGATGAACTCTCCTGCCTTTGTTTCAGTTGAGCTGTTTCTTTTCCTCATGCATCTTTCACCTTCCCCATCCCTTTTTCCATACACTTCCGTATGACGAATGACTGTGGATATTCTTGCAAGGTTAGAAATGTTATATTGGATCTTTGCTTAGCATTCTCTTGGACTTTACTTCAAATGGCTCTTTCTGAAATCTCACTCAGATCTCTGTTGTAATCAATGAGATTGGAACGCTTGCCTTCAATGACAGGCTCTAATGTAGTAATGCTAGCCTCAAACCAGTCTGTGATATTTTAAGTTTTTTCTAGTCTCTTCAGAATGTAGTATTATAGATGATGATATCTCACAGAATGTGCTATTTCACCTCTGTTCTCTGAAAGGGAATGCTGCAAAGTGCCTTTAAGTCAAGTTGTGGAAAAGCTGCTTTTTTTAATTGAGAAAGCAGTGTGTCTGATGTTAACATGAGTGCAGTGTTTGTGCATTGAATGAAAAAGACCTTCAAGGGCTCTATAGTTAATTTGATACATATCAGAGAGATGTGTGTCTCAAAGCACAAAATATTTATGTTTGACAGCTCCTCTTGAGTGTTACATTTTGGTTTCCAGGGCTACCCTTCCATTCTCGCTGACTCCTTTATTAATTGATGCAGTCAACATGTAGCATTACCTTCCATGTATGTCTTATGGATATTTTCATTCATGAAGAGAACTCAGGAAACTTATTAATATTATCAATAACCACAATGTTAACCCACAATAAAGCCACAATATTTCGGGAAAACATTAATTTCCTGGATGGATGCTGTAGTCAAATTGACACTAAACAACAGGGATAAGTTTGCAAAATGTTTTTCCACAAAATAAGTGACACATAATTCACGGGACACAAAAAGCTACAATAATAAACATGCTTCCTGCAGACTGAAGGAGTGACTGTTCATGTGTTTCCACACATACTCACAAAGTTGGAATAGTTTTTAAACCAGTTTGTTTACTAGCTCCTTTTACTGAGATGTGAGAACATAAATATTTATTTGTTTGTTTATTATTCAATCAAATGAAAATATCAGATGTCAATTTCTGATTTAAATGTAACAATTGGCTCCATCTACATGACAATATAATCTACTGAAATTCTCCCAAAGAGAAGGCCACATACACTCAGGGACTAAAGCTAGAAATACAAAGTCTATTTGCAAGCAATTCATTAGCTCAGTGATTGCGTCTTTCCCTCATTCCTAATTAGTGGAAGTTTCTTTTGTTAACAGATCTGAATCCAGTGTCTGTTGTTTGCAAACTCCCCTGTCTCCCACTTCACTTGCAACCTCTCTCTCTCGACCACCTTCTTGAAATTTTTATTTTCTTCCTCTCTCTCTCTTTCCAGTCTTGCTCACTCTCTCTCCGTCTCTCTCTTTCTCTCTCTCTCAATCTCTCTCTGCCTCCCACTGTCTTGCAGTGTCGATCTTTTTTTTCCACCCCTGTCTAACCTATTCTCATGTGACCTCTCCATGAACCCAATCCCACTGGGTTCCCATTGTCCCCTCAGACACGTTGTGGCCTCTCCATAATTTCCGAATCCCCTCATGGCCTCATTGTCTCCTCCCAGGTGCCTTGCAGTTTCCCTCTTGCCTATACACCAAACCCTTGACCTGTCTGCAATGACTGGCTTGGCTCCTCCCTCCGGCCCTCCCTGCCAGACCTTTCCTCCATCCACCTCTTACTTGCCCACACGCCACCTTCCCTCACAGAGAACCTTCCTGTTCACACTTACCTTGCTGCATGTTTCCCCCACCTCCAATACAGTGATAAAGTCATAGAGGTGTACCATATGGAAAAAGTCCCGTCATTCCAGCATGTCCACGCCGACCAGATATCCCAACCCAATCGAGTCCCACCTGCCGGCACCTGGCTCATATCCCTTAACACCCTTCCTATTCATATACCGGTCCAAATGCCTCTTCAATGTTGCAATTGCACCAGCCTTCACCACATCTTATGGCAGCTCATTCCATACACGTACCACCCTCTGCGTGAAAAAGTTGCCCCTTAGGTCTCTTTTATATCTTTCCCCACTCACCCGAAATCTATGCCCTCTAGTTCTGGACTCCCCTCATATTCATCTGAACTAACCTCCATCTGCCACTTCTCAGCCCATTGGCCCATCTGGTCCAGATCCTATTGTAATCCGAGGTAATCCTCTGGTTTCTCTCTTGCATTCATCATTGATAGGCACATCAGTAAATCTATCAGTAGCACGCATGGCCATACAAAGCCTGTGATTGGAGGAGCAGCTGACCTCCATTCTCACCCACTTCTGGTTACTTTTGGAAAATGATTAAACAACACAACTGCTATCTCATCCAGCATTCTATTGACAAGCGTTGGATGCATTTCATCTGAACCAGGGACATGTCAGCCGTTGATTCTAAGAATTTCCTGAGCAACAATTCATGGTAATTGTAATTGTTTCTAATTCATCCCTTCCTTTCAACTTGTTATTCATACTCATTTCTAGAATGTTATTTGAAAGACAGGCACAAAATATATGTTCGATGAATCCATTGTTTCTTTATGTCCCATTATGATGTCATTACTGGATACATTAACACATTCGAAAATCTCAATACGCACTGTAACTTATTAACTGTATTTATACTAATGTGTAACTTTACGCTTGGCTTAACAAAATGGTTTTCTTGTTTATTATCCTTTCTCATAGTTAACACAGTGACAATAGTGATTCTGTCACAGAGAAAGTGTGGTCTTTCTAAATGTGTCACTTGCTACCTGGTGGCCATGGCAGCAGTGGACTTACTGCTCATAATCATAGATCTAATGTTAAGACACATTCCAATTATTTATAGAAATGAATTTACATTTCTGAAGACCATCCCCGTGTGTAACATCCATGCCTCCCTGGTGTTTGCAGCTATGGACTGCTCTGGCTGGTTCATGGTCGCTTTCACCTTTGATCGATTTGTGGCCATTTGTTGTCATAAGATGAAAGACAACTATTGCACTGAGAAAACAGCAGCCGTGGTTCTGGGAACAATAACTGTGCTCAGCTGTTTAAAGAATATTTCGTGGTATTTTATGTTAACACCTTGGTATAATCTGAGAAACCAGCCTTGGTTTTGTCTGGTGAAAAAGCATGTTTCGTTATCTCTGATCTGGGGATCAATTGAGCTTATTCACTACATTCTGACCCCAGCACTCCCATTTGTTCTGATTCTGCTGCTCAATGCTTTCACTGGGAGGTACATTTTAGTGGCCAGCAGAGCCCGCAGGAGACTCCAATCTGACAGCAGGGGGCAGCATTCCAAGGACCGACACTTGGAGACCCGAAGGAAATCCATCATTTTAATGCTTCTTATCTCAGGGAATTTTATCCTGTTATGGTCAATGTTTGTGGTGTATTCTACATGGAAGCGATTATATCGGTTGGGTTATAAGGCTGTATTTTTACATTACTTTTTACGAGATATTGGCTTCATTCTCCAGCTCCTGAGTTGCTGTACAAACACATGTATATATGCCGTGACCCAGGCTAAGTTCAGAGAACAGCTGAAGAACATGGTAAAACAGCCTTTTGCTCATTTAGTAAGATTTATGAAATGATGAGATGGATTGATGCATTCTGGGATCACAATTGAAAAATCCAGGCCCTTTGGGTTAGTGATAAGAACACAGTGAGGTCAATCTGCTCTCACTGACATCTGTGAGACACACAGAGTAGGTTCAGTCAACACTCCCCATGATCCTTGAAACAGACACAATACAATCGATCAGACCTTTCTGGATCAGTGAGACAAACACAATTCTTTCCCTGAGTAAGTGACAAAAGTTGGCCGCTATGGATACTGCATCTCTCCTTATGTTGAATAAGTGTCATATAATGTGGAAACAGACCCTTCAGTCTAACTCGTCCATGTCAACCATCTTCCCAAGCTAACATATTCACACCTGCCCGCACTTGGTTCATATCCCTACAAACCTTTCATATTCATGTACATATCGGAATGTCTTTTAAACCTTGTAACTGTACCTCCACCCACCACTGTCTCTGGCAGTTCATTCCACATATGAACCATGCTCTGCGTAAAAAAAGTTACCCCTCATGTCATTTTGAAATCTTTCTCCGCACACCTTAAAAGTATGCCCTCTAAATTTGAACCCCCCCCCCACCCACCTCGGAAAAGGCCATTGTCATTCACCTTGTCTATGTCCCTCATGATTTTCTAAACCTCAATAACGTCACCCGTCAACCTCCTGTGCTCCAGTGAAAGAAAGTCCGAGTCTTTCCAGTCTACTTTGATACCTCAAACACTCCAATCCCAGCAACACCCTGGTAAATCGTTACTGAACCCTCTCCAGTTAAACAATATCCTTCCTACAACAAGGCAACAAGAACTGCACACAGTACTCCAGAAGGGACCTCACCAACATGCTGTACAAAATCAATATAAAGCCCCATACTCAACAGCAGATATCCCTGTGCAAAGATCCTGAACTGCACTTAAAAAAAATCCAGCAAATATCTCTATAATTGTCAACGCGGATGAAACTTTACGTGATTATAGTGCATAACAAAAAGCAAAATAATGATATAAAATGGCGACAGCAAATGTTACTGAAATCATTGCAGCAAATATTGTTTAACATGCTCACAACTAGGAACATTTAAACTGCTCACTCTGTGTAATATTAAAAAGACAGGGATGACAGTCACTGATGTGACCCCATTTGAACTTGCTCCTTCCTTCTCAGAGGCAATTCAGCATCAGCAGCAAATACCGTCTTTCTCAATGATGCCCACATCGTGTGAGTGAATGTCTGTGTGAACATTCTTGAAGAATTGACGCAGATAATCACTGATATAAAGCATCATAGTGATATTCAGTTCCATGTTTTAAACTTCATGTACCACAAATAATACCTGTTAAAATACGAGCAAGTACTTGGTGAAATATTATTTGGTAGTGATTTGGTATTACAGAACTTGAGCATTGCTGGAAAAGACATTTTGTCAGAGCTTTTTCTTTTACATACATTAGGATAAATTGTTGAATACAGTTGAACAGGAACATTTGTACTCTACAAGGGAAGAGTGCTGATTGGTTGGCAAGTAATCGCTAATGGAGACATTGCTGTCAAAATGCAACAAACACTGATGATTGATAGTTGACCCCCCGGGGTTTGTTTAAATTTTAAACCAAGCAGATTGACTCTGATTAATTACAGCATTGGTCTATAAATAAAGAGACTGGGAATGTTGTGGTTCTGTTCGCCGAGCTGGAAGTTTTTGCTGCAAACATTTCGTTCCCTGGCTAGGGAACATCATCAGTGCTATTGGAGCCTCCTGAGAAGCGCTGCTTTGATGTTTCTTCCGGTATTTATAGTGGTTTGTTCTTGCCGCTTCCGGGTGTCAGTTTCAGCTGTAGTAGTTTGTATGTGGGGTCCAGGTTGATGTGTCTGTTGATGGATCTTCTTGCCGTTTCCGGGTGTCAGTTTCAGCTGTAGTGGTTTGTATATTGGTCCAGGTCTATGTGTCTGTTAATGGAGTTTGTGGATGAGTGCCATGCCTCTAGGAATTCCCAGAGCCACAACACACTGCAGTACACCAGAACTGCGAAAAGAGGAAGAGGAACACCTGTACAAGGTATTCGCCAAAAACGGATACCCACGCAACTTTATCACCAGATGCCTAAGAGATAGACCACGGAACGAGGACATGCCACAACCAAAAGGACTAGCGACACTACCATACGTCAGGAGCGTCTCAGAACTGACAGCCAGACTACTGCCACCCTTAGGACTCATAACAGCCCACAAGCCAACTTCCACACTCAGACAACAACTCACTAGAACAAAGGACCCAATAGCCAGCACGAGCCAAACTAACGTAGTTTACAAAATACCATGCAAGGACTGCACAAAACACTATATAGGACAAACAGGAAGACAGCTAACAATCTGCATCCACGAACATCAGCTAGCCACAAAACGACACGACCAGCTATCCCTAGTAGCCATACACTCAGACAACCAGGAACATGAATTTGACTGGGAAAACACTACCATCATAGGACAAGCCAGACAGAGAACAGCCAGGAATTCCTAGAGGCATGGCACTCATCCACAAACTCCATTAACAGACACATAGACCTGGACCCAATATACAAACCACTACAGCTGAAACTGACACCCGGAAACGGCAAGAAGATCCATCAACAGACACATCAACCTGGACCCCACATACAAACTACTACAGCTGAAACTGACACCCGGAAGCGGCAAGAACAAACCACTATAAATACCGGAAGAAACATCAAAGCAGCGCTTCTCAGGAGGCTCCAATAGCACTGATGATGTTCCCTAGCCAGGGAACGAAACGTTTGCAGCAAAAACTTCCAGCTCGGCGAACAGAACCACAACAACGAACACCTGAGCTACAAATCTTCAAACAGACTTTAGACTGGGAATGGCTGTGTGCTTTATTGCTGAATTCGAACAGAGTTAATGAATGTTTCTACTCTTTTCATCTGCAAAGAACAGGTTTCTGTGTATTAAACATTGTACCTTCCAGTATGCGCAAGTATCCTACACTGTGAGCCCAATTGACAATCCTAACTTACATATAAACATATGAAATCGGAGAAAATATAGACTATTTGGCTCCTCAAGTCTGTCTGTGTATGTATGTGCAATGTTAAGTCCCACTAATGTCCCACCAAACTTCTAACCTAACACCAATGTATCTGTTTTATGGGATGGTGTTCAATTAAAAAAAAACACTGCAGAGGCTGGAAATCAGAAACAAAAGCAGACATTGCTGGAAAAAACTCAGCAGGTCTGGCTGCATCTGTGGGGTGAAAACAGAATCATCGTTTTGGGTGAATGACCTTTCCATCAAAACTGATTGCTGATGACAAAAGGCTCATATTTATGCTGAAGGTGGGCTGTGTAGGGAGCTATGATAGCGCCCATGGAGGGAGAGAGAGAGAAAGAGAAAGAGAGAGAGACAGAGAGAGAAAGCAATCAAAGGTCTGTGTAAAAGTCAGTCTGGGAGAATGGATAGTTGCTAATGGGGATCATGAGAGGCTGACAATGGGTTGCATGTGGTTGTATCCTGTTGGGAAGCGATGCCAAAGAGGATCAGCTAAAGACTGCTCCAAACCTTGCTTTCGTGTGGGCCAGTCACCCATTTGCCCAGCTCAGTTGAGAGGCAATGTCAATGATACTCCGGCTTCCACAGTGAGATACAACCTTTTTGTACTTTTCGTGTTGCAATAATTACAAGCAACGCTGATTTCAGTGATCCTTCCACCTTAATCTATACTTCCAATCTTGTGAAACACCTGATCAATGATGGACATCTCAATGGACAGCCTTAGGTTCACAAGATCTCAAGATATTTACCAGAATTCGTTATCATCAGGCGTTGGATTCTCACAACATACCCCATTGATCTACATTACAAAGTTAACGCTTATAGTCTTTCTCAGACATGTCAAAGACTTTTGCATATCTCAAAGGGTGCCTTGAGTTCTGTCATTCATTGTAGTCATTGACATCCATATTTAGCTCTGTTCCTCATCTTGTATTTCCCTGGGCTTCATCACCGGAGATACAAATAAATGTTAGTTCCTACTAATTGTCATAAGATTCATAATCTTCGTTCTCATATACATTTAGTTAGATGTGAAGTTGTATGTTCTCACCTGTTGCTAGAATTCCTTCACTTATAGGTGTTAAGCAGTTTCTTTCTCTCCATGTTATAATTGCCTATCACTTCAGCACCTTATAAATTCTGTTATACAGTTTATTAACCTGATTACTTGACAAACAAAAGAATAATTTTTCTTATTAATTGTTCTAAAAGTTGTACTATCATTTCCAATAAAGTTATTTTGTTAGACACAGTGTTGGAATTCTTTTGCCATTGGATTGTGAGCAGCTTCTGTCCCATATGATCTTGGATGGTCCGATAAACATGGCCCCTCTCTCTTACAGCGGCACTGTAGTTCATTCTAGTCATATTCTGGCATCTGGGAAGGAATTTACTGACTCTACTCTAAATATTTCAACTCTAACTCTTTTACCTAAGAAGGCAACGTTTATGTCATTAATATGATCACAAACTCAATCACACTCCATCAATGTGGGGTCATGTTTTTCTTTCTTATGCTTGTTAAAATCTTAAAGCTGTCTCTTACAGATATCTGCAGTTGTTATGTTTCCAGGACCCCCTTCATGTTAAGTTGTAAGATTCTTTCTACAGCACAGACCCTGTTACCATGATTTACCTCCTTCTCAAAAGTATCTCTGTGCTACACTATGACCTCAATTTAATGCTGGACCAGGCAAACTAATTATGGTATTTCAGCCATATTTATACTGAAGGACGGACATTTTATGCCATCTCTGACCATGGGATGCCCCAACAAAAATACAGCCCATGTGATGACAGTGCTCAATGTGTTGGGTGTTTGGATAAGGACATTGGAGAAAGTGCTCAAGTCCAAAAGTTGTTGAACTCAACACAGAGTCCAGAAATCTTCAGGGTCCCCAAGCAGAAATGTGTTCTCCCAGTTCATACTGAGCTTCACTGGAGCACTGCAGCTAGCCCAGGATACACGTGTTGGCCAGGGAAATGCGGTGGTGTGTACAAGTTGCAGAAAGAGCAGGGCCATTTCTGTGGACAGCACGGAGGTGTTCTGTGAAGTTGTGAACCAGTCCATGCTTCACCTCCCCAATGTAGAGGAGACCACATTGTGAGCAGCGAATACAATAGGCTAGATTGAGTGAAGTGCTGCTTCACCTTTAAGGTGGGTCTTGGGCCTTGGAGAGTGAGGACAGAGGGAGTAAAGGGACTGGTGTTGCAGGGAAAGGTGCCATGTGGGTATGGGGAAGTTTTGGGAATGGAGGAGGGTTGGACCAGTTTTGTCCCAGAGTGAATTGTCCCTGTGGAAGTCTGAGAAGGGAGGAAAAAGTGAAAACATGTCTGGTGGTGGTATCTGCTAGGGGTGGGGGGTGTGGGGGTAGAAATGGCAGCTAATGATCTTCTGGCTGTGGATACTGGATGGGCGGTAGTTGAAGACAAGGGGGTCTCTATCAGTGTTGTGGGAGGTTTTGTCACATCCTCTAAGAATTAAATAAGGATTGTGAGGCAACACCTGCCCCTCACAAAGCCATGCTGACTATCTCGAGTCAAACTACACTTTTCCAAATAATAATAAATCATATCTCGCAGAATGCTCTCCAAAAATTTGTCTACTACCGACATAAGACTGACTGGGCTGTAATTCCCAGGATTATCCCTCTTCTCTTTCTTCAACAAGGAAACACCATTTGACACTTTCCAATCGTTGTGGTTCTGTTCGCCGAGCTGGGAGTTTTTGTTGCATACAAAAACTCCCAGCTCGGCGAACAGAACCACAACAACGAGCACCCGAGCTATAAATCTTCCCACAAACTTTGAACTTTCCAATCATCTGGTACGACCCCAGGGTCAGTGAGGATACGAAGATCATCACCAAAGGCGCAGCAATCTCTTCCCTGACTTCCCGTAGTGAACAAGGGACTAATGTATGCTCATCCTTTTTCAAAATTTCCTGTACATACTCCATCTTAACATCAGCCTATTTGAGCATATCAGCCTGTTTCAGGCTGTCCCTTTCGCTAGCAAATATTGAAGCAAAGAATTCATTAAGGACCACCCCTACCTCCTCCGACTCCAGGCACAAGTTCCCTGCACTATCTTTGATTGGCCCTGTGCTCACTCTAACCACCCTCTTGTTCCTCACATAAGTGTAGAATGCCTTGGGATTTACCTTAATCGTACCCATCAAGGCTTTTTCATGCAGCCCTCTCGCTCTCCCAAGTCCATTCTTCAGTTCCTTCCTGGCTACCTTGTCACCTTCTAGAGCACTGTCTGACCCTTGCTTCCTTAACCTTCAGTAGTCATGATTTGCCTTGGAGCCTTGGAGAGTGAGGACAGAGGGAGTAAAGGAACTAGTGTTGCAGGGTAAGGTGCCATGGGGTGTGGAGAACTTTTGGAATGGAGGAAGGTTGGACCAGTTTGTCCCAGAGTGACAAGGCTCCACGACTTGCCTTTAAACAACCACCAAACCTTAAACAGATTGTTGTTCGTAGCAGGCAGCCCGGCTCTCTGGACAACTCCATTCAACCCTGTCACGGTAGGCGCTGCAAGACGTGTCAGAGTACGGACATAGATACCATCATTACGCATGGGGACACCTCCCATCTTGTACATGGCAGGTACTCACGTGACTCAGCCAACGTTGTCTATCTTATACGTTGCAGGCAAGGATGCCCAGAGGCATGGTACCCTGGGGAAACCGAGCAAAGGCTAAGATAACGGATGAATGGGCACCACACAACAATCAACAGATAGGAGGTTCCCTCCCAGTTGGGGAACACTTCAGTGCTCCAGGACGTTCAGCCTCGGACCTTTGGGTGACCATCCTCCAAGATGGCATTCGGGACAGGTCGCAGAGAAAAGTGGCCGAGCAGAGGCTGATAGCGAAGTTCTGTACCCATAGGGAGGGCCTCAACTGGGACCTTGGGTTCATGTCACATTACAGGTGACCACCATTGCACTATACGCACACACACACACACACAGATACTCCGACACACACAGACTCTCACACACACGCAGGCACTCCTATACACACATACACAAAGACGCGCACACACACACACACACACACCCTTATAGACACACACACTCCCACACTCACACATGCACCCCCTCACAGACGTAAGACGCTCTGCACTCACTATGCACACACACACATACACTTTCTCACACTCACACCCCCAACCCAGACACACACACACACACACACACACACACACACACACAGACAATGACCCACATGCACACATATACTTTGTGGGGTGAATTTGTACTTGCAGGGTTACATTGTACTTTGCACAAAAACTGCATGAATTTATGTAAAACTCCGTTATCTCACTTTTTAGATTAGAATCAATCTAAATATCATGGCATCCACAGAGAACTCAGGGGGCTAACACCTTCTACATATTGTCTAGCTATTACCATTGATAACAGCTAATCCGAGAATGCAACTTTTTTAAAAAGAAGGTTTTGTGATTTACACATGAAAGAAATGATTCTATCACTGTATTCTAACAGATGAGAGGATAAACAGACAATCAATTTTTCAATGTATAATTTCAGTTACATCACACTGTAAATGTTTGCTATAAATTCTGTACATTACGATCGAGCACTCCACTATCACCTAATGAAGGAGCATCGCTCTGAAAGCCAGTGTGCTTCCAATTAAACCTGTTGGACTATTACCTGGTGTTGTGTGATTTTTAACTTTAACCTTCAATAAGCTTCCTTATTCCTCTTGATAGATGTTACACATTGCTTGTTATCCAAGGTTCCTTCACCCCACCATCCCTTCCTTGTCTCAACTGGACAAACCTATCCAGCACTTGCAGCAAGTGCTCCCCGAATCACCTCCATATTTCTGTCATGCCTTTCCCCGAGAATATCTGCTCCCAACTTCTGTTCCACAGTCCCTGCCTAATAGCATTGTAATAATCCCCTCCCTGAATTAAATGCTTTCCCATACTGTCTGCTCCTAAACCGTTCCATGTCTATAGTAAAGGTCAGGGAGTTGTGATCACTATCACCCAAATGGACTCCTACCGAGAGATCTGACACCTGGCATGGTACGTTGCATAGCACCAAATCTAATATGGCCTCCCCTCCAATTAGCTTATCTACATATTGCATCAGGAACCCTTCCTACACATATCTGACAATAACTCCTCCAAAAGAATTATTTGTACTAAGTACATTCTATCAATATTAGGGTAGTTATAGTCACCCATGACAACAACCCTGTTGCTTCCGCACCTTTCCAGAATTTGCCTCCCAATCTGCTCCTCCGTGTCTCTGTTCCTATTGAGGAGCCTGTTGAAAACTCCCGATAAAATGACTGCTCCTTTCTTGTTTCTGACTTTTTCATTGATCCAAACACAATAGATCAACTCTCCTCGCTGGCCTCCCTTTCTGTAGCTGCGATACGATCTCTGATTAGTAATGCCACTCCATCACCTCTTTTATCTCACTCCCAATTCTTTTTGAAATACCTAAACCCCGGAACATCCAACAACCATTCCTGCCTGTGATATCCAAGTCTCCGTAATGATCACAACATCACAGCTCCAAGTACTGATCCATGCTCTAAGTTCATCCAGACACTTCTTGTTTTAAAATAGACACACTTCAACCCATCACACCAACTGCAACTTTACAGAACAACTGTCTATGCCTCCTTGCATACTCTCTGCATTTTGTGTCTGCCTGTTCACCAGCTAGCCCATCCTTTGATCTGTAGGTCTGGTTCCCATCTCACTGCCAAACTAGTTTAAACCATCCTGAAGAGGTCAAGCAAACCTCCCATCCAAGATGTTAATGCTTCTCCAGTTCAGATGCATTCAATCCTCCGATATTCCCCAGAATGTATCCCAATGATCCACATTTCTAAAGCCCTTCCTCCTATACCAGCTCTGCAGCCACATGTTCAACTGCACTTGCCGTCTGTTCCCAACCTCTTGAGACTTTGGCTCCGGCAGCAATCCTGATATTATTACTCTGCTGGTCCTGCCTTCCAACCTAATTCCCTGTATTCACTTTTCAGGTCCGCGTCCCTTTCCCTACTGATATCATCAGTACCCATGTGAAATAGGACTTCTAGCTGCTCTCCTGCTCCGCCACCCTTCAGAATCCTGCAGACTCGATCAGAGACATCCCTGATCCTGGCACTGGGAGGCAACATACCATCCGGGAGTGTCGCTTGTTCCCACAGAATCTCCTGTCTATTCCTCTAACCATTGAATCCCCTATCACTATCGCTCTCCCATTCTCCCGTCTTCCCTTCTGAGCCACTGCGTGAGGGTCAGTGTCAGAGACATGGCCACTGTGGCTTTCCCCTGGTAGTTCGCTCCCCCCAACAGTATCCAAAGTGATACACTTATTATTGAGGGGAGCGGCCACAGGGGATTCCTGTGACAGAGAGGGAGGAACTGGGAGAATGGAACAGAGTCTCTACAGGAAGCAGGGTGTAAGGATGTATAATTCAGATTACTGTGGGAGTCGGTGGGTTTATAGTGGATAGCGATGGATTCATAAAAAGAATATCTCAGAGAGATACAGAGATGAGATGAGGAGCTGTTTTCCCAACCTGCTGTTCCTCACCTGCAAACAAAGACCATCTCCACTGTACTCAAAATAGTGTTCAAACAAGACACTAGCTCTCTCTAGTCAGAAAACAACAAATGTCTCCAGCATTTCACTGAAACCATGTGATTTTAATAAAAATGCCTTTTTAAAAAAAATTCCGAAACGGTTTTTGCCAGGTTTGGAGGATTTGAGCTATAGGAGAAGCTGAATAGGCTGGGACTGTTTTCCCTGGAGCATCGGAGGCTGAGGAGTGACCACATAGAGGTTCATAAAATCATGAGGGGCATGGATACAATCAGTAGACAAAGTCTTTTTCCTGGGGTAGGGGAGTCCAGAACTGGAGGGCACAGGTTTAGGGTGAAAGGTTAAAGATATAAAAGGGACCTAAGGGGCAGCTTTTTCATGCAGATGGTGGTACATGTGTTCAAAGTTTGTGAGAAGATTTGTAGCTCGGGTTCTCGTTGTTGTGGTTCTGTTCGCCGAGCTGGGAATTTGTGTTGCAGACGTTTTGTCCCCTTTCTAGGTGACATCCTCAGTGCTTGTGAGCCTCCTGTGAAGCCCTTCTGTGATCTTTCCTCCAGCATTTGTAGCGGTTTGAATCTGCCTCTTCTGGTTGTCAGTTCCAGCTGTCCGCTGCAGTGTTCAGTATATTGGGTCCAGGTCGATGTGCTTATTGATTGAATCTGTGGGTGATTGCCATGCCTCGCCATAAAACGGATACCCAGACAATTTCATCAACAGATGCCTAAGGGAAAGACAACGGAACGATGACATGCTGCAACCCAAAGGACTAGCCACACTACCATAAATCAAGAGCATTTCTGAACTGACAGACTGCTGCAACCACTAGGACTCAAAACAGCACACAAACCAACAGCCGCTCTCAGACAACAACTCACCAGGACAGAGGACCCGATACCCCGTATGAGCAAAACCAATGTAGTGTACAAAATCCCATGCAAGGACTGCACAAAACACTACATATTACAAACAGGAAGACAGCTAACAACCCGCATCCACGAATACCAACTAGCCACGAAACGACACGACCAGCCATCCCTAGTAGCCACACACGCAGATGACAAGCAACATGAATTCGACTGGGACAACACTGCTATTAACAGGACAAGCCAAAGAGAGAACAGCCAGGGAATTCCGAGAGGCATGGCACTCATCCACAGATTCAATCTATAAGCACATCGACCTGGACCCAATATACCAACCACTGCAACGGACAGCTGGAACTGACAACCAGTAGCAGCAGATTCAAACCACTACAAATGCTGGAGGAAAGATCACAGAAGCGCTTCACTGGAGGCTCCCAAGCACTGAGGACATCACTTGGATAGGGAACGAAATGTCTGCAACACAAATTCTCAGCTTGGCAAACAGTTCCACAACAGTGGAACATGTATGGAATGAGCTGCCAGAGGGAGTAGTGGGAGCGGGAACAATTACAACATTTAAAAGACATCTGGATGAGAATATGAAAATAAAGGGTAAAGAGGGAAATGGGCCAAGTGCTGGCAAATATGGCTAGATCAGGTTAGGATATCTGGTCGGCATGGATGACTTTGACCAAAACGTCTGTTTCCCTGCTGCACTGGTCTGAGAGTTTATGTTGCGATAGATGGACCTCGTGCCTGGCGATTAAAGAATAGTATTCAACTTGGTGGAATGATCAACAACCATCCTGAATTCTGACCTTATGATGGAGGGATTGTTCATGATGAAGCAGCTGAAGTTAACTGGGCTGAGGACACTTCCCTGAAGAACTCCTGCAAAGATGTCCTGGAGCTGAGGTAACTGACTTCCAACAACTACACCCATCCTCCAATGTGCCAGGTATGACTCCAACAAATGAGAGTTTCATCTTATTTAGCATTATTTTAGGTTTCCTTCAGGTCAGACTTGGTCACTTACAGCTTTGATCTCACCTCACCTCAGGAGTTCAGCTCTTTTCTCCTTGTTTGGATAATTGTTGTTATGGGTCTGGTGCTGAGCAACCATGCAGAACTGAACACCAGTGAACAAGTTATTGCTGAGTGAGTGCAGCTCGGTCACTCTCTAGATGACACTTTCCACCATGTCATTGTTCATTGTGATTAGACTGATAGGGTGTGAATTATTTGGATTTGCTTTGTTGTATTTTTTTTAAAAAAGATTTATCTGCTTAAATTCCTATATATTCAGGAGGTTGCTAGTATTGCAACTGCACTGGAACAGTTCAGATCAGGACATGGCTAGTGTTGGAGACATGTCCCAAATACAAAATATTTTCAGGACCATTGCTTTATTCAGTGTCTTAGCTTTTTCTTGAAGACTGGCTGTCGAAAGTGTGATATAAAGGCAGTTCAGAGTCCTTACGTTTCTGTGATAGTGAAAGGTAAGGCTGGTAGGTTTAGAGAACGATTGATGAATGAGGGCATTGATGTTTGAGTCAAGAATAAAGAATTGTGTCTGAGATACAGATAACTGGGCTGAAATAAAACTCTTGAACAATATAAAGAATATAGGAGCATTCTTAAGAGTGAGTTCTTGAAGGGAAAGATGATACTATTGGCAACTAAATTAAAATAATTGAAAAAGCTTTAACAAGTCCATTAAGACAAAGAGAGCAGTGGTGGCTCAGTGGTTAGCACTGATGCCTCACAGTGCCATGGACCCGGGTTTGATTCCAGCCTCGGGTGATTGTGTGGGTGGAGTTGGAGCATTCTCCCTGTCTCTGTTGGGGTTTCCTCCAACAGTTCAAAGATGTGTGGGTCAGTTGGATTGACCATGCTAAATAACCCATAGTGTTCAGGGATGTGTAGGTTAAGTGCATTAGTCAGGGATAAATATCAGATAATAGGGTCGGGCAATCGGTCTAGGTGGGTTACTCTTCAGAAGCTCAGTGTGGACCTGTTGGGCCGACGGGCCTCTTTCCACACTATTGGGATTCTATGAACTGGAGAGAGTACTACTGCTTTATGATTAAAGAGGTCGTCTTTGGTTTGAACCTTAGGAGATGGGAGAGGAGTTGAATGAATATTTCAGATCAGTTTTTACTGTGGAGAAAGAAATGGATGTGAGAGAACTCAGGGAAATGAATGTATTGAAACAGTTTACATTACATCAGAGGAGGTGCGAGAGATTTTAGAAAATATAAATGTAGGAAATCTCTAGGACCTGATCGAGATGTATCCCAGGACATTGAGGGAACTTAGGGAGGATTTGGTAGAAATATTTGTATCATCTATCGCTGCAGGTGATGTGCCAGATGACTGGTGAGTAGCTAAGGTTAAGCCTTTGTTTAACAAGAATGGAAGGAGAAACCTGGGAATTATCAGCCTGTGAATCTGACTTCGGTGCTGGGTAAGCTGTTGGAGGTGATTCTGAAAGCTGAATTCATATACATTTGAAGAGTCAAGGAATGATTGGAGATAGCCAGTATGGTTTTATTCAAGGGAAATTATGTCTTACAAGCTGGGTTGAATTTTTGAGGAAGTAATTAAAAAGATTGATGAAATCAGAGCAGGAGATTTTGTTTACATGGACTTAAGTAAAGCCTTCGACAAGGTTCCACATGGTAGACTGATTGGAGTTGGTTCACATGGGATTTAGAGTGGGCTTGCCAATTGGACACAAAGTTAGAATACACATGTTTTTTTTCAGGAACTCAGGAGCTGGAGAATGAATCCTCGTAAAAAGTTGTGTAAAAACACAGCTTATACACCAACCGATACATTCGACTCCACATAGAATACACCAGAAACATTGACCACAACAGGATGAAATTCCCTGAGACAACAAACATTAAAAAGATGGATTTCCTTCTGGTCTCCAAATGTTGGTCCTTGGAATGCTGCCCCCTTCTGTCAGACTGGAGTCTCTTGCTGGCTCTGCTGGCCATTAAGATGTACCTTCCAGTGAAAGCATTGAGCAGCAGCATCAAAACAAGTGGGAGTTGTTGGGGTCAGAATGCATGGAATAAGCTCAATTGATCCCCAGACTGGAGAAAACATAACATATTCATTTGCCAAACAAAACAAGGACTGATACAGCTTATACCTCAGCTTGTACCAAGGTGTTAACATAAAATACCAGGAAATGTACTTTAAACAGCTGAACACAGTTACTCTTCCCAGAACCACGGCTGCTGTTTTCTCAGTGCAATAGTCGCCTTTCATCTTTTGATAACAGATGGCCACAAATCGATCAAATGTGAAATCATCAGTGAACCAGACAGAGCAGTCCATAGATGCAATAAGAAGGATGCCATGATTGTTACACACGGGAGTGATCTTCAGAAATTTAAATTCAGTTTTATATAAAAATTAATATATGTCTCAATATCAGATCAATGATCATGAGCAGTGAGCCTTCTTTTACCATGGCTGCCAGGTAACGAGTGATCCATTGAGAAAGATCACACTTTCTCTGAGACAATTACAGTATTGTCACAATGTTAACTATTAGAAAGGAAAATTGAAAAGAACATGTTGTTTTTTGACTGAGTAAAGTTATACCTTATTACAGTTACAGTTAATAAGTTACAAAGTTTATCGAGATTTAGAGATGTGTTATTGTATCCAGTAATGATTTAATAATGGGAAATGAGGAAATAGTGGATGCATTGAACAGATATGTTGTGCTTCTCTCTCAAATTGCATTCCAAAAATAAGCATTTGAAAGAACATAGAACATAGAAATATATGGCACAATACAGGCCCTTTGGACCAAGATGTCATGCTGATCATTTATCTTAATCTAAGGTCAACCTGACTGACAGACCTCTCAATTTACTGCCATCTATGTGCTTGTCCATGAATTGCTTAAAGTCTCTGACTCTTCGATCAAAACTGGCAGTGCATTCCACACACACACGCTACTCTCTGCATAAAGAGCGTATCTGAGACATCTCCTCTATACCTTCCTCAAATCACATTATAATTATACCCCTCATGACAATCAATTCTGTCCTACGGAAAAGTCTCTGGCTATCTATTCTCTCTATGTCTCTCACAACCTTGTACACCTCTCTCAAGTCACTTTTCTTGCTTATTCTCTCCTCTGTGAAAAGGCCTAACTCACTAAACTTCTCTTCATAAGACATTACCTCCAATTCAGGCAGCATTCTGATAATTTACTCTGCGCCCTCTCAAAAGCATCTACATCCTTCCAGAAATGTGGCAACCAGAACTGGGCACAATATTCCAAATGTGTGGTCTAACCAGGGTTTGAAAGAACTGCAGAAAAACCTCACAGCTCTTAAACTCAATTCCTGTTAATGAAAGCCAGTACACCATACACCTTCTTAACAATCCTATCAATGTGGGCGGCGACTTTGAGAGATCTATGTATGCGGATCCCAAGCTGCTGCTGTTCTTCCACACTGACAAGAATCCTGTCTTTAATCCTGTATTCAGCATTCAAATTCGAACTTCCAAAATGAATCACTTTGCATTTATCCAGGTTGAACTCCATCTGCCACTTCCCTGCCCAGCTCTGCATCCTGTTAACGTCTTGTTGTCGGCTGCAACAGCCCTCAATGCTATCTTGAACACCATTGACATTTGTGTCATTGGCAAACTTTTTCATCCAAGTCATCTATAAAATCTACAAAGAGCAGAGGCTCCAGAAAAGATTTATGTTGGACACCAGTGGTCACTGACCCTCCATGCGGAATACTTTCCATCCACTACCACTTGCTGACTTCTATCAGTCAGCCAATTCTGTATCCAGACAGTAAAATCTTCCTATATCCCTTACCTCCTAAACTTCTGAATGAGGCAATCGTAGGGAATCTTTTCAAAGGTCCGACTGAAATCCACATATGGCACATCCACTTCTCAAACTTTGTCAACTTGTCTCGTCACATCCTCAAAGAATTCAATAATGTGTGTAAGACATCACCTGCCCCTCACAAAGCCTTGCTGACTATCTTGAAACAGACTATGTTTTTCCACATTGTCATAAATCCCATCTCTCAGAATCCTTTCCAATACCTTGCCTACCACAGACATAAGGCTGAGTGGTCTGTTATTCCCAGGGATTTTCCTGTTCCCTCTCTTGAACAGAGGAACAGCATTCTCCACTCTCCGGTCATCCAATCCCACTCCCGTGTGGATTGAAGATGCAAAGGTCATCACCAGAGGCGCAGAATTCTCATTCCTTGCTTCCCGTAGTAACTTTGGATATATCTGGCCTTGCCCTGGGAACCTATCTGTCTTGATGCTTCCCAGAATTCCCAGCACATGCACCTTCGTAATATCAAACTGTTTAAACCTATTGACACATCCACAGTGTTCTCACTATCAAAATGGTCTCTCCCTCTCTCGATAATACTAATACAAAAAGCTTATTACGGCCTCCTCTACCTCTGCAGACACCAGGCACAGGTTCCCTCCACTACCCCTGATCGGCCCTACCCTCTTTCTGATCAACCACTTACATCTCAGGTAAGTGTACAATTTTTCCAAAACCCAAGGGGTTTTGCAAATCCTTCCCTCCAAGGCCTTTTCGTGCCCCCTCCTAGCTCTCCTCAGTCCACTCCTGTGTTCTTTCGTAGCTACCCTGTAATCCTTTAAAGCTGTGACAGTCCCTTGGTTCCTCATATTTAAGTAAACTTCCTTCTTCCTCTTGAAGAGAATCTCCTCTTGTCTTGTCACCCAAGGCTACTTCACCTTACACAATAGTGTGGAAACAAACAGGAAGGAAGAGACTGGTGTATCATTAATAAATTGCTTTTGAGGCATCACAGGGAAAGGGAAGAGTAAACATAAAAGTAAGGCTAACCATCCCAAGTAAACCATAATTTAATCAGGTACAGGGAATCAGTAACATTATCAGAAGCAAGATTACATTAACAGAGAATTTAATGGCACAATGGTCTTCCTAGTGAATATAGATAACGCAAAAGAGACATTGACAATTCGGTAGTTTATTGTTGATATAGAATCCAAGTCTGAGCACAGTACAATTAAAGCAAAATATTGTGGATGCTGTAGGTCTGAAATAAAAAAAAACAGAATGGAAGGAATGAAGTAAAAACAATTATAATCATTAGGAATGGTTGCTCAGGAAATATCAGATATATCCCAGGTTCTGACAAAATACATCCAATGGTTTTCAAAGAAATGCTGAATGAGATAGCAGCTGCACTCATTTTAATTTTCCAAAAGTCCCGAGGAATTGGTGAGAATGTAGAGCAACTTCTCCTCCAATCACAGGTTTGTTCTCTACATGGTTGCTGCTGATAGGCTCATCATAAACCTATCAGTGACAAATGCAAGCGAGAAACAACTTGTGATTGGTGACTGGGGTTTGGGGACGGTGGCAGCCTGCAGCTTGGTAATTGTTGCCAGTGAGGGTCTCTCTGGGGGAAGGTGGGCTGAGGACGAGGAGCAGGTGGATTGAGGCCAGGTCTGGGACGGAGAGCAGAGGGACGAGCCAAATCTGTAATTGCAGACAGGTCCAGGAGTGTAGTAGGGGGAAGAGGGAAGCTGCAAGGAAACTGGGAGGAGGCATACAGGCCATGTCGGGATTGAGAAATTATGGGGAGGCCACAAGAAAACTGTTAAGAGTCGGTGCTGACTCAACAGAGCTGAGGGAATACTGGGAAACCAGTGGGATGGGGAACGTGGAGAGGCCACAGGTGAGACTGGAAGGAGGGGAATGGAAGAGAGAGACTGACACTGCAGGAGCTTAGGGGGCGGGGCAGGGGAGAGAGTGAGAGGGAGAAAGAGGGATAAAAGCTACGAGAGGTAGATAGAGAGAGAGGGAACTTGCAAATGAAGTGGGAGTCAGAGGGACATTGTGGACAACAAAGACTAGTTTCAAAGCTGTTAACAAAAGAAACTTCAGCGAACTAAGAATGAGGAAAACATGAAATCACCGAGATAATGAAGTAAATGGACGTGGTATTCTTGGGCGGCACGGTGGCACAGTGGTTAACACAGCTGCCTCACAGCACCTGAGACCCGGGTTCAATTCCTGACTCGGGCGACTGACTGTGTGGAGTTTGCACGTTCTCCCCGTGTCTGCATGGGTTTGCTCCGGTTTCCTCCCACACTCACAAAGATGTGTCGGTCAGGTGAATTGGCCATGCTAAATTGCCCGTAGTGTTAGGTAAGGGGTAAATGTAGGGGTATGGGTGGGTGCGCTTCGGCGGGTCGGTGTGGACTTGTTGGGCCGAAGGGCCTGTTTCAACACTGTAAGTAATCTAATCTAGCATCAACCCATCTATGCTCAGAAGCTACTCTATTTGAGGGATTTCAATGGATTCTATTGTAATGGACATTGTGGTGATTGTTACATTTAAATCTGAAATTGACATCTCAGATGTTTGTTTTAATGAAAAAACAAGTAAACATTTATTTTCTGACATCTCAGCAAAAAAACCGTAGCCACAACATTGTGAAACAGTATTAAAAATTTATAAAAAATATGTGGAAACAGATGAAAGTTCATTTCTCCAGTCTACAGGGAGTACGCTTATTGCAATAGCTTTTTTGTGAATAGTGAAGTATGTGTCAGTTATCTTGGGATAAAAACATTTTGCAATTTATGCCTGTGGTCTTTTGCCAAATGAAGTGCAGCATTCATCCAGGAAATTAATCTCTTCCCTGTACATTATCGCTTTATTGTGGTTTGATAGTTATTGATAATATTGATTATTTCTTTGAACTTCTTTGTGGGCGGCACGGTGGCACAGTGGTTAGTACTGCAACCTCACAGCGCCTGAGACCCGGCTTCAATTCCCGACTCAGGCGACTGACTGTGTGGAGTTTGCACGTTCTCCCCATGTCTGTGTGGGTTTCCTTCGGGTGCTCCGGTTTCCTCCCACTGTCACAAAGATGTGTGGGTCAGGTGAATTGGTCATGCTAAATTGCCCGTAGTGTTAGGTAAGGGGTAAATGTAGGGGTATGGGTGGTTTGCGCTTCGGCGGGTCGGTGTGGACTTGTTGGGCCGAAGGGCCTGTTTCCACACTGTAAGTAATCTAATCTAATCTTCACTTGTGAATATCCACTGCAGCAAGACATACACAACAGGTAACGTGTTGACTGCATCAATTAATAAATGAATTCGTGAGAATGAAAAGGAAGCCCTAGACATCAAATGGTAACACTCAAGAACAGGTATAAAACATAACTGATGTGTACCAATATATTGATATAAGCCTCAGCAAGGCTTTTACAAAAGTCCCCCAAGCAGATTGGTCCAGATAGTCAGCGACAATGGGATCCCAGGTAAAGTGACACGCTGGATGTAAAACTGGCTGAGAGGCAGGAGGGAGAGGGGAATGGTTGAGGGATGTTTCTGTGACAGGAAGTCTGTTTCCAGTGGGATTTCACAGATCTCGGTGCTGGGAGCTTGCTGTCTGTTGTGTAGATGAATGATTTAGATTAAATTCAGGAGAATATGATAAAGACATTCACAGATGGCACACAAAACTCAGAAGGATAGTGAAAATTGAGGAGGATATCTGTTAACCTGCAGAACGATATCAATAGACTGGTCAGCTGGACAGAGCAGGATCAACAGGAACTCAAAATGGAAAAGGGTGCACTTTCCTTTGAGGAGGGGCTAACAAGGTAAAGGAATGCTCTGTGAATGTTAGGGCCATGGAAAAGACTGAAAATCAAAGGGACATCGGATGCATTTCCACCGATCACTGATGAGAGCAGGTCACGTAGATAACAGCGTAAATAAAAAATTAAGGTACTCGTCTTTTATGAGCTTAGGCATGGAATAAAGGAGCTGGGGTTTTGTGCTGAAACTGTATAAATCATTGGTTAGGCCACAACTGGAGTCCTGCCTGTAGTTCTGGTCACCGCATTATAGAAAGGATGTGATTGCACTAGATATGAAACAGAGGAGATTCACCAGGACGTCATCTGGGCAGGAGGGGTTAAGCAATGAGGAAAGATTGGGAAGGCTGGAACAGTGAAGTCAATAGTCAGGTGACATGAATATATTCGGATTTGGAATACACAGTTAAATAGAGTGACACATTTTCAACTCAATAATATGGAACTGGAAAAGTATGTGAGGCAGAAAAACCTAAAGGATTTGCAACCAGGCAGACAGTCTCAGACAGAGCTGTTTTAAAACATAAACACATAAACACGGAGACCTATTTACAATAACATCTTGACTGTGCCACAAGGACATCTTCCTTCCCGCTCTACCACCAGGTCTAGGTGCCTTCCTGGGGTCTGTGGCTGGGCAGGAGGAAGCCTGCCCTACACTGGAGTACATTGCCCTTGGAGGGTCTGGTTGGCTGACCCTGGGTGGGGTTGTTCGCAGGAACCTCAAATGCTGATCATCTGGTGTTGCATTGCCATTGGTGGTGAGCTCCTTAGGTAAGAGTGATGGATTGTCGATGTAGTGCATAGATCCAGCAGACCCTATGAACTTCGTTCTCTGTGGCAGACACTAACCTGCCTGTGGAGACAGCCACTCACACTCTGGAGGCTGCTAAAGGCATCGGTGCAACCCTGTAACCGTTGTGGAGGCAGGGAAGTGATGGCCACCTGGTATGATTATGAGGCTATCAATCCAGAAACTCAACAAATGCTCTGGGAACCAAGGTTTGAAACCTGGCTCACCAGAAGGTGGAATTTGTACTCTATTAAAAAAATTAATAAAATGTACTGATGACCATGGGAAAAAACCATCTGATTCACGAATACCCAACTGTGAAGGAAATCTGCTGTCCTCACCTGGTCTGTCCTACATCTGACTCTAGGCCCACAGCAGTGTGATTGATTCTAAATTGCCCCCTGAACTGGCTTGGCAACTCCAGCTCCAATGTTTCTGCCAATAGCATAGTACCTTTTCCTTGCTTACCTTTTCCACAACTCACAAAGTCACGTCTTCCACCTCCGAAAACATTTAGTTAGATGAAATTACTTACAGTCTGGAAACAGGCCTTTCGGCTCAACACGTCCACACCTACCCACTGAAGAGCAACCCACCCAGACACATCCCCTATATTTACCCCCTCACCTAACACAACGGGCAATTGAGCATGGCCAATTCACCTGACCTGCACATCTTTAGACTGTCGGAGGAAACCGAAGCACCAGGAGGAAACGTACACAGACACGGGGAGAATATGCAAACTCCGCACAGTCAGTTTGCCCGAGGCAGGAAATGAACCCGGATCTCTCGTGCTGTGAAGCAGCAGTGCTAACCAATGTGCCACCCAAAGTTCCTTAAAGTGCCATTTCTACCACTTTTTAACCAAAGCACTGACAAGTATCCAAAAATAAACAGATTTTCTCACCTAAGATTTATTTAAATATCTAAGACATTAATGTCCAACTGTGTTTAAATCTATCCAAATCCATTCAAATCCATTCAGATCCCATACTTAATCTATGCAAATCCATCTAAATCCACCCATACCTGTCCGAACCAAGCCCCAGTCTATTATGACATGGAGGTCGAATCCCTCTTCTAATTAAAACAGAAACAACCAGAGAAGCTCGTCTCACCTCGTAATCTGATCAAAATGTGAAGGTGTGAAAGGAAACGCATGATTTTCATGGTGCGAAGAAAAAGTAACAATTTATTTTCTTCACTCTTACTGTGAACACTAAACAAAAACTATGAACAAACCCAAGCCTCTTTTTTCTTAATTAATGACTATCTGACCCCAACCCTGTTAAAATGCATCTCCAATAACACAGTTACTAAACATTAAATTAAATTAATATCTCGAAGCCCATACAGTTGTGCATGCTGTCTTCCTTCTGCTCTTCCAAATCTGCTGTTTCTTTCCATCCTTCTCCCTGTGCTATTTTGTAATGATTTTCTTTTTAACTGTGAGTATCTTGATATAAAATTTCTTGGTACCTTCTGAGGGTGCTTTCTGAGATTTCTTTCCGAGCAGTTCAGAGTTGTTGGCTCTCTTTTGCTGGCAATTGCTCTTTTTACCTGATTTTTGAAAACACTTGTTTTTATTCCACTGATTCCACCTGAAATACCTATCACCGGATTGGTTTCAGGGGGTCAATATCATCAGTATTTAAATTTGATTAGCTTTGAAGGGCTGAGTATTTGGTCTAAACCAATTTGAAGTGTTGTCAAAACAGCAATCAAAACTCAGGTATCCATTTAACAGCCAATTGTTCCATATGTCTGCTTTGGAACAGCCTGTGTACAAGCTGCTCTGTATACTGGCAGCGTTTGCAATACCTGAATCTCAAAAGAACACGTTCTCTCTTAAATAGGACCATTCGTTATTCCCACTCATTATTTTTCGAACTAGCATTGTAACAGATGGCTGCAAACGCGCACACACACACATGCGCGCACACACACACACACACACACACACACTTGCACATATATAGTTGCACATATATAGTTACCAAAAGGCACACACACAGATAACTATGCACAAACACAGATCGTGGTGCACACATGCACACAGATATTTGTATACGTAGAGATAACAATACACACTCCCTGGCCTGCACACATACACATATGTGTATATGTAGGGAGAGAGAGAAGCATACACATACACAGATACATACACACAGAGATACATATAGATTTGAGGAGCCAATTGATCTACTTTTGCACCTGTTTTGTATGTTTATATGTACGTTCGGATTGTCAAGTGGACTCACAGTGGAGGATGCTTTTGCATGCTGGAAGATACATAGTTTAATATACAGACCCCTGTTTTTTATAGGTGAATAAATCACGTACATGTACCATACCTGTTTCAGTTCAAACAGAATAGACCACAGCCATTAATTAAGGGCAATATCCTAATTAGTCAGAGTCAATCTACTTGGTTTAAAATTTAAACAAAGCCTGGACGTCAAATATCAATCATCAGGAATAAACAATCTGAATGTGCCCATTGAATTGTATTCTTGCATATTGTCCTGATGAGTGTCAGAGAAAAAAAAACTCTAACAGACATCTTTTTCCACCAATACTCAAGTTCATTATTACCAAATAATGATCAAATAATATTTTTCTTTCCCAAGTACTTTCTCTTATTTGTATCAGGTATTATTTGTGGGCCATATATTTTAAAATATGTAAACTCAATACAACCAAGGTGGTTTCTATCAGTTTTGTCAGTTTCAGCTCACAGAATCATAGAGTCACAGAGATGTACAGTATGGAAACAGACCCTTCGGTCCAACATGTCCATGCCGACCATATATCCCAACCCAGTCTAGTCCCACCTGCCAGCACCCGGCCTATATTCCTCCAAACCATTCCTGTTATATCCCCATCCAAATGTCTTTTAAATGTTGCAATTGTACCAGCCTCCACCACAGCCTCTGGCAGCTCATTCCATATACATACCAACCTCTGTGTGAAAATGTTGCCCCTTAGGTCTCTTTTATATCTTTCCCAACTCACCCTAAATCTATGCCCTCTAGTTCTGGACTCCTCCACCTCAAGGGAAAAGACTTTGTCTATTTATCCTATTCATGCCCCTCATAATTTTGTAAACCTCTGTGAGGACATCCCTCAGTCGCCAATGCTACAGATAAAACAGCCCCAGCCTGTTCAGACTCTCCCTGTAGCTCAAATCCTCCAACCCTGGCAATATCCTTGTAAATCTTTTCTGAACCCTTTCACGTTTTTACAACACGGAATATTCCAACAGTGCCTAACCAATGTCCTGTACAGCTGCAACATGACCACTCAACTCCTGTTCTCAATACTCTGACCAATAAAGGAAAGCATACCAAACGCCTTCTTCACTCTCCTATCTACCTGCAACTCCACTTGAGCTATGAACATACACTCCAAGGACTCTTTGTTCAGCAACAATACCTAAGACCTTACCATCAAGTGTATAAGTCCTGCTAAGGTTTGCTTTCCCAAAATGCAGCACCTCACATTTATCTGAATTAAATCCATCTGCCACTTCTGAGCCCATTGGCACATCTTGCATCCAAATCATTTATGTAAATGGCAAAAAGTAGAGGACCCCGTACCGATCCTTGTGGCACTCCACTGGTCACAGACCTCCAGTCTGAAAAAAACCCTCCACCACCACCCTCTGTCTTCTACCTTTGAGTCAGTTGTGTATCCAAATGATCCGTTCTCCCTGTATTCCATGAGATCTAACCTTGCTAATCAGTTTCCCATGGGGAACCTTGTCGAATGCCTTACTGACTCACATCTACTGTTTTGCCGTCATCAAACTTCTTTGTTATTTCTTCAAAAACTCAATCAAGTTTGTGAGACATGATTTCCCAAGCACAAAACCATTTTGACTATCCCGAATCAGTCCTTCCCTTTCCAAATACACATACATCCTATCCCTCAGGATTCTCTCCAACAACTTGCCCACCACTGAGGTTAGGCTCACTGGTCTATAGTTCCCTGGCTTGTCTTTACTGCTCAACTTAAACAGTGGCACCACGTTTGCCAACCTCCAGTCTTCTGACCCCTCACTTGTGACTATCGATGATACAAATATCTCAGTAAGAGGCCCAGCGATCACTACCCTTGCTTCCCAGAGAGTTCTAGGGTGCACCTGATCAGGTTCTGGGGATTTATCCACTTTTAAGCATTTCACAACATCCAGCCCTTGCTCCTCTGTAATCTGGACATTTTGCAAGATGTTACCATGTATTTCCCTACAGTCTATATCTTCCATATCATTTTCCACAGTAAATACTGATGCAAAATATTCATTTAGCATCTTCCCCATTTTCTGTGGCTCCACACAAAGGCCACGTGGCTGATTTCT